>NC_141699.1:1009210483-1010410483 GCF_964263255.1 Lissotriton vulgaris | reverse complement strand
ATGTGGCGTAAGGCTTTACAAAGTGACCAATCTGCCTAGAAGCGTCACCTTGTAAATATGGCGCAACGAAGCACATTGGTTATGCTGCCACTGTGTCACAAAAAATTACGCACCTGTGCAGTAAAAGTGTTGCAGGCATTCGTAAATAAGGCCCTATAGCAGCCGCTTTGGGTTTAAGGGCGAGGGCCTCTCCTTTTATAGGAGGTGTTTGCCTAGGGGTGTGCTGGTTCATGTTGGGGTTCAAGCAGTTTTTCCCCTTTCTTGATTGTTTCTGTTGGAAAGAAAGAGGCTAAAGGCAAGGTGGATGATTGTGGATCTAGAGAAAAGACGGGTCTGAGCGCAGCAATGTCTCTACAATAATTTCAGAAAGTGCTCCAAGAATTAATAAATGCATTTGATGCCGGAAAACAGTGAATTAGGAGCTTGGCAGTAAAACTCACAACCCCGCAGTATCCCCAGGTAAACATAGGCAGGTCAAACCTGTTGAAAATTACAGGGTACAAAGGCCGGGCTTGTAGATTTTTGTGTAGTAAGGAACAAAAGCCACATGATATGCCCTGTAAATTGGAGTAATATGTTGCATCTTATTTTTTTTTCATTTTACAGTTTTATATAAAGCAAACTTGGCCCGAAGGTATCTGGTATCAGAGCGCTTTACATAGCACCAGTTGCATTACATGAGGAAACATTCATTTTCTTTGGCAGGCACAGGGAGATTAAGTGATTTGCCCAGAATCACAGGATGTTCAGCGCCGTTGCCGAGACTCGAACCCAGGGGCATATTATCAACAAATAGTGTTGTAGGGTTAGCGGCAATTTTTTTATCGCCGCGCATCACGGGATTTAATTAGCAACGTTTATCTCGAAAGCGATAAAATTCCCGGCCATAGCGGCAAAATCCGTGAATATCGCTGAGAATACAGCGATATTCACGCATTATCCCTAACAGTGTCTTAGCCATTATATCCACCTCCCATTGGATATAATGGCTAAGAACTGGTCTGAGTAGGTGTTAGTTTTTGAAGATATTCGCGCTTAGCGTAAATATTTCCATCGCTACGCCTGTGTTGCTAATAGGCGATAGCGATATTAGCAACTGCTTTCAGTCACTAACAGGTTGGGTACGCCCACTTTGCATGTCATTAGCGATAAATATCGCTGACATGCAAAGCGGGCCTCAAACCGCTCGCTATCGCCTACAAGCTGTCGCTAACTGCTGTTAGCGACAGCTTGCTAATAGGGCGATAGTATTATCGCCACTTAGCGGCCAAAAACGGCAGCTAAAGCGGCAAAAATTGCCTATCGCCCCCCTTGATAATATGCCCCCCAGTTCCCCAGATGCTAGGTCGACCGCCCTAGCCGTTAGGCCAACTCCTCTCCAGTATATTTTCAGGGAGGTGTTATTTATCGGTGTGATGAGTGACAATCCATTACCTGTGAGTTCATAACCAGGTCCTTAGACTATTTATGGGAGGAGTAAAAAATGTTTGGTTGTGGCCAGTTTGGAGCATTTCATGGCTTCATTATACATGGGTACAGTCAGCATGTGACAAGGTTGTAGGAGCTTGTGTTGCTAGACCGTCGGCATGGCAGGGAGAAGAGCAGTGGCCCCACAAGTTTGTCCAGTCTCAGCACAATCAAAAGTGTCACATTAAACGTAGCTTTGTGAGCTACAGACACAAGTATCGCAAAAAGTATAACAAACACAGACGCAATTTGCCCATTTCAAGTCTGATTGTTAATATGATGTAGGGGACCCCCTTTACAATGTAGGAGGCAAGAGGAAGACACATAACATGAACGTTAAGATGATGAAAGATGTGGGAAACGCTAATCCACTATACTGTGCAACTGAAATACAAATAGAATTGTCATAAAAATCCAAAGGGACCGTGGTGGTTTTCATCCTGTAATACACCTGCCCCCCACAACACACACATACATACACACACAAACACACACACCTCCCATATTCAAGTCGAAACAAAAGATGTCATTGACCAGATTTTCACTAGCAAAATGAAATATTTTTGCTCCAGGGATTCAAAGCTAAATATAAAAATAATTGGATGATCTATAAGCAGTAAAAGTTTTTACATTACTGTGCTGTTAATTAAAAATACATTTAGCCTTCTTAAGAGAATTTTAATTGCAAACATTGTGGGCAGAACACAGACTGGCCCTGTTCATACATAAATTGCAGTCTGTAGAATTCATTGGGCCCGATTCACAGAACTAACTTAAGACAAAATCCTAAACGTACTACTTTTGGTATTCACAGAAGGAATTTAGTAGTAGTAAAGTTAGGATTTTGTCTTAAGTTTGACTTAAAACAGACTTAAGACAAACTTAATACAGACTTAAGACAAACTTAAGTTAGGATTTTGTCTTAAGTCTGTCCTAAGTCTGTCTTAAATTTGTCTTAAGTTTGTCTTATGTCAAACTTAAGACAAAATCCTAACTTTACTACTACTAAATGCCTTCTGTGAATACCAAAAGTAGTAAGTTTAGGATTTTGTCTTAAGTTAGTTCTGTGAATCGGCCCCATAATACCGTGGTAATTAAAGCCAGGCCTGCAATTTTTCAAAGATAAATTTTGGCAGGTCAAACTCGGTGAAATGTACATACCCGGTAAACAACGAAACATGTTGGATTCTGTAGGAAACGCACCAAATTATGCGTGTTATGACCGATTTTCCAAGTGAAAACTTTGAACAGGAGTCATTAAACGTACCCAGTAAATACCTCACTCCATTGAGCGTGTATTTACTGTACTCGTAATTGAGTTGAAAGCATAATAAAGGGATAAGGAACAAAAAACACAAACATTGACTATTTTCTGATATGTACCTGTCCTAAGACATCCCCGAACGTAAGCACAGCTTCATTGCCATCCTCAGGATTGTTCCAATAGTCCAGGCAGACAGGGGTTCCGTCTAAATCCTGCACTTTTTGCACACAGACACAGCCAAACTCTTGCTTGGAATTCAAATCATAGAAACAAATCTCTTTACTTGTAAACGCAACTGCAATCTGCAAAAGAAGAACGAATTTCAGAATTCCACAAAGTCATAATGTTCTATGTACACTTTAATTAGGATTCATTGACAATTTTAGACAAATCTCTTTTTTAGATTTGACATTACCCAAAAGCTTTTGGATTTGACTAAAATGATATGTATAATGTACCCATATGGTCTTTCAGTCAGCCCTTTTCATACATTGGTCTGAATACCAAAACAAGTCAAATTTCCTTTTTTTTTTTTTATTTATTTTTAAATATTTTTATTGTAACATTTTAAAAAAAATTTCCCCCCCCCGTATTACAGACATCAAATTTACAACACAAAATGCATATATTATATAACCTATATAATATAGAGTAAATTAAATACAGGGCAAATACATTCTTGCAGCAGTACTCCCCAAAATTTGTACTTAACAAAAAGAGAAAAAAAAAGAAAAGGATAGGCCATTCCAGCATACAGCTATTTAGCCAACCCCTACCCTATTTTGCTTATGCTTCCACCTCGTAATGGGTTGCCATATCTCCTCTCCCAATTTTTTTGCTCTTTTCCCCTTTCTCTCATATATAGCCTTCTCTAGGTTATATGACGCTAGTAATCTAGCTATCCAAATTTGAAATGTAGGAGGTGTCTTATCAAGCCAAGCCTGTGCAATACAAATTCTATATACAGCTGCCACCATAAACAAAAACTTTGTAGAATCATTTTCTTCTTCCTCGGTCTTCACCCCCAACAATAATATTTCGTTGCTTAATTTTATCTTAATATCGAGAGTGTTCCCCAGGAATTCTTCTATGGCCGTTTTCAGGGTGTACAACTGTGGGCATTGGGCGAACATATGTACTATATCAGCTTCCGTAGAATTACATCTAGAGCATGTAGTACCTTCTGTCCCACCCCACTGCGCTATTTTTGCCGGCGTATAATAAAGACAATATAATGTTTTGTAGTGCTGTGACTGCAGCGTGGCCGAGCATAAAACCGTTCTTCCTAAATCTAAAGACTTCTGAAGTCCTTCCGGGGAGGTCCCAACTTTTTCTGTCCATTTTTTTGAGAATTTCTCTCTGTCATCTACTTTGTATGCATACAATTCTGCATGTATCTGCCGTATCTTACAATGTTTACTTTGTTCTATACTATCCAATAGCCTACAATGTTTAAAACCTATCCGTCCACCCTTTTTATCCCTCAAGTAGCTCCTCACCTGTAAATACTTAAAGAAAGTGTTAGTGGGTATTTCAAATCTGCTTTGTAATTCTACAAATTCTACTATTCCTCCTTCTATATCCAGGAGATCTCCTATTTTCCTAATGCCCCTCTCGTTCCATATCTTCATCGTTCCATCCCTGAAGATGTCCCCCGGAAGGGTTTCATTATCTATTAACCTGGTATATCTGCTAAATCTGCCTATACCCACTTTTTTCCCCACAACTTTCCAGATCATGTATACAGATTTTAGTGTTTTAAACCTGGTGTTCTTAAAGAGTCTATAATCAATTGTATTCAGAAGACCATCGACCGCGGCCTCCCCCATTATGGTTCTATACACATTTGTGTATTCCCGTCTCCCTCCGATTAGTCCTTGGAAGTATTGCAGAGCTGCGGCCCAATAGTACAGTTTGAAATCCGGTGCTCCCCATCCCCCTTTCTCCCGTGTAAGTGTCATATGTCTGTAGGCCCTTCTAGTTTTCCCTTGTGCCCATACTAGTCTATTGAGTATTTTTTCCAGCTTAGTAAATCAGAATTGTTCAAAAAATAGAGGTATAGCCCTAAACAGATAAAGAAATTTCGGTAACGTGACCATTTTGATTACATTTATGCGTCCCAATAGTGTCAAGTGCAGGTTGTGAATTCTTTCTGTGTTGCTTTTTACCTTAGTTAATAACGGTTCCATATTTATTTTAACTAACTCCGCCAAGTCTGCTGACACTCTTACTCCTAAGTATACTGCCTCCTTTACCACTCTGGGATCCGCAAAGGGTGTATGTTCATTCCAAATGATCTGGGTTTTCCCTTTATTAATTGAGTATCCTGATAAGCCCCCAAAAACTGCTGCTTCCTGCTCTATTTCCCTCAGGGCCCTTCCTGGTTCCGGAGTTATCAGTGCCACATCGTCTGCGTATGCGAACACTTTGTACTCTGCCTCCTGTATCACTATTGGCGAGATGTTAATGTTACCTATTAGTCTCCTGAGAAACGGGTCTAGATATAAGGCAAAAAGTAGGGGTGATGCCGGGCAGCCCTGTCTAGTTCCACGTGTGATCTTTACCGTTTTAGTATATGTCTTGTTTATTTTCACCCTCACCTTTGGCTGCAAATACAGCACCTGTATAGCGCTAATAAACCCTATGCCTATGTCAAACCAGTCCATTACATTCCACAAAAATTTCCAGGAGACCCTGTCAAATGCTTTTTCAGCATCAAGGAATATGGCTGCGACAGGGTCTCCTGCTACCTCAGCTGCATCTAGTATAGTAATTAACTGTCTGGTATGCTGAGTAGTCCCTTTCCCGGGAATAAAACCATGTTGTGTCTTGCTTACTAGTTTCTCGATAACTTGACTCATTCTTTGTGCTAAGGCTTTGGCATATAATTTTGCATCCGCATTCAGGAGAGTAATAGGTCTATATGACCCTGGGTCTAGTGGGGGTTTGTCCTTTTTCAGTATCACAATGATATTTGCATCATCCCAGGACTGTGGTGCTAATTTTTGCATCTGTGCCTGTCTAAAAGTCTCCAGCATATTTTCCCCAATCCTTTCCCAGAATGTTTTATAAAATTCAGCTGGTATTTGATCTGGCCCTGGTAGAGAGTGGAACTGGTAGAGGAAAGGACGGGAAGATTGGAGGACGAGGCAACTGATTGGCACAAATTTAAGAGGGATCAGACAAAAATAATGGAAGACCTGCAATGGAAAGTAGAGGACTTTGAAAATCGTCAGAGACGGAACAATGTAAGACTTTTGGGCCTGGAGGAAGGAGTGGAAGGGCAAGATGCAAGGGGATACGTGATCAGGCTTCTAAAAGGAGCCTTCCCTGAGGCTAGGTGGAGATGGGAAGACGAGGTACAAAGAGCCCACAGATTTCCACTGTCAATTAAAAAAAGGCAAG
Source organism: Lissotriton vulgaris (assembly GCF_964263255.1). Classification (NCBI taxonomy): domain Eukaryota; kingdom Metazoa; phylum Chordata; class Amphibia; order Caudata; family Salamandridae; genus Lissotriton; species Lissotriton vulgaris. The sequence continues at coordinate 1,010,404,347 of NC_141699.1, read as the reverse complement.
GAGAGTCCCAAGAAAATATGCCTAGAGCAATGCTGGTATTTTTTGGCAACTTTCTGGCAAGGCAGGAGGTGATGGAAAAAGCTAGACCAGACTCTAAAAGATCCGCTGAAGGGGTTACATTCTTTGCGAGGCCTGACTTTTGCCATGTCACTGTCGAGAGGCGATGGCGTTTAAGACAGTTAATAACCCCTTTTCAACAACAAGGAGCTGAAGCATATCTGATGTTTCCGGCGAAACTCAAGGTTATCAGTGGTGGACGCACAAGGTGGTTTTTTTCTGAGATAAAAGCAGGGGAGCACCTCGAAGAGCTAAAGGAGCAACGCAAGGGGAAATAAGAAAGAGCAATAAGGAATAAGACTATGGAATATTTACCAAGGTCTATGGACTGCATATTCGGGATAGCTAGGAGGGAGAGGGAGGGCGACGCTACAATGCAAGCAGCCAACACATAGGTCAGGATTGACCTATTTGCCTGTAGAAGGGGGGGTGGGGCTGCTGCGGGAGGGAAGGGATGGGGGGGTGCGGGGTGGGAAAGGACCAGGTAAAGTCGGTGAAACAACACAAAAGAATAGGCTGGAATGAGATAAAATTTGTAACAAAACAGAACAAGTGGGTAAAATCTTTAGGAAAAATTTATAAGGTAAAATGGCGTTAAGGATTGCAACAGTGAATATATGTGGATTAAATGATGGAGGGAAAAGACAAAAGACGGCGTCACTGCTCAGACTGCTAAAACTGGATGTGATTTGTTTACAGGAGACGCACATACTGGGAAAAGAAAAGTTTAAACTGGAACAGCTGGGATATGAGTTGTTGGCTAACACAAGTCAAGACACAAGAACAAAGGGGGTGGCTATATTAGCAAGGAGAGGGGCTATTAAACTTAGAAGGAAAAAAGAAGACTCTGAGGGGAGATGGGTTATCGTTGAAGGGGAAACTACTGCTGGGAATTTAACAATAATATCTGTATACGGCCCAAATGATGACAATTCGGAATTGTTTGAATGGCTAGATCAGGAACTCGCACTCTGGATAGAGCCGGTAATTTTGTGCGGCGATTTCAATATAAACGGTTTGCATGGTTTGGGGGGATTAGGAGGGGGGAGATACGTAGGCAGGAAAAAGAAAGTATGTAATGCTGTAACCAATATGCTGCAGAATAATGCTCTTTCAGATTTATGGTCTAAACGCAATCCATTCGGGTCAGGGGCTACCTTTTATTCAGCACCCCACAAAATGATTGCTAGATTAGATTATATCATAGTGTCTAATGATATAATAAATGGGGCCCAGATAGAGCGACTGCCGAGAATGATTTCGGACCATAATATCTTGGTAATAACCATCCCCAGGATAGATAGAGGGAGTATTAAACCCTGTACTTGGACTTTTGAGAGAAGATTACTGAAAGAGGAAGAATATATTAGTAGGATGAACAAATGGATCACACAGTTCTGGGAAATAAATAGGGGATCGGCTCCAGTTAAGATCGTCTGGGATACATTTAAGGCCGGAATAAGGGGGGAAACCCTGAGCTACACTTTAAAAAAGAGTAAGATGGAGAGAACAAGGATGGACAGGTGGGTAAAAGAGATGAATAGTTTAGAAGAACAATTAAGTTGTGCAGTGCGGAGACAAAACACAATTGAAATAGAGAACCTTATACTGGAAATAGAAGTCAAGAAAGCAGAGACGGGAGAAGCCCTTTTGGAAAAGGCGGCGGGGAATTACCTTTCTAAGAAAGAAAAGTGCTATGAGTACAGTGAGAGAGTAGGACATCTCTTAGCTATTAGAATTAAACAAAATCTGGCTGCAGGGGAAATCAAAGAAATCAGAAATAGCGATGGGATAGTGGTAAACAAGGCAGAAGAGGTTCAGGAGGCATTTAGAGAATTTTATGAGAAATTATATGTTCAGAAACCAGAGGATATAGGGGATGGGTGCAGGGACTATCTGACAGGGATACCACATGAGAAACTGGACAGGGAAGAAAGAGACAAATTAGACCTACCGCTAACATTGCAGGAGATTAAAATGGCAGTGAATAATTTACCAGGAGGCAAGGCTACAGGGCCAGATCAAATACAAGTCAAATTTCCTATATAAATAACTTTAGTAAAAAACAAAATGTTTGGCTAACACCAGATCTACACCAGTTTTGGTATTAGTGTGGGTTGGTCGAGTGTTGCCTGCCAGCCTTTTGGCTTTGTCAATGCTTGTTTTCCTATTGCCCTGGTTTTCGTAAAATGTTATGGTTGGAGAAGCTTCTGGGCCCTCATGAATCTAAAACAAATTTGGCTAGCAAAAACATTTCTGGGCTTAAAAAGCACACTGTCATACCAGTTCCTAGGACTTAAAAGAACTAATTTGTTCTTCAGCAAGGGCAGAATGCCATCAATCACAGTAAAATTAACCAATGGCTGAGGTGGGCTTGTCAATTGCTACAACCTTAGTGGATTAAAGGAAAATATAATTGACACAATAACAGACCCGATTAAGGAGGATGGATGAAGAAACATGTATGAAAGCCTGTTTAAGAAAATGTATTATACTCAAAATGTTAGTAAAATCAAAGGGTCTTGGCCAGTGCTTAATTTGTAGAAACAATAAGTGCCAGGGCCCTCGTCAGGAGGCCTCCGCGGCTTGCACCACCCATTGCCACTGCCAGAATTGCCAATGGCAGTACCTACACAACTACTAGCCAGAACACTGCTACAAGTGCGACAATTCAGACAATTCCAGGCCCCAAAGCTATCAAAATGGCTTGGGCGGCAGGCATTGGATGTTTTTAATGTATACTGAATTAATAAACAATTGCTGTTCTACTCATTTCTAAATTATACAAACAGCTCTAAATTATAAAAAACAGCGCCACCATGTGAAACTGTCATAAGTGCAGGTTTTTACAATTAAGTGTCGTGACCAAAACCACCTGCTCAAATTAAGCAGAAGTCTTGGCTAACATCAGATACAGAGAGAGAAGATCAAAAGTTATGATGGCACAAGTTCACAGGAAAATAAGTTGATAGAGGAGTTGAATTTAATTTTCAGGAAGCCACGACCACTAGAATAAGAAATGGAAAGCATCAGAGGAAGAATAATACTCTACCCAGCTAAGGATAGTACTCTCATTCCCAAAAGGATTGAGTGAGAATGAGTGAAGAGAAAGACGTTTAACGATATTGCTTCTTTTTATGTAATTATTGGGTGGACAAGGACAGAAAATGGATTACTAAGGGATGACAGCCCTCCCCTCCACACCTTCACACAGAGAGGGAGAAATTTTGTGATTGATCCTCCATTCCTCACGGTTTGATTCCAGTTAAAGATCAACCACCATACATGGAACAAGGAAAAAGATGAGGATCAAAGAGCCATGCCAGAATACCCCGGCAGGAGAAAGGGGTAGATAAAGACATGGCACTGAATGGTCCTGAAGGATGCGGGGAACACAAAGCAAATTACCCACCTATGTATCCTTATTAGTTGCTCTACATTCTAGCCACATCATATAGCTCCAGATTTCTTCATGGCCATCACAAAAGGGGAAATCCACAAAGAGGAATCTATGGGTTCAGTGATCCCATGCAAGCACATGGACTGTGACATGGAGGATAGACCTACGTGGACACTCAGAAGTATATTATGTAAATAGTGCTGAACAGGGAAAAATATTTAAAGAAACAAACATTTTTACGTGTAAATGAACTTTTGCATCATCATTCACAGGTGGAATTATACGCCTATTACAATTCTGAATAAGACAATACTTAAGCAATCTACATCTTTTCTAGATGTCCAGAAGTACACCTTCAATTGTGTAAATGTAAATGTATTTGAGCTTGTAAATCGCACTGCTACCCGTAGGTTTCCTGGAGCTGTATAATGCTGGGGAACCCGTCCTGGCTTTCCCTGTGAGATGGTGACCTGCTGGGCACCCCCAAGGTGAAGCCAGGCATCCCCGGCGTTGATGGGGCCATTTGTGGAGATTAAGCAAGCTATTGCCCAGAGTTGCAGCGTGGGACCCATGGTTAAAGTGGCACTGAGGCGAGATTTATCGAGCCCGCTGACATTGGCCCAACACCCTGCCGCGTCGGGAATTGAACCCTGGTCCCGGGTCTGACCTCTGCTTCTGGGTCTGCCGCCTCTAACCAGTGAGCCACACTACTCCACACTTCCTTCACACTACTATTAGAGAGGATAGTGGTGTGGTCTAAAACTCTCCGCTAAATGGCAAGAAGCAGTAAGGAAGATGGTGTTGTTAGGAGGTGGTCGCTTGAGATCCTAGGAGTGAATTTGATAGCAGAGGATTAAGAGAGAAAAACAGGTAAAACTATTGCTTGGTGGACACTGTTCAGGGGTTATCGAGGTTTAATAAAAGGGTATAATTCAACCCACTTGGTGAAGTTCATCATGTTTCTGCATATATTTAACCACAAACATGGAGTGAAGGTATTCTTCAAGACCATTAACAGTACACTCAGCCAGCAAAATAAGTGAAAGAAGAAATCAAGGGATACAACTAGTGGTGAATTAAATAATGCTCATCTATTGATGGCTGGACCGGTCTTTTTTGGGGAAATAAGAACAGACAGCAGAGATGCTGTAGGCACATAGCAATACAAATACAAATAAGTAGCATCCATTTATGGTATGCCACAACAAAGGTGGCGACTCGCTTGGTTTTGCAGCCACTGAGGTGTCCTGGCACTCTGTGGGGGTGAAGAGGTAAATACTGCATGCAATGAAGTCGTGAAAAAACTTGCAAAACATCTAGAAAATAAAAAGCTAGGCTTACTCTCTTAGCATAGGGCCTAGGCAACATACACTGTTCTTCTGGTCAAAGTTATTGCAAAACTGAGACCACATACCGTGGCCCAATAAGAGGCAAGTTGGTAGTACATTTGAATGACCAGTAGTGGTATCAGAAAAACATTGAATTTCTAACTGTTCGTGGCCACTGATGCTGCTACTCATACACCCTTATAGCCTATTCACAATAATCAAAGATAGCATCAATAAAAACCAACAGGAATTTGAAGAGAGGATTTACAAGGTAAATACCAAAAGAAACCTTTTATAAGTGGTGGAAAGTTAGGTAATTGTTCATTGATGAGAGGTGAGAACTGTGATTTGCAGCGCCTGTGAAGATGCAATAAGAGTCCATTGTTGTTCTAGAAGGTTTAGCAGCTGTAGGGGGGCGATGGCAGGGGTGGCTCTTCCGCTAAGGCGGAGGAGCGTCACCCTACTACTGTTCAGCAATGCAAAAAAGGAAAAAGAAAATGATAATAATGCGAGGTTATTCATATTTTATTTTTCTGTGCTACAGCACTTTTGCGGGGTTGGGCTGGGTGGTGCAAGGGGGAGAAGTGGTGGCACTCTCTCGGGGCTCGAGTCGGGGTACCACGCGGGTGGACGGCGTCCCCCCACTTATTTTACTGGGGGGACGCCATCCCCCCTGCCAAACAGCTGGACTTCACTCTTTGGCCTCTCTGGGACGAGGAGCTCGGCACCTTTCGTGACTTCACTTCCTGTCGTGACGTCACTTCCGGTGACCGCGTCCCCCACTTCTTTTTTTACGACTTGTGCCCTGCACTCTCTAAGAGTCATGCCTGTTTGGTCAGCCGTCTTAGGACGGCCAAACAGTCATGCACACTATCCATGTTCTCCACCCAGGATGCATTACAGCCTGGGTGGAGAACATACCCAGGCTCCCATTCCCTGTCTGAGCGCCGAACAAGGCGCTCAGACCAATCACAACGCTGCATTGCAGCATTGTGATTGGCTTAAGGGAGTCTGGATGCTTCCTGCTTGTACAGAAGCCAGGAAGAGGATGGAGAGGACAGAGGAGAGGTGGCAGCCAACCAGCAGGCAGGGCGGCAGGTAAGTGATTTTTTTTGTTTGTTTTTTAAACACCCCTTCCCCGTCCCACTACTGCTTCCCCAGAGCAGCTGCCACTGAGTGCTGGGCTTGCCTCATTTGGTGAATGTCACCACCATTGCTGAGCCAGGCTGAGGAAACAAATAGGTTTCTCCAGTGCTGTCTTCTAAAACAAAGTGAGCATTCAAAACATTTTAATATCGACCTACAATTATATCGAGTTTACAATATCATTGGGATAGAATATCGATGTCAAGTATATCGTTGACGGGAATATTGACCTTAAGTATGTATTTTAGTATGTATTTTATATGTATGTTTAACATTTTTGTAATAAATATTTCAAATATTTCTAAATATATGTATTAAATGTTTAGAAATGTGTACATTTTTTTAAGTAAATTTAGCGCTTTAGTATTAGAGCGGGTTGTGGGTTTATAGGGAAATAGGGTGGGAAGTAATTTCAATATAATTAATTAATAATTATTATGTTAGTATTTATTATTAATTATTAATGTATTTTTAATTAATTATTAATTGGTCATAAATGTTTACTAATTGATTAATTTATTATATTAATGATAAATAATTTATAATTGTATTTACTTATTGTTATTGTTAATTTATTGTTAATTAATAATATGTAAATCATTTGTATTAATTAATAAATAATATAATTAATGATGTTAATTTTTATGGGTAGCGGGTTGTGGGTTTATAGGGATATAGGGTAGAAAGTGATTTAATAATTAAACATTAATTAATATTTGTTGATGTATTGTTATTGATTAATAATGTATTGTTCATTCATTATTAATTTATAGTTACTTTTTATTAATTGAATAATTTATCATTACAATAATTATAATATATTTATTAATATTTTTATTTGTTTTAATTGTTAATTAATTTGTTCATTGTTGATTAATTTATAATAATAGATTAATGGCAAATTAAATTAATTGTGTTCTTTTTTATGAGCAGTGGGTTACGTGTTTATGGGGGAATAGTGTGTGGAGTAATTGACTTTTATTTAAGTCATTATTAATTTAGTGTTATTGGTATTTATTATTAATTTCTTAGTTAATTAATTTTAATATGTTATTTATTTTACAAAAAGTATTTAATTAATAAGTATGTTAATTTAACCCCTATGCTAGCCAACACTTTCCCTACTGTTGCACTCACTGGGGTGGGAATAGTAAATTTTACCCCTACGCTATCGAACACTTTCCCTATTGTTGCACTCACTGGGGTGGGAATAGTAATTTTTATCCCTACGCTATCCAACATTTTCCTTAGTGTTGCCCTGTTTTGAGTTGGAATAGTAAATGTATTACCTCTACTATCTAATATTTGTTATTATATTTTTGTTAATGTAGTATAGAATGAATATTAGTTAGTTATATATTTATTTAATCTGTATTTATATTATTGTTTAATGTTCATAGATGTATTTATAATATATCTGATATTTCAATACTTTTTTTATAAATTATTAAAATAATTATAAAAAATTATTAGTAAGTATATATATTATATGTATATGTTTAATTTTATTTTACATTATATATATTATTTATAATTTTTAAGCAAAAAAATTTACTATGTTTACTTTAGTTAGATGTATTCTTTACTTTATTTTACATTATTTTTTCAACTTAAATAACAAACAATATTTTTAACAACGCTATTTTGACATCGATATTTGTGTTCTCAATATTATCTAATATGATTCTTAAAATACATGTGCACAGTTTGCATGACAGCACTGAGAACCAAGAGGTTTTTGGGAAAATAAGTTCACTAACCTGAGTATTAAAATTGCTCCATTGGAAACAGATATACAGTGCTCACCATTACGGGGCAAGTCATAACACCCAAGTGGCTTCAGAATGGGAAAAACATGGTTAAACACAACTATCGGAAAAAGTAGTAGGCTATAATTGAGGTAATGAGTATAGTATCCCTTTAAATGAATATACAAATGAAAGAGATAAGTGCATTATGATCAATGATGGAAATTTACAGACGTGAAACTTCTCGTCAAAGGAATACCGAAAGCGGGAAAACTCTACTATAGTGGTAGAACTTTGCCACACTAAATCATGGGTACTAATATAGACAAAGCAAACACAAAGAGATGATGGAAGGAGTGCTGAAACTTTTCAGACACTCGCCCCCAGTCACAGATTTCTGTTGAATCCATCATCCTTCTTTAGCTCACTTCACCATCTCAGTTCAGACCAAGCTATGTGCAAATCAGTCTTGACCCTGTGCCTCATGGGAACAGTCCAGCCCGAACTGCAAAACAAGGTCTTCCCTGAACCAGAAACAAGCATCCTGGGACCAGGTTCCGGGTAACACCACTCTTCAGCCAGGCTAGCTTGAATCCAGTGGCAAAGTGAGCAAGGGACCCACGTCTGGGCATACCTTGCCAACTTAGGGCAACCAAAGCAAACACAAGGAGAAGATGGACGACGGGCTGAAACATTTCAGACACTCACCTCCAGTCACAGATCTGGGTTTAATCCATCATTGTTCTTTAGCTCACTTTGCCAACTCAGTTCAGACCCAGCTATATGCAAATCAGTCTTGACCCTGTGCCTCATGAACAGTCAAGCCCGAACTGCCAAGCCAGGTCTTCCCTGAACCAGAAACAAGCATCCTGGGACTGGTAACCTCAAACGAGAATTGGAAAGTGCTGTGTTCAACAAGGCCCTATGAAAAACTGGGTATCCAAAAGCGGCCTTCATACGAGTGAGGGCAAAGGAAACATACTGACGGAGAGGGGTCAGGTATGCTGTAATGACACCCATGGCATTTCATCACTGAGTCCATTATATGTGCACTCAGCCTAAACCTGCACCACTGATCCATAGACAGAAGGAAATGGACCACGGCCTACTGTTAAAAAAAATGTTTGTTAACATTCACTAAGGGGGTCTGTTTGCTAATGGGTACAGCTATCTTCATGTAGCATGTAAAATATGAATGTTTTGAGACTGGGTTTTAGTCGCTAAACATTAATATACCAAACTGCAAATTGCTATTGGGAAGTGAAGCTATAAATATGGCCCTTCCAAATAGCAATTTGGTGTATATTTGCAAATCAAAATTGTGATTCGGTAACATGTTACTGAATCATAATTTAGATTTTGTACATACCAAAATTTCGAAATGCTTCAGTTTTGAGAGTTGGAGCCTTTGCCAAAATCACTTTATAAATCTAGCCCATAAATCTAAATATCCTGTATGTGTGGCTCAAATGGTGAATCTTAAACACACTGTTAGAAACCCTTTCGGATGGCCACAGGGCACGCATGGGCTACTGGGACTACCATAGTGGCAGAGGCCTTTTATTCCTTATGTCCCGGGTCCGACCTACTGTGGATCCTGCGCAACTGGGCCAAAACCCCTTCTATACTTGACTCACAGTGGTAACTGTGGATGAGCAGTGAAAGGCTCCCTCTGGGGAACGTGTAGAGACAGGTCAGTGAACATGACTCTCAACTTAAAGTGCATTCAGCAATGTCAGTAAATCAATGTCCTGTCAAATTCTTGTTTTTGTATGAAAAAATAAGTATTTTATTTCTAACTCTATGCATTCAGAGAGATTATAACATTTTTAAGCAATAAAACAACGCCCTTGAAGTCGGGCTCTAGTGTTTGTCTGGAAAATCCCTGTCCTTGCAATGTGGTTTATTTCACATTCACTGGTGACTGCATCCAGGGAATGCTCACTAGTAGGCCTTACTTAAGAGTCCTCTTTTGACTATTAGGAAGTAGCCAAAAGTGTTCATGGGCCTGCAGCACCTTCAGCAGCGAGTCCCCCAAGGTCTAACATGCCCGATTCAAATATTACCCACTCCTGCAGCACCGAATCGTTCAGAGTTTCAGCGGGTGCCCTGCAAGCTCTGGTCCTGTTCAGAAAAGCCAGGCTGCTCGCAGTACACTATGCAGGACCCGCAGGCACAGGCTCTCCAAAGTGGCGCTGCCTGCTTCGTCCATGATCAGAGATGCTCCCAGCTTTTGTAGGCACAGTAAGTCTGTCTACCCTGCACAGGGCCATCCTAGCAATGCTGCAAGGTTCTCCTCTGCATCCCCCGAAGTCAAGGGGTCGGTCAGGGCAGATATTGATGCATAAGCACAACACAGCTTCTACCTTCTCAGGTGATGGCCTGAACTTCTAGCCAAACTCAGTACCGTCAGCCCCTTCTGGCATACGGGGTTGTCGCCGAATGTGCAGGCAAAGCACAGACTCCCCCAGTGCAATCACCGACAGCACAGTGGTCCATCCTGGCATACAGGATCACTGCTAACGCATACACACTTCTTGGCACATTTGTCGGCACAATTACTTCAGTGTGGCCCTCTCTGGCATACTGGGTCACTGCAGCTAGGCAGTTCGGGCTTGGCGCTCCATGCAAGGCACTAAACGAACGGCTCACTTCACAGTGACCAGCTCATGGCATATGGGATTCACCTAATCATTCCTGCACACTGGTAATGACCAGATCGGTGCACAGCCAACCACTCACATCTTGCATAGGAAGTCCTCTCACTAGGGCTCCCCACTGGACCTTGCATCCTCCAAAGATCTTCTCCGCCTCACAGGACACACTGGTCTTGGCAAACAGGCATGCACTGGTGCTCCAGGTTCCATGGCAGGTGATCTTGATTTCCCTGGATGATGTCCCCTCACCCAGCAAGGAGACTAGCAGGCCTTGGCTCCCTGTCCTGGCCACAGGCAGAAGTCTTGCTTCCCCTTCCCACTGGCTGCTTGGTAGATGACACATTTTGGGGTCTCAATCTCACCTTCTTATGGTGCATTTACAGACACCAAATGTGATTTAGGGTCTGTGTCTTTAAAGTTTTATTTTTGGGTTCTGCTTCTTTAGAAGTGCACACTCTTCATTCTTAGCTTTCCCTTAAAAGGCTGTCTGTCACAGCAGGAAAGACTATGAAGTTGATTCACCCACAACATAGGCCCTTGGAGTGACAAGAGTTCACACCTAGAGGTCACCACAGTGATGTGTACATAAAAAGGTTAATCCTTGGGTTTCCAGTCAATCTCTTTATAAATCCCATACCAGCCCTATCTTCTTCCTGAGATGTGTCCAGGTCCCTTCCTTGTGATCATCACTGAATCAAAGAACACCCTTTTGAAGTGTACACATCTCTCTCCCTTCCCTCAGTGTGTCCCAACCAGCTCAGAGGAATGCAACAATACACAGAGCTACCTGGGATGATTCCTCTACTCTTCATGTCTTCAACCGGCATTCCTGGGTGTCCAAAAAGGGAACCAAGGGTCATCCATGCAATGCACCATTGCAGGCACACTTGCACTCAGAGTACATACACTGTACACATACTGTCCAGTATTGTCACGTCCATGTATTGGTTCAACAAAGATGGTAGCTGCACACCAAAGTTCTGTGTTGCTAAATGGCTTTTTCTGAAAATTGCAGTGTGCGACCCTGTGATGTGCTCTGTCCATGAGCAAATTCTAATGAAAAGAAATTGGAGCCTCGTCAGGTCCCCAGACCCAGGATGCACAGTGAAAATGAGAATTCGCGAACAAATCAATTTAGAAAACATAATCCATGTTTATTTAGATTTCAGTTTCATTTATAATCCATTTTTTGTCCATTATTATTCAGTTGAGTATTTCAACAGCAAGTTCAACATATGCCTATACAAGCTTTTTTCTCCTAAACATATGGGGATTCACCGTGCCTCATAGCACGACTTGATTGATATGACCCAATGCATTTCGGGCAACATACTGTCCTTCCTCGGGGGTAACTACGATGAAACAAATCATATTTGAAACATAAACCAACAATATCCAGCGCATATAACATATGCAATATCATTATTCGATGTAAAAACTCCCCTAATGTAGTTTAGCATCCACCCCACTGCATTCAATGGATCCAGTGATAATGATCAAACATATACTATGTGAATGAAACAGAAAAGAAAATGTGAAAACGATGGGAAAAAAACAGATAAAGACAACTAAACAAAACGGAACTAGTGACCTCTTCTTGATAACATGAGTTACATAAGCATGTGCCCTAACAAAGGGAAACAGACCTTTACATCGCATGCCATGTTGTTACAACGCGAACCATTACATCGCAAGTCGTTAAAATGACTCGATGTAGGGGCAGAAGGGTTGGTTTTACAATCCAACGCCTTCCCTGCTGTTGCACAAACTGGAGAAGGAATAGTAAATTATACTATTCGTAAGTCCAGCACGCCCCCTACAGCAAGTCGTTAAAACAACTTGCGATGTAATTTTTCGCGTTGTAACAGCGCAGTTGTAACAACTGCATTGTAATGGCATGCAATGTAAAGCATGCATACTAAAAGTATACATACCCTACCAAATAATGTAACAAAAGTCCTCACCCAAAATGTAAACAAAAAATTTGAAAAAACATAGCAACCATGACGTGACCAAACATTTTGAGCTCAGGGTTTAAATGTTACTTACAAAACTCAATTTGATTTACTTGCACCTGTAGTCACGCCGAGACTTGCCATACACCACATGTGAATGCTAATTAAACATGTACAAACGTCTCAAGTGCTTTTAAATGTCTCCACATGATTAAACCAGGATGTGTGTCTACAAAGACCATAAAACTAAACAAAATACTACAATCTCTCCATGCATCCCCATTGACGACACAATACCAAGAAGTGAATGGTGTTGAAAACCAAACAATACGAGATTCTATCAAAACACACAAAAAAATATCATGCACCTAACAAATATCAATACATAATAAATATATCACGTCATATGATAATAAAACGAGTATGCACCTGCGACAGTGCATAAGCAACATTGACATTTCTGTGGGTATGCACATGTTTTACTTGAGATCATAAGTTGTTAAAAACACAAATAAGAAGCCTACTGGTATTGTCAGTAGGTCGACCTTCATCAGCAAGGTGAACCTCCTGTGTTGTATGCTTCATACTCTAATTGCTTAACCATATTATCTTTTTGCAAAACTATGTCTGCGAATGTAAACTAAACGCTGGACGGAAAAAGATGTGTATTAGTTCAACAAAGATTTGAGATGCACACCAAAGTTCTGTGTTGCTCAACAGCTTTGTGGAAATTGTAGCGTGCGACCCTGTGATGAAATGTATGAATTCTACATGAATGTATTGAACCACCACAGGCACTCCTACATGCATCACACACAGTCACTCTGTATCCTTTCTGTATTGTGCCATGGTGTGCTATTTGAAAACATGCAAATTGCGAGCACACACACTCACCATGTGCACTCTGCACAACACTTCACCCTTCATGTACTGTACTTCTCGCAAGCTCAAATACACCGAGCACATGTTCCATTACGCACGCACTGCACAGAACTACAACTCTCATGTAATGTATTCTTCACAGGTATACATACACTCGGCACCTGCAGTAATCATGCTTGTACTTCACAGCACTGCCCCCTAACTGTACTGTAACTTTCCTGCAGAATTACTATACCTGTGCTGCACAGCACTCTAGATCTAACTGATGTAGGCCAAGGGGGAGTTAGACACACAGCACTGAAACTTTTAAAAAGGTGAATGAGCCTGTAGGCCCCACTCCAGTGACACAGAGTAAAAAGGATCTGTTCACTCCTACTGATCACTACATGAAATGCCGCCACCACTGCACTCATGCTGCTTAACTCCTAGTGAAGGCAGTAGCCTTCCACCACTATGAGGATAGTGCATTAGGCGCCCCTCCCGGTTTAACAAGACCGCAATCTGTGAGACAGGCCTATGTCATGGTGCACCTGCATGATGTGTTTGCCTACGACAAAAAAACTGTATTAGGGATACGAACAACAGTACAGATGGGCACTCAGGGCAGGGGTACATGTCTCTGAGCATTCAGAGCACTTTTCAGTGCAAACACACATCATTTGTCATATCTAGAGGCAGTCCAAATCACAAGAAAAATATGAGAACATTTTCAGAAATATATTCAAATTTCTGTGTGCAAAAGAGGTAAAATGTGCATAGAGTAATGCTAAAAATGAGTGAAATACATCAAATTGCATTAATTGTATTGATTTTCACCTTTACTGAGTTGTTGTTAAGTAATCTGTTTGAAATACATAGGGTCTTTGCCACCCTCATGCACAGCTCTCTTCATTTACAATTTGCTCGAAACATGGTTTCAAGGTCTCCGCCTCTCTCACAAATCAGCTTTGCACCAATGTCTCAGCAGCCTGTCTGTATCCTGATGCTATGGTATCTCCACCCTTAACCTATTTACTTCGGCCACCTAGTTGCATCTTTGTACGCATGATAGCACAGAGATGCTTGATGCATTCAGTTTTATCGGATCAGAGTCTCTGGGTGTCTGAATTATTTGTGCTGGACAACTTGCCTGCACCAAAGAGACCTCATCCACTTTGTGAATGCTAACAAAAACATTTTTCAGAGGGAGGCAGTGGTCCCAAGGACTTTTTGTTTGCAAATGGGTTACCACTACCCTTACGTAGTGTGTAAAATATTAATGTTTTGCAATGGGATTTTGGTTCAAACATTAATAGATCCCACTGAGAATCACTGTTTGTAAGCGGCACCCTAAACACACACATCCAGGTAGCGATTCAGGATGGACAAACAAAAATCAATTACCAATGAAAAAAAATGCGTACCTTGTTCACATTGGCCAAGAACACCAAACCGATTACCCAGAGGTCTTTGGGCTTGACGCTGTCAGTTGCGATGCGTAGAGTTCTTTGCAGCTTTAAATTCTCTCCCCAAACTCCAAGTAAGCCATCTTTGCTCAGAGTCAAGTAGCGGCTAGAACCTTTCAAGAAAACGATTTTCTGAACAATGTCTTTGTGGATCGGCATCAGGAGCCGGATGTCCTTCCACTGGGGAACCGCTGAGGATTTGGCGCGTTCGTCCTTTTCGTAAAGTTCGAGAAGCATGTAAGAGCTCAATTTGTCCCAATTAATGAATCCATCTCGCGTCACGTCTATTTTATCAAACAGCTCCCCGTACTCGTGTTTCTTGCCTTGGCCAATGAACGTGTGGGCCAGCTTCACAAATTCTTCTCTGGTCATGCATGCTGGTCTGCTCAACTTGGAAGACTTGGAAAAAGGCAAATATTCAGTGAGACACCAGTGAAGTTATAATTGTTACACCCACATTTACATTCTGTTCAGACTTACAAAGTTAGGGTCTAAGGTGTCATGACTAATTAAACTGAGACACTCTACAATGGGGACCACTTGAAATGTGGATATACTATTCTACTATAATTAGTTTTAATACATTAAGTCCACTACAGATTAAATGTAATTAGACTGCCCATGTCTTCTATGAATCCCCAAATTTATCTGCTTATTGGTGCTGGATCACTATTCCCAGATTCAAATATTAATGATAAAGTAGCAGTTTTTTGCTTCATGACCACTTCCATGATCGCCTGCTGGTGAATGCTTGCATGTTCACTTGCATGACCACATGTATGACCGTCTGCGTGAACTCTTGCATGTCCAGATACCCTGTCCTCAAGCATCCTCTCCCATACTCATTTTAATTTTAATGTCATGCAAAGATCAACCAGAAAAACAAGATATTGGCATACTTTCTATCCTCATGCAATACACTGGCAATACCCTTAAAGGCTTGAACCTACGTGGGTCCGACGAATCAGTCCCATGGACGTGTGCACTTTTTCATAAAACAAAACGTTTCTTCACTGTATTATACTGCTGTATCAAAGATTTTCAAAGACTACTTTGTAGATTATTCCAGAAGTTTATTCATCCATGTTTTTCCATGTAACAATTCAGTTCATTGAGTCATGGATTCATAACTATCAATTTAATCTGAAAGCAATTTTAGCATACCCAATGCATTTCGGGTCATTCATCGACCCTTCATCAGGGGTCTAAAGAAAAAATACAGAGAAACCTTGTGAGCTAGTTCCAACATAAGAAGTGAATGAAGATTAATGTGTAAACATTATTCACACTTTAAAAATGCAAGGTATGTTACACTGAACACTGTGACAGTAAACCACATCGTACAGGCAACTACAGTAATGTGTTCTGTTATTCAAGTCAACTGCATACTGTGATATCTAGGCCAAGTGTTTAAAGTGCATCAAGTGCACTGTATTTAACTCAGTTTATAGTGCAGTAACGCTAGCTGTAAGCTTCTCGTACCAGAGAGACACTTTAGTACATGCGGATCCGGCCGCGTTGGTTAAAAATCGCGAACAAATTGCCGGGTAAGTTTTAGCGCCGTAGCGTAAAGGAAATCGCAGCTCAAGCCTTACTAAACCGCAAACAAACACGTTCAGATAACTTACTTCCAAACATGTAGACGCGTGGACGCGTAGACTGTAGTTCCGAGTGAAACGACTTCCTCCTTCCGAATCACGTGATGATGCTGAACCTATGGGTGCAGTTCTACATAAATTCGACCCGCGGTGCAAACTAACCTATCCGCTTTTAGTACCTCACCATGTGATCAGTGAGAGAACACGTGACATCATATTCAAGACGGAAATAGACGTAAGAGTGTCATGACGTCGTACTCATATGGATGTATTAATCATACAGCGCATTTATATATGTGCAAAAAATATATATAAAATATATATGTGCGAATCTCCAGGTGAAGCACTTGTGCAATATTGGAAACAAATTAGAACTAGCATTCGTTAACCACGTGGTGCATATGGTGGCTGCCATATTGGTGTAGTCGTGAAGGCTTATCATAATACTATTGTGCCTGTCGGTTTGCGGAAAAAACATTATAGTGAGTCGCATGTGCCAAATTGAATGACGTTCTGTGACTCATAAAATACAGTATATCTCACATAAACATAGTGGTGATAGATTGAAATAAATAACAGTAGTGCAATGAAACATATAGTTGTGCATGTTGCAGAAAAAAAACAATAAAGCATTATCGCAAATATCTATTTCAGAGAAAACAAGTCAATTCAATCCTGTCATTCATCCCATGAGGATGTATGGAATTACATTTTTGTATCCAAAAAGACTCAGTTCTCAAGCGTTGCTTATGTGGGTCCATAACACAATGTGATTCTATGGCTTCCAAAATGGTAAATCTGACTTGAAAGATGGTGTGTCCTGCTTCAAGCCAGTGTGTGGCCACAGTAGATTTTTGATTCTTTAAGCGTATATTGCTTTTATGTTCCGTCATTCTCACCTTCACCTTTCTCTCAGTTTGTCCAACATTAATTTTTCCAAAAGGACATTTAATCGCATATATAACGTTCTTGGTGTCACATGTGCTTGAATGTAACAAAGGTATTTTCGTGCCTATTGTGGGGGGTGTGAACTCATTGCCTATAATAATATTATTACAGTGTGTACAGTTCTCACATCTTTGCATCCCTCTGTACATCTGATGAGTTCTCTTTGTACGTTGACTAGATAAATGTTCTTTGAGATTTCTAGACCTTCAGAAGGCAAAAGTAATTTTTTCAGCAAACAACGATTTTAAATCTGGCTCTTGTTGAATCACTCACCAATGTTTTTTCATGATTTTAGTAATTTTTGTTGCTTGTGTGGAATATTTCAGTACCCACACTGTGGGATTCCTTTCTGATTTGGTTTTACTTTCAAGTAAAGATTCTCTGCTTAAATTGATTACTTTCATCGTAGATTCCTCTAAAATGTTCATCGGGTAGCCTCTTTTCCGGTATTTTGAGATCGGTCTATTGATTGTTGTGGGTACTTCTTCTGGGTCTGAGGTGATGTGTTTTAGCCGGCTGGACGGACATAGCCCGTCTTGGCTCCCGGTCCACGCTGCAGCTCCAATCAAATTTACTGCAGTGTGAGTTCGCCAGCCAGACCCCGAAACGCATCAAAGCATCGGCAAAGGCGAGAGGCATGTTTTGAGAGCCCATTCTTGTTGCGGACCCCCCAAGAACAACTAGAATACAGCAAAGGCGGTCCGGCCGCGGAACACCTAAAATAGCAGCGCCTACCTGATGTGAAGCGGCGACTTCTACCCCGCCGTAAGACGACTCCAGAGCCCGGCAGGGACATAGCCACACAGCTCGGACTTCCCTGTGAGCTTGCCTGCTGGGGTGCTATCGGGACACCTGTAGATCGCCGCACTTAAAGTGAGGATACTACCGAGACGTGTCGAGCCTGGACCGAGTCACAGCTACCAGGTCCCAGAGGTGGGTGCACGGGCCCTGAAACTAGGGAAGTCTGACCTGGTTGCAGGTGCCTGAGCGTGACCATTGGCTGAGAATCAGATCCTGCGCTTTGCCTGACCTCAATATGGTGGCCCACTGGGGAAACCGGGCTCACTGAGTGCGACGGTTTATCTTTGCCATACTCGGCCTGCCACACCATATGAGCTTTAGCAAAGAGTGAGGGGCCCATAGCCACTGCTGGCTATGGGCCCCTCTATGGCATCCTCCATAATGCTCTGTGAGCGCACCGGTCTGCGAGAACTCTCTGCGGGGGTGCCACAATCACTGCTCTGGGCCATGCATCAATAGATAGCGTCTGCTGAGGAGAAAACTTGCAGAGGAGGAGTGAGCTGGGAGGCGACCTGTGGTGCAGCCGGAGGTTGGCGTTTATGCGGCTCTACCGACGTTCTGCCCCATACAACAGATCACATGCTGCGGGACCTGTGAGGCAGATGCTGTGATTGCCTTGCATGGAGGCCTAAGAGGAGGTCTTGAAGCTCCCCCCAACGAGACGCTCAATCCAGCAACGAAAACTCCCTCAGCTCCTGAGTTGAAGGCAGTGCGGGTGAGCAGACTAAAAGCAAAGACAAGCTGCACAGAACCTGTGTACGCTCTCTTAAGGCATCCTGGTGCACAAGTGACTCACGTGGATTGGGTACTTGTGCATGGCTGGCGTATGATGGTGTGGACATGTACTTGGGTGTTTTTGTACTAGAGCATGTGATTCTATGTGTGCTTGTGTTGGTGCGCGCAGATGTTTCTGTATGTGTGCTTATGTCTGTGCGTGTGCTGGTGTGTGAATGTACTTGAGTGTTTTTGTACTAGAACATGGGATTGTATGTGTGCTTGTGCTTGTGGATGTTTCTGTATGCGTGCTTGTATGCGTCCTCTGTTCACGTATGAGAGTGTGTGCGCACATTTGTGTGTGCTTGTCCATGTCTGTGCGTGTGATGGTGTGTGTGTGTGCATGTACCTGTGTGTACGTCCTGGGGTATTTTTGTTCTGGAGCATGTGATTGTATGTGTGCTTGTGTTTTTGTAGTTTCTGTATGTGTGCTTGTGTGTGTGTGTGTGGGTGTGTGTGTGTGTGTGTGTGTGTGTGTATGGGAGTGTGAGCGCATTTGTGTGTGCTTGTGCATGTCTGTGCATGTGATGGTGTTTGCGTGTGCATGTACTTGGGTGTTTTTGTACTAGAGCATGGTATTTTAGGTGTGCATGTGTTTTTGGATGTTTCTACATATGTGCTTGTGTGTGTGCGTATGTGCGCATATGAGAGTGTGTGCTCACATTTGTATGTGCTTGTGCATGTCTGTGCATGTGATGGTGTGTGCACGCTGGATTTGTTATTCTCTGGCAGCCACTGTCCTGTATATTGACTAACTGCCAGATACCTGACCTTAAGATGGCCACCAGTGTACAGTACAGTCCCCTACCTGACCCCAAGATGGCTTCCATCGTGTACCCCTCCATGTTGTTTTACTTCCCTGGGACAACAATTGGACATTGACCAGACCTTGAACCTATCCCCTAACCCGCTTACACATCAGGACTTGGAAACTGCGGAACTTACCTCAGATTGTAGAGACCAAGCGATTTGGCTGATGCACGGTGGAGATACTATATAGCTAAAGAGGAGATGGGTTGTGGACTGCCCCCCCCCGCCATCACCTACCCAGCAGGACCTTGGGCAGATTTTCCCGTCGTCTTTATGTCCTATCTTCCTCCTACCCCTTTACCCTATCCCCTTACCCTTCCTTGCGCCATTCGCCTTGTCCCCTGTGTACTTTAAATGTTTTTGTTGATACTTATGTAACTTTTTACTGGTGTAAATTGCAACATTATTGTTCCTCATGTAAAGTGCTCTGTTTCCTTCGGGTCTAGCCAGCGCTATATAATAACTCATTAATTAAATATGTTCCCATTTAGTACTCCTCCTCTCAACCTTTGTAATGATGTAACCTGTAACTATGATCTGATGCTCATGTAAAGCACTCTGATACCTCCGGGTCTAGCCAGCGCTATATAAAATCTTCAAAATAAAATAAATAAATAAATAAATAAATAAATAGATGTCTCTTAAGGGAGGCTTGGTGGAAATTTGTTGGTATCTTCCACATCATTCCTGAGAAGGCTTCATTCAATGTGCAAAAATGGGACACTTATATAAAAGAACCCTCTGCGTTTCTGAATATGCTAAAAATGGTAAACGTGGATAAAAGTGAAGAAGTATGGTTATAGTCGATCTCACTGCGTTGTATACTTTGATTCCACATAATGAAGGCCTGGAAGCCATTGAATGGAGCCTTCTCAGGAATGATGTGGAAGTTACCAACAAAGTCTTTTTGTTAGAACTTTTACATTTTGCACTATATCATAGTTATTTTCAATGGAATGATGAGTATTTTGAACAATGTTACGGTACATCAATGGGATTTGCGGGGGCGCCCTCCTATGCAAATATTTTAATGGCAAAATTTGAATCAGATCACATTTTACAAAATCCGACTTGGAAAAAAAGATGGATTCTTTTTAAGCATTACATTGACGATATATTCATACTATAGAGAGGTGAAAAGCAAATGATTCTAGATAACATCATTCAGTTGAACTTGTGTCATGAACGCATTGAATTTACTCATCAAATTGATAAACGACAGTTAGCATTTCTGGATGTACTTATCACTGTGGAGAATAATGTCATTAAAACTAACGTTCACATCAAAAATAATGAAACAGTTGTTTACATTTCAACAGCTTCCACCAAGCCTCCCTTAAGAGACATCTACCCGTGTCACAATTTATTCGGCTAAAACGCATTACCTCAGACCCAGAAGAAGTACCCACGACAATCAAAAGACAGATCTCGAAATACCGGAAAAGAGGCTACCCGATTACCATTTTAGAGAAATCTAGGATGAAAGTAATCAATTTAAGCAGAGAATCTTTACTTGAAAGTAAAACCAAATCAAAAAGAATCCCACAGTGTGTGTACTGAAATATTCCACACAGCAACAAAAATTACTAAAATCATGAAAAATCATCGGTCACTGATTCTACAAGAGCCAGATTTAAAATCATTGTTTGCTGAAAATGTTCTTTTGCCTTCAGAAGGTCTAGAAATCTCAAAGAACATTTATCTAGACAACGTACAAAGAGAACTCATCAGATGTACAGAGGGATACAAAGATGTGAGAACTGTACACACTGTAATAATGTTATTATAGGTAACAAGTTCACACACCCCACGATGGGTACGAAAATACCTTTGTTACATTCAAGCACATGTGACACCAAGAATGTTATATATGCGATTAAATGTCCTTGTAGAAAAATGTATGCTGGACAAACTGAGAGAAGGTGAAGGTGAGAATGACAGAACATAAAGGCAATATACGCTTAAAGAATCAAAAATCTACAGTGGTCACACACTGGCTTAATGCAGAACACACACTCGCTCAAGTCAGATTTACCATTTTGGAAGCCATAGAATCATGTTTTGATATGGACCAACATAAGCAACACTTGAGAACTGAGTCTTTTTGGATAAAAAAATGTAATTGCATGCATCTGCATGGGATGAATGACAGGATTGAACTGACTTGTTTTCTCTGAAATAGATATTTGTGATAATGCTTTATTGTTTTTTTTCTGCAACATGCACACCTATATGTTTCTTTGCACTACTGTTATTTATTTCATTCTATGACCACTATGTTTATGTGAGATATACTGTATTTTATGAGTCACAGAACGTCGTTCAATTTCTCACATGCGACTCGCTGTAATGTTTTTTCAGCAAACCGTTAGGCACGATAGTAATCTGATAAGCCTTCACGACTACACCAATATGGCAGCCACCATATGCACCACATGGTTAAGGAACACTAATTATAATTCATTTCCTATATTGCAAAAGTGCTTCACCTGAAGATTCGCACATATATATTTTATATATATTTTTTACACATATATGATTGCATGTATGATTAATACATCCATACGAGTACGACGGCATGACACTCTTACGTCTATTTCCATCTTGAATATAATGTCACGTGTCCTCGCACTGATCACATGGCGAGGTACTAAAAGCGGATAGGTTAGTTTGCACCACGGTCAAGTTTATGTAGAACCACACCCATAGGTTCAGCGTTATCATGTGATTCCGAAGGAGGAAGCCGTTTCACTCGGAACTACAATCTACGCGTCCATGCGTTTACATGTTTGGAAGTAAGTTATCTGAATGTGTTTGTTTTCGGTTTAATAAGGCTTGAGCTGCCTTTTAATTTACACTACGGCGCTAAAACTTACCCTGCAATTAGTTTGCGATTTTTAACCAACGCGGCCGGATCCACATGGCCTGAAGTGTCCCTCTGGTATGAGAAGCTTAGAGCTAGCGTTACGGCACTATAAACTGAGTTAAATACAGTACATTTGATGCACTTTAAACACTTGGCCTAGATATCACAGTATGCAGTTGACTCGAATAACAAAACACATTTGCTATACGATGTGGTTTACTGTCACAGTGTTCAGTGTAACATACGTTGCATTTTTAAAGTGTGAATAATGTTTACACATTAATCTTCATTCACTTCTTATGTTGAGACTTGCTCACAAAGTTCCTCTGTATTTTTCCTTTAGACCCCTGATGAAGGGTCGATGAAAGACCCGAAATGCATTGGGTATGATAATTATGAATCCATGACTCAATGAATTGAATTGTTACATGGAAAAACATGGATGAATAAACTTATGGAATAATCTACAAAGGAGTCTTTGAAAATCTTTAATACACAGTATAATACAGTGAAAAAACGTATTTGTTTCATGAAAAAGTGCACACGTCCATGGGACTGATTTGTCTGACCCACGTAGTTTCAATTGTGTATGAGCACTACCAGACACAGTGCTAGGATGGAGTAGCACACAATGAACTTTTACTAATTCAATTGGATTAACAGTAAAAAACTGAGTGCACAGAAGAACCGAACTGTTCAATACCCTTAAAGGCCACATGACAGCCACACTCTTCCACCCATGGCACTGGTATGGAGAAGCTACCTGTCCACAAAGAGTTTCAGCGCCTCGTCAGGGGTAAGAAAGATATATATCTGTGATTAAAAAACAATACAATACAACAACTTGACACAATAAAACAAATTTAGGGACACATCCCCAAACCCTAATAAACATGCTTTTTTCTTTTTTTGTTGCCTATTTATATAGCGTGAACTCAACCCGAAGGTATTGGTGCGCTTTACAAGAGCACCGTATTTACATTTCACATTCAGGGACAGGGAGATTAAATGATTTGCCCAGAATCACAGGATGTGGACGCGACCCCGAGACTCGAACCCTGGTCTCCAGGACCAAAGTCGGGAGTCTAGCCAGATCACAAAATAAAACACAAAACTATTTTATAAAATAATTTGTGTTCAGCTAGGAGATACTCTTGCCAGAATATTGCCACCTCAACAGTGGTTTGGTGTGTGGGGCCATTAAAAGTTACATGGTTATTTAATATGTAGTGCCTGTCATGGCTGCATCTGGTGACATGTTGAAGCAAACAGTGTTGTGCACAGAAGAACATGTTTAAATTGTTTAAGGTTTAGTCTCTGCACTGTGCCTTTCATATCCCTAAAGAATCAGAAAGAAAACATGTGGTCAGGACACAGCTAATAACCAAATGACAACCATCTGTAATTAGCACCATATGTCTAATCTCACAAAACCATCCAAAGTTCAGAATATGATCACTGGTAAGATTTTGTGTCAATGGGGTCGAGCAAGGCAATAGTACAAACCTCTAAGATTAAAGGTTCCTTGAATCTATGAATGCTGGACCTCTATAAAACGGACAAAGACCAGACATGCAATATTTCTGATCAATTGGTTAAGACATTGTCCTGACCCACAACAAAATGGAGAAATTGCCCACTCTTAATATTTTGGGATGTAGGACTCAGGACTGTATATTTGACCTTAAGCAGTCATGGCTGCAAGTAAACTTTAGCAGAAAGAACATATGTTCTTTGGGGAAACAACCATTACAAGGCAGTCAATACAACGCACTACCTTTACAACGCAGCTGTTACAATGCAGATGCCTTTACATTGCATGCCATTACAATGCATGCCATTACAATGCATGTCACTACAACGCATGCCATTACAACCATACCATTACAACGCATGCCATTACAACGCATTAAAAGGTAAGTAATGGGGATTTCTTTTGTTTTAGAGTGGGTATGGGTTTTGAGGTACATGGGGATAGTATTTTTACCCCTACACTATCCAACACTCACCCTACTGTTGCACTCACTGGAATGGAAATAGTAGTTTTAACCCCTACACTATCCAACACTTACCCCACTGTTGCCCGAAAAAGTATTATGTGTTGTAAAATCATGCGTTAAATGGTAGTTGCGATGTAAAAATCGCATTGCAAAGGCATGCGTTGTAATTGTTTGCATTGTAACGTCATATACTCGTTCTTTGTGACCAATATTAGATTTTTTGCTTTGATTTATCTTTGTCATATGTCTCCTATGCATATACATGCAGACAACGTTGAAACAACCCTTTTACGCTCCTTATGTGGCCACTCAACAGGAATGGGGAGGGGAACATTTAAAAAAAACTCTACCTCTGGCAACAGCTGGGGCCACATTCCAGTTCATCCATTTTTTGCCCACTGTGCTGTTACTCCAGAGAAGGGCAAGGCATATTCAAATCAGCCCTGCTTCTTTTCATCCAATTTAAGGAATAAACATGAAGGCCTGCACATGATGTATTCACCGGAGACATCATACTTATGAAGTCAACTTCCACTCACTTCCAAAAAATGATTGATGCTATAGAAGGTTAAATTGAGAAATCAAAAAATCTTCATCTTAGGGACAAACTTCAGAGCTGGGATAAAGCCTGTAAGGAGTGTGGAGATAGAAATATTGATGGTGTCATGCTGGTTTTTAGGGCTAGGGCCTCGGCGTCCACGAAGTGGAGGCGGAGCTTCCGAGATCCTAATGTTAAAGAAAAAAAAAGGATATCTAGGGCTCTGGCCAGACAAATTCCTTAGTGTTTTATGGCATCTGGCTAGTGATTCGTCTTCGCTGTGCTGTCTATGTAGTAGCCTTGACGTGATAGGCTATATTTAGTTTTCGTCCGTCATTGATGTTAGTTTCATGGCATATTCTGTGCGCGAACGAGCTTGGAGAGTGATTAATCTTAATTAGGAGCCGTCACAGTGGCCGTGTAATGTAATCCAGATGGTGCGAGCGCGTTCACATTGCATGCTTGGGCATACGACCGTATAAACCAAGCCACACGGGGAGTTACCGTTCGGGTGTACTGTCTTTTTGTTTGGATCCCAAAAGCTGTTTATAAGGCCACCGTTATTCATGCGGGGTCTGTCCTTCTCTGCTTAGTTTATACTCGGAATAAGAAGCGCACGCTGCCCTGGACTCAGCAGCTTTGCAACCAGTGCGCGCATTGATGGTGGGGAAGTGCGCTCCCGTGTGTGCATTGACTGCCGCGCTCCCGTGGGCTCGTCTATGTTTACGAGATGAGTCATTTGACTCTATTTAGAACCGAGCGAGACGATAAAAAAAGAACTTGTAAAAACCACGTTTCCCCATACAAAGCACTTTGTCTCCTTCAGCGGAAGCGTGCATTGTCATCCCCAGGGGGGCTGTGCGGGCAATTACTGATATAACCCCCACGCCTTGAATGCGATCCTACCAACCGTGATTGGTTGTAAGAAAACATGGGTGCATTTGTATACATTGAGGAGGAGGAGTAGTCATAGTACAGGCGCCGAGCTTAGCATTTGCAGTTTATTCTTTAAACGGAGTGGTTTTCCGCCCAGTGTCATCCACGTGGAAGGACGGAGCTGAGAGCAGGGCATGTTTTGTCGCTTCATGGCGGGGGCTTGGATGCGTTTGCGTAGTATTGGCTCCCAAAGGCCGGTTGCTTTGTTGTGCAGCCACCAGCAGTTCCCTACTCCGGCTGCTGCTGGTTGCCTTGTGCATGGGAGGGGCTGAGGCGGTTCACGGGATTGGCAAACAGTAATCAGTTTTGCATGTCGCATGATACGAAACTATAACAATATCTCGTGCTCATTTACATCGCTGACGCAACTTCTTAGAGTAGCACCAGAGAGGGGGGGTGGAGAATGAAGACATTACCTTAGTTCTTGTAAAGCACATAGCCTGCATCTGCTATACTTTGCAACTAGGAAAGAGCTGCCTCCCCATTGGCCGTGCCCTCGTGTTTTTTATGAATTGCATATAAATGCTGTGTGTAGTTCCCTCATGCTCGGTATTCTAAGGTCAAGCAGACGAGAGAGTAATGCGCCGAGCTTGCAAATAAATGGGTCTACCGGTCTTATTTTTCATTGTACACACTTCTAATTGCGAAGCACACCGAGCTTGGTAGATGCTGGTCGTGTCTGTTTGCATTTCACTGTATTGCCTGTGATGTGCTCTCTCATCCAAGCAGCAGCACACGATGCTCCAATGCGTGTATACACATTTTAAAGTAAATATCCAAATACACCCACTATGGAACATCTGCTCCCTGCAATCATGCTATTGCTATGCCTTTAGGTGACTGACAGACAATAACATGAAAAATAACATTTCATAGACAATTTAACATTCTACCTGCACATAATTTTCATTTTTCAAACAACTACAGCTTGTGAACATACTTTCAACACACAACACAGCATATACTACAAGACAATGAGCCCTAGTAGCAATAATACCTTCTTCAACTCAGTGGCGGTGAGTGCAGAGTGGCGGTGAGTGCAGAGTGGCGGTGAGTGCAGAGTGGCGGTGAGTGCAGAGTGGCGGTGACTGCAGAGTGGCGGTGACTGCAGAGTGGCGGTGACTGCAGAGTGGCGGTGAGCGCAGAGTGGCGGTGAGCGCAGAGTGGCGGTGAGCGCAGAGTGGCGGTGAGTGCAGAGTGGCGAGTGGCGGTGAGTGCAGAGTGGCGGTGAGTGCAGAATGGCGGTGAGTGCAGAGTGGCGGTGAGTGCAGAGTGGCGGTGAGTGCAGAGTGGCGGTGAGTGCTGAGTGGCGGTGAGTGCAGAGTGGCAGTGAGTGCAGAGTGGCAGTGTGCAGAGTGGCGGTGAGTGCAGAGTGGCGGTGAGTGCAGAGTGGCGGTGACTGCAGAGTGGCGGTGAGTGCAGAGTGGCGGTGAGTGCAGAGTGGCGGTGACTGCAGAGTGGCGGTGAGTGCAGAGTGGCGGTGAGTGCAGAGTGGGCAGTACTACCAGTACTACCACCATCAGTATTACCAGTACTACCACTACTACAGCCACCAGTACTACCAGTACTACAGCCACCAGTACTACCAGTACCACCACCAACAGTACTACCACCACCACCAGTACTACCAGTAGCAGTACTACCACAACCAGTACCACTACCACCACTGGACTACCACCACCAGTACCACTACCACCACCAGTACTACCACTAACAGTATTACAGGCAGCAGTAACACCACCACCAATGCTACTGCTACCAGTACCACCACCACCAGTACTCCCGCTACCAGTACCACCACCACCAGTACCACCACTACCAGTACTACCACCACCAGTACTACCACCAACATTACTACCATTACCAGTACCACCACCTCCAGTACTAGCACTACTACCACTACCAGTACCACCACCAGTACTACCAGTACCACCACCACCAGTACTACCACTACCAGTACCACCACCACCAGTACTACCACTACCAGTACCACCACCATCACCAGTACTACCACCATCAGTACTACCACTACTACAGCCACCAGTACTACCACTACTACACCCACCAGTACTACCACTACCACCACCAGTACTACCACCACCAGTACCACCACCACCAGTACTACCACTACCAGTACTACGGGCAGCAGTACCACCACCACTAGCACTACCACTACCGGTACCACCACCAGTACTACCACTACCAGTACCACCACCACCACCAGTACCACCACTACCAGTACTACCACCAGCAGTACTACCACCAACAGTACTACCACTACCAGTACCACCACCTCCAGTACTACCACTACTACCACTACCAGTACCACCACCACCACCAGTACTACCAGTAACACCACCACCAGTACTACCACTACCAGTACCACCATCACCACCAGTACTTCCAGTACTACCACCATCAGTACTACCATTTCTACCACCGCCAGTACTACCACTACTACAGCCACCAGTACTACCACTACTACAGCCACCAGTACTACCACTACCACCACCACCAGTACTACCACTACCACTACCACCAGTAATACCAGTACTACCACCATCAATACTACCAGTACTACCACCACCAGTACTACCACTACTACAGCCACCAGTACTACCACTACTACAGCCACCAGTACTACCACCACCACCAGTACTACCAGTACCACCACCACCAGTACTACCACTACCTTTACTACCACTACCAGTACTAGCAGTACCACAACCACCACCACTACTACCAGTACTACCACCATCAGTACTACCGGTACTAACACCACCAGAGTAGTGAGTAGAGTAGTGAGTAGAGTAGTGAGTAGAGTAGTGAGTAGAGTAGTGAGTAGAGTAGTGAGTGCAGAGTAGTGAGTAGAGTAGTGAGTAGTGAGTAGAGTAGTGAGTAGTGAGTGCAGAGTAGTGAGTAGTGAGTAGTGAGTAGAGTAGTGAGTAGAGTAGTGAGTGCAGAGTAGTGAGTAGAGTAGAGTAGTGAGTAGAGTAGTGAGTGCAGAGTAGTGAGTAGAGTAGTGAGTAGTGAGTAGAGTAGTGAGTAGAGTAGTGAGTAGTGAGTGCAGAGTAGTGAGTAGAGTAGTGAGTAGTGAGTAGAGTAGTGAGTAGTGTAGTGAGTAGTGTAGTGAGTAGTGAGTAAAGTAGTGAGTGCAGAGTAGTGAGTAGAGTAGTGAGTAGTGAGTAGTGAGTAGAGTAGTGAGTAGAGTAGTGAGTGCAGAGTAGTGAGTAGAGTAGTGAGTAGTGAGTAGAGTAGTGAGTAGAGTAGTGAGTAGTGAGTGCAGAGTAGTGAGTAGAGTAGTGAGTAGTGAGTAGAGTAGTGAGTGCAGAGTAGTGAGTGCAGAGTAGTGAGTAGTGAGTAGAGTAGTGAGTAGAGTAGTGAGGTGAGTAGTGAGTGCAGAGTAGTGAGTGCAGAGTAGTGAGTAGTGAGTAGAGTAGTGAGTAGAGTAGTGAGGTCAGTAGAGTAGTGAGTAAAGTAGTGAGTGCAGAGTAGTGAGTAGAGAAGTGAGTAGTGAGTAGTGAGTAGTGAGTAGTGAGGAGTAGAGTAGTGAGTAGTGAGTGGGGAGTAGTGAGTAGTGAGTAGAGTAGTGAGTAGAGTAGTGAGTAGAGTAGTGAGTAGTGAGTAGAGTAGTGAGTAGAGTAGTGAGTAGAGTAGTGAGGTGAGTAGAGTAGTGAGTAAAGTAGTGAGTGCAGAGTAGTGAGTAGAGAAGTGAGTAGTGAGTAGTGAGTAGAGTAGTGAGTAGAGTAGTGAGTGCAGAGTAGTGAGTAGTGAGTAGAGTAGTGAGTAGTGAGTAGAGTAGTGAGTAGAGTAGTGAGTAGAAAGTAGAGTAGTGAGTAGTGAGTAGTGAGTGGAGAGTAGTGAGTAGTGAGTAGAGTAGTGAGTGCAGAGTAGTGAGTAGTGAGTAGAGTAGTGAGTAGTGAGTAGAGTAGTGAGTAGTGAGTAGTGAGTGCAGAGTAGTGAGTAGTGAGTAGAGTAGTGAGTAGAGGAGTGAGTAGTGAGTGCAGAGTAGTGAGTGCAGAGTAGTGAGTGCAGAGTAGTGAGTGCAGAGTAGTGAGTAGAGTAGTGAGTAGAGTAGTGAGTAGTGAGTGCAGAGTAGTGAGTAGAGTAGTGAGTAGAGTAGTGAGTAGAGTAGTGAGTAGAGTAGTGAGTGCAGAGTAGTGAGTAGAGTAGTGAGTAGAGTAGAGTAGTGAGTAGGACATCACAGGCAGCAGCTGTGCACGCTTCTTACACTCACAAGGAGACCACAGCCAGCTGAGGTGCAATCTTCTCCCACTCACAAGAACAACATCACAGGCAGCAGCAGTGCAAGCTTCTTACGCTCAAAAGGAGACCACAGGCAGCAGAGGTGCAAGCTTCTCACACTCACAAGAAGGACATCACAGGCAGTAACGGTGCAATATTCTCACACTCACAAGGAGATCACTGGCAGTACACACCACATGAACACACTCCATAACACATAGCAACAATACATTGGCATTTACAATGCCATTAACTCAAACTCAAATAAATCCGAGCCCGATTGCATTTCTAATGCTTGTTTTACATGCATCAGCAAAAGGTGCCATTTATTGACTGCAACTCTTGAGGTTTGATCTAGGGCAAACCATACATAAAGCCTTTGCCTCTAGTATGGAATTATGTGATAGTGTGGCTACGGAGTTTTCCGCATATTCATGCGTTTGTCGCATTTGCCACATAATCCATCATCTTCTGAATAATCTTCAGATTTTAACAAAAAAAATGTTTCTGCACAAACAGATCGAAAGTTACTATCAACACAGTCACGTGTGTTGCCACACGTTGGAAGGCCCTTTGCAAAAGTTAACTGGTCATCGTTCTGTTGCTCGTTGTGTATCTGGGTGTTGAAGTAGTGCTAATGAGGTGAAACCTTTGCTCAGTGTTAAACTGTGAAAAAATGGCAACAAAAGAAATAATACTATCCCAAAATGGGCCTCATTATAATGTATAATCTGCCGATTCTCGACGCATAATTCAATCAACCTTGACGCAAAATTTGGTCATCCTATGCCACATAATTCCAGTGGCCCTAGTCGTACTAGATATATAGAGCACACTGAGACCACAGTGCATCTTGCCGGTGTTAGTATGCGGAAAACAGGTTGAGATAGTATTCCCTAAAGGAGGAGGTTACAGTGGGAAACAGCAAATTTTTCGGATGCTTGAGGAAAAGGATTATATTACCACTCTCTAAAGCAGGATATCGTATAGTGCCACACATGATTTGAGCTTCAACCCGCAAGGTACAACCATATTTATGTCTATATTTGAGGCACTTTCTGATAAAGAAAGTGAATGCTGTGACTGAAGAATGCTTCTTTTGCAACAAATAGGACCTTGAACTCAATTAGTTTGCCAGACAAAACAGTTCATGGAGTGACAGGTGGGCGTGACCCCTGCAGGTGAGGTGAAAAGGTGAGCACCTATCACCACGCTTCTAGGCCGTGCGAACGAACCACATGTGATGGCATTACTAGGTGATGTTGTGAGGGAGGCCCCTAGTTGGATATCATAGCCAATGGGCAGGGCTTTAAGTGGGCCGGGTCCTGCAGGTGCTCGGCACCAGCAGTTCTAAAAAGAAGGTGCCGAGACGGTTTCCTATCGGGCTCTCCATTTTTGCCCTCAGGGTGAAAAATTCATCTTAACTCTGCCAAGGCTGTCCGGGGGGCCCCGTAGGGGACCCTCCAACAAGGCAGCCGCCTTAGTGTCACAGGAAGGCACAGAAGTTGGCGGCCCAGGCGCCCTGGGCGAGAGATCAAAAGGGGCTGTGGGCCGAGTCACTTCCGGTCGTGGGAGGGGGACAGGGGTACAAAACCTTTCCCCCTCCCACTGGGCAGTCTCTTGACCGCTGCCCGTCGCGCTGTTTCCCGCCCTACCGCTTACCCTGCGAACGGTCAAAAAAGGGGTACGGGGAAGGGGAAAATCTGAACTTATTGTTTTGTGTTGCAGGAGGAGTTACAGGGCGATCCAGAGTCTG
The DNA here is from genome assembly GCF_964263255.1 of Lissotriton vulgaris. Classification (NCBI taxonomy): domain Eukaryota; kingdom Metazoa; phylum Chordata; class Amphibia; order Caudata; family Salamandridae; genus Lissotriton; species Lissotriton vulgaris. The sequence goes on along the minus strand of NC_141699.1, from coordinate 1,010,372,457 downwards.
CAAGGTACAGAAGGGTACTATACTGCAGCAGCACAACAAGGGTGCTAAGCCAAAGATACCCAGGGATGTCTTAGCGTGTCCCCTGGAAGAACTACAGCGCCCGTTAGTCCTATGGGCGGTTGTGGGCCTCAGTGACCGGGGCTGCCTGGAATGCTCCGCCCACCTTTGGGGGGCGTGAGCAAGGGAGTGGACTGGCGGTCCACTGATGGGAGGGGTGACCCCTCCCAATGATTGGTAATCACCGTTTGGCGACGGCGCAATTTGGCTCATCAGGCGGGCAGGCTGCATAGGGGCGGGCCTGCTCTGGGATCGCCCGTAAAATAACCCACCATGTTGGCATATTGGTTATGCAAATAAACCTGCAGCAAATTTCTCCACTAAGAAGGTGTCGTGTGGTTTATTTGTGTATGTTGTTGTATGAGAACAGATGAATGTTGCCGATATTGGCACTATGCCACAGTTCCTCCCTTCGCTGCCTTTGGTGTAACTTTGAAGAGACTCGATCTTGCACAGTCTCACCATTTCAGAGTGGAAGCATTTTCAATGTTAGTCTCACTATTTCGGAGCGGAAGCACTTTCAATGTTCTATACAACAAAGCTGTGGTTATTGCCAAGTTGTCTTATGCAGATAACAACCATTGACAAAGCCATTAGTCCTGGCTTGTTGTAGGTGCAATGTTAGGTATTTGTAATAGATATCAGGTTCCAATGACAGAAGCAGGAAAGTACCAGACGGGTGGCGCACTATGCTAATCCCATAATATAAATGTATGTGTATTTAAGCCACGCCCTTAATTACTTCGGCCACCCCCCTTTGAAGGAACCCCCAGTTTTTTCATCCCACTTAAAGGCCTGCCAATAGGATTGGTTGCATTTGGATAATGACTGCTGCAAAAATCAAAATAGTTTGCTTTCTATGTATAATGCATCTATGAGACAAAGAATGTAATGGGTGACAACTCGGTGTACTTCTGAGATGTAAAATAGACCTTCGTGCATTGGAATGCAGGCATTCAATCGGAGGTGGAATGATAAACGAGAAAATCTCCTCTAGGATGCGCCAAAGGGCAATAATCTGTATTTTAAAGGATAGACTAGTTATGCGACAGCTGCACTGTCAAGCCAGACCTAAAAAGGTGAACCCAGAGTATGGAATCAGTCAGTGTCAAGAGAAGAATGAATGTTACACAGTAATGGAGGCCAGAAAGACCCCCTCAGAAATTCTGCAAGAAGACATTTCAAATGTGGACGTAAATAGAGGACTGTGGGTGGCACAGTTTCACTTTTCTGGGAATTATTTGGTAAGGCAATACATCGTAGTGTTGAGTCTTACTTCGGCGAGGCTATAATGGAGTATGAGCATGAGCACACAACGCGCGTCATGAGTCAGGATTGTCCGCTTCAAGGCACTATCACAAAACATGCAGTGTCACATGAATGGAGTGGACATAGATGTGGGAAGACCACCCATCGAAACTGGAGGGAACATCACTAGATAGTGCATCTTGTTTTTTATTGTGGGTGGTTAGTATTTTTAGTGTTGAATTCATTTAAAATATGGTTTGTATTCCAATTAAGTTTCCTCACTACTGCAGATATTCATAGTGCATGGTGTTGGGAGACGTTTTTCTTTGGCTAAAGTGCCACAAGGGAACCTCAAATCCTCAAGCTTAAATGCAACACGAGGATCAGAGGGTTTGTGTAAAGGCTAAAGGGAGCTGGCGAAATTGTTATCTGTAAACCCATAATCAGAAAGGGATTAAAAAAAACATGAATTCGTCTAGCGGTATTTATTGATAGCGAGAACTGAATACACAAATGCAGGTTACCTCATGTATTTTTCAATTGTTATTGGCAGTAAACAGTGCTTTGCATTTGCTAAATCACAGTTTTATTTGCGTTTACTCCTCCCCTGGGTATTTTGGACTGCACGGATGGAACACAAGGCCTATTCTCAGCGGTCCAGCTACGCGACAACACTTTTTAGCTTCACAATATCTAACAAATCAATTGGTGGCCTTCAGAAATCCATAGGAATTGGCCCGCAGCCAGACAATACGCTATGATGCTATATCAATGGCGTTTGGCGCTATAAAAAAAAGTGAATAACATAGCACTATTGACAGCTGAGAATTTGAATGATAAACCTTGTTAGACCATTGTTTCCTACTTACCATAAAAAGCTTTTGAATTTTAACAAAATCATCAATGCCGAGTCTGTTTTGAATGTGTTCAGGTGCTGCATGGTGCGTTTCTTGGTCGCCTTCCGCACTGGGTGGGTTATTTTTTAGACTGGCTCCACTTTCGGATGGAAGGGAAAGGTGGTGCGAGCTCATGCTGTTTTTACTTTTCGAATAATCCGCGTACTCTTTCGGTGCACTTGTTGGACACCCCCCTCTCCTCAATGGTTTGTTTCACCTCCGCAACAGCATTGTTTTATTTAGCTTTGGAGATGGAACGCTTCCATGACTGCAAGGAAAAGCATAGCAAGTTGTATGACAAATGCAGAAATTCAAGCTAGAGGTTTATTTCATTTTACAAAGTACTTTTTGCACGTTGACGTGGCGTCGCAAGTGTGCAAGAAAGGAAAAGCTTACCTGCCCCAACTGTTATTTATTTAGTAAAACACAGCAATAACTAGAGCTCCGTTGGGCCATCGGGTCTCTGGGCCACGGTGCCACCCGCCCTGTTAGACCATTGATAGATAACCAGGGCTTTAAGTGGGCCGGGTCTTGCCGGAGCTCAGCACTGGCAGTTATAAAAAGCAAGTGCCGAGACGGGTCCCTATCGGACTCTCGAATTTTACCCTCACCCTTAGGAATAAAACAAAATTTTTAACTCTACTGCAGTGCCACCCCTCACCGCCTTTGTTGTAACTTTAAAGAGATCGTTATAGTACTTTAACGCTCTTACCATTTCAGAACTGAAGAATTTTCAATATTAAATACAACGAAACCATAGTTGTTGCTTATTTATTTTATGCAATTAAGAAGCACTGACAAAGCGAATAGTACTGGCTTGTTGTAGGTGTAATGTTGCTTGTTTTATATATCTGGATGCAATGATAGAAGTAGCAAAATACCAGTCGGACAGCGCAGTGAGTTAAGCACAGATGTTCCGTGGATGTGTTTTAAGCTACGCCCTTAATTACCTCGGTTATGCCCCTTTGAGAGACCCCACCCCCCACACACACACACTTTTCTCAACCCACTTAAAGCCCTTTAGATAACTACGCGCCCATTGACGACACTCCCAAAAACTTCATGTTCAGATGGTAACACAGACAGCAAACACCGCCAAGCTTGTGATGGGAAAGCAGGCGTAGCTTTTCTTCAGACGCACTGTTGCTCACCTCCAGAACGAACACTTGTATATATTTTCGGGGGCGTCCGCTTTTCGCGGGACACGACAACAGTGTATGAACTCAGCTGAAACTTAGCAACACATTCGACAAGAGCTGCGTTTCCTCAAGTGTTGTCATTCGCAGGCTCAGCGCCGGTGAGACGTGCCTGCTCTCTGCTTCCCTCACTGCCTGTGAGCGTCTCCTGGCAACAGACGCAAAGCTTTCCGTGTCCCGCCCGCGCGCCCCCCTCCCGCCCATTCACTTCGGACATTCCAACCATGCAACTGCAGGTGGACATACGACTGGGTCGCCGCCTTCTTTTTTAAGAATATTATAAAACATTATGATGATCATTAAAAAAAATGAATATGTTTTTTCAATTAACGATCAGTTTAAGGCAATGGCTCTTGAACACTGTTTTGATATTGTTCCCACTCTCCTGTTTTACTGTAGTTCTTATTGCGGATGTTAGGCGTGGCTTTTACAACGGGGTTACCCACAGGCTTTGTGCTATTTGGCCTCCTATTTTTGGCCCTGTGTTTGTTGGTTTTAGGACTCTAGGCACTTTACCACTGCTAAAGTGAATATGCTCTCTGTAGTGCTGTTAGCACTCTAGTGGACGCACGTTGCACGCATCCCTACATCCGCAGGCCAGGCGTGGCCTGCGGGGTTGAATAAATGGAAGGCGTGCGCTCGGGCACGTCACTTCCGACTGGCACTAAGTGTGAGGCTCACTGGTTGCTGCTGCGCGATGCCACCCCTGCGCAAGCGACCAGTCTACCAGGCAGGCCCTGTACCCTGCCCCACAACATTGGCGACGAGCGGAGGGGGCCCAACCCTCGCCCGTATACCTCTGATCAAGCGGAGCAGTCTGCTCGCTCTCGCGGTGCTCACCGCATGTGACCCGGCGGCTACACCTGCCTCACGGGAGCCGGCGCGCTCCTCCCTGCCAGCCTCCTGTCTGCTGAACGGTGCCTGCCCGTCACCCCACTGCTCCGTGAAGGGAGCGTATGCCGCCACCATCGACCGTCGCACCGCCGAGCCTCTCGCTGCGACTGGGTGCTGTTTGCCACGCATCTCGCGTGGTACGTGAGGCCTCCGCACCTTGCCATTCCTCACGCTTCTGGAGTGAGAAGCGGGAAGACGCTGTATGCTGAGGCCTGGTTAAAACCTGGGGAAGACGCAGCTGCCGCTGGCAGCCTGGAGAGTGGACCCTGGTACAGCCCTGACCGCCCCTCGCTTGCCAGCCACGAGGCACGTGGGTTTTGGGCGGCAAACACAGGAAGAGGAGGACATAGAGAGTAACTGCATACAAAGGTACGCACCCTGCCGCGGCCCCGCGTGGGAACTTGGGTGAACTGGGAGCCTGCCCTACCTACTAATGGGAGTCGCCACCATGGTGGATGCTGATGCTGTGGCGCCCATCATTAACATTCCATTCCAGCACGCTGCTGCTGGTGTCCTACCCCCTTTCAGTGAGGCGATTGATCCATCCACAGCCTCGCCCCGATGGAAAATTTGGCTGGAGAGGTTAGAGAACTACTTTGTGGTCACAAGGGAGACGGATGACGCAGTGAAAAGGTCCCTACTGCTCCACTACGCAGGGGACGAGGTCTTCAGACTTTTCAAACACCTCCCCAACCCGAATGCAGCGACCACCTATGCGGCTGCAGTCACCGCCCTCAACAACCATTTCGACCCCTAGTTAAATGTAGACTTTGAAGTCTTCAAATTAGGGCAAGCCCGCCAACGGGAAGGGGAGTCCATGGACCAATTCCACACCCGGGTGAGGGAGCTGGCCAGTTCCACTGATGAGGACCAGCCAAGGGCTATACGACGTCAATTGATTCAGGGGTGCCGAGATAAAACACTAAGGGGCCACATCCTGCGAAAACCGGGGATCTCCCTGGAAGACATCCTCATCCTAGCTAGAGCTCACGAACTCTCGGACGCAAGAGCGACGGCCATGGAACAGGCCCTACACAAAACTCCCGCCAAAACTGAAACCGTCAAGGTAGAACGTGCTGACGCGGTACGTCCTCGGACACGTGGCCAAGCACAAAAGGGATACCGGAGGGACCGCCTCAAGCTCGCTGCGGGTACTGCGGCCATGAACCCCATGCGGCCAAAGACTGCCCGGCCCAAGGACAAACCTGCGGGAATTGTGGGATCCCAAATCACTTTGCGTCCGTCTGCCGGAGGAAGAACCAACCCAGGAACCCCAAGAAGCCATGGACGCCCACGAAAGCCGTCCGCCAGCTATCACTAACAGACCCGCCCCCGGAGAGGACTGCAAAACATCTACCCACAATCTATGATGATTTGGACTCGGAGGACGAGGAAGCGTATGTGATCTCTTTTGCCCGGGAACTGAAACAGAGACGACGGCCGCAGCCGACATGTGTGGTACAAATGGGGGAGAATGAGGTAAAAGCTATCATCGACACAGGCGCCACCGTCAACGTTATGGGGCTGCAACAATTTAACAAGCTACGCCCTCGTCCTGAGGTCCTACGTAAGGGTGGGCGTAAAATCCGTTTCGCGGGTGAATTTGCGGATTATCCGCGATTTCGCGATCCGCGAATCTCGCGAAATCGCGGTAAAATCCGCGAATCAGCGGGGACGAATTTTCAGCCAAGCAAGGGTTACAGCAGCAGGTGCAAAAGTTGAACCTAATTTCTTTGTAACCTTTTACAAAAGGGTTACAAACAAATTAACTTCAACTTGGACACCTGCTGCTAATTGCTTCCTGGCGCCTCGTTGCCTACTTGCAACTATTCTCTGACCCTGCTCTGACCCTTGAAGCAGGGTCAGAGAATAGTTACAAGTAGGCAACGAGGCATAAACCTCATCAGGAAGCACTTACAGATATAAAAAACAGGAAGAGGGGAGAGGATGGCAAATACACCCATTTTGAGTTGTCAGGAGGGGTTAAACTAAAAGAGACCTTTACAGCACAATTTTCATATGCATTTTGCTAAAAATAAAAAGCTGTATGTTCTGTAGGGGCAACTCAGGAATCTGGCCCTTCAGAGATCCGACCTCTCTTTCTTTCTCTCGTTCTCTCTCTCCCTCTCTCTTTCCCTCTCTTTCTTTCTCTATCTATCTATCTATCTATCTCTCTCTCCCTCTCCCATAAACGACTGCATGGGTAACTTCGCTATGCAAGCGGCTCGCGAAGATGCAAAAATCCCCGCGAACACGCAAAAAACCCCACAAACACGCAAAAAACCCCGCAAACACGCAAAAAACCCCGCAAACACGCAAAAAACCCCGCGAACACGCAAAAAAACAAAAATCCGCACAAATTCGCAAATTTTGCGGATCGTGATTTTGCAAATCCGCAAATTCGCGGATCGCGAATTCGCAAAATTCGCCCATGCTTAGTCCTACGTTCCAAGACAAGGATCTTCGCCTATGGAGCGGATACACCACTACCTCTAAAAGGGAAAATTGTGATACCCATCCGGGCAGATGAGACAGACATAACAGCAACTGTACACATAATTGACCGGGAAGCCGACACCTTGCTGAGCAGCCACACGGCTGAGGACCTAAAACTGATCGCGTTCGCTAACCGTATCAGAACCCATCAGGTGGATGAGCTGCTAGAGCGCTTTCCTGAACTGTTCAAAGGACTAGGTTGCATCAAGTGCGACCCCATTAAACTCCATATCGACAAGTCCGTCACCCCCACAGCACTACGTCACCGGCGGATACCATTCCACCTGCGGCCGCTAGTGGAAAAAGAACTCGAAAAACTTGAGAACCTGGGAGTTATCGAGAAGGTAACAGGGCCCACCCCATGAGTTTCTCCCATGGTCATAGTCGAGAAGCCCAAGCAGCCGGGCGAGATCCGCCTATGTATCGATATGCGGCTGCCGAACACTGCCATCAGAAGAGAAAGACACTTGACGCCCACAATGGACGACATTGTGGCCGATGTAAATGGCTCGAGATGGTTCTCGAAAATCGATCTCAACGCAGGCTACCATCAACTGCCCCTCGCAGAGGAAAGCCGTTTCATTACTACATTCAGTACGCACCTGGGCCTCCGGCGATATAAGCGTCTCAACTTTGGAATATCCTCGGCGGCGGAGGTATTTCAAAATACCATCAGAGAGCTGTTGTCAGGTCTGCCGGGGGTAATTAATGTCAGCGACGACATTTTAATCCACTCTGCCACCGCGTCTGATCATTACAAACATCTACGGGATGTCTTGAAAAGACTGAGCACACATGGAGCAACCCTCCACAGAGACAAATGCCAATTCTTTCAATCTTCAATTGAGTTTTTTGGTTACGTTTTTAACCAAGAAGGGGTTCAAATCGACCCAAGGAAGTCCAAGTCCATAAAGGATGCTCCAGCGCCGAAATCACCAACGGAGGTGAGGAGTTTCCTTGGGATGGCTACGTATTGTGGCCGATTCATACCAGGCCTGGCGACACGCAGTAAACATCTACGAGCACTCACGAAAACGGACGCCAAGTGGCAGTGGGGCCCGAAAGAAAATGAAGCCTTCCAGGGGATAAAGGATGCCCTACTTGAAAATGCGACACTGTCCTACTTTGACCCCGCAAAACGGACCGAAGTAATTGTTGACGCCAGCCCGGTGGGCCTAGGGGCAGTTCTGACTCAAGAACACGAGCCTGGCCAATGGACGGCCTTAGCTTTCGCCAGTAAGGCGTTGACTCCAACTGAAACCAGATACGCTCAAATTGAGCGGGAGGCCCTGGCAATCAAGTGGGCCTGCAGCCATTTTCACCTCTACCTACAAGGACACTCCTTCGTCATGGTAACAGACCACCAACCCCTAGTGCCTCTTTTCAAGGGCACCGCCCCCCATCCACCACCACGCATTGAGAGATGGGTAATTCAGCTTCAAACCTATGGCATGGAAGTGGTATACAGACCGGGAGCCAAAAATCCGGCTGACTACCTGTCGCGCCACCCGCTGCCTCAAGAACCGGTGCCCGTTGATGATGACTGCGAGGAATACGCCCAGTGGGTAGCACTCACATCCTGCCCCCAATGCATGACCATTGAGGAGATCAAGGAAGCGACAGTGGATGATAACCCGTACATGAGGTCGCTGCAAGCTGTACAGGAAGGATCCTGGACCAACTACCTACACCCTCCTGACACCTGGACAGCATCAGACAAGGAAGCCCTCACGAAGTTCTGGCACGTCCGCCACAAACTCAGTGCCACGGAAGAGGGTGTACTGCTGAGAGGAACACGCTTGGTGATACCAAAACGCCTCAGACACCGTGCCACACAACTTGCGCATGGCGGCCACCAGGGCTCCACAAAAATGAAGGCACACATGCGTGAAAAGGTGTGGTTCCCTGAATTGGAGGCAATGGTGGAGGACTACGTGAAAAACTGCATGTCCTGCCAACTGACGAGTGATCCCGAGAGGCCACCCCCGATAATCACTGAGGAAGCATGCACAACCCCCTGGACCAAAATCAGCTTGGACTTTGGGAGTTTCCCGGGGGAGGGACACACATTGGTTGCTATTGACTCGTACTCCAAATACCCCCTAGTTGAGAGGGTTCCTTCCACCGCATTCACACACGTGGGGCCGGCGCTAGAAAGACTGTTCTCCATGTTTGGTTACCCGGAGGAGATAAAAAGCGACAATGGACCACCGTTCCAGGGAGCGGAGTTCGCCACGTTTTTGAAAGCCAGAGGCATCACCCACCGACGCATCACACCCCAATGGCCGCAAGCCAACGGGGAGGCAGAAAGATTCATGCGGACTCTCAATAAGATGTTCCGGATAGCGGTGGTAGAGGAGCCCGATCCAGAACAAAGACTACATGAGTTCTTAAGGGAATATCGAGGAACTCCCCATTGCACTACCCAGAAGAGCCCGTGGTCCCTCATGTTCGAGGGCCGACGCCGAGACCTCCTTCCTGCGGCCCCGGAGCCGGCGCCGATTCCGAATAACATGAGTGAGACTCAGGAACGCCGACGCCAAAACAATCAGCGGGCGAGCCAGCGGCGCAGAGCAGCACCACGACGACTATGTCGAGGAGATCGGGTAGTCATAAGGAACAGACGCCCTGGAGGAAAGTTTCAGACCTTCTACGAACCAGGCCCATGGACTGTAACGGCCACAAAAGGGACCATGGTGACTGCTAGAAGAGTGGGGGGGGAGGTGTCGAGAAACACATCGTGGTTCAAAGTGGTCCCCTCTGGGCCGAGGACGAACACAGGAGACGCGGATGGAGTCAATGAGTCACCCCGAGCGGCGACACAAGAGGAGGAAGGTAACTCAACAGCTGACACCCGAGGGCCAGTGCCGGAGTCTGAGTGTGGAACTTCAACCATGTCCACACCCATCAGGAATCCATCCCGCAGCAGAGAACAAGGGCCAGATACCATCCCACGGTACAACCGGAGGCCCAATCCACCCCCGAGTCAGAGACTAAAAGACTATGCCTGTCAGCTGAGACCCTGAAACCGTCATCGAAGGGACACGCAAGTACAGAGCAATTTATTAAAAGTTGTTGTAATGTAATGGACACTTCTGGTCTGGACATTTTGCAAAAGTTTATATAGTTGGATAGAGATGTAGTGCTGTTAGCACTCTAGTGGACACACGTTGCACACATCCCTACATCCGCAGGCCAGGCGTGGCCTGCGGGGTTGAATAAATGGAAGGCGTGCGCTCGGGCACGTCACTTCCGACTGGCACTAAGTGTGAGGCTCACTGGTTGCTGCTGCGCGCTGCCACCCCTGCGCAAGCGACCAGTCTACCAGGCAGGCCCTGTACCCTGCTCCACAACACTCTCCATGTAAATTATGTAATGGATTGGTGTTTTCATGATTGGCTTATTTGATTTCCTGGTAAGACCCTAGTAAAGTGCACCGGGTGTACCAGGGCCTGTTAATCAAATGCTGCTAGTGGGCCTGCAGCACTGATTGTGTCACCCTCACAAACAGCCTTTCGAAGAATACTCAGACCTGCCACTGCAGTGTCTGCTCTCAGTTTCTACTGCCATGTCGGCCTGGCAAGTGCACCCACTTGCAAGCCCCTACCATTCCTTTTATTACAAGTGAGTCACCCCTCAGGTAGGCCGAAGGTACCTCTGTGGGCATGGTGCAAATTAAAAATCTGCCCGGGCACACTAAAAATAGTGGCTCACATTTTCATATTGCCTTTCTGCAAAACGCTGCTTTGGTGAAATTTTATTTTTAAAAAAAGGGGGGTGGGGGACTGGGGGGTTAAAAAACACACCTGAAAACAAGTGAGGGCACTTTAGCTCAGGCCCCATGCCACCGCTCAATATGCACACATTAATGGACCGGCCCAGGAGAGAAAGGGAGTGACACCTCTGACCGTTAATAAAAGGGAGGAAATGGATGACCATCTACCTCCAGAAAGGCTACTCAGGCACCCACTAGGCCGCTGGTGGCATCGAACAACGCAGAAACCGCCCAATTCTCCCCCCAGTCTGCTAAAAAATGCAGCACACACCTGGAATTCAGATACCGACCCTTCGGGCATTGCCCAAGTGCCTGCATTACCAGTGGGACACTGTGCATTGTATGTGAAAGGTAGGACATGTACTGGTGTGTGTGACATGTCCTGCTAGTGAAATTCATTGCATTTCGTTTTTCACTACTGAAAGGCTAGCTGTCCCATGGGTTAGAATGTGAGGTTCTTTGTAACATCATTGGGACGAGATAGAGAAATGGAGTTTAGTATGCCTGAACTCAGAATGTTCAAAGGCATCTTTAAGTAAAGATGATTTTTATGTTGTGTGTTTGAAAATACCACTTTTAGAAAGTGGGTATTTTCTTGCATAGCCATCCTGTGTGCTTCTGCTGGGCTGTGGATTGACTGTCTGGCTTTGGAGTGACAGGGCCTGGGGATGTGCATTCACTGTAGACAGCCACTGCAGGGGGGTGAAGTTGTGCCCTGCCTTTCCTGGATGAGTCAGGGCTGGGCTGAATAGACCTGGAAGGCATTCAGAGTAGTGGGAGAAGTTTTCATTAGCACCGGAATAGGCCTGGTCTGCATTTTAATCGGCAGGAGATTTCCCTTGCACATGAATCGGCCCGTCTCCCTTGCACAAATTTATCTCCACCTCCTGCCGGGAAGCTGGACCAGAGAAGAAAGAACTGGTTTGGGCTGAACACAGACACTCTCTCCCCAAAAGAACAAAGAGAAACTGACTATAAATATTGAGACCAGACCCCAGAACTGTAGATTACTGTTGAACTAAGGAACCTGCCAGGAAGAAGGGCTGGAAAAGCTGTCAGGAGGAACTGCCACTTTGCTGCGTGCTCTGCTGTGCTGGCCTACTGCTTGCTTTTTCTGTCTTGGGTAGGGAAAGGACTGGGTTGTACTCATCATCCTGTTGTTAGAGTTTTCTTCAAGAGCTTGAAGTAGAGCTTGCCTCCTGTTGGAACCCTGAGGGAGATAAACGACGCCAGAGAACTCACTTGGATCAAGAAACCTGCCAAGAAGAAGTGCTGGAAGAACTGCCAGGAGGAGTACTGCCCATTTGCTTTGTTGTTGCTTTGTTTGGTTGGCCTGCAAGTACTGCTTCTGCCTTGGGCAGTGAAAGGACTGGACTGAACTTTCTTCACTTGTTGCTGAGTATCTCCAAGGGCTTGAACTAGAGCTTGCCTCCTGTTCACAAAGTCTCAGGGACAGCAAATACTTCACCTCTCTCCAGGTATCGCCTCTGGAAGCGTGCTTTCAGTTGCCACAGAGGGGGAAAGCAGCTGACACAGTCACTGACACCGCTGGAGGCGCTATGTCGTAAAGGCACAGCAGAGGGCATTGGCGCACTTCGTAATACAACCCTGATCTCACTAACAACGACGACCGCTGCCACCGGGCCACTGCTTGCACCATGATCTGTGTGCACCGCTTTCCGCACTGCCTCACTTCACTCCGCCGTCCAGGTCTCACTGACAACATCGCTGCCCACAGACCGCGACACCTGTGACCGCACCGTGGTCTGGGGTCACCGCTCGTAAGTTACATGACGCATTGCCCTGTCCTACACCGCAGTCTGGGCTGACCGAAGCCAGCTCCCATCAACCGGCACTGTCACTTGCACTGTGACCTGTCTGCACCAGAACAAGCACCGCCTCACTCCGTACTGCAGCCCTGGTCTAACCGCTGCCGCTAGATGACCATCACCGAGCCGCTGCCTGCACCGCGACTTGAAGGCACCGCACACCGCACCGCTTCACTTCACTTCGCAACCGTGACGGTTGCCACAACTGGCCCGCACTGACGCGGTCAGCTAAAAAGAATGCAAAAATGCACATAATGTTAAGTAATCCATCCAATTCGATCATATCAAGTCAATCAAAACCTGACATATATTTAAAATACAATAAATACTCCAGGAAACTCATAAAAAACAAGTACAAAAATAAATGGTAAAAAAAACTAACTTATTCTATTAAAAAAATAATAAAGACCACCATCCAAAAATAAGTTTCCCATAATGAAAAAACTCCTGTAAAAATGTAAAGATAAAAACCACCCTTGAAGTAAACAAACCCACACAGAATGATAAAAAACAGGTCATTCATTCTAAAAAAAAAATATAAAAACTAGAACATACATACCTAAACTATATGCAAATATCAAATATTAATCATTAAGAGACACATTATAAAATTACGACAAGGCCTTAAAACTCAAAAAAATTAAATTACACTATTCTATGCCTAACCTAACTAACCTGCACCGGAGACTGCAAGGAGAATCCGTTATTTTGGAGAACTGCTGCTGGACTAATATGATTAAGGCAGACTACAAAACACAGTAACCAATACAAAATAGCAGAAAAATGACCTTTGAAACCATTGTAAAAATAAATATGGTCATTGAATAAAATGTTTAAATAATGGTAAAAATGGTAAAAACTATAAAATGTAAATAAATATTCGAAAATGTTATATTATAGTAAAGACATAACAAATACTGATAAACAAAAACACATATTTACAATATAAATCGAGATATAGAAATACAAGCAATAAAAGTATGTCAAATAAATTACAAAAACATTACAAATGTTACAAATATAATTGTGATAACATTTTATGACCAAATGCAGCCAAACATTTTATATCTGTAAAACTGTATTTGAAATATTTTGTGAAAAGTATGGTATTACAGTGAAATGTTTATAATTGAGAAATAGAAATAGTTAAATGGTCATATTTTTATTATTAACATAAAAGATAAAAAATGTTCAACTGGTTAAAAATGTAGACAATTATTATTTCACTTTGAAAATAGAAATGTTATTTGTTTTAAATTCAAAATTTAGCTACATTGGGGTATGTACTAAATTTTGGACAAAGTTTATTTACTTTTCCCACTCCAATCGTGTGGGATTTGAGGGGATTGGATTAACTATTCCCAAAGTTAGCCACATTGAGGAAAGTGTTGCAAATTGGTGAGGTATATTTAGTTTGCCCATTTCAAACTTAGACACATTAGAGAAGCCGTTGGACTCTGGGGATGTCATATATACTACTCTCACTCCAAACGTAGCAACATTAGAGAAAGTGTTTGAATTACTACTCCCAATTTAGGATTGATGAAAGTGTTAGACTTTGAGGGAGTTAGAAGTACTATTCCCACTTCAAATCAAACTTAACAAAATTGGGGGAAGGGTTAGAATTTGGTGCAGGGTAAAATACTATTTCCACTCCACAATTATCCAGAATGGGAAAGAGTTGAACTTCAAGTGGGGGCGTATGTGGGTTGAATTGATTATTTCCACTATAAACTAGAAAAATGAACTAGTAAGTGTCAGATTTATCATTTGCAATATCAATTTTGCCAGGTGAGGGAAAGTGTTGAGATCTGGAAGTATCAAATTTACTACTGCAATCCTAATTTAGCAATATCGGAGAAAGTGTTCCACTTTGAAGGGTTATAGTATCTATTCCCACTTTAAATGTAGCCACATTGGAGAAAGTGTTTGAATTTAAGGTAGTTCGTTTTCTATTCCCATTCCAAATTTAGCTACCCTGGGGAAAGTGGTACAATCTGGTGGTGTCAGGTTTACTTTGAGGAGGGAGGGTGAAAAGTAATATTCCCTCTCCAACAAAAGCCAAATTAGGAAACGTTTTGGGCTCTCGGGGTGCCAAATCTCCTATTTCAACTCCATACTTATCCACATTGGGTAAAGTGTCAGACTTTGAGGGATGGCGGTAAGAGTTACTGTTCCCACTATAAACTTAAGTAACTCAGGAGCTGTATAGGACTCTGAGGGTTTAGAATCTACTATTCCAACTGCAAACTAAGCCACATAGAGAAAAGTGTTGGACTTTGAGGATTACATTTACTACTGCCACTCCGAAATTAGCCGAATTGAGATAATGGTAGACGGTAATGTGATAGTATGGAACATTCCCACTCCAAAGTAAATAGGGAACTGTCACACTACCTGGAAACCAATAACCTATTGGATGCATCACAGACAGGTTTCAGGGATACCAACAGACCGGAGGTCACGTTGCTGGCAGTGCTAGACAACATCAGAGCATGCACTGAACAATGTGGAGCAATTGCGTTGATATTGTTGGACCTGTCGGCAGCGTTTGACACGGTCTCACACAACAGAATGCTGGAAATCCTTTATGATAAGAAAATTCACTCCAACGCTCTGCAATGGTTCAGATCAATCTTAAGTAATCGAACTCAATCAGTTCGACTGGGCGAATTTCAATCTAAACCCAGCACCACCAGCTGTGGTGTCCCACAGGTGGCATCATTGAGCCCCACTCTATTCAATGCCTACGTTTCATCTTTGGCCAAAATCAGCAGGACGTGGGGAATCGGCATCTGTTCATATGCAGATGATACGCAACTGATGGTAGCACTGGAAGAAAGGCCTGAAGTCTCCAAACAAAAACTACATAATTGCCTGACAGAGATGTCCCAATGAATGCACGAATACTGCCTAAAACTGAATGCGGGGAAATCCGAGATTATACTTTTTGGAGGGGCCAGGCTTCTCTGGGATGCCACGTGGTGGCCACAAACACTGAGCACTGCCCCAAGTCCTAAACAATGTGCCAAAAACTTGGATGTCTTTATCGACGACACCTTATCCATGAAGGACCATGTACGGATCCTTTTTATTGTAAGGGTTTTGCGATGCTGAAACTACTAGCGAGACTATTTCCGTGGATACCGATGGACTGCCGGAGATTAGTCATGCAGGCCTTGCTGATAAGTCAGCTCGATTATGGTAATGCATTATTCGTAGGCATGAATGAGCTCCTGTTCACGAGGCTTCAGGTACTCCAAAACGCCACTGCCAAAAAAGTCTGTAATCAAAATAGGATGAGCTCTGCCTCAATGTGTATGAAGACACTGCACTGGTTACCCGTGCGTCAACGAGCAGTATTTAAATTGCTCTGCCATGCTCACAAAGCACTGTACCAAAGCGGCAAAAAAATACTTCAGGATTTTATGTTGGATGAGTTTCATTGAGGACATCTTTGTTGTGTGGAAGGGATTTTACGATAGGGCGACAGAGACTATTAATAATGACAATGGATTGAATTTACAATTCAATGCACTTATTAACAACAAAGCCATAGACTTCTGGGATGTGCATGTAGAGGTAGTTAATAATTCTTTGGAAACAACACTGCATAGAAAAAATACAGCTGGTTATTCTACCCTACATGCATCAAGTTTTCATCCATACCACCTAATAAAAATCATTCTTATGGCGAGTTCTTGAGATTAAGAATATGTAGTACAGAACAGGAATTCCATAACTGAAGCTAAGGGCAGATTTACAGATAGGGGCTACAGTCATCGTCTTATTCAGTCGGCCCTAGACAAAGTCACTAAGGTTCCCAGTGAGAGTTTATTAATACACAAAGCCTCGAGGACACCAGAGATGACCGCATCAGACGAGGGGGCGGAAGGCAATATCATTGAAACCCGCCTCATAACCACATACAGCAAACAATACAAACACATTCGAGCGATTGTCCACAACAGGTGGGCCATAGTAAAAACAGATATGACTCTAGAAAATATATTACCATCACAACCCATGTTGACTTTCAGAAAAGCGAAATCTATGATCATGCATCCATTTAGACACTTATACACCCACTCATTCCAGAAATACACCTTTCCCTATATATATTAAACATATATAAACTATACAGAGACACACAGTCACTGAGTGATGTCATCAGTAATGTAATTTGAGATTTCATTAGTGAGGTCACTGACCATGTCATGAGTGATGTAATATGTGATGTCATCAGCAGTGCATTGCGGGGGTGCGAGTTATAGTTAGCTGAACTAACTATAACGGGGAATTTCTCTGGTTTTGTACAAGTGAAATGTCCAACTAACTATAACTTTCCCTAAAACCTATTATTTTTCAGTGAATTTCTAAGGTTTTTTAAAATGCTAATTTCTAACTATAACGTGCCTGAAACCTATGTTTTTTTCAGTTAATTTCGAAGGTTTTTTAAATGCTAGTTTCTACCTATGCCTACAGAGGTAGGACATGTGAAGAAAGAAGGAAAAACGCACAGAAAGAAGCAAAAGAAATGCAGAAAGAAGCAACAGAAGTCTACAAAGACAAAGTAAAGTGCAGGAAGAAGCAAAACATGTGCAGAAAGAACCAACAGAGGAGCAGAAAGAGGCCTTGTTGCAAAATAATCCTGTGCCGACAACTTTTTCAGACGGGTACTGGTGGTAACAGACTCTGTCCAGTGCTATGCTAAAAGACACTTAGAATACAGTGAAAACAACTATATACACTAGGGAACACTATGCGTTGGGGTACCCTTGTGATTAGCATGACCTCCTCTGTAAGGGCCTAGTACATAATAGGGCAGGGGGATTAAAACTACCTCTAAGTCAGAGGTGCAGAAATATGCTACTTTAACTAGTAGTCGCATTTGCAGAGTAGTGGAGAAAGGGTGCTGGGCGTCCAACCAATGCTCAGGAATTCTGCTGCGTAGGACTTACAGGAGGTAACAGGAGGGATTCTTGGCCCCAAAACTCCCTCAGGACTAAATTGGACTTCATCCCCCATCCCGTGGTCTGCCATGAGGCACTTTTACAGAGTGGTAGAGAATGGGGCCATGGCCTCTGAAGACTTCTTAGCAATCCCACTGTGTGGGACTTACTGGAGGTAACAAGATGGGTAGTTGGCCCCCAAAGACATCCTTGGGGACCAACTTCCCAAACTATTACCTACAGTCAGTCCCACACTGCAGCACTGGTAAGTACTCTTACCAGGCCATTCCCCCTCTGCCCACCCCTCTACAAACGCGCTCCTTTGCACGCTCTTGGATGGGGATAGAAGTCCCCTTCAATGCTGGGCGTCCTTCAGGGGCCAAATAGCCTACCTTTTACCTCCAGTAAGCCCTACGCAGTGGGATTGGTGAGAGGTAGACAAAGGCCATGCCCCCTTTCTCCACCGCTCTGTAAACGCGCCCCTTGGCGCACTGTACGTTTGGGGATTAAGTCGCCTTGAATCCTGAGGGTCCCTGGGGTCCAACTAGACTACCAGGTACTTCCAGTAAGCACCACAGAGATGCGTTGCAAAGAGGTGTAAAGAGGGGCATGGCCTGGACCACCTCTCTGCAATACAGCCCTGTGGCGCTTACTGGAGGTACCTGGTGGGCTAGTTGGCCCCCTGGGACCCTCAGTATTGAAGAATAATTAATTCCCCACCTTAAAACGCGCCACAGTGCGTGTTTGATGCAATTCCCTAAGGGAGAGAGGCGCACTCTATATTTTATAAAACTTTTTCCAATCGTACACTCTATTTGTACAAGGGTGCTACACTACTACAGTGTGCTGGCTACACACTCAATTATCAAAATATACCAGAACAGGAGTCACCCTTTGTGAGCCGAGACACTGTACGACACCTGATCCTTTCTACTTACTATTGTAAAATGAAAACCTTTTATCCTGTTTCCGAATTGAACTGCCTTTGCAACCAATGCGCTTTGTGGATGGAGTTCCTATGCTCCCCAGGGAGGCGGGTTTGAAGTTGGATTGTAATAACGTACTGAAATGCTTAGCGGCCAGCCCTGGGGGTTGTAGGCCCGTGTTTGTATTTGATTGCAAATGTTAAATAAAGGTTTTCAAAAAAAAAAATAATAAAAATAAAAAAAAATAGTCATCCAGTAATGCTGAATTTGGGGACATTCCCAGGCCAGGTGAAGAAAGCTAGCTTCTGGGTGGTTGCATCGCACCTCCATTATTAGTCCCGCTTTGTGGAGCCATCTTGGGGTGCAATATAATCTACGAAGGAATTTCAAATGGATGAGGCGGCACCAGTAGTTCGGGGATAGAATCGAAGAGCCTGCGTGCAGCAGAATGTCCATTGCTCCTGCCTAACGGAGATACCCAGCAAGACCTCCCAATCCTTTTGGGCTTGTGGGGTGAGTATTGAATTCTAATTGAAGAACTATGATCAAGCCAGATTTTCATTTCTTTATCTTGTTAACAAAGGGGGAGATGTAATGATGTGCGCAGTCTAGTTGTGGGTGGGCGGAGCTAGGGGACAGAGGAAGAGGAGGGGCAGCTACAGGAAAGGGCAGTTAGAGTAGGGACAGGGTCGAGGGAAGAAGCAGAAATAAAAGCTCCCTGATAACGCACACTTGGTGTCTTTCATGATTAGTAGCACAACGCTACAGCTGGCAACGAGGGTGGGATCGGGCACATCGTGCAACCAGTGTTGATCTCGTGACGCTGCATGACCCTGTCCCCGGTGGCGCAAGGGAGAGATTTGCCCTCGCGACCACCGCGATCAAAAGGAGCGCCGCGGCGAAGATTGAGCCGCCAGGAACACTGCCTGCCTGTCCCGAAGCCCTGTGGCTGTGGAGGCTGCGTGGAGCGTGGCGTGCTGCAAGCGAGTGCCGTGAAGGAAGCAGCAAGCGCGATCACGCGCCAAAACAATTAAAAAAACTCAGCCCCGAAGCGTGAGTCTCGGAAGGGACGGAGGACGCGACGTCGGGAGCTCACCCCGGTCGTCCCTGTGCCATTCGCTGCTGTGGTGGAGGCAGTGACAGCCTCTGCATTCAAAAAGGAAGCCCCTGCACCCGGTGAGTGTGGCGAGTGGGGCCGAGTGACTGGAATATTGAAGAGAGAGACAAGTCTCGTGGAAGCCGAGATTTCACAGCGGCGGCCATCTTGAAGTCAGGCAGCCACAGACATCCCATGTGTGAAGACTGAGCGGCCATTTTGAAGTCAGGCAGCAGGCAAAAGAAGTCAAGCATAAGCAAATGCAAAGAAAAAAAAAGCACATGTAAAAGCAACTGCAATAGAAACAAGCACAAGCTGCTTCAAGAGACAAGCAGGAAACGAGCATAAAGACAAGGCAAAGACAGTGAAGAAGAAAAAGATAAAGTAGCACTTCAAAATGTCGATGTCACCGCAGCGGAACGTCGCGGCCAGAGCGGCGACCACGCCAAGCACGGTGGGCGTCTCTTACCTGCGTGCCCCAGAACCACTGGCCCTGATAGCTGGAGGAGCCATGGGCCTCAGATGGCAGGAGTGGTTTGAGGACTTTGAGGACTATATGAAAGGATCGAAAGTCACAGATGACTATGAGAAGTTGATTGCATTACGAAATCTGGTAGGGAAAGAAGTCAGCAAGTTGATAAAGGAACTCCGACAGCTGAGACAGGATCATATGTCAAGGTGCGAGAAGCACTATACAAAAGATTTTTACATAAAAGGAATGTGGACTATGAAAGATACATGTTTCATCAAGCCCGTCAAGAAAAAGAGGAACTGATGACCACGTTCATAATGAGACTACGACGACTATCTCGATATTGTGAGTTCAACACGTTCTCCACGGAGGACGCCATAAGACTGCGAATAATTGAAGGGTGCCAATCAGAAACACTCAGAAGGCGGCTACTAAGGAAGAGTCACAACCTTGATGAGGTTGAAGAGATGACCCGTGTGCAGGACCAAGCGGAGGAACATGCTAGAAGAATGGAAACGGGACACTGCGAGAGACGGGAACAAACCTATCGTGTACAAGCCACAAGCACACGCAGACACTCTCGTGATCGATGGAGGTCATCCCGGCCGTCTTCCCGCCAACAATACACAGGGCGCAGACGCCATGAGTCTGGTCGTGGAGACAAGAAACGAGATCGCCCACGAAAATGTTATCGATGCAGGTACGACTTTCCGCACACAGATGGCTGCCCAGCACTTGGTCAGCAGTGCCGTAAATGCGGAAGAGAAAATCATTTGAGGCCACCAGCACCATTTCTGGGTTGGATGAAGTGTTTGCTGCCTGGGGTGTTCCTCAAGAACTCAAAACGGATAACGGTCCTCCTTTCAATGGACGAGAGTTTGGAGAGTTTGCGAAGCACCTAAATTTCAGACATTGTAAGATCACTCCCCTATGGCCTCAGGCCAATGGAATGGTGGAACGATTTATTGCGACCTTAAAAAAGACCTTCCAGCAGGCCACCAGTGGCAAAAAGGACTTACAAGTGGCTCTCAATGAAGTCTTGAGAGCATATAGAACGACACCTCATGCCACGACAGGGAAATGTCCCGCCACTCATGTTGGGACGGCCGATCAGAACACGGATACCTACGAGGGAAGGGGCCCTGCGACCGGTCTCGCTTACCAAAGTAAACAAGGAGCTCGTGGCAGCCGACTACACGCACAAGAGCAGAACGATATCCTATGCTGACACCCGGAGGAGAGCCCGATCCCCGTCTCTCCACGAAGGGGACTGCGTGTTGGTCAAACAGGAACAGTGAAGAAGACAGATTCCAAATTCAGAGCTCAACCTTTAATAATTACCCAACAGACAGGTACCATGGTAACCGCTGAGTCGGAGAACAGGAGGATTACGAGGAATGTCTCTCATTTTCAACGGTGCACTCCGGCCGCTAAGGACGCATTCACCAAAATGAATGAACAACCAGGCCCCGAGAGACATGGCAGTGCAGCTGCCGTACAGAGACTTGAGATTGCAGCCGAAGCTGAAGAGAGAGGTGTGGTCTTGCGACCCAGAAGAGACATTCGCCGACCTGTGCGGCTAACTGAAGAACTATGATCAAGTCAGATTTTCATTTCTTTATCTTGTTAACAAAAGGGGAGATGTAATGATGTGCGCAGTCTAGTTGTGGGTGGGCGGAGCTAGGGGGACAGAGGAAGAGGAGGGGCAGCTACAGGAAAGGGCAGTTAGAGTAGGGACAGGGTCGAGGGAAGAAGCAGAAATAAAAGCTCCCTGATAACGCACACTTGGTGTCTGTCATGATTAGTAGCACGATGCTACAAGTATAGGCACAGTATGCTGCATTTCGGTATATAGGAATGTAAATAGCTTGCGCCGTGAGGGTTTTTTCAGGAAACGCTCAACCGTGTGGAACGTGGGCGGCAGGGAAGGAGGGGAGATAGTCACGCACTGCGGCTCACAGCGGATAAGTCATCTGCTCCAGAGTGGTCAGGTCTGATCTCTCCCGCACCCACCCCAGCTCAATAAAATCACCCTCCGGGAACAAGTCTCCCATCTTGGGGAGTGGCATTACTCTCAGTCTAGCGCAGGAAGTAGCCTCTGCCAAAGGCAGGAGCACAGGGTGTTGGGCCAGGGGAACAGACGGTGCATACAATATGTCCAATTTCGCTCAGCGACTTAGCTCGTGCCACGCCCACACCGTGCATCCCACCGTGTTCACCTCAGCGCGGGGACGAAAGTGGACACTGTATATAGTTGGGGCAGAGGAAGCAGGCTGCCTGATCATGTGGAGGTGCAGTGTGTGATATGAATTGGGTGGGGTTCACCCAATAGAAGCTAAACTGTGCCTGCGTGCAATAATAATACAGGTCAAAATAAGGTATCCGGAATCCACCATGCTCAAATAGTAAGGTGAGAACCGCCCAAGAGATCCTGAGCTGCTTCCCCACCAATGCCAAAGTAATCATGCTCTATCGCAGCTGCCTCTGAGGGGTGGGGAGGGGGGGCGTTGTGAGAAAGGATCGGTACGTTTGTAAATAAATATAGGAATTTGAGAAAAACAACCATTTTGGCAATAGCAAGTCGGCCAGTCATGGACAGCAGCAAGGTAATCCTGCTCCTTATACGCTGCTCAAGCCAGTCCATTAGCCAGCCATAATTGGAGCACCACAGCTCCTCGGAACTGCATCTAATCCAGATTCACAAGTACAGTACTGGACCCGAAAGCCACTAAAGTGGGAATTCCGAGCAGACTTGACGTGTGAATTCCGGCAACGAGAAAATGACAGACTTCACCCAAATAATTAGTATCCCAGAGAACCGCCCGAACCGGAGAAACTCTCTAATAAGGGGTCAAAGGTTGTCTGCAGTTTTTTGTTGTTGTTTTGTTTTGTTTTTTACACAGAGTGTGATGTCATCCGCATTCAATGAAACAAGTATCACCCAAGGAGTGAACTCTAAAACTCTCTGGGCATGATGCTGGTGTAATCTAGCAAATAGGGGCTCCATTGCCACGGCGAAAAGTAGGGACGACAAGGGCACCCTGGTTGAGTGCCTCAAGAGATTTAGGGGGGGGGGGGGGGGGGGAGACGAAATGCGTTACTTACCTGTAACTGCAGTTATCCAGTATTAGTGTCTTTCATAGATTCACATGCCTGAATCATTCCCCGTCGTCGAGACGGGAGCCTCCGGTACATAAAAAAGTAATGTCCTAAGACATACATAAAGAGAATAGGTCTAAGGGTCTAACCTTAGTAACCTATCTAGGTCCTTATGCAGGAAGGACCAAATAGAGTAGGCTCCAGGGTCCCACCTTGGTAGCCTATCTGCGTCCTTTTGTAAAAAAGGACCAAAACAAAAGGAACAACCAATCAGCTACTACCTCCCTCTAGAACCTTCCTGTGAGGAGCCTCAGTCTCTCAGATTTTCGTACGCACCAAGTTGGATAGGTGTAAACCTGTAGAGAGAGGTGAGTCCTTCCAGGGGAGGCGGGAGGGTGCATGTGAATCTATGAAAGACACTAATACTGGATAACTGCAGTTACAGGTAAGTAACGCATTTCTTATCCAGTATTTGGGTGTCTTTCATAGATTCACATGCCTGAATCAGAGTAGCAAGCAATACAATATGCACATTCTGTGAAGATACAGACAGTATATTACTGCAAGAAATGAACATTTGTGACTGTAGGAAAAAAACAACAGCATACAATGTCATGCAGAATCTAGTAACAAAGAAATGTGCATACCAGTCAAGGATGGTGGGAAGTAGGAGGGCTCACCTCACTGGAATAGATGGCGAAGCACTGCTCTGCCCACTGCTGCGTCTTTCGTCAGCTCAGCGTCCAAGCAGTAGTGCCTGGTGAAGGTATGCGGGGACTTCCAGGTCGCCGCTCTACATATGTCTAGGAGTGGCACTCCAGCAAATAGTGCCGCAGACGTAGACATGGCTCTGGTGGAGTGGGCTTTGGCCCGTGAGTCCAGAGGTCTTCCTGCCTTCTCGTGGCAGAGAGTTATGGCTGAGGAGATCCATCGTGATATGCTCTGTTTAGTTAAGGGCATGCCTTTCCTAGGCCTGCTGAATGCGACAAAGAGTTGGGATGACTTCCTGAATTGTCTTGTTCTGTCAAGATAGAATTTTAGGCATCTTTGAAGGTCTAAAGAGTGCAGTGATCTCTCAGCCGGGGTAGATGGGTTCGGAAAGAATGATTTAAGAACCACCGGCTCATTAAGATGGAAGTCCGAAGGGACTTTGGGTATGAAACGTGGGTTGGTACGCAGGATGACTCTGTCCTCCTTGAATTGAAGGAATGGGTCCTGGACGGAAAGGGCCTGTAGCTCGCCTACTCTTCTGGCCGAGGTCAGAGCAAGTAGGAGGGCTGTCTTCCACGACAGGAATTTTATGTCAGACTTGTGGATAGGTTCGAAGGGATGTTTCATCAGCTGGTGAAGAACTATGTTGAGCTGCCACGTTGGAGGGACAGGTTTTGGTCTAGGGAAGGACCTAAAGAGGCCTTTCAGAAATTGCTTAATGAGTCTGTCCGCCCACAGAGAGGGGCCCCTAGAAGTTCGAGTGAACCTAGAAATCGCTGCCAAGTGGACCTTGATGGACGCATGGGCCAGGCCTGAGTGCGCCAGGTGTAGAAGGTATGGCAGGAGTTGTTGGGGAGTGACCCGGAAGGGGTGTAGACCCTCCTTTTCACACCAGATGCAGAAGCGTTTCCACTTGAGAGTATAGGTCTTTTTTGTGCTGTTAGCTCTGGCGTTGGACAGGACATCTTTGCACTCTTGTGGGATGTTCAGATGGCTGAACTCACGGTAGTCAGGAGCCAGGCTGACAATTTCAGAGGGCCCAGGTTCGGGTGGAGAACCTGCCCGTGAGACATCGTGAGCAGGGTTGGGTGACTGTGAAGACGAAGAGGTGGGTGGACGGATAGACGGTGGAGCTCCGTGTACCAGTGCTGCCTCGGCCAGGATGGGGCGATGAGGATTAGAGTGCAGGGCTCCGATTTCATTTTCCTGATTACTCTGGGTATCAGTGGGAATGGCGGAAAGGCGTAAGCAAACACGTTCTGCCAAGCTATTGAAAATGCATTCCCTAGAGTTCCTGGTTGGGGAAGCCTGCTTGCGAAGCTTGGGCATCTGGCGTTCTCCCTGGTGGCGAAGAGGTCTATCTGTGGTGTCCCCCACTTCGTGAAGATGTGGTTCAATGCACTCTCGTCTAACTCCCATTCGTGGGATAGGGACTGTTCTCTGCTGAGGGCGTCCGCCAGGACATTGTCCTTGCCTGGAACGTATTCGGCTTTGAGGGTGATGCCATGTTGTAGAAGCCAGTTCCAAACTCTCTGAGATTCTCGAGAGAGAGATAGCGAGCGCGTCCCACCCTGTTTGTTCAGGTAGTGCATAGTCGTGGTGTTGTCCGTCCTGACTAGCACTGGGGAGTTTCTGATGCGCGGGAGGAACGATTGGAGCGCCAGGAAGACCGCCCGTAGCTCTAGAATGTTGATGTGGAGCTTGGACTCCCGTGGCGACCATTTTCCGTTGGTCTGCAGTTCTTGTAGGACTGCACCCCAGCCCTCCAAGGATGCATCCGTGGTGATGATATGTGGTTGCGCCGGAAGCAGGAACGGTAGTCCTTGCGACAGGTGTTTGTCTGAAGTCCACCATTGTAGACTGTTGATTAGATGTTGAGTGACTCGTAAGCGGTCCTCGAAGGATCCCTTCGCTTGTGTCCATTGTTTTGACAGTTCTTCCTGAAGGGGGCGCATTTTTAGGCGGCAGTGAGGGATGAGAAGGATACATGACGACATCATGCCAAGGAGCGATTTGAAGAGGCGGACGGTCAGAGACTGTTTGGATGCCACTGACTTGGCCAAGGAGATGAGTTTCGACTTTCTCTCCTGTGATGGAAAGGCCTTCGTGCAATCCGTGTCCAGGGTAGCTCCTAGGAAGGTGATGACTCGAGCTGGTGACAGGGATGACTTTTCCCTGTTGAGGGTCAGTCCAAGGCGGCGGAAAAGATGCAGACAGGCGCTGGAAGATGCAGCTGCGGCTGCTCTCGACGGAGCTTTTACCAGCCAGTCGTCCAGGTAAGGGAAGACCTGGTGTCCCTGCTGGCGGAGATAGGCTGCGACCGGAGAAAGGCATTTCGTAAAGATCCTTGGAGCAGATTTGAGGCCGAAGGGGAGTACGCGGAATTGGTAGTGTATCCCTGCGACTGCAAACCTTAGGAACTTTCTGTGACCCTTGAGGATAGGGATGTGGTAATAGGCGTCCTGTAGGTCGAGTGATGTCATGTAATCGCCTTTTTCCAGGAGTCCCAGGATCTCCTGTAGCGTGACCATTCGAAACGATTGCTTCTTGAGAAACACGTTGAGGGCTCTTAAGTCGAGAATTGGACGCCATTTCTTCCCCTTCTTGTGGATGAGGAAGAAGTGGGAATAGAAGCCCTCCCCCATCTGGGCGTGTGGAACTTTTTCTATCGCGCCTTTCTGGAGCATGGATGTTAGTTCTTGCCGAAGCAGCCGCAGGTGTCTGTGAGGACGCTTGACAGGTGGTGTCTGAGGAGGGTTTGAGAGGAATTCTAGAGAGTGGCCGAATTGAAGGAGTTGTAGAACCCACCGGTCTGTCGTTATTTGCCGCCAGTTTTGAAGGTAAAAGGAAAGCTTCCCTCCAAGTCGCAAGGGAAGCGATGGTGGAGGGGCTGGCCAATTGGAAAAGTCATTGTCGATTGCCTGCTGGTCTCTTCTGTCCTTTCCCTCTGTAGGACGATTTATTGAAGGAGGACTGACGTCCCGACTGGTTTTGGCGCTGTTGAAATTGCGTTTTACCCTGAGAGTAAGAGTAAGAGGACTTGTTTTGATAAGATCCTCTATAGGAGGATTGTCCCCTCCCCCTGTTGGCACGAAAGGACTGAGTGCGAGATTGCAGAGTGCCCAGGGCTCTGGCTGTGTCAGTGTCCTTTTTAATTGCAGTGAGGGCTTCGTCAATCTTCTCGCCGAATAGGTGATCGCCATCATAGGGCATATCTAAGATCTTGGTCTGGACCTCCTGTCTGAAAGAGGTGGCTTTAAGCCAGCCTTGGCGTCGCAGGACAGCGGCTCCCGCCAGCTGTCTGAATCCAGTCATGGCCGCGTCAATGGCGCAGTCTATCAGTTCTGATGCCGATGTTTGGCCCTCAAGGAGGAGCGAGTGTGCCTCCGCTTTAGCATCTTCCGGCAGGTCGGCAATGTAGGGCGCGATGTCCGCCCAGAGTTGGCGGTTGTAACGCCCAAGAAGGGCGATGGAATTGGCAATTTTCACCGTTGTCGCAGAGGTAGTGGAAAAGCGTTTCCCAACTGCATCTAACTTCCTGCCTTCTTTATCTGGTGGTGTCGATAAAGGTGATGCAGGGTTACGCGAGCTCTTCTGCGCCGCCTGGGTGACCACAGAGTCCGCCTTGGGGTGACCCGTGAGGCATGCTGGAGCTGAAGACGTAGCTCTGTACTTTTTATCCAGTTTGGGTACGATTACCTGTAGGGAAGCTGGAGATTGCATGAGCTGCTTGCCCTGTTTGAGTAGATAATCAATGATCGGAATCGATCTAGTAGTTTTCTTAGTTGGTTCTTTAAAGTCATAGAGGAAACATTCAGTTTCCTGAGATTCCATTGACATATGGAACCTTTTGGCAGCCCTTTCCATGAGGTTATGGAAACCTCCAATATCAGCAGGTGGAGACTCAGAAGATTGTGGCTCCGGAGAGGCTGGAGAGTGAGTAACATAGTCCTGGTCCGCATCCACGTCCGTATCATCATCTCGGACTTCCCCTTCTTCATGTTCCCTGTCCTCTTCCTCGGACGAGATAGGATCTTGAGCAGGGTCCTGTGTCCTAGGAAGGATCAGTGGAGGGGGCCTAGGTCTTGTCCCTTGTGCAGGAACGGGCACAGATGGCTGCGGGGTTGGTGGGACAGTAGGGGTGGCTTTCTGCGGAAACCGCAGTTTGTAGTCTTGGACGAGAAAGCTCAAGTCTGCAACCAATGAGGCCGGCAAGCACACCATTGGGGTCACCTGGGTGTGGACTTGGGTAGGCACTACTGGAGGGGTCGATTCCTCAACCTCCTGCTCTTCGTCCGTACTCTGGCACTTGACAATTAGGTCGGAAGGACTAGTGGCTTGGGTAAACTCCTCCTCCTCCTCCGGCTCCTGGTCCTGTAAGAAGCAGGATGGTGTCAGCTGTTGGACCTTACTAGGTGAGGTCATCTCCGGAGTGATCTGCCTTTTGGTGATCCTAATGGAGACATGGGAAGTCTGAGCGTCCATTGCGTGTGACAAGAGCTCGGATTCTTTCCAGGTACCAGTAGCCGTCGGTATAGTCTTCGTCGACGGTGCATCCGTCGACGACCCTCTCGTCGACGGAGCTTTAAGCAGCGTTTCCTTCGTCGACTGCTTCGTCGTCGGCGCCGCCGTCGACGGAGCGCCCTTCGTCGACGGAGTGTCCCTCGTCGACGGCTTCGTCGACGGTGTGACTTTCGTCGACGGTGTCGTCGTCGACGTCTTCGTCGACGGTGCTGTCGTCGACGCCCTCGTCGACGGTGCCGTCGTCGATGTCCTCGTCGACGGTCTTGTCGTCGACGGTGCGGAGGATGAAATCGGTCGTCCTGCTGACGACGAGTAGGTTAGAGTCGTCGATGAGGAGGACGCCGACGATGCCATCGTCGTCGATACCGTCGTCGTCGATGTTGAGACGGTTTTAGGCGATGAGGTGGTCGCCGATTGCGCCGTCGTCACCGTAAGCAGTGGTTGCTTCCTAGGGACAGGAAGGTCCTTGCTAGATACGGCAGGCTTGCCCTCTGAAGCCTTATTAGACCTCTTAGGAGGGGTCGCTGAGTGGCCAGGCGAGGAAGCCCTAGGCCTCTTCAGGGAAAGTTGTGAGGCGACCGACATGCTCCCACCCTCGGAAATGAGGTCGGTCGGTTTGTTTTTGAGCCTGTTCAGCCAGATAAGAAGTCTCCCTTCCCGGTCTTTCTGGGTTTTGACGGAGAACTTACGGCAAATCTTGCAGTCGATGGTCTTGTGGTGAGGGTAGAGGCAATACAGGCATTCCTCATGTTCGTCGTCCACGTGGAGCCTTAGTTTACCACAGGAGGCACAGGGACGGAAAAGTGCTCTTTTCTTGACGTCAGCCATAGTAGAAAGTCGAAAAAACTGTGAAGTTTGGAGAAAATACGATATTCCTGAGGAGAACTCAGGTGGAGACTCCCTAGCACAACGTGCGGTAGAAAATCTGAGAGACTGAGGCTCCTCACAGGAAGGTTCTAGAGGGAGGTAGTAGCTGATTGGTTGTTCCTTTTGTTTTGGTCCTTTTTTACAAAAGGACGCAGATAGGCTACCAAGGTGGGACCCTGGAGCCTACTCTATTTGGTCCTTCCTGCATAAGGACCTAGATAGGTTACTAAGGTTAGACCCTTAGACCTATTCTCTTTATGTATGTCTTAGGACATTACTTTTTTATGTACCGGAGGCTCCCGTCTCGACGACGGGGAATGATTCAGGCATGTGAATCTATGAAAGACACCCAAATACTGGATAACACACCATTAACCCTGATAGCGCAGAAGGGAGGGTGTACAAAAGGGTAATGAGCTTGCGAAATTCGAGCAATGAGGGCAAACATCAAAGCCGCTCAAGCGAATCAAACGCATTGATGGCATCAAGGAAAATTGCAGCTGCGGTTCCACTTACTGCATTGTGGCGAAGAGCGTTCGCAGGTTATGTGCCGTGGTCCGGCCTGGCACAAATCCACACTGGTTTGGGCACAGCACCAGGGGAAGGAGTTGTGCTGCGATGAACTTAGCGAGTATCTTATTCTCCACATTAATCATAGATAAGGGCCGATATGAATCGCACCTCAAGGGGTCTTTATCAGGTTTCAGGATTGCGATAATGAGAGCCTCCCCTATCAATGGGGAGGAAGCACCCCGCGCCTCAGAGTCTTCATACATGTCAAGGAAGACGAGGGGCCAGGAGCGTGGCATACTCCATGTAGAAGGCTGCAGTGAGGCCATCTAAGCCGGAGGTTTGTCCCCAGGGTGAGAGCGTATAGTACTGATCACCTCTTCAGTGAACGCTTCGCCCAGGTATACTCCGTGACCTTCCTCCAGCCACAGCAGCTGTATCGTGTAAAAGAATTGCCCATTTAGGGGAACCTCCATTTGCCAAGCTCGGTAGAGGGAAGAATAGGAGATAATTTCGGCCTGAACAGCCGATTGACCCAGCACCCTTTGTTGTCGTCGGTACGGAGCTCAGGAATATAGTCACTGACCCACTGCTTTCTAAGTAATCACCCCAATGCCCGATCAGGGCGGTCGTCTTCACCATATCAATGGGCTCTGGCCTCTTTACCAACGAAATGAGATTCCCGAATGGTGGCGTCCTGAAACGCATTTAGTTTGTCCCTGCTCTGACTCCGCATGGTGCTGTTTGAGTTGATGTAGAACTCCTATTCCAAGGCCTGTAAATCTTCCTCTAGGCATTTAAGGCACCCTCGCAGCTATCAGAGCACCCAGCTTGTTTGGCAATACATTATCCCCTTTTAATAGTTTTGAACTCCTCCCGTAGAGTTAAAGGAGACTCAACAGTTCCCTTATTAAGTGTTAAATATTCAGAGATGGCCCCCTAATAGCCTCTCGAAAAGCCTGCTTTTTCAGCGCCCCATGAGGGAGCCACCAGCTGAACGCATGGGATGGATACTCTGGAACATTTAACGTGAGCACAACTGGAGAGTGGTCCAAAAGGGTCCGGGCGGATGTACAACCTTGTCGACCCATGCCAACACATGACGGGATAGCAATCAATCCATGATCAAGAGGTCAAACAGAAGTCATGCATGTGCCCTGCATTCCATTGGGGTTCCTATGTCGCCATACAGGAGTTTGCAGTCATTAATTATGGTGTGTAACTTTGTTGCAGCCCTAGGGTAGGGGTGGCAGGACTCACCTAATCGATCCTTGTGTGCGTCCAGCACGGTATTGTAATCCCCGCCCCATACTACTGCGCCAGGCCCAAGGGAGTCCACAAGCCTCCATACCTCTATGAAAAATCCTGGGTCATGCACATTAGGGTCATTTATCGAAATTAGTCGGATCGGGTGCCCTTCCAGAGTGCCCTCCACCATCGCGTATCTTCCTGATTTGTCACACAAGGCTGTGGGCGTGCGCAGTCCCCTCCTTAGGAGTATGACCAACCCCAGAGCATATTTAGAGTAGCACGTGAAGTGCTTTTCACCTAGCCACCCTGCACTCAAATGTCAGCGTGAGAGTGACCACTGTGCCTTTAACTAGGCCGGGTCACCCCTCCTGCTCCCGATGCCTTCCTGCTGCCGCTGCTTCCGAGCGACCCAGCTGCCGCTGAGCCGCCCGTCTGTGCCGTTTTCCCGCCGCTGCCTCCCTGTGGCCCCACCCACCACCAGCCCATTGGACGCCCGCTCCCGCCACCCAGCTGACCCGCCCTCCCGGATCCTGATTTATGATGCCCCCAGAGCGACCGCGCGCAGCGGGAGCACCGACTGAGCGCCAAAGGTGCGCCAAAGGTAAGCCCGTCTGCGCCCGTCCGCGCCTGGACCGCGCCCAGTGCCAGGACCCCTGGCCCCCGCAGTCACCAGCCCACCCGCCGGACCTACAACGCCACCGAACTCAACGCACTCAACGCTGGCCGAACCCCGGGTTGCTACCGAGCCACACCGAGACGCACCCACGGACCCTTCTGCTGCCACTCCTGCAAGTTCAACTGCATCCGGACCTGCACTACTCCAGCACCGACCAAGACCAAGACTAGCAACAGCAGCAACCACCTGAAGTGCATCCTGCTCAACACCCGCTCTGTCCACAGACACGCCGTCGAGCTCTGGAACCTGCTCGATACCACAGCCCCAGACGTCGCCTTCCTCACGGAAACCTGGATGAACGCCTCCTCAGCGCCCTGAGGAAATATAAATTTTATGGTCAAGATTGTGTTCCCTAGCGTGTACCCCACCGACTCCATGTACCAGCTTAAAGTGCATGTAACTTCCCTCCTGTGCCAGCTACGAAGACGCAAATACATTTGCGTCCAACGTTAACATGTCCTCTTTCAGACCCACCCTGAATGGGTTGAATAGTCCGTTCCTAAGTATGCTATGCCAACGTCTTTTTGTAGTGTACCTTACACGTTTTTCAGCTCTGGCAAAGTAGGCCCTGAATTTCTGCCATTGAGCCATTTTTCTGGCTTCTGACTCTGCAAACCTCAGCCCAGGCTGCCTCTGTACCCGTGAACTCTGACTTATTTCTAGCGCGGCCCACCGTGCTCAGCTCAGCCTGCTGCCTGCCAAGACTGACTATAACCTTCGAGTTATCTGTTCCGCTCCTAGAAAATACATTCCTGCCTACTAGCTTCAGTAAACATCTCCCTCATCTGTAGAGCAAAGGGCCAACCTGTCTCCGTGCAAGTAATTCATAGCCTTTGTTACCATGCTTCCATGGAAGGCCCATGCCCCCACGCTTCTCATGCAGACACTCAGGCGCTTATACACGCACTCACAGTCAGTATAGAATAGCTTCTGCCCCAGAGACCTTTCCCTCCAGATAGTATGGTTCCCAAACATCAGATATCAGATATGATAAAAGTACAAGTTGATCTGACATGCCAGACTTCTGTCTCTTTCCGTCAGTGTAAATGTCAAGTTTCCTGCACCCTCCAGTTTCACGTCAATCACACGTCATGCAGCTGCGCGCGCATCCAAGTTTCCGATTTCTGCTGACATTGCAACATTTCTGTTAGTGCCACCCCTTCTGTGACACCTATCTGGTGACGTTTCTAGCACACACCTCTAGTTCACGCCTAGTTCACGCCTTCTGATTACGTATTGCTAACACGTGGATACTGTTATCTTGTCTTCTCTCAGCTGTTACGCCTACCACATGTTTTTCTATGACAATGAATTAAGTATATAAGCTATGTACTGTCAATAAAATGTGGTGCGCACTCTTCTATCCCTTCCTGAACCCTGTGTGGTTGCGGGAACATGATAGCTAAGTCATGACCATTCCTTTTTAAGGAATAAAACCCCTAAGAACTCTAACACCACGGACTCTGCCTCCTTCTTTCCGATTGAGTTATTATTGATTAAGTACTTACCTGCATAGAAATTATGATAGTAAATTAAATATTTACCACAGCCCGACATCGCCATCGCCATCCCAGACGGCTACAAGATCATCCGGAGGGACCGCGTCAACCAGATAGGAGGAGGCATCGCCATCATCCATAGGAACACCATCCGCATCACGACCAACTCCGACGACACCCTCGCACCCACCGAGCACCTGCACTTCCAGATCCACATCAACCCCAAGACCACCCTCAGAGGCACCCTCATCTACAGACCCCCGGGACCACGCACACAATTCAGCGAAGACATCGCCGACTTCATCAGCCCGCACGCCCTCCCCTCCGCTGACTACATTCTCCTCACGGACCTCAACTTCCACCTGGAGAACAACAACGACCGCAACACCACCACCCTGCTGGACAACCTCGGACTCAAGCAGCTGGTGTCCACCCCCACCCACTACGCCGGGCACACACTCTACCCCGTGTTCTCATCCAGCAAGGACATCACCTTCAGCCACGCCACCGGACTCCACTGGACGGACCACAGCTGCGTCCACTTCAACTTCAGAAGGACCACGATCCACCACCACCAGCAACAGGTTGCACGCAGAAACTGGAACAAGATCACAGCCGACCAGCTCACAACTTCCCTGAGCAAGAACCCACCCACCAGCGCAACGAACCCCAGCCAGGCGGCCACCAACCTCACGAAGTGGATCAGCGATTGCGCAGACAACCTCGCCCCCCTGAGGACCCTGCCTAGCAGACCCGGCAGCAAGAAAGCCCCATGGTTCACCGACGAACTCAAGTGCTCCAAGAAGAACTGCCGAGCCCTCAAGAGAACCTGGCGCAGAGACCCAACACCGGACAACATGACTGCCCTCAAGCTCGCCACCCGAAAACACCACCAACTGATCCACGCCACCAAGAAAACTGCATTCAAGGAACGACTGGACAACAACGCACACAACAGCAAGGAACTCTTCAACATCGTTAAAGAGCTCTCCAACCCCAACGCCGGAAACAACGACATCACCCCTTCGCAAGACCTCTGCAACTCCCTCGCCTCCTACTTCCACAACAAGATCGCGTACATACACGACAGCTTCAGCACTCAACCGACGCACACCACGACCGAACCACCGCCCCCCACCACCACCCTCCGCGCCTGGACTACGATCAGCACCGAAGACACCGTCCGCACGATGAACTCCATCCACTCCGGATCTCCGACCGACCTCTGCCCTCACCACGTCTTCAACAAGGCCGACGCTGTCATCGCACCCCACCTGCGGGACATCATCAACACCTCCTTCGACACCGCTACCTTCCCGGAGAGCTGGAAGCACGCCGAACTCAGAGCTATACTAAAGAAGTCATCAGCCGACCCCACCGACCTCAAGAACTACCGCTCCATCTCGCTGCTCCCGTTTCCGGCTAAAATCATCGAGAAGACAGTCAACAAGCAGCTGGCCGCCTTCCTCGAGACGAACGGTTCCCTCGACCTCTCGCAGTCTGGCTTCCGGGCCAACCACAGCACCGAGACCGCCCTGATCGCAGCCACCGATGTCATCCAAGCCCTGCTCGACAACGGAGAAACAGCAGCCCTCATCCTCCTAGACCTCTCCGCGGCCTTCAACACTGTCTGCCACCGCACCCTAGTGCAGCATCTCAGCAACGTCGGAATCCAGGAGAAGGCACTGGAGTGGATCATCTCCTTCCTCGCCGGAAGGACACAGAGAGTCCACCTCCCCCCGTTCAGATCGGAGGCCACCGAAGTCATCTGCGGCGTTCCTCAAGGCTCCTCGCTCAGCCCAACACTCTTCAACGTCTACATGAGCCCCCTCGCAGCCATCGCACGCCAGCACAACCTCAACATCATCTCCTATGCCGACGACACCCAGCTGATCCTCTCCCTCACCAACGACCCCGCCACCGCCAGAGCCAACCTGCACGAAGGGATGACAGACGTAGCCAAGTGGATGATGAACAGCCACCTGAAACTGAACTCAGACAAGACGGAAGTCCTCATCCTGGGTTCCTCACCCTCCGCCTGGGATGACTCCTGGTGGCCTCCCGCCCTGGGCAGCGCACCCAAACCAACAGACCACGCACGCAACCTGGGCTTCATCCTGGACTCCTCCCTCTCCATGACCAGACAAGTCAACGCCGTCTCCTCGTCGTGCTTCAACATCCTGCGCATGCTACGTAAGATCTTCCGATGGATCCCCACCGAGACCAGGAAGACGGTCACCCAGGCCCTCGTCACCAGCCGTCTGGACTACGGCAACTCCCTTTACGCCGGAACCTCCGCCAAACTCCAGAAGAGACTCCAGCGGATACAGAACGCCTCAGCACGACTCATCCTGGACATCCCCGTCACAGCCACATCTCCGGACACCTGAGAGACCTGCACTGGCTCCCGGTCAACAAGAGAATCACCTTCCGGCTCCTCACCCACGCACACAAAGCCCTACACAACCAAGGCCCAGGATACCTCAACAGCCGCCTCAACTTCTACGCTCCCAAACGCCAGCTTCGATCGACCGACCACGCCCTCGCCGCCGTCCCCCGCATCCGAAGAGCCACCACAGGGGGAAGGTCTTTCTCCTACCTGGCCGCCAAGACTTGGAACTCCCTCCCGACCCACCTCCGCCTGACCCAGGACCACCTCGCCTTCAGGAAGCAGCTCAAGACCTGGCTGTTCGAGCAGTAGCGGACCCCCTCCCCTAGCACCTTGAGACCCTCCGGGTGAGTAGTGCGCTATATAAATGGATTGATTGATTGATGCAGTTCTTGCAGAAAACATATGTTTGCACCATGGCGATCCAGCTCCGCGGCTACCATTCTCGCTTTGCACATATCATTCAGGACTCAATGTTCCAGGTAATATACTTCACCCTTGTCATGGTGCATTCCTGGGCGGTGAGACCGTGGGGGAGCCTGCTTGTGGCAAGTGGGACAGCAGCCAGTCAGATAAAGAGAAGAAAGGGAGGGGAAGGTGCAACACACAAAAATACTCAACAGAATGCAACCCATCCCCCACCCACTCCAGGCCTCCCAACCAGGCTGAGAATTAAACCCTGCTCTCTCCCCACACCAACATAAAGATGAAGTTCCGCCTAATTTGGCATTCATCCCTAGGGAGGGGGGGGGAAGTCTAGGTGAGAAAAGCAGGAAGGCAGGGCACAGTACCAAAGTGGGGCGCTCCCGGCCAGTGACCAGCCCCCCGTCAACAGCGGCATCGTCTGTCCTATTATTGGGATGGTAAGGGAAGGGAAAGTACCCAGTCATTCGGGTCGGCCCCTGGGCATCTCTAATCGTTGTCACTGGCCCGGCCCCTCTACTCTACCTCCTGACCTGTTTGCGTTGTCTTCTTGGTCGTTCACAGATCCTTCGCAAACCTGGCTGCACTTCTCGGGTCAATTGAAGGAGGTCTTTCCAGCGTGGAACACTCAGTTTAGCCAGATACAGCAGAGAGTATTTGATGACCAGTTGGTGCAAGGATTGTTTAACTGCTAGAAATTTTCTTCTAGCCACTTGTACAGCCAAGGTAAAATCTGGGTAGAAAGACAGCAGAGTCCTGCGTTATACCACATTCTGTCGATTTCTTGCCATCTGGAGCACCGTGTACCTGTCTCGATAGTTCAGGAGACGCACAATAATCGGCCTGGCATGTGTGCCTGGCGGCAGCCGGGGGCCAGAGATCTTAGCGTTCTTTCCACTATGCACACTGACGACAGCGAGCCACCAAAGAGCCTGCAGCATTTTCTCCACAAAATCCTCTACTCGGGTAATTGCAGTGGACTCCGGTACCCCCACGATGCACAGATTATTGCAGCGTGATCCGGCCTGCAAGGCGTCATTCTTATTTCTGATCACCTCCAGCACTTTTTCCATGCAAATGAGTTTTTCACGGGTGGCCCCTCTCTCATCCTCCAGCACAGAGGTGCACTGTTGAACTTGATCGAGGCGCTCTTCGTGGTTTGTGACCACCTTTGAGGCGGTCAAATCTGTCTGCAAGAGTTGATTGTATTACCAATGGCAGTCAGGGATTACTTGAGGTCACGAAACATCTCTTGGATATCCGTTTTGAGGGGTGTTGCGTCATTCGGTCAGAGTCTTGCTGGCTCCCTTCCATGGTTGTGGGGCCTCGGTCGGGCTTGAGTTGTTCAAAAGTCAGTTTTGCCTGCTTGGCGTCTGCCTTCCCTATGCTGCCTGTTGCATCTTTGTCCCCCGCCTGGCACCACTCCTGCTCCTTCAGGGCCTATGTACACTGGGCAGGGACTGCAGTGAACTTATCGTTTGCCCCAATCAAAGGGGCTGTCAGACTGGGCCAGGCCCCGCACAGTCCCAAGGCGAGACCACGGTTCACGGGTGGCTCCTGCAAATGCGGCTGTGTTGTTTGTGCTGCTTGCTGGGACCGTGTGGCCACAAGCTCCCACCTTTTCAGCTGGGTGTCTTTGCGCTAGAGTAATGGGAGGAGAGTTCAGGTGATGACTGCCTCACTCAGTCACTACTTTAGGCGCTCCTCTGGGCCACCGCCGTGAGACCCACGCTGGTAGGTATGTGTCACAGGTATGTGGCGGTAGCACCGCTTCCGTTGCACGGGCAGACATGTCTCGAAGCGCTCAGGTCCCTGCCGTTAGCTCTCCGGCTGTGCGGTGCTGATGGCTATCCCCCAGCAAGACTCTCATCAGAGCGCCACAGGGACACTATGCGTCGGGGCAAGGCAGGTGGGGAGAGAGGAGATAGCCTCCATCGAGGCCACCGATGCTGCAGGTCTCCAGGCTTCCCCTCCCCCTGCCATGCACAGAGGCCCAGAGCCGTTGGGCCGGGCCGGGCCAGGCCAGAGCTCGCCTCTATTCCTGTCCCCTCAGTTCAGCAGGATCGTGGAGGGCAGCCAGATGGTTCTGGAGCGCGGCAGAGATCCAGCCACAGCAGCCCGCCGCCTCTTGCTCTCCTGGTGCTACGAGTACAGGGCGGGCCTGCCCCCGTACGGAGTCAGTGCGTTCCTCCGCGATCTAACTGTAGACGCTCCTCTGTGTCGGGCTGCTCCAGCAGCATGCCACTCAACTGCTCAGCAGGTCTCGCAGAGCAGAGTCACCGAGAGGGGGGAGGGGGGGGGGGAAGAGAAGGTTCACCAGTCCAGACACAGGAGTAATGCAAGGCAGCCCAGTTCTCTGCATCCTGGGAGGGCCGCCGCGCTGTGCCTCCTAGCTAGGCTGGACCGGTCACCTTGGCCGTATGATGCTGTTGGTGCTTCGCCAGTTATCTAATTATCTCCCAGTCGGCAGTCAAACTCCACTGGATTCCCCACGTATCTGTTTCAAGCAATCCTTTCGACGAGAGATGTCGGATTAATTACGGATATTCTGCCCCGCTAGCAGAGCCTCACTAGAAGGCAGCCATCTTGCTGATGCGCTCTCTAGCACCCCCATAGGGCTTTACATTTTGATGATTGTAAAGTGTTTGACGGGGGTCTGCTCCTGATCCTGCATTTGGAGATCACCCTGGGCTTTGGGGTTCACATTAGTTGGTTTTGTCAAGGTATGGGAGGCTTTTGCCTGTGTACTCATGTGCTCTTGTATGGAAAGTTCAGGGTCGGAGTCAGGTTTTGCCACTGCTAGCCAAGGTATAGGGATATTCATTAGTTTTGCCTGCACCTCGGTGTTCCCAGTCTCTTGCTCCAGCTGTGCTGAGTGATCCCAGAAGAAATCAGGCGTATCTTTACTATACTGTGTCTGCATGATGGAGTGGGCCCAATGACATTCCATTTGCTTTCAAAGCATGGTCGTCTTAGTCTTCATCTTCTTCGAGAGAGAAAAGCCAGATATGCTGCATACAACACATCATCGTGCTCCGGGGACAAGCAGAGATTACACAACTTTTACTTGTCCTGCCTCGAATACTTGGTGTGACATTTCGGGCAAAAGCTGAATGGAAACTTTTCCATCCTTTCTCGCTGTCAAGTGTATGGAGTTCACTGTAATTGGCGTCTACAGTAGAAAGAGGAATTGGACTGGGCCAGAGCCTGGGCAGATCGAAAATGTGAAGGAATAGCAGTCATTTAGCGATTGGTGTGGTTCCAGTCCACGGCAGACAAAGAAACAGGGCATTGAAAAGGACTTGCAGCAGGAATAGAGCTTCGACCACTGAGCTCCAAGATAGACGTCCAAACCAGAAGGTGGAAACAAACAATCTAACAAAGGAGCCCATGAAAATGTGCAGCACAGACTATAGGAGTCAGTAAACCGCCTGACTCGAAAAACCTCTTCAAAGAAAACCTATAAATTAACTTCCGAGCCCAACACTAGATGACAGGAGTATGCTAAGCATAGGTTTCTACGGTCAACAAATGCTACAAATGTACTACCATAAATGCAACACAGGCAAAGTGAATATATGTAAATCTACCTGCAGGTGCTTCGACTGTGATTAAATGTAAATAAGACAGTTCTGTAAATGGTCTGGCTATAAACCTAAAAATCTAGAATTCTGTTAACATCAGTGCTGCAGTGGGAGACTCACAACAACTGCACAATGGGAATACAAAGTTGGCCCATTACACAAGAATATACATCCTTAAGTCATTGGGAAACGTAATCCATAGAAAACAATTTTCTTGTCCAAACTCTAGATCTTTAGAGCTTCACCAAAGTAGGTTTCTATCTAGTTTTATTTCAAGTGGCAGAATTCCTGTAACTACTAATTCAAATGTGAATTCAAGAAATGCAAGACATCACTGAGTTCTTGAAAGCTTCCTGCAAATGGGCTCGCAATTACTTTATCGTTAGTTATTTGTGTAGTTGCCTAGTAGTATCTGAAAGTACACGATATTCAATCAATTGAAATATCATCATAGCAGGTTTTTATAACTTAATCCTATTCCGTACACTCATACCTAGATAATTTTGTAAAAACAGGTTATAAATTTGTCTAGATGGAAGGTTGGTTGACCCAATATCTAAAAATAAAGCTAAGCTTCAATATTTTAAATACATAAATTGGCAGCATAATATGAGCACTTCATTACCATCCTAAAACAACTTCACTGGCTCCTCCGTATGGACTGACTTCAATATTGCATGTAAAACTGATAAAAGAATCCACAAAGTCTTACAAATTTACTTGAAAGAAACTTCCTCTCACTGAGGGACAAACTAAAACAAGACACTCAAAATGCAAGACAATACACCTACATGGGCATTTTCGCAACTATCCCACAGGCAGTAAGACTTATTCAGCATTAACAGACGTTTCATTAAAGACTAAAAACACACCATATCAAATTGTACAGCAATGACATTTTCTCCACCTATTTTCCTTATTTCCTCACCTGGTGTGTCAATGTGTTCCTTAGTACCTCTACTATGTTACTTATAAAGTGCCCTGCTGCCTTTGTGGCATACTCCATTAAAATGCAAATGGTTCTGTGTCACTTATAGTACGATTAAACCATTAATATCTACTCAGCCTGGGCCATCAATAGAGCGTTCTTATGTATTATTAACCCTTAAAAGTATATATGTCCTCCCACCACTTTTTAGATAATACGCAGTATTATGTGAGGATTCTCGGGAAGTCCAGTACCCCATTAAAACTAAATAGCTGTGTGTCATAGCACGATTCAAATATAACCTTCTACGTAGCCCTGGCTGCCTCTAGAGCAGTCCGCGCATTTAGATTCACCAATGCGTTTAGCTTAGTCGCCGAACCAGATAGAGAACTCTATGCTAGCCTGTGGAAGGCTGACCTAAGCTACGGTAAGGTCCAATTAGCTCCTAGTACTCCCTAGGTCCTGATTCGCTGACAATAATCTTCAAAATCTTAAACGGGATAGGCCACCTAGAATACACATAGGAACCAATCAGAAACATTTATAGGGGATTTAAACTGAACCAACACGCACCTTCCGTGTATTTTATCCGGACCCCCACCTGTAACGGAGGCTCCCAGAAATACGCAAGGGAGTTTAAACCGAGATTTCTCTCTGAACCCTACAATAGGCTTTAAATTCAACTTACAGGACCAGATTAAGTAACACGATGACTCGTTTTATTTATCCAAAAGGGAGTTATCGTTCAGATGGTCAACAAGTGCTGTGGCACCGCCCAACAGCTAGTCTCGACATCTGCGAGAAGCGCTTTTCTATACAGATACCGCTGAAGGTACATTTATCAGCAACTAATATCTTTCTTATAGAAGGAACAGAGCCTTTACGTTTTCATATAGTATCATATCGTCTGTTCGATTTTATATCTTTCAGTTCCTTGTGGCCTGGTTCGAACAAAGATTTATTTTAATATTTCCAAATTGATTTTGGACACTCGAAAGAAGTAGCATAGCCTTATTTTGGGTACACCTCAACAGGTAGGCATTTAAACCAACCTCTATAGATTTCCAGTTTAAATCCAATTGGAATTAGGATTCTAATCTGTGTATATTGTTAATCTAGAACAGTGCGCCAGAGACATCAAATATATAAGTCCCTCGCTCAAGTCCTTGTCAAAACCACGAACGGGATGTGAAGTGTATCATATCAGAACTTAGGGTAAGAATGTCATATAAACTAAAACCTTGATTATAAATACTATGAACTTTGGGCGCTTTATCGAGACTGCCAGAGAGTTGGGTTTTACAGTTTCTATACAACTCTCTTAGAATAAAGATCGTACAAATATAAGTCCCTACATTACGTCCCTTCAGAGGGTCCATGGCCCTGGTTACTAAACCCTTTTATTATAATGGATAAAATAAACTGCAATCCCCACTGCCTGCTTTATTACAAGTTCCATAATACCCTACCTATGGTGATTGGAGGACAAAGAGGTTTACCTTAGTAAAGGGGAGAGTATTGACTGCTAATATTTAAATTTAGGTAAATTGGATTAAAAAAATGTTGATGTGATAACATATATACTGCAATTTGTGAGCAATATGGTATAATTGCCTTATATAGATTTTTTTCGGTCATCTTGACATTGAAACAAATGCGTGTAAATAATTCCTTTATTTCAGGAAAATGAGCATGTATACTATAATT
Organism: Lissotriton vulgaris; assembly: GCF_964263255.1. Taxonomy (NCBI): domain Eukaryota; kingdom Metazoa; phylum Chordata; class Amphibia; order Caudata; family Salamandridae; genus Lissotriton; species Lissotriton vulgaris. The sequence continues at coordinate 1,010,330,452 of NC_141699.1, read as the reverse complement.
ACAGTATGTGGAGTATCAGAATATTAGCATTGCTAGATATGTCACCCTAAGCATAGGATCCTAGGCATTAATGAGTGCTTAGAGTTAATAATTTATGTACATTGTATGACTCGCTCACTAATATCAAAATAGTGTAAGTACGATTTTAATTGTTTGTATACAATTTATTGCAGGGCGATTTGATATACCCCCTGATTGTGACAGATAATTGTATGTCTTGAAAAAGGTGGTTAACATCACGAGAACCCACCGAAACGAGTCAACGCCACTTCTGGTATAATTCAAGTCTCCAACACCAAAGTTGATGTGCTGACACTTTAGCAACACAATATCGGTGTAACCACAACGGAGCCCGGATATACAACCTGTACTCAATATTTTTTATGTTCTACTTGTCCTGTCCCCTTACTGCAATTGTACAGGTGGCAATTTATTGTACTGTTTTATTTGATGTTTTTAGACTAGGGATTTAGATTAGTCAGCCCTATAACTGTCTTCTTTAGAGTTCATTCAAAAATAAATTGCTTTGTTGTATGATATTGTACTTGTGAAATTGGGAGGTATGTTTATGTATACCTGTTTTTAATTTTGCCTCAAGGGAATCTCTGATTTTGCGTCCTTTGTGGCTTGGCCAGTGCTACATGAATACTGCAAACTAGTACAGTTACTGTATAGAAATGCAAGCTATAGGCTTCACACTTCACTGGACCTTCACTGCCCAACACAAACTTAAACTAACAAGTAATATACCACAGTGACCCTTTCGAGATATGAAGCCCCATATGGGGAGATAGAAAGGGGTAAGGCAGGAAGACAAGACTGCTTTGAAGACAGACCGCAGAGGTCAGATTTAGAATGAGTTATCCAGAACATATACAGTCCACTTAGCAATTGGTAAATTATAAATATGTAGACATTTGACTGACCAACTTCCCTTTTCCTGGTCAAGATACGAAACTTGTGGGGAACATGGCAGCCGCAAAGTAAAAGAGTAGCAGACGGCTGGGGAGGAGATGAGGTATTAGTGCGGTTTTGACCCCCCCCCCTGTGCCCCATTTTTCTTTCCTGGGATTTTGAACTTTTTGCTAGGTACGAGTATTGCAAAAAAACTCCTGAGGCCCATATTTTTTTGCCAAAGAAACTTACATTGAAGCGCGGAATGGTATTGACTCGCGGTCTGGCGAGGGAGACGCTGGGATCACGTTGACGTGGGTGAAGGTAGTGGGATAGCTGCAGCGGCTCAGAGCGGTGCGTGCAGAGTGGAAGAGGTAGTACAAGCCTCCTTGCGGCATATGTGGAGTTTCTGAGCCACCAGAGACTTGTTTTATCGCAGATTCACTGTAATGAGGTACCCCAGCTGGATGGCAACAACAAAGGCGCTGGAGGGGAAACTTGGTAGAACATCTTTCACCCCCTAAGGAGGAGAGCGTGTTACCTGCAGGGCAGAAAGGTGAGAAGAAGGGAGCGATACTAGGCTTAAGATTGGATCCGATTTCAAGGTATACGCTCCGCACCCGGTCCTAGGGAGTGGCGGAAAGGTCAACCGGGGTAAGTCAAAACTCCAGTTTATTATCGGCCACAGGGGATACATTTGTGGGTAAAGCCCCCCTTCCCCTCTAAAGCCACAAAAGTTGGGAAAGTAGTGAGGCAACAGGGGAAGAGCCCAAGGGGCAGGAGGAAGATGATCTCACCCTTACAAACTAAGATCACCCTTTCGTTAAAAGCATACTATAAAGTACTGTCAAGAAATGGAGTCAGGAGATAATGGAGGGGGCACGAGGGAAGAGGCACAGAGACAATTGTGTGAACAAGGACATAGCAGTTTGGAGACGGTTAACTCTGATGAACCTGGAACTAACCCAGGAGAGGAGCAACAAAGAGGCAAAGATACACAAGATGGGGCTGCCGTGCGGGGGTTTCAAGTTACAACGCAAAACAGGTTTAGTATCCTTCAAGAAAATGAGTCAGGGGAGGTCGTGGAGAAGGAGCAGGCAAGCGGGGGCAGAGATGCTGATGTACAAGTAAAAGAGTTGTTAGCATCCCCAAATATGTTAACATCAGTGGTCCCTTTAGAGGTACCGTAGCCGCTTTCAAAAATACCAGGGGGCACATTAGCTTCTATCCTTATGGATCTCAAGAGAGAGCTAAGAGGCAGGTTTGAGGTATCAGAGGCAAACTAAGCGGATATACAAGCTTCCTGTTCGGTCCTTGCACAAAAGTTGGATGATATTGTCATTCGAACAGGAAGCTTAAAGAGGAAGTAAGTACTATACAGAAAGACATTTCAAACAACACAAAAGGAGTCGAAACCTTGGCTAAAGAAAACGCAAGCCTCAGGGATAATTTGCAAAGATTGGAAAATCACTCCCGGAAAAATAATTTGAGGATTTTATATATTCCAGAGGCAGGAGAGGGTTCAAACTTCAAGGCATTTGTGATTAATTTATTATTGGAGACAGCCCTGAAAAACAGATCAGACATTGATTTGGATCGAGAAATATAGAGACCCATTCAGGAGAAACCCTCAACGACACAAGCCAAGGAAAATTCTTATCAATTTCCTTTCTTACTTGTTCAAGGAAGCCATTTTGTTGGCTGCATTGAGGAATGACCCATATGCAATACGGAGCTTTCAGTTCACCATCAGATTAGATGCATGTCATGCAACTGACCAGAAACAATGGGAACCGAGCAAAAGAATGGGGGAACTCAATAACTTAGGGGCCAAGGCTCAACTAAAATTTCCAGCTATGTTAAGAGTCATGTGGAACAATCAAATGCGTAATATACAGACCATAAGGAGGCAGATAGCTTGATTGAATCCATAAAGAAAGAGGGGACCCCGAGTAGATGAGTCGGTTATTTCAAGAAGCCAAGAGTGTGAAAGTCATACACTAAAGTTTTAGATAAATAAATAAAAAGAAGCGAGGGAAACACAACTTAATCTAGGTACATAATTATCACTGTGGGGTGACAGGGAGGCTCAAGTTTCACAGATATCACCCCACTAGAGAACTCAGGTCAGCTACTGCCAATCTGATGACTGTCCCCAAGTTCAGACTTGCCACCAAGGGAGGAAAATCATTGGCAGTTCTAGGAGCTAAAGCCTGGAACACACTCCCCGTCCATCTTCGCTTAATTATATAAGAACAGACCTTAAAAAAATCCCTAAAAACATGGATCTACGGATTAGCCGAATCAGTATGCAAATCTCTTGTCTAAATTATACAAAACATTCATAATCAGTTAAAACTTGTTAATTTACTAGCAATGAAGTCACAGCGCCAGGATGCTCCTTGGAGTGACAGCGCGCTATACAAATACCTCAACATCAAGTATAATTACAGATTGGGCTCCTCCCAATGGCGGTTCAATAGGCTTTATGCCAGATAGTTCGTGTTGGGTTCCTATGGGGGATGGGTCAAGGGTGCACTGGGTGTGGCGCAGTGGGAGAAAAAAAAGTCCTCATTAGACAGATCTGATTCATTATATATTTTATTTTGGCCTGTATTGAAAACTAAAAAAACAGAGATCCTCTGGTACAAGCAGCTCCAACACAGAAAAATAAATGGCAGGAAGGGATAATGAAGTCAACATTTTAACATGGAATGTAAACGGTCTAAGGTAAAAAAAACAGACAAAGATTTGTAATGGGGTACATAGAAGAATCAAAAGCCCAAGTTTGTATTATACAAGAAACCCATATAAGGGCAGGTGAGAGTAGGGGGCTATATTCCAAACAAGAATGGATAGGGAACTACGTAGCATCAAATCAATCAGAGTACTTAAAAGGCGTTGCTATAATTGTCAGGAAAGGGTCAGGAGTAGAACTGATTACTTCCAACACTGACGATTCAGGGAGAATGGTAATGGCCACTCTTAAATGTTCGGGTTCTGAGTTTGTGTCAGTTTTTATGGTCCGAATACGGACGACCCCCTGTTTATAGTGGACATGCAATTAAGATTAGTAGAGAAATCATCTCCTATAGTTATAGGTGGAGATTTTAATACTCTTTTGGATCCAATATTGGATAGATCTATAAGTAGGAGGGGGGTGCAGGCTCAAGCACAAAAAACAAGGCAGGCCCTTAAGCACATGCTAAAGCGGTTTAGTATGGTTGATGCCTGGAGATATCTAATGAAAAGAGCTTACACTGTTCAAAGTAAAAAGTATCACCATTTTTCCCGTCTGGACTATATATTGGTTGACTGAGTGGGCAGGGAAAATAAAGGATGTGCATATATCTCCAGATCATAATATGGTCAGTATTACATTGGGGGAGATCAGTGTCACGAAAAATGTTAGATGGACACTGAAGACAGCTATTTTATTAGATTTTCCCTATTGAAGGGAAACACTTGAATTTTTTCAGACTAACGCTCACTCAGCACCAATGGGAGTTATTTGGGACACTTTCAAGGCCTATACTCGGGGGGGTTCTTGCAAAGCCATGTATCCTACAACAATAAAGTGGAGAGAGCTGAATTAAAAAAGTTGGAGGAAGAGATTGGGTACAGCAGGACACACACTGTAGGGAGGAGACAGTAAAAAAAGCTGGATGAAGCTAGATTGAATTATGGAATGAAACTGGAAACAAAGAGCAGAGTAAGGTGGGAGGCAAGTTGTATGCAACATTTTGAGTACGTAGAAAAAGCAGGAGCTTTGTGAGCCTGGAAGGCGAGGGCAGATAGGGAGAGAAACCATATTGGAGAGTTGGTCATAAACCCAGTAGGGGGATATTACTAACAATGAGGAGGCAAATCAGGAAACCATGATAAAACTTCTCAGAATTATATGCTGAGTCAGAAAGGCCTGATGTAGAGGCCCTAATGGGGTGGTTGAATAATATTTGTCTCCCGGTCTTAACTGCAGAAGGGAGGGACAGGGTCAAATTTCCAATTTCTGAAGAGGAAATAAGAGAATAAACACATGAAGAATGGTAAGGAGGCAGTTCCGGTTGAGGTATATAAACTGATTATAGAAGACATTGTTCCAGAAATGGTGACCCTTTTTAATGCTGTATATACGGAGGGTGAGCCAATCTCGATTTCGTGGAATGAGGCTATAATCATGTTAATTCTAAGCCTGGGTAAGGATCCGAGAAACGCAGATTCATATCGACCAATATCCTTTTTAAATGTTGATCTTAAAATGTATACAGGCATACTGGCGGCGAGACTGGCTAGGGTGGCTCCACAATTGATACACTAACCAGGAAGGGTTTGTTACCAAGATACAAATACAAGAACTCACGCTCTCATTGGTAGGAAGCATAGATTTAGGGGTCACAAGATCAATTCAGTTGGTGTTGATCACAATAGAAACCACCAAGGCTTTTGATCGTGCGAGCAGGTAATTTCTGTGGGCCGCTCTAGACACAATAGGTTTTAGTCCCAACTTTATCCAGGCAGGGCATAATCTATACGAGCAGTCCACGGCTAAAATTCTGTTAAATGGTGTATTGACAGAGTTTCAAAAATGAAGAGGGGGTCAAGACAGGGGTGCCCACTGTCTCCCCTTCTTTTTGATATATATATATATATATATATATATATATATAAATGGAACCACTTGCGGACAAATTAGGAACTGATAAGATCATAACTATTCACCAGCTTCCGACACACAGTAAAATTGCATTATATGCAGACTATCTCGTAGTCTATACTTCTGACCCAACGCAAACACTGTCAAGGATAGAACAACCGACGGCTGAATTCGGTGTATTGTCTGGATATTTAGTCAATATATCGAAAACAGAAGTAATGTGCTGGAGCATTGTTGGATGGGGAGGTAGCGTTTGCTCCGAGATAAAATATCTGGGGATAACAATTGTTGACAAAATCAATGAAATCCCGTCTCATAACTTGAAGGGAGTAATGAATGAGGTAGGTAGGAATCTAGCCAGGTGGAAGAACCTACCATTGTCGATATATGGAAGGGTACATTTAATAAAAATGTCTGTTCTACCAAAATTAACCTACCTTTGGGTAGATCAGTGCCCTGGAAGGTGATATACGAAACTGCTTGGACCATAGAATAATCAAGGGTGTTTTCCAATCGGCCCAAAAAGCAGTAGCCATGGTGTAATGAGGACCAAAAAAAAAAATACAAAACCTGCATACGCTCTTCAAGTTCAGAGAGCCATCAGTCTGTTTATTTAGCATTACCAAACTCCATGAATCTCATTGCTGATGCTGTGCAAACCTAATCTTAATGTAGGTTGGACTTTCCTGTACAGTGACGGTTACTGCTTGGCCGGAGTGCTAAAGAGGTTGGGCTACTGATTAATTTATTGGTCAAGATCACTAACCCTGCAAACGTTAAAAAGATGATGCCATCTCCCAAAAGTGCTAATTAAAGGGTTCAAGGCCAGGTTCTCTTTTTTTATATAATTAAGTAAAAGAGCTATTGAATAATTTAAAAATGTGCCATACTGTGTAGAAGACTGAGTCACCAGGTGGTTAATATAGACTTTACTGTAATAAAGCCACACTTACATACTTAAAAAAAATATATATATAATGGGTCCAAATTGGATGCAAAACCGAGCCTATTACTTGTGTAAAGAATAGTGCTTTGGGGCAATACAACAGATAGGCACAACAGCATCCGTAACTCCTCTTACTTTCAAGTGGTAGCATTAAGGGTAAAATGAAGAAATATTTAGTTGTTCTACAAAAATCACGACTACCTACATTGGTGAGTACTAACAAAAAAAAATACATAACCCTTGGACTATTTTAATGTTTTAGAAATCCCAATATTACAATATGCGTAGTTTACAATATACACTGCAGAGGATCTTGAAGTTCTTGTTCAGATGTGCCAGACTGTTTTTTTTTTTTTTTAACTGTGCGGGTAATTTTTCTCAGTCCAGTCGTCAAGTGATTCTTTTGTACTGGCTGTAGATGTATGCAGCGATTTTGAAGTGTGTATTTCGTTGGAGGACAGTTTAAAACGTAACCGATTAAACAGAGTTTATTTGTAATGTAGGTCACAGCTACCTCTTGTTCAGATAGTCTTAGCAAGTTACCATCCTTTATGTACTGCATCGCAGGCAGACAAGTTATGATTGAGGACAATGGAGCAAACATACTATTAATACATTTTTAAAAAGGGCGATGCATTGATTTCATCTGGTCAAATGCAGTGATTTCAAATAAGCTTGGCAAAATGATCAGTATTTAATCATCAAAACAAACTGCATGTATTTTGAGTTCAATACAAGTAAAATGAAAACGTTTAGACACCATAATACTACTGTTTCACGAATTCTGAGAGTGATTATTTTTCAAATCTGTGCAGAGAAGTAAAAAGTAGGATTCACAACTCCCTAATTGGTGAATAAGTACGTTTGGTCACTCGGATAAGTCCACCTATACTTCTCACACGAATTCTACAAAGTCAATGCACAAATGCAAACTCAAATATCCAACAAATTGCTTAATGTTTAACATCGTATATGTAGTTAAAACTACATTAAGCAAGTATGCTACACGTTGTGCATTTTAACAGTATTTGAAACAGTTTTTGTTTGACTGTTTAAAACTAGAAAACTTAAGTTATCCACATTTTTTAAATCATACAGTTGAATAAGTAATAAATAAGGAAAAATAAATGTATACAAATTTGCAATCTTTTAAAGCTGAATACTGCACGAGGATTCACTTATCAAGAGCATGGACTTGCGTCTTAAGGGCTTCAGTATTTACGAAATTGTTAACAAATTAATTAGTGCCATCTCAAAAGCAGCTCAGTATGTACCATATTTTGTTAACGATAATAATGGGGAAAGCAGTGGCAGGGTTCCATTCTCTTGGACAATCAGACAGAAGGATTAAACTTATCCCAGGCAATTGATTTTTGCCATTCAGGTCTTGTCCAAACAGGTGGTTTGAATCAAATAGATTTTAAACAGTGAAGTAAAGCAACTGTATTTCGATGAGTAAGTTACACCCCCCCCCCCCCCATCGTTTTCACCCTTACAGTTCTGGAGGCCAACTACAAGATTACTTCAGTCTTTTTTTTTTATTTTTTACTTCTTTAAATTGAGCTTGATATTACAACTTAAGAAGGTGCTTGTGTGGCTTTACTGTAAGGTGATTGAAGCCCGGACAGTCAAAACAGGTGGCTGAGACAGAGCTCTTTGAAGCAGAGACTGAATAGTTGAGAAGAAACTGCTTATGCAGAAGAATTAGGATTTTTCCCACCTCACTATCATCAGGAATATTTGATTAAAATAGTGTCTAATTATGGTAAAGACAGCAGACAGTCTGAACTGGTAAAAATGCTTCTTTATTTTTATATACAGTACATACATTTCACAGAGAGATTACAGGTTGTGGCCCATCTCCCTATAGCAATGATCTAAGGCCCTTACGCTGCACATAAGAGCCTTGCACAATATCTACTCTGCGTTTGTAGAGAAAAAGCCTAGCATAACACAACACAGGGCTCTGAAGTCAACAACTTAAAGGTCAAGTTTTGATAAATATTGGCAAATAATATAAATCTAATCTGTGTTTGCAAACCTGTAGATCATTCTGAGTAACAAAACAGAATATTCCTCTACTGCAACACCACAAGAGATATTCCTGCCATTAAAAGCTGTGGAGAAAAGAAACTGCAAGGATAGAAAGGAAAGGAGGGAAGAGGAGGGTAAGAATGGTATGATGCCACTGAGGCTTGCAATGGCATAAGAGAAAATAAATTAAGAAACAACATGCATGCATTCCGTCACAGCAAACTGGTGTTTACTTCATTCTTTTTAAAATTAACAGTAGTTAGCAAATGCATATTTTGAATATAGTATTTTAACCACTGTTTAATCTTTGTCAAACAATCTCAAAATGAGAATTTATCAATAAATTGTTACCTTTCTTTAGGCATTGGTATTGCAATGATCACATTCATAAATTGCAAGAAAAGAATCAACATATTTAAGAGCCCATGGGGAATGGAGGAGATACAATGAGCTGTGAGAATAACCAATTTTGAGGGATGAAGACGTCATTGTGGCACATTAAGCAACACATTCTCTGCTCTGGAAGGAAGACCGCAGCACTTTGTCTACTGATGTTAACATAGTACTTAAAGGTGCCGAGCAGGGGAAATCACCCCTAGACAGATAAAAACAAAATTCTTTAAAACCATACCTAGGAAGCAGTAGAAGTTTAAGTCCATCGCCCGTTGGCCATAAGAAATGCAAATGATGGCATGCAGGCAAAAGCAAGAGTCATATGGTGGAGAAGACATACTTAAATCATGAATGAGTTATTTACACCAGTATGTGTGAGCAACTGTAAGGTCTGGGAGGAGAAAAGGGGAGATAAGTAATAGAAAGGACACTAGGTATAGATTTAAGAGGGAGACGTTAAAGAAGCTAGGGACAAAGAAAGAGGGGTCTGAGATTTCCAGGAAACAAAAAAGGCAGTATTCCTTAAAGTCAACATATCTCAGGTCTGCAAATAACTGCTTAGGAGGAAGAGACTTTGGATTCCATAAGAACGAGTTCAGAATGCACACCACATGAGCAAACTGTAGAGTATGACTGAGTCTTTTCACTGCTCACCTAATAGACCGTTACAGATATTTCCGACTGAGAACATTTTTCCAGCTAAAACCGATCTGTATGTTTGAAACCCTACATTATTACATCAGCTGGGATACGCATTTGTGATAAACAACCTTCTTACTTTACATTTGAACACAAAATTAGAATGAAGTATGATCAAGTGACAATCACTAACAGGAAAGCGAATGTAACATTTCGTACAATCCATTTATCAATACATCAAATGAACTTACATATGTGGTAGTAGTTATTGCATCAGACATATTGTGCTTTTTGAAGACATTTTTACTCAGAATGGCAATGACGTTCAACAGATTCTGAAACAAGTGCAACTTTACTTTCTAGTCAGCCCACCCCCAAACTAAAAACTAGCATGAGAAACATATCAGCAAAATAAAAAAGATCGAATTACTCCTGGCAGGAAATTAGCAACTGCACTGCAGGTTTAACACATGAAAATACTTCCACTGTCTGTAACACTAAGTTAGGCAGCTACAACATTTTGTTTGTAGTTAGAATTATGCTTTAGCACAGTAATCTAAGTTGAGGTCAAGGATGCAGTGCAGGACTGACAGTTTCCCAACTGTTAAAGAAAGTTAGAAGCTGCTAAAATGAAACTACTTTGAGAATCTTTAGCTATCCACCTATATGTGCATGAGGAAGCTATCTTTCAGCTACATAGGCAGGCATTAATCATAGCCAGTTGATCGCTTTATGTTTTTATGAATGGCTCAGTGTGGTCTACAGTTTTATATAAATGCTCCATATAGTACGTGGAATACTACACCAGTAACTTTTTTTTTTAAAAATGAGGGCTACTTTTCAGCGTACTCACAGTACCAAATTATTAACAAAGATACACTGAATTATATCTTGGGCATACCTTCAAGTAAAACATATAAAGATAACTACCGGAAGAGGGTAATAGTAACAGGGTAGATCTGTTTATGAAACACACAAGATAATACAACAGATTAGGATCATTACCATCTTATACTTTTAACAAGGGTACAGTGCTTCATGATCCCTATAACTTAGGATAGCACTTCCGTTGTACTGATAAGATATATTTGTGCCACAACAAGCGCTGCTCTTAAGGTGCCATTAAATTGTTTTTTTTAAATAAGCACCTCTACTTGGCTTAACTAGCCATTCAGTGCAATGCTTCAATGCTCTACAACACTACTTTCATGATCAAGAGGCTGAGGTATCCTAGAATCCATGTTGACCACAAAAAAAAATGCAGACTTCGCACTAAAACTCAGTAAAATTACCTGCGGGGAGCCAAAGACCCCAACACTGGTAACTGGACATTTCTGAATAATCAGAACTATGAAGCAGTTTGCAGAAGCATATGATGATCACTCCAGAATCCATGGCAGTAAACCTCATACATACTTTCAACAGAGGGCAACTTATGTGCCGACTACAAAGTACTGAACCAGTCTCAAAACTAGCAGTGTATGACCAGCATCCACTATAGCAGGAAGGTGCTTGTGAGTAATGTCAATCAGAATTAGTGGGACTACGATGTAAGCGTTACAGACTGTACTTTTCAGTGCTTACCACCCGAGGGGAGTTGCAGGCGCTTGATATCAATTTACCAGCACAATCAGGGCACTATCATAGTGCAATTGAGGTTTTTTAAAGCATTTTTAAGAAAAGAAGCATCAGATTATGCATGGAGACACACAGATTGAATTACTTCCTGGGGTTTTGCCAGAGAAAAGTTAAAAAATAACAATATTGGCTTTATACCATGGGCTGTGCTTTTATAATGCAAATGTCAAGAATCGTGCCAATAAAAGCCTGACAGGATGCACGTTGATCCAATAGCACCTAGGAAGATCAAACCTAGCGCTGGCATTTAACCTATTAAGGTTCTATTGTGCAGGGCTCAGGAATACATGGCAAAGGCAATGCACAGAGTTCTGTAATGGAAAGTGATTTCACACTCCCTAGCTGTAGAGGAATATTGAAAGGTTCTCTTTAAGATGGAGGAAAAACACTAACTTGGTCAATGTCTATATCACAATCATCATTAAAAAAAACTGCTCGAGTCTTGGACGGCACAGATGTTGTGTATGTGTCGTTTACCTCTAAGTGTCTAACCCAAGAACACAATGTTTAATAAAGTAGATGCTAGATCTGATGCAGGTGAAGAGGTGGGAAAGAAATGCAACGTAAGTAATTCAATTGATGGGTACTGCTGCTTCAAATAAAGGTGAAACTCAGAAGTAGACTGATATTTAGTCTTTGATCACCAGACCTTTATTTGTCCCCTAGCTACATTTCCATTTATTTTGAGATATGATGAAACTAGTTTAATTTTATGATATCTGTATTCCTTTAACACAATCGTGGTGGGTGAGTATTAGGTCAGTTTCTGACCTTAATGTCTAAAGATCCTCCTCAAGTTTGATCAGTTGTACCAAGTGAAAGACCAGGACTTCGAGTGTATCTGTGGCAATTTGATTGGAAAAGTCATCTGAACGCAGGAACTGAACTGAACTCTGCTTTCATATGCCCTCTCTGTGACACTTCATTACACTATCCCATGGATCTTCTTCATCAAACAGCTATTAAACCTATGGTGAACTAAGCATATAGGAGGACAACTTAATTTTAAGCCTTCCTCAATCTATGGTGCTCCTAAGGATTGGGGATGTTCATAGATTTCACCAGTGAAGTTTGAATGTAAATGGGCAGTAAAAGGCATAGTTTGTAGTGGCACAATCAAAATTCAAGCAATTTAATTAAGGTAAGAATATCTGCAGCAGCAACCTCCTTCAATTTTCATAGTACCCAATGTTATCTGCCACTTCCAAATAAGATAATGACAATACCTTAGAAAACACAAGACATAACACACATGGTGATAACGTGGCAGTCAAAATTTTGCTGAGACAAGTTTTTAGGAAAAGAGTAGTTCAAGTCAATATAGCTTAAAGTATGAAATCTCAAAATCTGTTACATTTTCTCTTTAGACGCCAGAAGAAAAAAAATAAGATCCATGATGTACACGGTTATGTATTAAAGGCATACCCAAAAACAAGTACTGTGTGAATGCACATGCTGTGTAATTTATAACTGAAAAATAGGGTTGTCTACCTTAAAATGTTGTTAAAGATACACTTAAGTATTCATTGTAATCTCCCATGGAATACTAAACTTCATACCAGGAGCAAAATAAAACAGTGTGTCGGTCTTTAAAATTAATATTCTGCAACCAATTACTACCTACACCTCTCTGGTAACTATTATCGTAATTGTCCAGCACCTTAATTTCTTGTTCTTAAACAAGTATTATTGTCCAGAACAGAGAATGGAATAAGCATAACTATTCCGACCATCTGCTGCACCAGCATGATGCTCAGAGATGAAGAACGTGGTTCCGCTCTTACAAAGTCTCAAAGCAAAAACTTCCCACAATACCAACAATACATTAAGTTTGAAACCCTTTCCTCAAGGAAACCATAGATGACTTCACGTGCACACATGTCCCGGCAAACTTTCTCAGTGCACAAATTGTTTGGTTTGGCCAAACCACCAAAATAATCCCTCTATTAAAAAACAAAATCACAATTTTTAAAACACATCTGGTAACTCCAGTGACCATGATTGAAGTTCAGAAAATAGAGCCCTTTCTGTTTAATAATAAATTAGGTGTCAATATTGCATACACTACATGTTACAACAAATTATCAGTAGCATTAACTTCATTTTGCAAGTTCCAATCAATATCATTCTCTTTCAAGACAGAAGGATATATGTGTCCCTTTTTATTCTTGCAGTGCTTTCCTTAACTTTACACAACCTTGATACTTTACATTGTTCACGTATTTGACAATGGAATTGAATTTGTTGTAGTTTATTACAGTTCCCTCTTTCTGTATGTACCCTTTGTGCTGCACATGTAAAACCCCAAAAACATTTGGAAAAAAAGCTGATTTAACAGATGTAAACTATTTATTGAATATTTGCCACCAAATATTGTTAAATACATAATCTTGCAGCTCTTTGCTTTCAAGTTAAAATGTCAGAAACAAAACACCAATATTTACACTTTTTATAAGGAATGTTACATAATGACACATTAAGGCGTAAATTCTTTTGGCTTATAATTCTGAAAAGAATGATAATAGCAAAAAGTGATGCAAAATCTTCATAGTGAGATTATGATTAAGCTACAATAAATCTTACAAAAATATGGTGTAAGCTGGCAATAATCCCATTCAACATTCTGCATTTTGTCCCTCAAAGGGAACTGATAATTTATACAGTCCAAGCTTTAAAATTTACAGATGAAGGTAGTTTCTTTCCCACCATTGAAAATTACAGCTTTTTTTCATGTACAGCTTTTCAGGCCACAGTTTTGAAGGTCTGTAGTATCAAGTTGGTTTGATGAATTAGTCGGTTGGCACTTACAAACACGTTTATTGCCCTGTTATGAGAAAGAAAGGAAAATAATAACTGCAGTTGCATTCACAACTAATTTTTCCACCGATTAGACACTATGAAAAATATGTTGTTAAGGCAACAAGTACACTTCCACATCTAATGGAAAAAATAATACACTAGGCAATTATTTAAAGTTGATTTCCCATTCTACCATCCAGTGCAAAACCTGACTTAATGTCTTTGCATTAATAAAACCAAAACATGTTCAATGAATGGAGAGTCTGTGGCAACAATGATACATAAAGCAGTCTTTGAAGGTTGCTACAGATAGTGAGAATTCATGCTGCTACTAAATAACTTGTTCTCTGTGTATGTGACCATTCGATAACAAAGAGCAAATACCTGATCAGATTTTTTAAGGTTTAAATTACATAATGCAATAGCAGCAAAAGCACTGACAAAAAAGTATGTAGATAGAAGCCATTCCATGGTACATAGTCCAGTATCAGTTTGAATAGAAACAAAGATCAGGTTATGAAATTGATGGGTGGCAAATGATTAACTCAGATCTGATAATATAAATAAAATATTTGCAGAACTAGAGAGGGAAAGTAAAAATTGGTCTTTGATTGGTATTTAAAATTTACTAACTTTAAGTGATCCTTGAGAACGCTCTTGAAGTGTAGCATATGCTGGTGAGTGTGCTCCAGAGCAGTGATCCAAGTAAATTGAAGAGCATGAGCATAAACACACGCTATAACGTAGTACAATGCCTTTTGGTAAACATTACAGAAAAATGGTGGTGAGCTAACTTGCTGGATGACCTGCAGTTTTCAGGGATTACTGCATGATTTACAGTGTTATATAACATGCTGCCACATATGTAAATGTTCAAATATGTGAACTAATTATTGTACCCTCTAAACAATATTCATGTTATTTCTTTGTATAGAGTGATGAGGATTAGGTGACAGGGTCTGGGAAATACAATAAAGCTTTTAGATTTGTGAACTTGTCATTAAAGAGAATCTGGTCCACAATACTGGTTCAACCGGGAAACCTTGGTAATTGCTTACCTTAGTTAGCAAGCTTTCCGGTGGACACTAACAGCATATCCCTCACCTTAAGAATATCCCCAGGAACTAGAGTAGATCTGGAGGATTCTTCCAGCAATGCTCCCACTTGTCCGTAAGTAGTGTCATGACTCTCCAATGACCCCACATTGCCCAGGAACAGACCTACACCCCTGCACGCTGATGCCAGTTTCTTGAATCTTTCTTCATCAGTGACTTCAGAAATTAAGCAAATAATATTTTATAAGACAGTGAGCTGAATTCCGAACGTGGGATCTTATTAGACAGTAAAGAGGCCACTTCATAGAATGGGGGGTGGGAAGGAAGTGAAAAATCTGCAGCTAGAGTATCCACCAGAAAGATAGTTACAGAGGGTACTGAAGTAACGTGATATTCTTACAGATCGCAAACGCAGATTTCTCATCCTTAGACTTCGATAACACAGGAAAAGCCCTCAAAGGAGGAGTTTCTGGGGAGTGGACTCCGACCAAAAGGTCCTGCAGGACAGAGAAGGCAAAGTGATCTTTACGACCGGCTTCGTAAATGTATGCAATGATGCCCATGTCGCAATCTGGCAGATGTCCACAAAAGACACCATAAAGGACTTGGACCTTATGGAATTAACCAGTTTTGTTGTGATGGGCTTGGTTAAGATTTCTCCATATTTACTATGAACCGTAATCTGAACCATCTTTCCATCGCCTGGTGTATGCTGTCCTGCCACAGACAGAACAAATAAAGAAAAAGAAGACGGCAGTAAGGGATACTTAAGAGCCGCATCACCTCGCTATACACAAAATGTAGATCTACTCATGAATTACGTTGCCCACTTCTTTAGTCCACTGCCAAAGGACCCAACAATTATAAAACAGTACAAAATGCACAGAGAGGCAACACAAATATTTCAAAGCATAAATTCACAAAACATCAGTCAATCCGGACTCTTCAGAGATTTCAACAGATGATCCTTTATTAGCTTCTTGGACCCCTGGTAGCCTAAAGTGATGGAATGATACAGCAAACGCGTTTCGCCCAAATTGGGGCTTCTTCAGGGCAAGTTTCACAACGCACAAATCTTGATACCGATCACTGCAGTCCGAGGATCGTACTATCACAAAACTTTTAAAAACTGTAAGGCAGCAATCCATTGGGTACGGATATCCACAAGGGGACACTTTCAATAGGTCTCCCACTTATTCCAGGAAGGTTCACCGTCTCTTAAAATACGTTGCAAGTTCGTCAATATGTAAAATATATTCCAAGAATTCAAAAACTTCTTCTGGTCACTATAAGAGAATCTCCTGAAGGTAAAGCAAGAAATATTCAAGAATCCCAAAAATTATTTCCTTTTGGTCACTATGATATGCGACGCTCCGAAAAGTGTACTTCACACTTGTTGTGCATGTCAGTGTTTCAGCCTGTCAGCTTCCAAAAAAAACGCACAACCGAACAAGTACGTTTTGACCAGCCAGATAGTTAAAGGATAAATATAATCATTAGTCACCTAAAGTGCCCTGCTCCCTAAACCCATAGGTTTTTTTTTGCCCAACATGCCATTCCAGTTTAAACCCAGCCATATGTAAAATAAGTCTTGACCCTTCCCCCTTGGGAACAGCCCAGCTGGAACTGCCAGGCAATGTCCTCCCTGGACCGGAAACGAGCATCCCAAGACCGGTTTTGGGAATCCCCCCTCATCATCCAGGCTAGCTTGAATCCAGTGGCCTGGTGAGCACCGGACCCACGTCTGGGCATACGCGTCCCACATGGGGTAACAAATGCAAAAAGAACAATTGATGGACGGAATGCTGAACAATATCAAACACTCACCACCAGAGCAGAGTTATGGGCCTAAATCCATTGCTTTCTTTGCCCAACATGCTATTCCAGTTTAAACCCAGCCATATGCAAATCAGTCTTGATCCTGCACCCCATGTGAACCGACCAGCCTGAACTGCCAGGCTAGGTCTCCCTGGACCGGAAACAAGCATCCTGAGCTACCACTCCTCATCAGCCAGGCTACCTTGAATCCAGTGGCATAGTGAACACTTAATTCCAAATCGCAGGAATGAACAGAAAATGACCACCCTCCATTGCAAATATACGGTACTTTTGGTGATTCTTCTTAATCAAGATACAGATAGAAATATATTTTAGGTTTAATGTTACCATGAAGTCTCCCTCTTTTAGCACAGGATTAATTCTTGAAGTGTCTTGACAAGCTAGTTCAAAAACCTTAGGTCAATTGTAGGGTTTTGAGGGATCTTTCTTTGGTACTCTAAAACATATGGGTTTAATGCCTTTGCTCCACTACTTCTTTAGGACTCACTCTGTAGATTCTTTCCTGCAAAGTTACTTTATTTCTTGTAAGAGAAGCAGGACATTCACTTTTCTTACCTTTGTCTTGGATGGTGTGATTTGCTTTTCTAGTTCTGTACAGTATCCGTGATGTATGACATTTAATCGCCTGTCAGATTTTCCTCCAACCCTCCCGAACACCTTGCAGTCTGGTCCAAAAAGTGATCTGTACTCCCCTGGTGAGTCAATTGTTTGCCTGGCCTGACCATCTTGCAGCAGAGCTTTTTCCTCCAGCTTGAAGTCTACCTTCCCGCTGCTGCCACTGGAGAGCATACCTTCTGTTTCTGATCCTTGGCCTATCTAGAAGTGCTGTTATTGCAACAGAGGACATCGCCATCTTCTATTGTAAGATGCATGTCTTCGGAAGGACGCCCTCGCCTGAAGGGCTCCCATCACTCTTCCAGACCTGCTGTTGTTTTAATTTGTTCTAATGAGAAATCCACATCTACACCAAACAGGTTGCAGCATGTAAAGGGCACAATCATATTTGTCTGTGCCTTCTGTTTAAATCTTGAGCAATTCTCTGTATGGTTCAAGGTGTGGAGAAGTGTGGCTCAATGATTAGAGCGGCAGACCCTGATGCAGAGGTCTAGCCCGGGACCAGGGTTCAATTCCCCGCCTCGGCGGGTCTTGGGCTCAAAATTCCACGGACCTGATAATTCTCGCCTCGGTGCCTATTCCAATCATGGAGTCCCACTCTGCAACTCTGGGCAATATCTTGCTTACTCTCCACAACGGCCCCCACAACGCTAAGAATGCCTGGCCTCCACCTTGGGGGTGCCCAGGAGTGGATGCCTCACAGGGAATGCCAGGATGGGTTCCACAGTGGTATTCGTACAAGCGCCGTGAGACCCTTGCGGGTGAGTAGTGCGCTATACAAGTATCAATTTACATTTTTTTTTACATTTCAAGTACATTAGTCTACCATGTCTGTGTCTAAGGAAGAGTTTAGGCACATTTGGTAGTGTTCTTCCTCTTGGGTGACACACTTTACCCTTTTTTTATATTAGTCTAGCAGATACTGCATAAGTTATTCAATCTCTTCCCAATGTTAAATGCAATATCTCATAAGAAGCACATCTTTTCCCCCACAGATATAGCCTTTTTTTGTGCATATATAGTGGTAGTCTGTGGAGTATGTTGATTTGACATGTTGGCAGCTATTATTGTTAAAGAAGCTGCAGCTACATTGTTATAGTGTATGCTGGGCTTTGAGGAGAGGTCTTGTGTTTGTGTGAACGCCTGCCGGAACTGCTTTCAAAGAGGCCGGTTCCCTGAATGCCTCCTTGCTTCGAAGCAACAGGTAGCATGGGAAGGACTGGGTTTCTCCTTAGAATTGGGCAAAGTTTTTTCCAGGTGCATCAAGTAAGTGCCAGCTGCTCTTTGTATTAAAGAAAAGCCATCTATTGGTAAGGGCATTAAGAAACAAGAAATGATCTCCTCCAGGGCAGATCCTGTCTTCTTACTGACTTGTGTTCTTAGATGGAGGAAGGTCTGTTCTTATGCAAAGTGGTCAGTATTGGTGTTAGCATTCTATTATTGCATCTACTCCCCTGGTTGAAGGCTAGATTATTCCAGCTACTTCTGGTGCTGCACGAGGTCTTTTACTACTCCTCTTTGGGGGAACGTTCTCCATGAAGGATTCTTTGCCTTTTCCCTTCCGCTAATGTCTAACCTCTTTTTAAGTAGAGTCCACTGGTTAGTCCACACAGGTGTCCTTGCTTTTGAACTTGTCTCTTTAACTGCAGAATGTTTCTGTGCCTGCAAAGGAATTTTTCCCTCTTTGGGTATAACTCACTTGGCACTGAAGAACTGTGACCTGCAGCTACTCTTGAGGCACATGTTTACAGACTTGAGGCTCTCTTGTTAGGTAATTCTTCAGTTACCTTGATGTCTACCTACACAGATTCTTCATCACCGGATCTTTCGCCTTCCAATGGCCTTTTGTATTTCCTCAAACATCTAATTACGCTTCATCAGAACGGCTGAAGTCTAATAAGCAAACTTGTTTTTGCCTGTGCTATGGCGTGGCATTGCATGCAAGGTTTCTTCCTTACTATAAAGGCTTAGATTGAAATCTTTTGAAAATCCTTGATTTTTCTTTTTAAAGGCACAGGTAAAACCTAATATGAGAGTCTTTCTGTGCAGATTTATGCTCTCAACAGAACCTACCCACCACTCCCATCTTCTCTTCACAACAATTGGCACTCAGTATGAAGCCCCCACTGGCATAACAGAAGTGATGCCCCTGAGTACCATGGCTTTCACATGTATGCTGCCCAATTGCCCCCCCCCCCCCAATCCTCACCAGTTATGTTATGTTATTTTTGTTATGTTATTTTGTGTCTATTATAGCGCTCGGCTACTCAAGTGTCCCAGCGCTTTATTGACAACCTGAAAAAAGACAAACACAACACACAGATTACAGCAGAGTACAGAAATCTAGGAAGCAAAAAGCCAAGTTTTCAGGCCCTTCCTAAAAGCCAGCAGATTTGAGGTGCTACGTAACGTCAGGGGCAGAGAGTTCCAAAGCTGTGGGGCCCAGAGCATAAAGGAACGACCTCCCGTACGAGCCCTCCTCACACGAGGGACAATGGCAAGGAACATAGACTCTGACCTCAAAGATCGGGAAGGACGATAGGAGACTAGCCTCTTCTGAAGATATTTAGCCCCTGTGGCATAAAAGGCCTTGTGAGCAAGAGTTAAGGCTTTAAAAACTATCCGCTGTCGGATAGGCAGCCAATGAAGCGACTGCAGCAAGCCAGAGACTCTGACTCGCCTATGCAGGCCAAAAATGGCACGCGCTGCCACGTTCTGGACCACCTGCATCCGTTGCGGGAGATATTCCGGCAGGCCAAGATATAGGACGTTGGAATAGTCCAGTCTTGAACCGATCAAGGCCTGTACCGTAATCCTCTTGTGGTCCTCAGAGAGCAGAGGGAAAAACTTCCGAAGCATGCGGAGAAGACCAAAGCAGGTGCCAGTGAGGGCAAGGATCTGAGATCTTAAAGTCAGACCGTTGTCAATTTTGATCCCCAAATTCTTAGCTGACTGAGACGACCGCCCCGGAGGAGACATGTCAGCAGGCCACCATACCTGCCAGTCCGGATCGGATTGACAACCGAAGAAGAGCACCACCGATTTATCGGAGTTGCACTTGAGGCTGTTCAGCTTGAGCCATTTAAAAACAGCCCCAAGGCACTCACGGATACTCTCTCCATCAAAATCCTCTCCTTTCCGACAGGTAAAGAGCAGCTGGGTGTCATCTGCGTAGGATACGATCTGGGCCCCGAAAAACTCGGCCAGAGCCGCCAGAGGGGTCATAAAGATGTTAAAAAGAGTCGGGCTCAATACAGAGCCCTGCGGGACTCCGACTCCCAATGGCGGCATCTCAGCAGAGCTAGAGGAGGCCCAGACCGTTTGTCGGCGGCCGGCCAGAAAAGATGTAAACCAGCTGAGCACCGTCCCCCTCAGACCGATCTCATGAAGTCTGACGAGCAGATCCTCATGGGGGACGGTGTCGAAGGCCGCCGACAAGTCAAGCATGATCAACATGGCTCTGCCACCCAAGTCCAGCGTCTCCTTGATGGTCTCAGACACCTCCAGTAGCGCCGTCTCAGTGCTGAGATTAGGACGAAAGCCCGATTGAGTGGAATGAAGCAGATCGTATGATTCCAAAAAATTAGAAAGCACGTTATGCACGTGCTTCTCCAGGGTCTTAGCCAATGCAGGGAGAAGAGAAATAGGTCTGTAATTGGCCAAGACCTCGGGGGCCAAGCCGGGCTTCTTGATAAGGGGAATGACCATAGCCTGTTTCCAAGCCGAAGGGATCACACCCTGGCTCAGAGAAAGATTCAGAAGGGGGTTGACCAGCGAATTTACCACTGCCGCCATCTTCGCCAAAAATTTGGCCGGACATGGGTCGAGCGGCGATCCAGATTTAAGATTGGCCAAAAGTGTCAGTGACGAAGCAGTTGAAATAGGCGGAAAGTCTGACAGGACTGGCCCTAGGGGAACCGATGGAACTAGACCAGCCTCCGAGCAAAGGGAGGCAACGGCCGGCCGCGGTGAAAAGGAGTCCTGAATCTGCTTGATCTTTGTAGTGAAGAAGCATGCAAGATCCGATGCCCACGTCTCGGTGGGGGCAGTCAGAGTCGCATTCGACCGTGGGGCAATAAATTCCCTGACGATCGTGAAGATCTCTTTGCAGGAATTCAAGGCATCCTCAATCCTCCTGGCAAAGTAGCTCTTCTTCTCAAGGAGAATATCTCGGTGATAGGCTTTGACCACGGTTCTATAATCGAGTCTAGCAGCTGGATCGTACTGAGCTCGCCAGGCCCTTTCCGCCACCTTGCACTGCCTGCGGAAGGCAAGCAGCGCTCCAGTGAACCAAGGAGCAGAAACCCGCTTAGGCGATGAACGGGGGCCCTCAAAGGGGCCAGATCATTCAACCGGTCCACAAACCAGGCCTGCAAGGACTCCAAGTCCCTATCCAAAACACTGTGCCTGTGACAACATTTCTGGAGTCACCCGGTGCCCTTGACGCTGATCCTAGCTGCCTGGGGGCACTACTCAGGGGTTTCTTATTGCCCGGTATGTAAAAGTTGACCAGTCGATGGTCAGTCCATAGGACCGGCAGAAGTGCTGTCACCTCTATGGGGGACGTAGAAAAGACCTGATCCAAAGTATGGCCTTTGTCATGCGTTGGTTCAAAGAGATAGGGGGCTAAGCCCAAGGGAGCCGTGATATCAGATAGTTTAATCACGTCTGGGTCCAAAGCATCGTCCATGTGAAAGTTGAGGTCACCGGCCAAAATGCAATGGTCGGCTCTCATGGCCAACGTTGACATAGCAGACTGGAGCTCTTCAAAAAAAAGTACCTGCTGGACCAGAGGGTCTGTACACTAACAGCCCTTTCAATGACTGATGCGGTGCCAATGATAAAGAAAAGGCAAGGGATTCAGACCCTTTGATAGCCTCAGTGGGAATAATAGAACATACAACGGATTTCTTCACCACGAGTGCTACCCCGCCGCCCCTTCCTTGCAGTCTATCCTGCCTGTAGATGCTATATTCTGAAGGGATCGCAGAAGCGATATCCGGGTTGGATGAAGCTCCTAGCCAGGTCTCTGTAAGCATCAGGCACACCGGTTTTTCCGTAGTCAAGAGGTCAAAAAGCTCCTGAGCGTGACTGCGCACTGACCTGGTGTTTAACAGCATACAAAGATGCTTCACAGAAGCCACCTCCCGATCAGGGAGTGTCCGTGGAACAATGCCTGGCGACCAGCCACAGCCCGGGCATCTACTCTTGCCCCTATAGCGACCTGGAAACACCTTAAAGCAAACGCACGATACCTTTTGTAAGGACCGCAGTTGCGAGGATGTATAGCAGACCATGATAGCTCCAGATGAAATCTGTCCACCTGATCCAGGACTCCCGCCGCTCCGACCCCCTCCGGGGCGCAGACGGGCACGACTCCGGCACAACGAAGGCACGCCCGCTGCGCAAGTCCGCTGCGCGGAGGAGGGAGCTTTAAATAGGAGTCCCTCTGGACATCCGGAGCACTAGACCGTTCACAGTTGGTGTTCCTCGTACTAACACCACTCCAAGATGGCGCCCGTTCTTACCCCACCACCCGGAACCGGGAACCGGACCCGCGAAATGCGGTGGATACCAATTATAATGCAGGTAAGAGGGCCCTAGATGCTAGTCATTCTCATGTGGGCACTACAAAAATTGAATGTATGCCCAATCTTAGTGGCAGGCTACAGCAGGATTTGAAGATGCATTGCAGGATTAAAGGATATATTGCAGGATTCGAGGACCTGAGGCTTTACGGATTAAAGGATCTACGGTAGGATTCAATGATTATACAGTTCATAAAAGCAACACCCAGGGCATGGCTAGGTACTTGGCTTTCCTCCCTACTGATGAGAGGAAGCCTCTGTATGGTTTCAATATTCAATTGTGTTCCTTTGCTTGGGCTCATCTATTTACCCGTGTTCCTAGCTATCCTGTCGAGATAATCCTCACTTCGGGCCACAAGAACATCTTCTCAAACGTTTTCTGTTTGTGGTGCTTCTTGAAATTCCTCTGCATTATCAGATCACAGACTTTCTTGCATCGTTAAATTTTTAGACCTCTTCAATGCGTAGTATTCATATGTCTCCGGTTATTGATAGTGAGGGAGAGTCAGATATTACTTGTTTGGATTGAGGGTTGATGTTTATTGTAAAAAATACAAAAAAGTGTAACTTGTGAGAGATTTCAGAGAATACGAGAGAACTTCCATCCGACAAGACTGTCACTTTCCACCTCTTTCCGGTCAGTGCCTAGAACAGTCCTTAATGCATTTGGCACCATCAAAGGGGAAGGAGACTAGTCCTGCTCCCATTCCCGTAAAAATATTTGGAACTACCAAATAGTAGTGACTTGAAACTGTCATGTAGTGTTCAGGGCTGCATATGACCCCAAGAACAGAAAAAATAATCTGAATAAAGCGACTACACAATGGAGCATCCTAGACTTCCATTCAACACCTTCATGATGACAGCTCAGGTAGACGCCTAAAAGAAAAAAAAAAGGAAGAAAAAACTAAATAGAGAAGCTTTCCAGACCAACCATTAAATGTTGTAATAATGAACTGCACTTTCGTCTACAGTAGGTTCACTCTCCAAAATCTGAATCCCACCTTTAGTAGAAATTATTTTTTTTTAATAATTTTATTCCATGTTTTTTACAACAGATATTGCAGCAGACATTAATACACCAGCATGTACACAGCAGTTAAGATTCCAAGGCCAACTTTTTGTTTACATGCAATATTGCAAGTGACAATGAAGTATACTGCAAAGCCATCATCATATTCATCAGTAAGCAATATGGTGGGCTTTCATCCAACCTGCCTCCTCATACTACACACCCTGTTCATTCTCCTCTGCATCCGTGCCACTCTTATTGGGTTCATTATCATTCTGCTCCCTCTCAGACTCATCGGAGTTGAGGACAGAGTTGCACAGTTCTCTCCATTCTGCGCGGTCTGTCTGAAGCTTCTCTCCGATTTAGTTTCATATGCGTTTCCTCCATTAGGGCTCACACCCTCACATCCCAGAGCCATGGTGCTAAGTCCGTGCTTCCCTGCCCCATCCAGGTTATGGCTACTCGGCGCCTGGCCAGGACCATCATCAGCTTCAGCAGTTTGTATACTATTTTCCATTTCATGGGTTTCCGTACATGGGCCAAAAAGCATTGGATTGGCTCCTCTCTTATGGGAGACCTGTGCTCGTACGCAGCTTTTCTAGAACTCGTGACCAGTCCTGCTGCAGCAGAAATCTGCCTCCTGTGCTCCAACCCCTGGGACACGTGTCAGCGTTGTGTTGTGAGATACATCGTAGTTTCACTGGGGTGAGGTAGGTGTGGTGTAGAAATTATAATGGATCAGTTTGAACCTTGCGTTGCAGAAAACTGTTTGTGAGCGTGCACATGTCCGCCCAAGCTCTATCCTCTATTTTTTCATTGAGGTCCCTCTCCCATGCTGCCCTTGAACGCAGGGACTGGGCCTTTGAATCTAGCCTTGTGTGTTTATAAAGGAGTGATATCATCCTGCGCCCGGATCCATATGTTAGCAGCAGGTCCAGAGTACTTGTGGGCTGCGGGATGTCAGTGTTCTCTGGCCAGGTAACTCTGACCATCTCCAGGATCCCCATGTATTGTAGGTAGAGACCCTGCCCCAGGGAGAAGGTATCACAGGCTTGTTCATATGTTATGAACGTTTTGCTTGGATAGAGGTCCGCAAGGACTTCACATACGCCATCCCTCCAAGCTTGGAAGGACATATGGGCGCCCATTTTTCAAATAGGGGCTAGTGTCCATATGAGGAGCTCTCTGTGAAACGGTGCATGTTGCAGCACTGGTTCCACATATTGCAGCCCTATATTCGTGGTTTGGCACACTATGTAAGGAAGATACCCCCCTACCTCACATCAACGCTATTGAAAGTGTACAAGGTTCTACTCGGCCAGCTAGGAGTAGTTTTTCCCAGCTGTCTCTTACGTCAAGCCAGCAGGATGCATGCTGCAGCTGGGCAGCAAAGTAATACAAGTCAAAGCGTGGGGCCACCAGTCCGCCCTCTTCACATATACGTGTCAGCGTGTTGAGGGCCACTCTACTACGCTGTCCAGCCCACTCAAGGGAGATGAGGATGGTGTTCAAGTGCTTGAATTTTCGTGTAAGGATTGGGCAAAGTGAATTCTGGAGTTCATCTAGGTAGCATCACCAGTTTGGACACTGCAAGTCTGCCCATTATGGAAAGAAGTAAAGTATTCCAGAAGGTCACTGAGCATTTCAGGGCTTCTAGGACTCTATATAGATTTAGAGCTATTAACTGGGCGTTGTCTAGTGCAATCTTGATAGCAAGGTACCGAAGTGTGCTCACTCCTATCTAAAAGTTCTAGGTGTGGGAGACCCTCCAAGGGCAAGGTGGCCAAACGCGCCAGGGTGAAAATCAGAGATTTATTACGGTTGAGTCGCAGTCCAGAGACGTCCCCAAATTGTTCAAAGTGCTGCAGGAGCCTGGGTATGGCCTCCCTGGGAGATGCTACGTAGAAAAGGACATAATCCGCGTTAAGGGAGATCACATGAGTTGTGTCCCCCACCTGGATACCCCACTACTCCATCTCCGCCCGCATCTGCTAAGGCAAAGAGGAGGGGCAAGAGAGGGAATCTCGGATGCGTGCCTCGCCCCAAGATCCATTCCTCGGAGCAAGCTCCTCCTAGCCTCACCGGCGCAAGTGGCTCAGTATACAATATTTTAACCCAGCGGCAGAAGTGAGGCCCGAACCCCACTGCTTTAAGGACCTCTAGTAGATAACCCAAATCGATCATATCAAAAGCCTTTGCCAGGTCTATTGAGACGAGTGCCAGCTCCTCCTCCCGGTATTTCCCTTTGTGCATAATGTGGGATAATCAACGAAAGTTCATGCTAGTATTGCGGCCTGAAATAAAACCACATTGGTCCTCGTGTATTAAGTGAGGCATCTGGGGTCCAAGGCTAGAGGCCAGGAGTTTGCATAATATTTTCGCGTCCGAATTTATCATGGTGATTGGGCGATAGGAGGAAGTTTTGCAGCTGTCCCTCCCAGTTCCAATACAATACAAATTTTGCCTTGCCTCATTGCAGGAAAGAGGATTACTTTGTCAAAGGCCTCCTCATTGACCTTCGCTAGTGCCAGAGTCACCGTTTCTGGGTATTCCCAGCAAAAATCATGCAGGAATCCATCTTCACCCAGAGGAACTTAGCTTGTGGGAGCATTAATAACGCTGCATGTATTTCCTCAGTGGTGAGTGGGGCCTCCAGCTCCTCCATGGCCTGTGCGGGGAGTCGTGTCAGGTTCGTGCTCTGTAAGTATGGGAAATAACAGTCTTCACTTGCATATCAACACGCCTCTTGCGTAAGTAGAGTATGAGGAATGAAAAATCTGACCACTCCACTTTCTCGCCAGTCTCTGGGCTCCCGCATCATCAAGTTGGGTTTCTATTAAGGATACCACGGATACGTGATGTCTCTGGAGGAACGAGAGAACCCTGTAGCATTTGGTGCATGTGCCCAACCCCCCTTACATTCCAACTGGTGAACTTAGTCCCTACTCTTGTCAGTCTTGCTCCGTCATTGAAACCCTGGTCCTTTGTTGTGCACAATAATCCTCCCCTTCACATGCTGCATAAAACAACTGATAACATAGAATGGAAACGTACCCCAGAGCCCCCCTCCCACGGTCAAATGACCTGCAACAGTGCATATGGTTAAGCCCCCCCCCCCCACACACACACTTGGGCGAGGACGTGCTCAGCATCCCCTGCAGCCCAAATGGCCGTAAAACTTCCAAGTATATCTGGCTACCCGGCGTAAAACAGCTGTTGGATCCAAATAAGATACCTAGCAAGGACCCTCATATGCGAGGACTATGATCTTCAGAGTTTCAAAGGCTTTAGTGTTCTTGCTTAGATCAGCAATTTTCACAATCAATTTTGGATCAACAAACTCCCTCGCACCCACGAGAGACTCGCCCTCCCCCTCCTTATCTCAGTCTTGCATCCAAGGATCCCGCTGTTCATACATTGGGACAGTAGAAGAATGAATCGTGGTGTGTCTATTTAGTAAGGTCCCTCACAGTAGTAAAGTATTCTGATTCAGTTCTTATTTTCATCCAGTGTCCTGTGTGGGTAGGGCTGAATCCAGGATGGTTTCGGGAACCAATTCCCCGGTCAGGGTTAGTGTTGCAGGGACAGCCTCAGACAGATCCGTGGTCTGTCGTCTGAGGGGAGGATACCTGCTGGTCTGGGGTTTCCACTTGCATGATACCGTCGTCACCCACTGTGATCCTCTGTTGATTCGGTGGCTCATTGTCTGCTGACCGGACCCTGCATCGGTTGCTTCGGGTCCCTTGGGCTGGTCAGGTTCCCCACCCCCTCCAGTTGCCTTGTCACTCCCGGAGGTGGGTGGGAGGGAGCATCTCCCCGGATCTACAACCACTCCCGGGCTTCGTCGGGGTCTCAAGAAGTGGGCCTTCCCATAAGCTATCACCTTCAACTTGACGGAGTAAAGTAGCATGTACTGCAGGTTCAATTCATGGAGCTTCTGCTTTACACCCAGGAAGGATTTTCTTTGCTCCTGGGCCTGCCTGGTGTAAACGGGGTATATGGCTACCTTGCTGCTGTCAAAGCACAGGGCTGGCGCCTCCCTCACTGCTCGCAGGATACAGTCCCTGTCTTTGTAATTTAGAACTTTCGCAATTATTGCCCTGGAGGGGGCTGCTGGGGGGAACCAAGGCCCTGTGCGCCCTCTTCAATAAAAAAAGCACCCGAGAAGCTCCTGGGACATAGCCTGGTGCGTATCCAGCGTTCCAGGACGATATCAGTCTTGCCCTCCTCGGCATGTTCAGGGATCCCAGAACTCTGATGTTGCTGCATCTCACTTGGCCCTCCGTCAACTCAGCCAAGTGGTTTTGGTCATTTGCCCCACATGCTGCTCTAGTAAGGCCACGTCGCCGTTTAGACTTAGTATGACCCCTCAGCTGTGGTTACTTTATCAATCACTTTACGTAGATCGGCTCTCAGTAAGTTCAGGTCTATGGACACAGTTTCAATTTGATTCTCCAGAGAGGACCTGGAGCCCTGGATGGCCGCCAGAATCTCTGCGCGAGATGGCTCACCGCAGCGGTCGCTCTCTCCATTGGGGCCCGTCTGTGATGCGCTGAGGGGGGAAGCACTGTGTGGTGTACTGTGTTATTGTGTTAGGAGCGGAGGCGTGAACCAGCTTATCCTTGCCCATCTTTTTGGCTGTGATATGCCTCGGCTCAGAGACGTAGCTGGTCGCAGAGGGACGTCTTGGCCTGTGATCCCTCACAGATACCCTTCCCCCAAAACTAGTTCACCAGCTCCCCTGGTCTTACAGGCCAGGAAGGAGAGCTACCCGTGCACAACCTGCCCAGGCGAGCAGACTCGGTTATCTAGTTTGGGAGAGGGCCCGGCCCACAATACAGGAGTCCTCACCTATGGCACCATCAGTAAAGCCCAACCACATGGACCAGACTCTTAGCTCATCTTCAATGGCCAAATCAGACCAAATGCTGGGACAGATGAGGAGATTGAACACCGGGGAACGCAAATGAAGAGGCCCTCACAGGCAGTTGACCTGGAGAGTCTCTCAGTCGCCTTCAGGAGGCGCAGCTGCCCCGGTTATCAAGGCAGAGAGAAGGCCCAGTGAAGTCTGCAATGGGCTGGTTGCTCAGCTTAATCCCCCCCACCTCTGTATCTTCCTCACCAGCACCATCACTACTTGGACCCATAGCCTCCACCGATGGTCAGGGACGACCTCCCTCGGGTCCACAATCGAGCTAACTCGGAATCCCGGCCACATGTAGGCTCCCACATCCACTCGGGCCGGCCTGCTCAACAGCACCGATGAGGAACGTCCACCAGGGGTAGTGCCTGTCGAGGAGGACTGGGACGTCTGGGAGGGACTGCACCACATCGTCCGCTCGTGGGCCCTGTCGAGCCAACACCAGCCCCGTCTTGAGGAGCTCCCCACAGGCAGGCAGTAGGAGGGCCCTAGCCCTGCCCCACGGAGGTCCAATCTTGCAGGCCCCGGCTCCAGGGGATCAGCTGTGCCGGCAAGATCTCCACTCCCTGCCCGATCTGATCCAGCCCGACAAGTCGAATAGTGAGCACCCGCGGCCCAGGCGGTTCAGCCATCAGCACCCCCTGGAGGGTGAGTCTGGACCGGCCGCTAGTTCAATTCGGGTCCAGGACCATTCCAGGCCAGGAGGGGAGGACCCAGGCCACCTCCCTCCTCTCCGCGTCAGGCCGTCCATGCAGTCGTGGCCCACATGCACCTCCCCGAAGCCGAAGGATATCTTCCCTCACTGTGAGACCCGGGACCGGGCCAGGCAGGACCGGTAAGGAGAACCCAAGACCCAGGCTCCTCAGCAGGCAGCAGCAGTCGCTGGGTTCATGTCGAGGTCTCCTCGAGTAGATTAGGTCTCTTCTCTGCAGCGTCGCAGCCGCCGGACGCTGCTGGGCACCTTCATGTCAGTTCAACCCCGTAAAACAGACACTGCAGAGCGGGGGGGGGGGGGGGGGGGGGAGTATAGTGGTGAGCTGGATGGTGCCAAAGGTCATTGCTGGACAGGAGATTAGCAGGATTATTCGGCGGGCCGGCCGCGAGCCTAGAGAGCTCACGTTCTGTCGACCATGTTGCTTGGTCACAGCCCCACCTTTGGAAGAAATGCTTAACGAAAAATATGAATCCCACCAAGAAATTCTCAATGAGTGCAAAGCACTTTATTTTTTCTAGGGCAAAAAAGCTATCAGACACAAAGGCCGTCGGCAAAACAGTTGTATTTATTTATTTTATTTATACAGTTCATGGCATAAGATTACATAGACTCATTGGAACTCTGCATAACTGGAGTCATAACCAAACTAAGATACCATTGAAGAGTCTGATGTTGCACAGGCAGATAAATGTGAAGTAACGCGGCAAAAAAAAAAAAAGGGACCAACTTGGCTCAGCTTTTATATTGCGTGATTGAGGCAGACAACTGCACAAAAGGACACCAACATCTTTTAGTAGGTTAACTGTGCCCCACCAGCTCCGGATATTCCCCAGTTGCCATTCAGAGTTTTTTTTTTTTAAAGCAGGACCTACATTCAAATGAGACAGCTCCAGATCACAGTTACCCCGACTTGGCAATAAACGGCTAGAAATTCATGTAATATGGGAAAATCCTCCATCCACTGCCTCCTTCAAAAAGTTTGTTAATGCCATAATGAAAAATCAGTGCATAAAGACAAAGATTTTATGCGCCAGATCACATGCCTCGTCAATCCTAAACTAGTATAAGGAACTAAAACCCCAGTCTCATTTAGAGGCTGGGTGGTCAAGCAATCTATAAATTGATTTTATGTGCTTTCACTTTGCCCTTCTTCCTGGGGGAATTAAAGTAAAGTTGTGGAAAAAGACAGATGTAAGGGAGTGCTGCAGATTGTGCAATTATGGGAAACACATACATATTACTTGTCTATGCCCAGTCTTACTGCAAGAAAGGAGGTTACTGCTGAAAACCCTGTTTTATCAACGTGAGATTCAGACTTGCAGAAAGGCGGTAATCTCAAGCATAAAAGCCACAGATCCTATTCTGAACTGCTGTATAAACAGTTTAAAAGGCTTACTGGAAGAAACCTGACTGCCACTACTGCTCTGCATTTTAAATACAGTTGCCTTCTCTTCGCACTTTCTTACAATGCGTTTCGCTTGAGGCCAAATGACTTTATATTATGCACTTTTCTGGATGTACTTCGGGCGATTCCAATTGTTTAAAAAAATGGTTTATACATATTTCCATTGGCACTTTAACCAGTTGGTATAGGCATAGGAAGCGGGTAAGACATATTGACATGTCTGTCCTTTCTTTTCTGCTTTGTGTGACTTAACTAACTCTCAAGGGGTTTCCCTAGATTCACTTTATTATAATGCTTTTTGCTTGATTACAAATTATTTCATATAAGGGCAAGGTTTAACGCACCTTTTCAGATGCACTTGGGGTCATCCCAATTGTTTTTGAAAGATGGTCTATAAAAAAACGATGTTGCACTTGGCAGATTATTCTGCTGGTAATAGGCAAAGGAGCCTTTTAGGTTTTCTGCCACTCTTGCCGCTTTCTTGTTTCTGTGGCTGCTAATCAAGTCACAAGGGCTTTCGCAGGATGTTAACTCTCCACCTATATTATTTTGTGTACAATTTAATTTTTAATGCATTTTGAATTTGAATTTTAAAGTGTGAAAATGTATTTAAACTTTAATGAACTTGTATTGTTAAGGCTTTAATTAACTGTACAATAAAAACTGAGTTGACAGTAGTGTTTTGTGAACGTATGCACCAATGTCCATGTCGCAGCCTGGCAGATATCCAAAGAAGCCACTCTGTGTCAATGCTATTGTAGTGGCCTTTGCCCTGGTAGAAGAGGCTCTCACACCTTCAGGGGCTGCTTTTTAGCCAGTGCATAGTTGATCCATTCACTTAGACAGGGCCTTCTTTTCCACCTATGCCATTCTTTGCACCTGATAATTGCACAAAAAGCGGACCATCCACAGGTAGTTCCTTTGTGCGGTCTATGGAAAAGCTCAGCACCCTCTTGGGGTCTGGACGATGAAGCTCCTATTCCTCTTTTGACAGATGATGCAGTGCAAAACACTCTGGCAGAGTGATGAGTGATTGGCCAACGTAAATGGAATTCATGACAATGGCAGAATTCCGTCCAGGCCCTCCGCACAAATTTGATCTGAAAGAAGGTGGTGTAGGGCAGCTGCATCAACAGCCCCATGCCGCCTGACGGCGCTATGCAAAAAAAAAAAAAAAAAAAAAAAAAAAAAAAAAGACAGTCTTCAAAATTAAGAGCCTCAAGAGACAGGTGTGCAATGGCTCAAAAGGCATGCAGATAAGAAAGGTCAAGATCAGATTCAGGTCCAAATGAGGCATCACAAAACATCTGGAGGGAAATGTTGGTCAAACATTTAATAAAACGCATCACAGCCAGTCACTTAACCTAGAATCAATGGCCCGGTGAACACAGAAAGGCAGAGAGCGGGAAACATAAACCCTTCACAAACTAATGTTAGTACCTTGGTGGGCCAATTAAGAGACACAAAAGAACACCATAGTCTGTCTTGTAAGGAGTCTGTATTTCTGGCACCACACAAGGCAGCACATTTCTCCCAGCACCCTGCATAGATTTACTTTGTGGATGGGTGTCTGGACACAAGAATGAGATCAACATCAGTTGGAAAATCAACTGCATTCAGCTGCCGCAGCTCAATCTCCGTGTGTAGGTGTTTGTTTAGGACTGATACAGGGCACTGTCCTATTGCTGAGAGAGAGGGTCGTCCCGAAGTGGTAGCCTGATTGGAGGACAAATGCTCAGGAGCTCTGGGTGCCTGGGTAAGCACCTTTATAGTACCCCCTAGGCAATGTGGTCTGCGACTGGGGACGCTGGTATAAGGTGTCAGTGGATGAACAGATCGGTTGCCCGCGGTTATGATCAGGTGTGGCAATGTGAATACTGTGCAAATTCTTCGTGATTGTGTGGACCCCACATCGAATGTTTGCGCACTTAAAGGCCAAAGCGGTGGACAGAGGGTTGAGCATTGGCCTCCTCAATCGCACTAAAGTTTATATCTACGCCCCAGCTGGACGCCTTTGTACAGGTAATTGCAACTAATCATTGAGCCCCACACAATGACAATCCTGTCAGCTGGATCATAATGCAACAATTGGGGGAGCTGCCCGCGATTGCAGCATTAGACTGCCTTGTGAGGTGAGTCTGGAGGTGGCTTAAAATCTGCAGCAACACTTCGGGGGGTGTGTCAGTGCCAAGATGGGGAAGACCGACCCAGAGCATACAAAGCTGTCCTTTGACAATAAAAGAAGCACGCGCCAAACAGATTCTGGAACGGAAGTTGGCGTTGATAAAGCCTCCCTCAAGCCAATCAGATGACCGTGAGGAGAGCGTACGTGCTCTACTGTTGGAAATGAGGTTTAGCCATAAAACAATCGACACTAAACAAAACGTACTGACCTCCCAGCTAGAATAAGTCAAGAAGCAAGTCGATACACACGAAACTCAGCTGGATCAATTGGAAAATCGTTCCTCAGATGCACACGATTTCCAGGTAGAGGCCAAAGAACAACTGTTGCAAATCGACAAGGTATAGAGCCAAAAATGACGATTTAGAAGCCAGGTCCAGGCACAACAATGTTTGCCTACTTGGTATTCCTCAAATTACGGCCATTACCAAAATGGAAACTTTTGTGGAGGAGTTATTACGTTACCTGTTTGGTGCTGACCTTTCACCGGTTTTCATTGTGGAATGTGCCCATCGCACATTAGGCCCACGTCCGCCTGTGGGTGCCACTCCATGTCCGATCCTAGCTCTTCTGTAGAACTACCAGGACTGCAATGTGCTGCCCCGCCTGGCTCGAGAACAGGGTACCATCCAGTATAAGGGCAACACAATCTAATTTTTTCCGGACTTTACTCCAACAGTCCAGCCGGCGGGATGTGCATTTGTCCTAGTCAAACGTTTGTTGCAACAGGCAGAGATCCCATATGCCCTACTACATCCCACCAAGCTGAAGGTCACGCACAAAGGCAATCCTCACTTTTTCACGGACGCTAAATCAACAATGAAATTCACAAAACATGGGGGTCGGGGGGTTGGGGGGACGAGAGACGCACCACTGGGACCAAGTGTCAGAAGAGCCCAGAGAGGACCCTAAGTGATAACTGACTTTTATTTGTTACTAGTTATAGACGTACTGCTGCCATGTACTCTAGAATCTCACTTGTATAGGGGCTACAATACGGTTTATCTAGTAGCGGACAGGCTTAACTCTGCACCCCGATACCCGTTGGGGTTTAAGTTTAATGTAGCTGATTATTCACCTTGAGTGGCGGGATACACGTGTGGGCCAGTATCAAGATTACAGGTTGTGATAGGATAATATGGGGAGGGGACTACAATGCAGCACTAAATGACACACTGGACAGGAAAGGCATGTCTCGTAATTTACTCCCGAATGCAAGTGCAGCCCTAAGTGCATTGATATACGAGGGGGACCAGACTGACATTTGGAGGGATTGGCATCCCGGGCTATTGGAGGGCATGGGTGTTTAGACACCACGGAGAGTGGTCGCTATTAGACTTTTGGCTAGTATCCCGTAACATTGGTACCTGGACCTCTGATAGCGCCCACTGCACCAGAAGGCTTTCTGATCATGCCCCTTGCCTGCTGCAGGTGACACTTCAATGCTTTAGAATGGCCCTATCGGTTTACCATCCTAGGGAGGAATGGGACTCGGCCTCACCTTCATAGCTCTAATTAAATTACTGTATACCAGACCCTCAGCAAGATTGCGCATGAATGGCTTGATCGCCGAACCATTCGCCATTTCTCGCAGGACACGACAGGGCTTCCCCTTGTCCCCGCTATTGTTTGCCAAAGCGATGGAAAGAATAGTGGCTGGAATAAGTCAGCCTCACGCCACCAGGGGATTGGGATTTAGCTCTGGGGGGCTCCTGATATCATTATATGCAGACGCCATGACGCTATATATAAGAGGTCTGGAGATCAAACGTACACCATTACTTAGGGAGCTCACAAAATTTGGCAGGTATATTCATAAACTGGGCCAAATCAACCTTATTCCCCCATAACGTTGGCCACTAAACCTTTTGATTAAGAATTCCCACTTAAGTGGACAGAGGGCACGGTAAAGTATCTAGGTATCTGGTTAGGTTGCGATATACAAGAAATATGGAATCTGAACTTTGGCCGCGCCATTGCATGGTTGGAGGGGAAAGTTGGGATGTGGGCCAAGCTACCGCTCTCTCTCGCTCACAGAACAGCTATAGCGAAGATGATCGCTTTACCCACATTAACTCAGTCTTTTTTTAACACACTTCGGTCTCATGATATTCCTGGTTTGGGTGGGGAAGCAAGCTTGCGTAAACTGGGAGATACTTACCCTCCCCTTGGCACAATGGGGGCTGGGAGCCCCGGATATGCCAATATATGCATATTGTGCACAAACACAGTTTTTACATTTCTGGATTCACCCAGTTCCATTTCAGCCACACGTAGCGGTGGAGATGGTCATAGCAGCTCCTACTCCCCTTCAGGTAGCCGTATATAAAAAATACTGCAGACCTAGAGCCTGTATAGACAACGTTGAGAACCTGAGATGGGCCTGGGAATGACTACGTATTAGAGCTGGATTGGAGACATTATATGCTCAGTCAATCCCTTTGCCTTACAATCCACAGATCCAGGCCATGTGTGATGGCGAAAATGTGGCACTGGCATCCTCGATGGGGCTTGAAACGTTTGCAGATTTCTGAGATAAGTTCTGTTCTCCACCAGAGGCTGGTGCAGAAAATTCAAATTGCTTCTATTTTAAAGTTAGAGTCAAATGTAGGCAAATGCACTCCTCATTCCCAAAATCCCCTACACAGATGCCAGCCCTCGAACAAGTGATAAACGCAACCAGCTCCCGCAGACTCATTACAAGATTATATAGCTCTATGCACACCATGTCACCAGTTGTTGTGCCTAAGGCTCAACAAGACGAATACAGAACTCGACGAGCAGGTGACAGATGAGCAGTGGGTCTTCTGCTGTGGCCAGCTTCAGGTACTCTCACCCAATTATAAATTGAGATTAATACACTTTAAATATAGCCACAGGTTTAACAGAACCCCATGTCAACTTCTCCTCATGGGATTTGGACCAGATTCTAGATGTTGGAGATGTGGCTACACCCCTGCCACTTTTCTGAACATGGCTTGGAGTTGTCCGCCCACGGCTGCCTATTGGTTTGCCATATTAAATAGTATTTATGACATTTCAGGGACACCCCATGAGCGGAAACCGTAATAGGTCTTCTTGACTATTTAAAAACTCTAAGGCCGAGCACCGTAAATTGCATATTTTGTTACTCCGGATGGCTAAACGTAGGGTATCTATAGACTGGGGGGAACGTAGGGCTCCCAAGGTTAAGGCATGGATCTCAGACGTAACATTCAGCCACACGCTACGGATGACCTTTTGGGAACGGATGCCTGCGGCCTCCAGGCTGAGAAATATATGGGACCCATTTCTGGACTGGTTAGAGTCACTTAGGCGGATATATCTACCTCTCCTGACCTGGAGGGGACTGGCAACGAAGCACCACGGGGCGAGCATTCTGTGAGTCACCTAGACTAGTCTGCTTGTATTAAGTCAGCAGTTCTGTCTTAAGACATGCTGCTCTTGGGAGGAGTGGGCGTCGAAGTTATACTAGCTGTAACTCCTGTTGCTAAATATTCTGGAGGCGATCAGACCCGAAGTTCATTGGATATGACATGATGACAAAAGTCCTACTGTCAGCCTGGTGCCTACGTATCAAGATTGTAGATGGCTGTTTCCTTTTTGTGTTTTTTTAATTTTCTTTAGTTTATGTATGTTCGCTCACGTGATCGGAATTCTTCTATTTCCATGATGCCCTATTCAACAACGTAAGATGTTTGTATTTGGAAAAATGTTAATAAATACATTAAAAAAAAAAATCCATTGTCTAAAGTGTAGTGTGTTACATGCACTAGCTAACTAATGTTTATGGTTGGGACTACACCCAAATTAGATAATGTTGCCCAGTCCTTTTATAGAATATCAGAGAAAGCAAGAATTATTTAAGACACATATAGCAGAAAATAACTAACACTAATTCACTTTATTGATTATCAACTTTCTAGAATAAACTCAAATCTTCCAAATTTACTTTTGTATAGCAGGATGAGAAAAAGACAACGGTAAAGAATGCAAGGAAATATCCCTTAAATAGAGCATTTTACATTTTTTGCATTGCTAACTTAGAAGTCACCTTGTAGCAGTAATGACAGCAATTGACAGAAGTGTTTGCAAATAATTGGAGTAGTTGATTACTTACTTTCCATCCTTGAAATATGTTTTCAGAGTGTCACTGAAACTTTTGGAATATTTTACAAATTCTTTCTTTTGATGCTCAAGTGCCTGAAACATAATAGAACACTATTTTAAAATGAAAATGATCTCAACACAGAAGTAAAGCATTGTTGTAGATAATGGAGTTTGATACTACAGGCAAGCAGAATGCTAAATAGCCAAAACTTAAGGTACACTTACTTTACTGACATGCATTATAGAAAATGGATATCACTTTAACAACCCTACTGCTGTCTACACATTTACTAAATAAGATAACAAAACAATGAGCACAAGATAAACAGTTAATTTAGACCGAATGATGATGTGATTGATGGAACGTCTGTTTGATCAGTCCAAAATTCTTCTAGGCTGACTAATGAACTTATCTTCGTTAACACTATTTCTGGTGGATAGTCTAACTGCAGATTACCCAACCTTTTGCATATTACCCAGGCATCAGACTCGATCTGGAAAATCTTTAGCAGTAACCCTGCTTAAAGGTAAGCAGAGTCATGCAGTACTGAGCCGCATATAAGCGCCATCCATGCGTGCCAACGTCTGTTGCTTCTTAAGCTGTCCCCAGACGCAGGGCCGATCAGCAGACTGGTTGGGACCGGTGTTTAGAGCTCTAAACTTCGTACCTTTTCAGAAGGAGAAAAGAGCCCAGTTCACAAAATGGGAAAAATGGCAGGGTTGGTGCGCTATCTGCAGTTAGATTCAGTGTCCGCCAGAATGAGTCAGGATGATGAGGATTTGCAAGACATTAAAAAGACATCAACACTTTTGGAAAAAAGGAGGCTAGGGTCCATAATGCCAACCTGTCTGGAAAGAAAGTTGTGTACAACTGATTAACAGTGAGGGCTTGCAGCTCACTCATTTTGCCCAGATGGTATTGATGGTGAAAATTCGTAATGGACAGTTTTACAGAGGTTCAAAGAATGTGCACTTAAGTCATGTGAGGACTAGATTTAGGGCCCATGGAGGCATAATGAAAGGAGAAGTTAGAATCGTAGGTTGCAAACCTTTCATTAAAAGAGGAGGAAAATAAACAAAAAACACCACAACTCATCACATGAAAATTGATTATATAATAAAGAAGGTTGATTTGGCAACTGCTAAAAGTCCAAAAGAGCAGACAAATAACCACCAAGTGTACCCAAAACAACTCCTTGGTGGGCTAAGGACTACATAAACAGCAATACTTCTGAGATATTGGTCTGGAGTGGGTCAACCTGCAGAGTCTTGCACCAAGACACAAATCTGTTCCAATAACAGGCGTATACTCGATTTTGTGGAGGGATGCCTGGCTGCCAAGATGGCAACAATCTTGTGAGGGAGGTTGAATCCATTCAACTATGGCTGCTGAATCACCAAGCACGTAGGTGAAGACTGGACAGGTCTGGGTGCAAGACACAGCTATGCAGTTATAACAGAAGATCCTCACGAAGAGACCGCCCGATCGGAGGTTAAATACTGATGCCCAGGAATTTCTGCTAGCACACTTCCTGGCCCAATCCAGTGCTATTAGGATGACTTGGGCCCAGTCGCTCCTGAATTTCAGCAGAAGTCTGAATAGGAGAGGTAGCAGCAAAAGGGGGTTACAGGAGTCCAGAAGGCCACTCTAGCAGGAATGAGTCTCCGAGAAAGAGACATCCGGGAAATTCCAGTGAACCAAATTTTTGATATTGTGCATTTGTGGCAATGATAAAAAGATGGAGTCAGGGTTCTCCCCATTTGTGAAATAAAACTTGTACCACCTCTAGATTTAATTGCTATTCATGATGCACTAGGTTTCTGCGTCTAAGATTGCTTGCCCTGCTGTTTAGAGATCCATGAGCACCTGCAATAAACTCCCTTTGAAGGAGGGCAGGAAGGCTTGCAATGCTGAGCAGATGGCCCCTAGCTCCAGGAGGTTGATGTGGAGCTGGGCTTCTGCCGGAGACAAGATGCCTCTAATCTCCACCTCCCCCAGATGGCTTCCCCAAACCAAAGCGTTGCATTGGTCACTACTGTTAGCTCTTGAAAGAGGGGTCTGCCGCTGACCCAATCACGGTCAAGCAGCCACTACTGCAGTTTATTAGCAGTATCCTCTAAAATCTGGACTTAGTTGTAATGATCCCCCGGTGCTGCGCCCACAGAAACGTCAGATCTCAATGCAGAGCCTGCATATATCAGCTGGCATGCTTGACCAGCAGGACACAGACCACCATCAGTCTCAACAACCTCAGACTAGTCTTCACTGAGATACAGGATAGAGGCTAAAACAGAGGGATCATAACCAGAATGTCCTGGATTCTCTGCTCGAACAGGGTGAGGGTGGTTAATGTGGTGTCACAAGACTGCACCATGTCCAGAATAACTCTGATAAAAGGGATCTTAAGTAAATCCCAAAGATGTCAGGGGGTTTGCCGTAGTCTGGAGGTGTTATGTTCCTGGGTTAGGCCCATGTAGTGCAGCGGTTCATTTCTTTCATTGTCCTATTTTTCACAAAATATTCTGCTGTAAACTTTTGCACATATTTGTATGCATGACTATGTTGGATCAGTTTCTCTGAAACTACTTTGTTTACATATCTAGCTTCACACAACATTATCATGTTGCCTCGAACATCAAGTACAAGGCATCTTTGTGCACTATGTACGTTTTATCTTCATCCATGGGGTGACAGAGTTATCTACATATCCATAACATCACTAATCCACAACGTACATTGCAAGGCTACTTTCTAATATAAATAATGAGCATCCCGATAAATTAGTAGAGGAGGCACTTCAGCTGACACAGAGGGTCTCTGCATGCTGAGACTTCACAACGCAACAGTCTGACATCTCCGTGAAAAGGTGCCCAGTTCGTGACCAAGACAGGCTCTTACACTCTCTCCGGCCAGGTTATGAGGTTGGATAGTCCCTTGTGGGGAATTCTTGGCTTTATACCCGCACACCCTCTAGGTACACTTAGAGTAGGGTTTTGCAATCACCATCACTTTTTAGTGCACCAGAGAAGCACTGGGAAGGCCAAAGAGTAGCACAGAGAACTGAAAGTGATCCTGTCAAGCTCTATAATAGATGAAGGTCTCTGCCATTCTTCAGCATAAGGAAGTAGTGGGAGTAATGTCCAGTTGCTTGTGAAAAACACTTGTCCAAAGTGATGACTTTCTATTCTGGGAGAAAATGTTGATACCGGTGTTCAACAGGGTGGTTGTGTGACTGGAAGGTTAAATTAAAAAGGTTTAATGACTCTGGTAGCTGGGAGTGCTGGAGACTGGGCTGCACGCTGCCCTTGTTGTCCAATATGTCTGTGGGTATCGAGGTCACTAAAATACTGAAGGGTCTGCTGGGATGGTTGCATCGGTATGTCTTGGTGTTATTGAAAACACCCATCGTAGCCACGTAGGTGGTGGAAATGATGCTTTGGATTAGACAACTCCAAGGATCTTTAAAGCTGCAGTGTCACAGAAGGTAATAAATTACTTACCCGTAAATATGGTTCTCTAGTATTGGTATCTTTCATAGATTCACAGGCTTGAATCATTCCTCATCGTCGAAGTGGGAGTCCCTTGGCATTTGAAAGAAGTACAGGTCATCCATAGCCTATAAGGGCTAAAAGAAACATTCACTTCATTACTTACCTCTATCATTACAAAAGAACCAAACTTCAGCCAATCAGGCAACAGCACCCTCTAGGACACTCCCCATCTAGACTCCACACACTCAGAATTCCAAGCACTAGAGATAAACTAAAGACAGAGGGAGAAATTGAGCATCCTAGGAGAAGAGGGTGGTTCATGTGAAAGATGGCAAAACTGGGGAACCACAGTTACAGTTAAGCAACGTATTTTCCTCTCCAGTATTGGATCTTTCATAGATTCACATGCTTGAATCAGAATAGCAAGCAGTAAGCAAAATAGTATCACAATTATAAACATTAAAATACATATATTATATACTTATAGGACAGTGGGATAATAAATTAAATAAAGGCTCACCTTATTGGAACCAATGCCAAATATCTGCCTGTTCCTCTGGTGCATCCTCTATACTGACGCATCCAGAAAGTAATGCTGGGTAAACGCAAGTCTGCTCTTCCATGTATCTGCCCTACAGATGTCCTGAAGAGAGAGACACCATCGAAGAGGGCGACTGATGTGGGAACAATTAAGGAAGAGTGTGCTCCAAATTTAGAAGAAAGAGGTTTCCCAGCTTTGCAATGACAAAACTAGATAGCAGCAGCAATCCAAAGAGCAATGCTTTGTTTGGTTAGCAGATATACTTTCCAAGGCTTATCATAAGCCACTAGCAATCGGTCAGATTTTCTTAATTTCTGTGCCCGAATTTTAAACCTCTTAAAATCGAATGAATGAATTTTTTTTTCGCTATGGTCCGCGGCTTTGGAAAGAACATTTTGAGTACGAAAGGATCATTAAAATAAGTCTGTCAGCGCCTTTGGAATACATTTAGGGTTGGGTTCATAATATTACCCTGTCCTGATTAAATTGTAAAAAGGGTTTTTTAACTGAACACTTGAGTTATACTTATTCTCCTCCCAGACTTTAAGGCTAGTAAGAATGCCACCTTCCTGCCACCTTCCATGAGAAAAACTTTAGGACAGCCATGTATGGGCCCGACTGAAACGTACATCAACTGTGAAATGACCAAATTAAGCTGCCAAAATGGAGGAAGTTGCTTTATTGAATTAAAGACTTGAAAAAGCCCTTTAAGAAACTGTTTGAAATTCTATTTCACCATAGAGATGACGTACTAGATGATCTCCTAAATCTGGTTATAGCTGCTTAGTGTACTTTAACTGAAGTATGAGCCAATCCCGATTAAGCTTGAGGTAGTAAATATGGCAAGATACCTTCTGGTGGAGCTGAAAGAGGATGAATTTGTGATCTTTGGCACCACAATCAAAATGGTTTACACTTTAATTTATAAGTCCCGTTAGTGGAATCAGCTCTGGCAAGAATTTCTTCAGTCTTGCGAGATATTTAGGCTTGCAAATTCACTTTGTTCAGAGCCATGATGACATGTACAAGGACGCTAGATCTGGATGAAGAATCCAGTTGTGGTTCATGGACAATTAAGTTGCCATTGGGTTCAGCTGAATATGATTTTTCTCAGAGCAGGAGCAGGATCAGTTTTGCGAACCAATACGGCCTCTGCCATTTAGGGGCAATCAGAATTAACCTGCATGGTTCTTGCTTCATCTTTTTTTGAATTTATAAAATTATTTGGGTTGTGAGAAAAGTGTAAACAAAGATCCCTGACCATCTTACTAAAAATGCATTTCCCCATGATCCTGGTAGAGGGTCGGAGCTCACGTAAAATCAGTTCTTTCAATTCTGACGAGTTGCAAACCGATCGAGATTTGGCTTGCCCTAAAGGTCGAAGATATTGTCCAGGGCGACTTGGTTGAGCTCCCATTAGTGACAGCTGTTCCTGGTCCTGCTTAAGATATCTGCTTTAACGTTTTTTTATTCAAGGGACTTGAATTGCACCTGAAGTTTTAGGGCCCAGAACCTAACCTCCTGAGCTTCTGGAGACAGTGGTTGAAATAGTGTGCCTCCTTGCTTGTTGATGTAATGCATGGTGGTGGTATTGTCTGCGAGAAATAGTACTGATACTCCCTTGATTCTGGGAAGGAAGGCCTGTAAACTCAATGCGACCGCCTTGAACGCCAACAGATTTAAGTAAGATATTTGTGCTGTGAGCCCAGTTTCCTTTGATTTGTAAATCCTGAAAGTGTACACCCCATCCTCCTAGAGTGGCATTGGTCGTCAACACAAAATCTGATACTTGAGGCAGGAAGGTCAGTCTTATTGAAAGATGGTCCATTTAAAGTCCACTGTAGAACAGACTCCATCTTGGTTGGCATAATTTGTATGATTTCCTCAACAGAGCCGCAACTTTGGAGCCTCGGTTTGTCCAACTCCCATTGCAAAGAACACATTTGGCTTGAGTAAGCGAACTGAAACGGACTTTGTTTGCAACAACCTTTCTGCTAACAGCATTAGCCTTGTTAATCTGTCTTCTGCGCTTTACGCTTCGTCCTGAATGATGTCTAAAATGGCTCCCAAAAACGTTATGGTCCTTGATGGATAAAGCGAAGACTATTGAAGGTTTAGAATTAAGCCAAGGTTCTTCAATAGAGTTAGACAGGCAGTTGTC
Organism: Lissotriton vulgaris; assembly: GCF_964263255.1. NCBI lineage: Eukaryota > Metazoa > Chordata > Amphibia > Caudata > Salamandridae > Lissotriton > Lissotriton vulgaris. Next base: position 1,010,286,819 of record NC_141699.1, on the reverse strand, counting down.
CCTCTGATCACTTCCTGGTACGTAGGGGCTTTTATCCACCAAGGGTCGAGTTATGGAAATATTTGATACCCTTTCTACCTGGAGCTAAACATCACATGAAAATTATTTTATTGGGGGGGGGGGGGCTGATTGGAGGACTTTGAACTGATAATGGCCAGCTAATCTGAATCTTAAGAATTTTCAATACTTCGGGTGAATGGGGATGTAAAAATACACATCCTGGAGGTTGAGGGTCATCATGTAGTCTCTGTAGTTGAGGAGCTGAAGGACGTCTTGGAGAGTGACCACACAAAAGGAGTTTTCTTAGCTGTTTGTATAACCTCTGCAGGTCTAAAATGGGTCTCCATTCCCCTGTCTTTTTCTTAATAAAGAAGCGCGAATAAAGCACCTTCCCATCTGATTGGGTGGTACTCTTTCTATTATGCCCTTTCTGAGCATGATAAAGGTTTATTTTTGTAGTTGCAAAAGGAGAGAAGATAACCCTGTCATGGGCATATAAGGCGGCCTCTGTAAATTCCAATGAATGCACCATAGGAGATTAGATCTAAACCCCATTTGTCCATTGCGATTTACTATCAATGAGGCAGATACTTTGTTTTCCGCGCCCAATTGTTCCTGGTACACGAGTTTGAATAACTGGCAATATCTTTATGTCACAGTTTCCAACTTGTGTCGCTTCCCTGAGAAGTTTTCTTCCTCTTTGCGGTTTGCTTGCTCTAAACTGCTGATGGTATTATTGCTGAAAGGGTTGGTAAAGTTGGGAACAATAAGGTAGTATCCTCCTAAAAATAACATACCCCAGGATCTTGCATCACGAAAAAGCATTTGCCTAATTTGTGTTGATCCCAATGATTTAGCAACGTTCATGTTTGTTTTTATGGATTGCAACACCTCATCAATGTGTATTGAAAATAATGTTTTTCTGTCAAAAGGCATGCCTAGAAGTTTACTCTGAACTTCAGGTCTGAAGGCTGTTTAAGGCATCCCTGCCTGAGACCTGTGGACTACCACTTCGACAATAGAGGAATGATTCAAGCATGTGAATCTATGAAAGATCCAATACTGGGGAAATTCAGGATACAAGGCAGGGAGACCTATTTAAACACTCTCCTCTTCTCAGGAGGTCAAGACTAGCAGGAAGTGGCAGAGTGCCAGTTGGACTTATTGTTCTTTTTTTGACTCACCAGAACAGGACCTTTCCTTAGACTACGACCAGCCATAGTGTGGAGTCTTGCGGTACTTAGTTAGGGTCAGCTTTGCCATACTGTCCCTAATGGCGTTCGGATTCATCAAGGCGCAGTCGCTACAGTTCTTCGACCCCAAGCACAACAGACAACCTTGTGGGAATCAGTCAAGAACATTTGTAGTGACCGTCTCTAAGGTTTGAAACCTGTGGTTTTTGAGTGTGACATTTTCCTTGTACACGGATTATGTTAAATACATTTTTCAAAAATAGTCTAGATCAGAGTCTGGTGGTGTGGAAAGAAAGGAACTGACGGTGCACATGGGTATGCAGCTCTACACATCAGTTCCTTATGGAACGAGATCAATGAGCAGCTGCATGACTCCACCTACTGGCATGCAAGGGTACTGTTAATTATTTTCCAGATCCAGTCTGAAGCTTGAGGAATATTCAAAACGTGAGTTATCTGCAGTTAAAGGTATCCATCAGAAACTACTATTAACAAATCGGTGCAGGAAAGTGGGGGGGAAAAAAAAAAAATCACACATTTTTAAAGGAGCCAAGAAAGCCTCAACTGTTCACAGTAAATGATAATTTGTCGTCATCGACATATTGATTTTCTTAAATTACTGCTTTTCAGGATTAGTCAACTATCTTTGAAAAAGTAGAAATGTAGATTAAAGAATTAAACACAATAGGTGGATAATGAATAACTGAATGTTATTTACTTGCTGGCCACACAACTAGAAAAAGAATAAAATATATAAATGTTCACATATTCTTATATAGTGTATTCTCTTTGACCAGATTGATTATATTTTTAATAAGTAGAAATGCACTGGTAGAAACTAAATACAGCAAAGGTAACGGACATATATGCCTTACTGGAAATAACTTGATTCTATTCAACAATTGCACACAAGTTCCTCTAGCAAGTTCAGAATCACCAGCCATGGGAAATGGTCAACCTCCCTTTTGGGCTCTCTTCAATGCCTTAGTGTTTCATCAAACTACTCAAACTGGTGTCAAAATTTATCAGGTTCTGGTGATGCAGAGGATCATATGGGATGGCGCGAGGTACATTGAATAAAAGTCTCTAATCTGGGATTTTGGGAAGGCTAGGATTAATCATAAACTGAGAAAGGAGTTGTAACCTCTCAGCAACACTAAGGAGGATTCTTGGTGATAAAGGTAGACCATGAACACTCAACTCAAAGTTGCCAAACTGAATAGATGAGAAGTATCCAGAGGGAAATCACAAATTACTTCAAAATATAATAATCAGGCTTACCAGACGCTTCCATTCAGGTCAAACTCCTGGGACCCTTTCACCACATAAGTGAACAATGAAATATCTTGTGCTTGCACAACAGCCTAAGCAAAACAGGTTTACACTACACCAAAAGCCTTGGGAAGGTCTAGAATAGCATGGATATCTTTGGGAAAAGCGGGTGGTGCTTGCCTGCTAAAGCACCAGGAGGCCATGCTGGCTGGCGAGGCACACAGTCCTCCCCAACTAGGGGAGTTGCTTTGAAGTGCACTGCCCGGGGTCCAGGACATGTTTTTTTAAATGCACTTAGCGCTAAGCTAAATACATTTCTGCACCCCCACCCTCACCCCCCACAGAGCACTGGCGGAGCCCAAATTTGTTACCACAAGCCAGGAAAAAAAAAAAAAAAGGATTTTCCACTTATTGTGTACTATGTGGGAATTTCGCCCACCTCTACTGGGGAGTCTGTTTTTAAAACGTTTTATTTTGAACCGGTTAGAAACCTGGGCATGTAGGATCTGAGTAAGGTTTGAAAAAAAATACAATATGCTCACTTCCAGATTGGACTTAAAACACAGGTTTTTCTAAAAAGATTCAAATAAAGCTACATTCCATTAAAGAAACAGACTGTCATTAAGCCCACTATTTCACTGAATAGTCCATGGGATTCAAGTGAAAAGAATTGCCGGCTTGTCCAACCATGGTTGCGATATTCGCTGGAGAAACTGCAGCACTAGGGCCTTTAAAGAAAAGCAGGTGGTGATTTAAACAGCATAAAGCCGAGCATACTAGAATTGTACTGATGTGCTTGATCACTCTGTTTAGCGACTGAATTTAATTAAGTCAGACGTAGAGCACATCATGCACATGATAGGCCTCTTTAACTTACCTTTAACGCAAGATCAAGCTGGTGAAATTGAAGTCTGTTTCTCACAGCGTGAGGACAACCTTAGCACTTTCTATTGCTTGTGGTTCAGGTTTGAGTTTGCATGAAGGTGCGGGAGATGCCTGCAAATCTGTTTTGCACTGAAAAAATAACATACACATCCAAGCACATTAAGAACTTCCTCCATGTGTTTAGTGGTGTGCCTGCAAAACTGTTCTAATGCAGCGATTGGGTGCCTGAAACAATTAAACGTCTAGTCTCAGGGGAGGGGAAATGGTATCGCCTGACGACCGGACCATGAGGATTCCTGCTGCAAATAAGAAGTTTCAATCTGCACTTACACCTCCAGGCAAGCAGACTTTCTGCTAGGACCTCCTGCAACTTCTACAGAGCACTAAGTCAGTTATTTCAAATTGCATGCTGAACACAACGTGAGTGATAATTTTCATAGTTAAATACAGTAGCCATGATAAGCAGGGTGAGAGCTATGAGCACTCTCCTACTCACAGCAGATAAGCACTGCAAAAACCGATCCAATCGATTCATTGCTTGCGGGCCCACATACTCAAAACCACATAATTTCTGTAACAATGCTCCCCAGAGAGTGAAACGAAGAGACGTTGCATCCCACAGTGGTGCGATTTAAGTGGGAAGTAGCATTTGTCCGGTCCCTGCGTTTCTGAAATAGTGTGGCAAATCTAGGTGAACTCCTTGCTGCATGCCATCAGCGAGGAAAATTGGAAGAAAAAGGAGGGCACAAAAGGCCCATGATCATAGTTTCTGCCAGGCTGGCATACCAATGACCTAACAGTGAGTAGACTGCTTATCAGTAAAGGCCCATCGTGGCTGCAGACAGTTTTCTGGAGTGTACTGATTTGTTGATAAGTAGTATGGTGAGGAAGGACCTGTGAGGTAGGTTAGAGGGCAAGCTGGCTCTCCCTGTCTAGGAACTGAAACACAAGACAGCATGGGTTCAGGATGTGGTATGCCTGGTGCTAAGCAGGCGGTCGCGAAAGGTGTCACTTACAGGGAGTGGAAAACACAAACAAGATGTAACAAGTGGATATTAAGTGCTGGTTCACACAGTGTGTTCTGATTTGCTGTAGAGATCATAATGGTATCAAAAAGATCACATTCCTCACCCAGGCAAATGAGGGGAAGTCACACAGAGTAGAGGGTTGCTTTAAAATGTTCTACTTTACTGCTTGGTAACTGATTGTACTCTGGTTCCAAGAGATGGGCAAGCAAGCAAATTAAGAGATCAAGAATCGGCTCTGGGTCTAAGCGCCTGTGCATGAGCCGCGGCTTGAAAATATTTGCCACGACAATCATGCAACACAAGTGACAAGGTGTTTTAACAACTCAAAAAGTGAATCCCCCTTAACACAAGGAACCTTTTCATCCTAGTACATCAAATTATACCACTTAATTGAGAGGCATTTATTAAACATGCAAGTTTTCAAACATGCACTCTGAAAATTTCCTGCCTCCGCCCTGACAACACTGCTATTAGTTGGGGGAACACCCATTACACCGACAGTGTTACGCCGCGCTGCCATCGCATCGCGACCTTTACATCTCGGGGGCGGTTACATCGCATGCTTTCTCAATGCATGCGACTACTGCGTGTTTACAGTTAGATCGCAAGGCATGTCACCGCCAATGCACTCAAATAATGCAATCAAAATAACTGAAATACATTTATGGCAAGCTGCTTCACAAAGGTGGCATAATCCCATGAGCCACCTTTACACTATGCACAAAACGGAAAAACCGGATTGTGCCCTTCAACGCGTGCACCTGCTTTATTTTGCTCTGATGATGCACCTCAGGCACGGGCTCACAGCTGTTATTATTCACACAGCTCTGATGATGCACCTCAGCCACGGGGCTGACGCAGTTATTATTCACACAGCTCCAGGCACGGGCTCACAGCTGTTATTATTCACACAGCTCTGATGATGCAACTCTGGCACGGGGCTGACAGTTATTATTCACACAGCTCTAATGATGCACTTCAGGCACAGGCTCACAGCTGTTATTATTCACACAGCTCTGATGATGCACTTCAGGCACAGGCTCACAGCTGTTATTATTCACACAGCTCTGATGATGCACCTCAGGCACGGGGCTGACGCAGTTATTCACACAGCTCTGATGATGCATCTCAGGCACGGGCTCACAGCTGTTATTATTCACACAGCTCTGATGATGCACCTCAGGCACGGGGCTGACGCAGTTATTATTCACACAGCTCCAGGCACGGGCTAACAGCTATTATTCACACAGCTCTGATGATGCAACTCGGGCACAGGGCTGACGCAGTTATTCACACAGCTCTGATGATGCACCTCAGGCACGGGGCTGACAGTTATTATTCACACAGCTCTGATGATGCACCACAGGCTCAGTTATTATTCACACAGCTCTGATTATGCACCTCAGGCACGGGGCTGACGCAGTGATTATTCACACAGCTCGGATGATGCACCTCAGGCACAGGCTCAGTTATTATTCACACAGCTCTGATGATGCACCTCAGGCACGGGCTCACACAGCTCTGATGATGCACCTCAGGCACAGGCTCACAGCTGTTATTCACACAGCTCTGATGCACCTCAGGCACGGGGCTGACACAGTTATTATTCACACAACTCTGATGATGCACCTCTGGCACGGGCTCAGAGCTGTTATTATTCACACAGCTCTGATGATGCACCTCAGGCACGGGCTCACAGCTGTTATTATTCACACAACTGACGATGCACCTCACACACGGGGCAGACAGTTATTATTCACACAGCTCCAGGCACGGGCTCACAGCTGTAATTATTCACACCGCTCTGATGATGCACCTCAGGCACGGGCTCAGTTATTATTCACACAGCTCTGATGATGCACCTCAGGCACGGGCTCAGTTATTATTCACACATCTCTGATGATGTACCCCAGGCACGGGGCTGACGCTGTTATTATTCACACAGCTCCAGGCACGGGCTCACAGCTGTTATTATTCACACAGCTCTGATGATGCACCTCAGGCACGGGCTGACAGTTATTCACACAGCTCTGATGCATCTCAGGCACAGGCTCACAGCTGTTATTATTCACACAGCTCTGATGATGCACCTCACGCACGGGGCTGACGCAGTTATTTACACAGCTCCAGGCACGGGCTTACAGCTGTTATTATTCACACAGCTCTGATGATGCACCTCACGCACGGGGCTGACGCAGTTATTATTCACACAGCTCTGATGATGCACTTCAGGCACGGGCTGACGGCTGCTCACATCCACAACAGAAACACAAATGCCTGCAGAGAGGGTGGGCAACACGGTATATACCCCCCTCCATCACTCATTGGCTATAAAGATTTTAAACCTGGCACAAACATCGCGTTGTCATGTCATGCGATGTAACCTCTGCGATGTGACACGCTATCCAATGATATGGCCGCATTAGCGTCGCAACAACGTGCGATGCAAACTATGGCGATGTAAGCGCTGTTGCAATGTAAATGCCGCGCTGTAAACGCGCGCGAAATCAAAGTACATGATTGATCGTCATACAACCCTATCAGTTGATTCAATACAAGTCAGTAATCTAGTGTACCCTACATGTGGTCTCGATTGTTGCTCTACTTATAGCATCATTCTAGGCTATTTTTGTAGAGGGAAGGAGGCTTAGTGAAATAAAGTATTTGCCTAGGATCACACAATTTAGTAAAACAGGGAAGCCAGGATTGATTCCAAGTCCCCAGTTTCACACTGTACAATTCCCTCACTAAGTTGCTATTTCTTTCTCACATCAAAGGCTAATGCTTTTTCCGTAATTCTTGCAGGAGGAGATTAGAGCATCTGTGGCTGGAACAATCCACGCATTATATTTGCCCGTTTTACACAGTGCAAACCTAGTCCAAAGAAATAACATCACTTCGCAACAGACTACTTTACACCTTTAATTGCAGAGAAATTTAATGAGATTCAGAGGATGAATTTTAACCTGGTTCCACATGCTGTGTGGTCAGCAGCTTTAGCAATTGGATCACATCGCCCCCTGTTAAAACTTGGTTTGTATGAAGCGGTTGCCCCGTTTATTTTCCAGTGGCACTCAGTTTACAGCCAATGAACATTGTTGATTCTTTACAATTTTATTTGCAAGTGTGTGTTCTTCAATGAGTTAGAAATGGATTCTTTCGCTTCCATTTTAAAACGTTGCATCATCTTGTCATCCCTGCACAGAACACACAAGCTGCTACATTTCCCTGATTGGACCTGCGTAGATCTTTACAACACACCTCTGGGACTGGTGATACTGTGGGAGCAGGTTGCAGGGCTGCTGGAGGGCAGGAAGCAAAGTGGGCTGGTTACGGTAAAGGGGCTTGTGACAGCCCTTCTAATAAATTAGCACAAATACCACTGGGTAAATTAAAAGTGGGAAGTTGTGGTTAAAGAGTGGAAGTCAATGCTGGTGCTGCTATCGAAAAGCGCAGAGATGGGGATTTTGGAGTGGAGGTGAAATAAAGATACATGCAGCCTGTGGTGGGAGTGGAGAAGGCGAAGTTTGTTTATGTTTGTCTGTGCTCCACCTCTTTATATAGGGTGGACCTATTTGTAAAGAAAGTCCTGTATGTTAACAAGAAATGTATTAAGCCTATGTTGTGAGGAAAGCAAGAAAGTATGACGGATCCTCTGAGTCAGTGGAAGAGATATGGACTCAAATCAGGGAGTTAGAGGTAAGTGGTTTACGCCTATGGCAAGAAAACGGTTTAGTAGATAAAATGCTCTAAGAGAATTTGCAAGGCGGCTTACTAATTGAGGCCAGGGATTCAAGAGGCTGAGTAGGGCAACTCTACTTTGGGGGCTGAAGTAATGCATCTATTCAAGCCCATCTTGTGGATTTATATGGTAGGTGGGACAAGAGGATTTCTTTACAGGGCTCCGGTGCAGTTTCTAAATAGGAGCGGGGGGCAGCACCCCTACCTCCTTTTTTGCCTCCATTACTTTTGTATTTAAATAAATGGCTCCTGCCTACTTCAGAAACAATCATCTAGCATACTTTGTAACCCTCGCTCTGCGCCAGGGTCAGGCAGTCGCAACAGACAGGCACATGCCCCTACTGTGCATGTACCATATCAAAGGTTTTTTCAGGGATGGGCTGGCTTCAACGCTAGTTTGAATTGCTGGCAAAAATGTAGTGCCACTCCTCCTGCGTCACGTATCCCACCCTCACTGACTGACTGCATTTTGGGCGCTTCAGGCTGCAGCCTGTGATCCCAAGAGTGTGCATCAATCAGCGAGGGTTCACCTTTCCCAGCTCGTCACAGCATTGGGTGGATCAGCAAAACTTACTGACCCCAACCCTATTGTGACTAGTTGGGGACGGGGAGCAGTAGTGGACGCAGAAGTTAGTGATGGTGCTGGAAACAAGCAGGAGCACTTAGGATGGGGAGCAATCTAGGTTTGCTGAATGAAACACACCGAGCTGAGTAACGCTACTGCAAGTTCAGCTCGGATCCATGCAGCTAGTTTGTCTCCAGTCCTCTGTGCTACATGGCAGTCTCCAAAAACCGAGCTTTTTAGTCATCCTGGGTGTCTGGTTGGGTCCAGCGCTGCCTCTGTTGTATTTATTTTGCCTGCATCTAAAGAGGGGTGGAGGAGGGAAGAGGTGACCTGTTCGGTTAGGCGACTCTTGATGAGAACAGAAGAGAGTTGGAAGTGGGAAAATCAATCTGAAATGATTTGAGTTATTCATGTTTTCAAAGCAGCAGCATAACAGGGAATGCAGAATTGCTTCGGTTACACTATCTAATTTTTCGTGTGCACCACGAAAGTCTAGCATTTACGTGTCTTGAAAAGTGCATTGCTTTTCAGTATATGACCTTTGCTTACCACAGGTACAAATTAGAAATAGAGAACTGGGGAGCTGTATTCTCCATTTGCTGCATGTTCTGAACCATTCACATTTCAATCCAATTCACACTGACCGACTTTCTTTTTTTGTTTAAGTTTTCAGCTTGAAAGCTGTAAATGTGAGGCCGATCAGAGATACCTTTAGTTTTATCGAATGTGCCCCCAGTAGCCATTACCTTGAAAAAAAGAAATGTTATGCCTGGTTTAGTAATTACCGCATTTTTTTCAGAAGTCACAAAAGTTTATTACAAAAAGTTGGCATTTATCTATTGCAACCCTTGATTTCCAGACTACTATGACTCCTTGTGAATTCCCTTAACTAATATGAAAGATTTTTTTACCAATTGCTGAACTCCTTCAGTTTTGAAGCATTATGTTGCGCCCCTTCCTGAAAAGCAATGGCTTTGTTGGAACTTTAATGTTGATATCTTAAAAATGGGTGCTTACTCTGCTTTGGGTGCTACAACTTCCAAAGCCACTAGGTCAAGCTGCGGCCTTAATGACACTTTGAAGGAAGTGCACTACTCAAATGGCTAATATTGGAATGATTTACATTGAGCCCATAACATATGTCACCGATCAAGCTTTAGAAACGCTTTAAAACCTGTATATAAAGCACATCAAGTCCTCTCTTCATATAGGCAGTAGATTTTTGTCTGTTACTATCAAGGAGATCAAGATTTTTCATTTTAAATTGCTCCTTGGGACACGTGGATGTACTGTCTAGGGGTGGGCAGAATTTCCATAGTCGCGCTACGCAAAGCTCTGCGAGCACGCAAAAGTTCCACGAACACGCGGAATTGCTTGTGCCGCCTGTTTGCAATACTTTTTTCTTGTTCGCGAACGCTGTTTGCGAGCTCGGGGAGAAATATCTTGGGAACACGCATTTTGAAAGCGCGAGCGCAGAATTTTTGGCAATTGCACGTTCTCAGTGTAACATGAAATTACCCAAATTCCTCGAACGGAATTTACCGCCCAGGCCTAGTACTCTCACCAACAAGCTTTTCCTAACCTAGGTTTTCTTTTCTTCATCATGAAAGGTTGAAGAGACACACAATGTACATAAAATGCCTTTGACTGTATAAAGTTTAAAGAAAATACTCTGAAAAAAGAACTGAAGAAGTGAAATGTTGGTATTTATTTAAAACTGGAAATTGCCACTGCAGTGAATACAATAACAGGAATTTAAAAGCTGCAGTCATGCCTGCCTTTTGTAAACATAGTATCCTTTCTGAATGAAATTTTAACAGATGAAAAAGTTTGATAAAAAAGATCTTTCAGAACTCAACCATTGTTTCTTCCTAAATGGGTTTTGGATTTTCATACCAGTCAAACCATTACGTCTTCCTACATTCTTTCCAACCCTTTAACACCTGCACAAAAGACTCTGCATTCTTTAGATGAAGGGTATTACAATTTTACTTGGATAAAACAAAAGATTCGAGAGAAAAAAAATATATTTATTATCATGTAATAAGACAATGTTGCGACTTTTAGATAATCCATTCCTATAGATTATTTATAAGTGGCAACATTGTCTTATTACATGTCTTGCATCAAACTATGTTACCAAACCAAGGTTCCGTTTGAACAGGGGAAAAGTAGCTACTACAGCATGTCTCAGAATAGGCCTATTGCGGACATTTGTAAAGAAACTACTTGGAAGTAATTTCACACATTTACTAAATATGGTTTAGATTCTGCTGCACAGACAGATGCTAAAATGAGCAAAGAAACGTAAAAAAATCTTTTTAAAATAAATCAATATTTTTCTGCTGCCATCTGCCGTATTTAAAGTTTGGATAAGCTTGCTATTCTATTCAGTTTTTATGACTATCAATGATGTTATAAAACACACTGACAGTGGAGTGGTTGTGATGGAAAATCCCCCAAGGACATGCTCCATTTTTGATGTTCTAGTTTTTCTGACTCCACTAGAAAGAAACTTTTAGTCCTGATCCTGAAACGGGATAATTTTAGGCAAGCGTGTCCCGATTTTATATTTTTACAAATGCTTACGGATAGCACAATTTGTGTGCTTAGCTTTTTTAAATCTGCTGTCAGGCTTAGGTCTATTTGTGACTAATTACTCTGTTTTCTACATACTACTTATGGTACTATGCACTTTGTAATGTTTCACTCATCCATCTGTCTATCAAATGTTTTTATCAGATGAGATTAATTGTTGTCAACCAGGGCAATCCTTTTTTTTTTTACTTGGTATTGTCTATGTGATTTTGGGGTCATTCGTACCTTGTTTTTACATCTAGCCTAGGGCATTATCTTATTTGGCATGTTTTTTGCGAGGAATGTTTTACTAGATTTCCTGTGTGCTTTTATGGTTCTATCATATAAAACCGAATAAAGACTATCTTGACTAAGATCTCATAATGCAAAAGAAAAGATTGCTTGTAGTTCAGGTTCGGCATCTTCGCAATCTTCATTTAAGTCATACAAGACACCTGCCTACCTGTTTAATTAATGTTGGGTATTGGAAAGCGAAGCTCTGCATACATACTGTAAACTGGTACTGGCTCTCGTAGGCAAACTGCCAGTAGGGTGTACTGTGGGTAGAGAAGCTTCCTGTATATTCAAATGACAGTACCTTTTTTCATCTCTGTACAATATAGGCCTATTTGGCTAATTTCTTTTTTTCCCTCTTCATATAATTTTCCTTTTCTGAGAGATACTGCTTCAACAAAGTTTTAAATTGGTATTCAGTCTGTGTATTTCCCCAGGAATAAAGAAACTGAGCCTCTAATAGGCTATCACAGGGTGTTTTTTCATCAAGAAATCAAATTAATATTAGCACCCCATGGAATTTTAAAATGGATTGTATATATAACTTGATCGGGAGTCATACGAGCAGCGCTGAATTATTCAGTGTGTATAACCATCAATTAAGTTCCTTCTGATTCAGAGTCAATTTACTTCCATCTAGTGTGTTAATGCCTTACTAGCTTCTACTAGGTCAGTTTCACTGGTGATTCAATGGCCTGACTAAAAAAGTAACCCAACAGTTTTCAGGATTTCTACATGGGCCTAAGGCCAGAAAAAACAAACAGATTGATTTTGCACTTCTCATAATTTTGGGGAGTGTAGATATGGCACGTAAAGCAGTAGCATGGGCTATGAATTCATTAACTGTTTCACTTGCTGTACTAAAAGGAATAAGGAAAAACAAAGCAGAGGTTGGGGGAGCCAGATGTGGTGAAAGGAATGCGATAACGGGAGAACTTGCTCTCAATAATAATGTAGAGCTATTACCGGAGAGTCATAGCGCCCAACAGTTGGCAAATTTAATTTTAAGAACTGCAGAAGTAAACCAGCCCACAGCTAGGAACGGCCACTGGCCTTTGGATAAGGAGTCTGAAAACTTTAGCAATCCTCCATCGAAGCTCCAAATATTATCCTGGAACGTTGCAGGTCTCCGCTCCAAAACAGATAATCCGGAGTGGGTGCTTTTATTCAATACTTCGACACATGCATGTCCCAGGAAACATGGGCTAGGGAGAATATCCATAAATCTGGCTATGCAACCTACAGCATACCAGATACATTAGGGGGGGAAGGGCAGATCATCTGGGGTACTTTATATTTGGGTTGCTACACACCTAGGTCGCTCAGTGAAGCAGGTAGAGACGTCTTCAAGAGACATCCTCTGTTATTTTGAGTTCTCCCTCCAGGACTAGGTTAGTGCTTATTAATGTATATTCACAGCCAGTAGGGCATGGTCAAGAGTCCCCCACCCTTGACAAACTATTATCATTCATATCCAGTCATTGACAATGACAGTGATCCTGTCTGGCAATTTTAATTGTCAGTACAAACCATTGAAGGAACTGGAGGCTGGTGGCGCAAATGTGGAGGACCTGCACTGGGCTATTCCAGAGTCCAATGCTCCGCCAATTCGGGCAGGGACACCACTAGTCATATAGTTGAACACCCTTGCCTTGAACAATTCGCTCAGGGCGTGCAAGGGCGCTCTAAATCTGATAGTCCGGCGCAAATGTTACCTATAACAGGTTGGGCTGTCCTTCGATCATAGACTAGATTATGGCGAATACTAAATCCTGGCACCGGATGGTTGATTTTAAGATTGTATCCAGATATGACAGTGACCATAATGCCCTGATCTTAGAACCGGACTCTCGGTATATTGGGGATGCCCCTAAGGGCCAATTGTTGAAAATGCCAGGGCCAATCCTAACTAGTTGTAGGAGGAGAGTAAGATGGGGTACCCTATGCGAATCCCAAGATAGATTATCTTCACTCTAATCTATCAAAAAAATCACGCCATATCTGGAGGTAGCAATCCAATTTAGTGAGCCTGGAGATTCTATTCGTCCACTCTGTGAAGTTGCAGAAAACCACAGAGGCCTAGTGGCAGGCCTAGCGGATAGTTTTTCCCATGTAGTACAAGTAAAGGAAGGCAGTACACCCAGACATCCCTAGTAGAATGGCACATGCTGAAAGGCTAAGACAACTCTGCTTTCTGGTATTAAATGTAATGATAAGCTGGCAATAAAGGAAAATAGGTTACTTCACAAACACACAATTAAGCAAGCCAAAAAGGAGTGGGTAGCAGAAAAGTGGGGGAGCCTGAGAGATGCTCTAAATAGGAGGGATAAGAGGATCTTCTGGAAATTAATAAGCACAGACTCAGAGGATAAACAAGCAATCAAACCTAACTTGGGTGCTGAGGTCTGGAGGGCCCACTTTCAGTCACTTTATTCCAGGGAATGGGTACTTTTGAGCAAGCCGAAATCCACTGCCCCCAGCCTGCCAGGAAACTCCTGCAATTTCTCTATAAGAGGTAACGGCTGCAATTACACTGAACCCAGCGTTTGGGCTCCGTACTTTTGGAGCATATTCACCTCTATTTTACAAGGGATTAAGATCCCCATAACATGTCTAGGGGCGGAAATTATCCCTATCTTTAAGAAGGGTTCACCCCTCCATCCTGCGAATTATCGGCCTATTAGCCTTATCGATGTTGCACAAAAAACAGGTATGGGTAATCAAAGGGTTTTGGATATTTTTCATTTATTTTGAAATAACAGGGGTTTGCAAATCAACACCCAGAAAACAAAATATATGGTGTTCAACGCAGGGCACTCAAAACGATCCAATCCACAATTAGCTAGGGAATTTCTAGAGAAAGTCCCTGTATGTGAACATTTGGTATTATACCTCAATGTGAGTGGGGTGGTCAAATTAAGAAGGCTTGTCTAAAGCTGACGCAAACGTCGGGGGGCCTAGCGAAACAGCAAAACAGCAGAGGAAGTGTGTACACAAGATGCTGGGGCCGGTGCTGGAAATATATAAGGCGCAAGCCAGAGGAGCTGCCCTGTATGGAGCAGAGCTATAGGGCCACTGGCCAGCTGAACAACTTGCCAGGCTTGGTTGGAAAAGTTTAGGTTCTGGGCATAGACTCAGGGGTCCCCCAGGGTCAGGTAAGTACAGTTAGTTCAATCCCAGCAGCACAGGGGCAGACTGGTGCAGAGGTAGGTAGGCCCGATGATATCCAATGAGGGAAGGGGGGTCTTCGGTTGGTGACTGCTGGCTAGCAGTCCACGCGGCTGTGGGAGCTGGGCTCCTGGTCACTTGCTCAGGGCAAGGGGGGGGGGGGGGGGGGGAATAGGATAGGACACAGGGGTCACAGCCAGCGGCACTCGGGCGGCTGGGTGCAGGGTGCTTTTGAGCTGTCGGGCACTCAAGGTTATCCAATGGGAAAGGTCAAAAAGGAACCAAGGCTAAAGGCTCAGTGACGGAGACTCTCTAGGGGCGACCAGCACTTCGAGAGGCAAGTTGGGATCTTGGAGCACAGGTAGCTACCCCAAAGGGAGGCACAGGGGGCTGTAGGGCGCCTGGTGCAGAGGTGTTTTTGGGTGTCGGAAAAGCTTACCCTCAGCTGGTCGCGGTTGGGGTGGCCCCTGGTTCGGAGTCTGCAGGCGTTGGCTGGTTCGTCGAGGAGGGTCTTTGGGCACTGGACTTCGGGTCCCAGTCGCCGGCGGGATGTCCTCGTGGTCTTGGTTCGGTTGGGACCGGCCTGGGCTCAGCGGGTGCAGAGTGGGCTGGTCCAGAGCTTCCTGGCTGGCATCATGGGGGTTGTTGCAGCAGAGCCTCTGCTGATGGGAGTCCCAATCTTCAAGAGGGTCAAAGCAGGCAGGTCCTCTGGGTGTCCCAATGTTGCTGTCCGCAGGAGTCGCCGGGTTTTAGGCAGGAGCAGGTTCCAGGATCAAAAGGCCGGTAGGGCTGGGGCCAAGTCAGTAGTTGTCCTGTTGTTAGCAGCTGCATTGCGGGTCGTCTTCTTGATCTTTTCTTCTTTTTGGTATCGGAATCTCAGAAAGGAAGGTTCAGGGAGCCCCTAAATACTAAATTTAGGGGTGTTACAGGTAGGGCAAGGACAGGGACCAATGGGTCCCTGTCCTGGGGTGAGTACACCCCCTAGCCTGCTCCTCTCCTGTGGGAGGGGGCAGGAGCCTAGCTGTGATTTGGCAGGGCTCCCCATCTACAAGATGGGGAGCCCGGGGTCGTGCTTCACCTCGCCTCTTCCACCTGAGGGGTGGAGTTGGCAAAGGTTGGCACACCCCCCTTACTGACGTAGTTTTTCCTGCCAGTCTTCCCGCCAGAGTGGGGGTTAGAACTGGTGGGGGCCAGTTGCTGGGTACAGCAAATGGTCTAGAGAAGCTCACAGAGGCGGCATGCCTTTGAAGCTTCCCCCTGCCCATCCTGGGGGAGGAGACCTAGCACCTCACCCAGGATGTGCATTGTTGCAGGCCCAGGAGAGCGGGGGGGCTCTCCACCCAGGGGTCCAGCAACATGTCTGCTGTGTGGCAGCCTGTGCAGCCACTCAGCCCAGACATGGATTGTAGGTTCGGGTTTTGGAGGTCATCTCTAAGATGCCCTCTTGTGCATTTTACATTAAATCTCACACTGGCATCAGTGTGGGTTTAATGTGCTGAGAAGTTTGGTACCAAACCGGTCAGTCTTCAGTGTAGCCATTATGGTGCTGGGGAGTTCGTAATGACAACCTCCCAGCACCATATACTCTAAATGGCATCACTGCACTTAGTGCCCAGGAATAGCCCTGGGTACTGTAGGGGCACAGGGATCATGCACCTGTGCCCTCACCTCGGTCATAGGGCACCCAGCTAGAGGGGTGACTGAAGTATGCCAGGGCAGTGGGTTCTGTACTTCTGCACTCAGCCTGAAAAGGCAGGGTGTGGGTGTCAGGGTACAGGGCCCCTAATGGTGGCACAATAAGTGCTGCAGCCCTCAGGGGTCTTCTCTGGTCACCATGCCCTGGGTACCTAGGGTACCATTTACTAGGGGCTGACAGGTGGCCAGAGAAGCCAATTGGGTCTTTTGTTTCAGCATAGTTTGGGGGAAGGAAAACAGGCCCTGGGTACCTGGTTGGCAGGAACCCAGGGCACACTCAGTCAAAGCACATCAGCAGTTCAGAAAAAAGTGGGGGCATACCAATGCAAGAAAGATGGCACTTTCTCACAAGAATTGTTTCTTATCCATTGGATTGGGAGATCTATGGGATAGTCCGGAAGAAAGATCTTTGTCAACATCAAGAAATGCCTTTTTTTAAGGATCGCCATCTCAACCTATTACTGAAGGGGCCCCAGACAGGCACACCTACATCATCCTTTTTAGAAGTCAAACTGCAATACACCTTAGTGCCTAGCATAGAGGACATACAGCCTTCTCTTGCTCAAAAAACTCTACTTGCAGTTTAGGTATGGTGTACTTCCCTTATGTGTGTGGGGGGGCTAGGGGTAGTTCTACGAAAGATTGTCCGTCATGTAAAAACTGTACACAGACTCACCTGCTTGTGCTGTTTTTCTGCCCCACCTACAAGGCAATAAGGAATCGCTGGCTACGACAGCTTTGTTGGAACTTACCATTGCTCACAGGCTTACAGGATCCTAAAATATGATACCGGCATGCCAATTGTATATTCAGTTTCCAGTTACCTGTTCTCAATGTGGTGTGCACGCCGTGCAGTTTTAAAGAAAGATCAAGTCTAAATCACCCACTCTATGTATTTACTACGACTTGGGACTCATTTTAATCTGTTTTTTAATCATATGATTTTGCACTATATGCTTGAGATACTCAGCGCCTATCAGGATATTTAATACTTTAACATTTTATTGCTCTCATATTTTTATGTGCACAAAGAACTTTTATACTGATAAATTGTACAGAATTATCAAATGTTATCTCTGGGCTTTTATGGTCTTGTGAGGCCGAAATAAAGTATCTCTTGACTTGATTTGAAAAACAAAGTAGGTGTGGTTGGCTATGTGGAACATTCTACTCCCTAATCCTTTTTATGTGTGTTGATGTGGAGAAGTGTAGTTCGGGTGTTTAACTTTAATAGATGTGGCTTGTGATGTGTAAAATATTACAATACTGATACAAAAAGTGGGCATTTTGAGGCGAAGGGTGGTTGAAGGGGAATCAAAGTGTTGAACTATACAATAATGTGTATACCAGTAGATTATTATCCAAATTGTGGACTATCTGTAGGACTGCACTCCAAATTGAAGTTAACTAACCCTGAAATGTACTCTGCGACGAAGACTATTGATAAAAGTTAACTGAATTAGCATTTATTTGGAAACATACAAAACATATTTTTCGAACAAAAAAAGGTTGATACATACCCTGCGGTTCTGGTACTGATACTTCTTAAATACATTATTCACTGTATCAAGGAGTTCCTTTATTGCACTTGCGATATCCCTATTTATAAAGACAGAAGAGCACGTTAATAACAAAATAAGACTGATAATAAAGTTTCACATTTTAGTCAATCACATCTAAATGAACAAGAATTTGCTAAGCCAGCAGATTTCACCTATTTTCTCTCTTTTCACGCTCGGGCACGTATTCATTGTGCATGCTCGGTCAGTACAAGCTTACAGGCACACCAAGGGTGTGCATGTCTTCTAGACACGCAGTTCGCAAAGTGCAAGAGAGGCGTCAACTCTTAATTCAAACACAATCGTGGCGAACGTTCATGTAAAGTAAACCAAAGTGATCATGGAGTTTAACAAAGTTTGGAAAAGGTAAGTTCCATCATTTCAAGATGTTTTCACTCATCCTGAAAAGTCAAATGCAACAAATTCACATTTCTTAAGTATAACTGATCTGAACAGACAAACTGAACGGATCAAAAAAGTGGAGGGAGGAAGAAGCAGAGGTTCATTCAGCTTCCAAGAGGTATTGGTTATCTATCAGAAAGGGGAGGAATCAACCACATAAGTTGCAATACCAGAGTCTCAGATCGTTTTGTCTCGGAGACCATCAACAACATGTTTACCGAAGGCGGTGTATGTAATCTCCACTTAGCTTGGTTCAGTGGGGAGTACTGAAAAGTGTGCTTTACTGCCCTTCCAGCATCTAAGGCGTGGAATTGGCAAAGGGGGGTACACCTTCTATTCTTAGCTTTCCCACCGGTTCTCCCACCAAAAGTGGGGTTTGAAGCGGGGACTGCCATCTGCTGATAGCAGCAGAGGCTGGGTTTATTACAAAGGAGGCTGGCCCTTGAAGCTTTTCTCCTGAGCACTGTGCCCATCCTGTGGGAGGAGGGGAGACACCTCCGTCCAGGGTGTTCTTTGTTTATGGCCACAGAGAACAAAGGATTTCGACCCAGAGGTCCAGAAACAGGTCTGGTGGTGTGAGACTGCATACAGCCAGTCAGAGATCACCCCAGTTGGTAGGTTTTCAGGGGGTACCTGTAAGGTGCCCTCTGAGTACAAGCTTCAATAAATCCAACACTGCCATCAGTGCTGGTTTATTAAGAGGAGTGCTTGGTACGAAACACTTCAGGGAAGCCATCAAGGTCCCGGGGTACTTAAGTTATCGAGTTTCCAGTCCATGTACTCTCTATGGCTTCTATGGTACAATATCTAAGAATAAACTTAAATATTGTTGGGTCATATCTGCTCTTGCAGATATGCCCACCCCTGTGATATAGTGCACCCTGTCTTAGTTTGTAAAGCCTGCTAGAGTGGTGACTTACCTATACCTTAGGCAACTGGTTGGCATGGCATTCAGGCAGTGTGCCATGTCGACAGTAGTTTTTCACTGTACCAAGACATGCAAGATGCAGTGGCATTGCATTTGTGAGGGGTGCCTAGGGGACACTTCTGTTTCCATGCCTTACGTACCTAGGGTACTATTTACTAGGGACTTACAGGGGGGCTGAAGTTACCAATCCTACTACAGTTTTAGGGAAGAAGCACTGCACAGGGACCCTGTGCACTACAATTGAAACCTCATTATTTTTCAGGTAAAATGTGGGGGAATTACCATCTCAAACGAGGCACTTTCTCGCAAAGATGAAGACAATATCATCTTAACTTTGATGCAAAAGCAATACTACCTCCAGGGGAAATGATGGGTGGGCAACAAATTAATTTGAAAGTGGTTTTATTGACAATTAGCTTTTCTCAGCAGTACTGGATGCATTGGCTGAGAAACGGATTACAAACAGAAATGTCACCATTAAAGTTAAATCCCACCTAGAGAGTCAAACAGTTTTAAAGGACTTCAGTTTGGTAAACTCTCAATCTTAACCTTCTAGCCATACTAGAGAGATGATATTGTTCAGGCAATTTATGGCACACAGATGCCAGACAGGATTTAATAGTGGCAGTGTTTATATCCTCTTTAACAGAGCAAGCAGAATTGCATTACAATTTGACTTGTACGCCGCAAAGCACTCTACAAACATTCCCCTCTTTCTTTGTAACATTTCAATTTCACAGGGTTTCTTGCTGTTAAATGAACCTCTGCAACATTCGGCAAAGTATCTGTAGGTGAACTCCCCCTTTTTATTTCTATGCCCGAGGGTTGTCAGCCTAAAGATTCAAGTGTTAACTTGCTGCTAACCGAGCATGTCCTCCTTATGGGACAGTCCGGCCAAGTTGGTGCTGGCTAAGTTGGTTGAGTCCTAGGGTGTTAAAGTTGTATCCTAAGCAGATGACACTCAACTCCTCTTGACCTTCCAGGAAAACATGCATACTTCCCTTGATTCCATCAAGCTCTGCCTGAATTTGTGGTGGATTGGATGAACACAAGTTGTCAGAGACTTAACTCGGACAAGACAGAGGTTATTGCAGCACTAAATCCATCCCTTCACCTTATCTTTGGTAGCATTCAAAGTTGGGCGTCACCCCCCAGTCCTGCTCCTGTGATTACAGACCTCAGGATGAAATCTTTCTCCGACATGGCCTTTGAGCCCCAGGTCAAGGCCTTATCCTCTTCCGGTTTCTGAGTTGTTGAAAAGGATGCTGCACTTTATTCCAGTAGAGCATCGCAAGACAATTGCCCACGCCTTACTAACCTTTAGGTTGGACTATTAAAAAAGGCTTTACTTCAGCCTTCCAGAATTGTTGATACAGCGTCTGTAAACTATTCGAATGCTGCTGCCCAGCTGATTTTGAAAATCGTGCTTCACATTTCTGTGTCTCGCCATGTACGTGCCCTTCACTGGCTTCTCATTAACAAAAGAATCCAGTTTAAAGCTCTGATCATAGACTTCAGGGCCTACAATCAAAGAGGTCCTCTCTAGCTTAGGAGCCATTTCAAACCATACATACAGGAAAGACTCTGAAGATCCGATAATCTCAAACTTTTCCATATCCCTCTTATTCAAAGGCCAGAAGAGGAGACATATCCTTCACCTTTTGGGCAAGTAAGCGGTGGATCGCACTTCCTCTTAATTTGAGAAGCAGCTCGTCTGAAGCAGTCTTTAGAACTTTGATTCCTGCTAAGGCAGCTGTCATCCCTTTCTCAGCTCCCCTCTCTGGGTTTTCCTTTAAGCCAGCTCCGGGACGCCTCCTAGGAGGTAGCATTGCCCTCTATGAACAGAACTGTATTTTAACTTAGGGTGAAGAGAATCGTTTTTGACTTGTCGAGCTTGATCTTGCGCACTGCATTAATGAAAGCATAGGGAATGCATAATAATAAAAAATTCAGACTATGAAAAAGGCATCTTTCACACACTGCTTATATGGTTGACATTTATTATTCTGAATGCTGGTGAACAAATACACTTTGATCCATCAGTACGCAGTTCATTTGCGCAGAACCACTTAAGACTTATTCCTCACTCGTGATTGGCTAAGATAGTGTGTTTAGTCTATCTGCTCCAGGGTCCTGTGCTTTCGTAAGATATTTAGCTGTGTATGGCTATCCTCTATACCCATATGGCTTCTACATAAATACCTTAATCGTACTCCACTTGCATTGCTCAGTTGTAAAATTTAGTAGTGTTGTCCACCAACATTTTTGCATGTTTTAATGCAAAAATCAAATGAAGTGGTACAGTGCTAGTGAGAAAGCTCCAAGCTCAAACATCCTGAAAAGGGCTTGTTACATGAACATTATAAGCATGATTGTGTTCCCAATAACGTCTAGCGACAACCATGAAGGGATCTGAAAGTAACATTGGTGAAAGATTTGCATATTCTTTGACTAGAATTATTATAAATCTGACATGCAAATTTTGAGAAACCACAATCTAGTCCTTCAAATCTCTCTAGAACTGATTTCGATAGGCCTTCAGACTATCCTTAAGCAACCCGATCCTCAGTCTTGCCAGAGACTTTGCAGGACCGAGGAACAGAATTACTTTCAAATTGGCTGAAGGGTGATCATTTAAAATACTCTACACATTGTCCATAAACGAGAAGGCTTTTAAAATTTCAGTGTCCAACACCACTGAAATGAACTGCATTTGTATTCAATGTTGCAGAAAGAATTTCTCCACAAATATTGAGAGCCGCAGAACCAGCAGTAGGTTTGATTGTTTTGTGCATATGTTTCATGGCCAAGCTACGAGATGAGGGCTGCAGGAGAAAATCATTAAGAAAGGAACACACATAAGCAAGAGGTCTGAAGGTGTGCAGCTACTTGCCCATTGTTGAGAAATTACTTTTATAAGATCACGGGTAGTTTGGAGACCATGTCAGAGCCTTAGATGCACAATCATCTTTCTAGGGGTCTCTACAGTAAAAACAGAAGTTCCTAAATGAAAAAAGGCTCAGCGCTGTATGCACTACAAGATGACACCATCAACTGAGGGACCTTGGTTGTATTAGAGTGAGAACTAGCAAGGTTCTTGACTGGGATTCTCTTTCCTTGGTCTTTTGAGGAGATGGAACCCAGA
Organism: Lissotriton vulgaris; assembly: GCF_964263255.1. NCBI lineage: Eukaryota > Metazoa > Chordata > Amphibia > Caudata > Salamandridae > Lissotriton > Lissotriton vulgaris. The sequence continues at coordinate 1,010,264,367 of NC_141699.1, read as the reverse complement.
GTTCTCCAAACACTAGTTGGCAAGTGACACAGAAATTGCCCATTTAACCCAAAGTCAAATATCCTTCATCTTTCAATTTCCGGAACAACATTTTTAAAAATTTGAAAGGGCAGCCCCATTTCAACTCTTTTGGACAAAGAACAGAGGTAGAAGGCTTGTGAAGTCAAAGCAACTCAAAATTAAGGTAAATATTAAAATCTGTCAAATCATCCTTTATGAACATTTCATTAAAATTCTCAAAACCTGTATGCCCTTCAAGTCTGTATGTTGTGTCTGCCTCAAGACCTCACAGCAATTCAAGATTCCTACTGGACTTCTGTGTTTATGCACTGCATGTGTCCTTTTCTGCATCAGGAGCTTTTCAGATCATCCTTTAAAGTTTTTCACTGCCTACGTTGCAGAGTTGTATTGAGGTTACTCATTCTTTCTGTCTTGAGGAAGACCCAGTCTTAAGGAAGTACTGGCCTTTCCATCATTCTTTGGGGTCGAAACGTTTACTTTTCTTTTACCTTGACCTGTACTCTTATATCATACCCAGATACGGATGACTAAATATGCATTCACATCGTCTTGCTACTGGTGATTTGACTAGTTAGCCATTTATATATTGTTAGACCGGTCTTTTCATCTATTGTAAATATTTAATTATTAGCACTTATACCTCTTCATTCAGATACCATCACAATCACTCCCTTGAGCACTTGTTTAACTTCCGTAAATTGGAGCAACCATTGGAACTGTGGATTATGGATGAATTTACATGGCATAAGTTTTGATAAATGCTCAATAATGTGTCATTGTTTAATTGATTTCCGATTTTGGGGGTCACACAAAGTTTCTTATAAATATTGGTCGGTTGGATCTACTAATGGTAGAACCCTGGCAAATGTTTACTGGTAACCTTTCAGGTGATAACTACTGTATTCAGATGTTAAACAAGAAACTGATCAAACAGTATTAATGTGTGTTAAAGTCACAAATTAGTAAAAGACAATACCTGTAGACTGCGTTGCATAATATGCTTTTTCTTGCTGCATGATTTATTCAACAGTGCCACATAACTAATCCCTCCAGTGCCATGCAATTCAAGAAGCCCCAATTACATCCTTTGAGATGTACTCCTTATCAAAAGGGAAAATCGGGTTAACCAGTGGTCACATCCGTTGGTTACAAACTGATACTCACAAATGTAGCTTTCAGAAGTTCAGGACATGAGTGTGATTTAGTGTGAATCTGAATACACTAAAACCCATTCCGATTTAATTTAGGTTGTGAAAAGTGATGCATTGTAATTAGTTCCTTCTTCCCGCCTTAGGAAAATCTTAACTGTGCCTTTTGTGGTTGGAAATTCAAACTGAAGTTGTATTGCGGTTTGTGTACAATTTTGCAGATTAATCCAAGAAATGTTCTGCTTCGTTAATACATAACTGCATGATAGCTTACTTGATTGTCTGTAGGAACCGCACTCTGTCGTTGATCTCATCAGGAATCTTACTAAGAATATGTTTAAGTGCTCGTGCCTTCTCATTCAGTTCTAAGAATTCTGGTTCTGGTCGGTCAATCATGTATTCTGCAAATACAAAGAAAACACACATGCTGTAAAATCAATTACCTAAACTTTAAAGCTTTTGGTGAATACCAATCAATGCGCTTATTTTCACACAAAACCCCAAATGCCTAATGACAGCTGGCAAGATGGCATGGAACTTACGTTTTCAAAATACTATTCTCCTGAAAATATTCTTTGGACCAAATAGTGACCTGGAAGGAGGAGGGAGGAAGTGATGGAGTAACGTGTGACTGGTGGATCAGAGAACTCGTATCAGTCTCCAGATTCCTCCAGGACATGTAGCGTGCTGGGTGCTCTGACCCAACAGTCTACATATATTGCAGGGCAAGCAGAACAACTAGATTATATGGTGATCAATTATAGATGCTGTTGCACTCCTGCAAGTGTCAAGGGGGACTGTGATCCAGGAAATAGAACCCTACCAAGTTTTTAAAGTGAAGAAATATAACACATTAATATCCACTTTCTTGGACTGCAGATCGATAAGCTACAGTTGTTTTTCCAGAATGCACAGATCATCAACTCGAAAACATTACTGAGGTTTGTGACTCACTCATACTCATCCTCATCGTTAGGGTGGCCCAGGAGTAATGACGATCTTTAAATGAAAGACTACCAGGTGTAGCTTATACCCAGATCATGACCGAATACTGTGTATGCAGCGGTCTATCTCCCCATGGGCACAGACTGAAGCCTCAGGCAAACGTAGCAAAATTGGCAGGTGGGGAATGGCGACTAAGGAGTATGACTACAAGAGTCAATACAGTGAGTAACTTGTACATGCATGCAACGCCTGCCCGGTTTCTACCAAACTCTTACAATATATTACTGAGAATCTGATGTGGGAAGATTCCAGCACACTAATAACAGACTAGCAAAAACGTTTAGAGTTGCCTAAACTAAGCACCTTATTGATAGCTATTACCCATCAATAGGAAACCTTTATAGAATGCACTCCTGCACTGTATGGTTTTCAAGATATTTTATGAACCAAAATAAGCGGATAAGTATGTTTACAGAGTAGTCCAAGTCACAACTCTACCGTGTATGAGTGACACTCAATCACACTATTCCATGTAACTCCAATATTCTTCGAAGCTGTTATATATTAATCATAAAAGCTATAAATAGGCATACAGTCTCATAAAAACGTACCTACAACGCAAGAGACAAGATAATCCAACTTCCCAGAGTCACACTTAGGCATTTGCCCCCCCCCCCCCCCCCCCCCCCCCCAGTGCTTACCCTCTACATCATCAGCTGCCATTCGTAGAAGAGATTCTGTGAAATTAACTTCTACACTTTTTTTCTCCAGAATTTTCATGATTATGTCTTGTGTGAGACCAGGATTCTCCTTCTCCGCCTAAGTAAGTAAGTGAAAAGTTTCAGAGAACAATAAGAAACTGACATGTACAAATATGAACTTATCATAAAACAGAGTGTAGAAGGAAACCACCAGACCCATTGCAGATCATGCTGCTCAGGCTCCATATTTGAGGTCACAATCACCCACGTATCTTTTCAAGACTTCTTAGTTTAATTTCCACAACTTCTTCTTGGAGGTTATACCCTTTCCGAGCACAACCACAAAACAATGTTACACTTGGTTGTCCCATAAACAATATTGCACTTGGATGTCCCATATCAAAACTTATATTCCCACAACCAAGTATACACTGAAAATGCGTACCCGTGTATAGTATTCTTTACCTTGAGAAAAAATTGCCTCTTTTTCTAAAGATACACTTCAAACGTCTGGGGTTTAAACTATTGGGTCTGGATTAGCTTCAGGTAGTGAGAGAAACGTAAAGAGAGGCAGAGGAAAGAAGTGACCGGAAGGAGCCAAATGCTGTTCGGGGAGAAGGGGTTTTGTGCCGTGAGGGTTGGGCACCTGCAGCGGGATGGGCCCTGGTGTTGGTCACCCAAAGACTGATGGACGCAGGGCCGGAATACAATCTGGCTCAAACGTGGAAACCACATAAATTCACCAGTTATTGAATGTAACAAACACAATAACTCCCACTGTCCACCATGCACAAAACACACTTTTCATAATGCCACTGTAAAATGTAATCAAGCAAGAGTTAAGTACAGTGGCCGATGGAAGTTATGGCAAGCATTGTGTGTGATGCTTAAATATGCAAAACTCTGAAAAATTGACAGTTATTGTAGGCAAGTCCTTAACTGTGGTGTTCAGTGATAAAAGAATATTAAACACGCTTACACATATAAACAGTTATCTCACCTTTATAAAGGCCGCTCGAAGAGTTTGAGCTGCTGATAAGTTCACTCGTTCCAGCTGAAAAATAAAGGTAAAAGATTAAAGTACTACTAGACAGGTTAGTAAAGAGCCCCTTTCCCACAGCAAAGAAACGCAGACCTAGAACAGTTTTGTTGCTGTATTATTTGCAGTACTTCCCTATAGCTATAAAATAATCTTCTATTTTCTAAACATTTTCCCATAATGTGCCACTAGTTATTGATAAATGTTCTTTTCCTTTCAGTATCTCTGCAAACAACCACGTTACAATCACATTTAAGCATTTCTTAATCATTCATTTTAACTAGCCATTGAAAATGTATACTAAGCGGTAATCGTCCACAAGCTCAACCGTATTCTTTGGGTATTGTTGATCAGTCTACTTAACATGCAACATTTGTGGAAGCGCTTTCCAAGAATGCCATATTTTTCATCTTTTCTCTTTTACATTTTCGTCATTTTTATTCTTGGTGTCTGTGCTTTACTAGCGGACATGCACTTCCACTCCCCTTCTTCAGAACGAAGGTCCCAATTCACGAAGAGCCTCCTTTGTCGTGGCGGTGGCTCTGAACACATGGCAGAAATTCTGCAATGAGAAATTGCAGTGAGGAGACTCCGCCACGAGTGCGGAGCCGCTTTGTGAATTGGGCTTCCAGTATCATATCAATCATATAGGACCTTGTTTTTGATGAACAACTCTGGTCTTTGTGGACAGATCTGGCAACATAAATATGATAAATAATCATAAGAGGCCACCTAACTTCTCAAAAGATCTGCTTTGGAAGCTCAGACACCCACGGATTCATTCTCCCAAATATGCGAACAGCTGCGTTCCACTGCAGAAGACCTACAAATTATACAAATTATCTCGTGGAATTCTGCATTCTACAGCAGACCGCTTCACTAAAGAAATAAGAGTGTTTTCCCACTGTTTAGCTGGGATGAACTCCTGAATGTGCACCCTACCTGGAAAACCATGGGAATTCATTACACTCATGAGCCCAGTCATCTGATGCACTTGAAGCAACTAGAGGTCTTAGTCTTGATATGATTTGTGATAAAGTTTTTGCCTTTACCTTCATGGTACATCCACCAAACGATTTGACAAACTTCCCTATAAAGATCTGCAGAGGCCATCATCAACCACTGTTATCGTTCAATTAGCCGCAATATCGCCAGACCACTCGTTACTCAGTGGTAAATCTAAGACTGCTCTAACCGGTTCTAGTTCCCTTACTACTTACTAGAGATATTAGGGTACCAGCATCACCAGAGGTTACAACATTTTCACACATGTATTGTAGTATCTGCATCACCAGTCTTGAGGTACTCTCTAGGAAGATGGATAACTTTACCATGCCTCTGGCAGACACGATTAGTTAGGGAGATCTCTCTCATTGGAAAACATGATCTACAGGTAGACCCACTGAACTGACTAACACTTGTCAGGGTAGGATCCTGGATGCTAAAACCATTATGCCAACAAAAGGACAAAAATTGCCAATTTCCACATCCATGAAATCTGTGCTTTCTCAGAACACGAGAAACTAAGGGCCGAAAGAGCGATGAAGTCACTATAGTTGAATGGGGAGTATGATCTAATTTAGATCAGATCAATTCAGTTCAACCTATTTGTCCTAATGTTCCAAATATGTCACAGAATGTGAAGAATTAAATGCTAAGGACTTGACTGTGGGGTTACAGGAAGGTACTGCATTAAAAAAATGTTAGCTGAAAATATACATGCTAATCCTGTACTAATCTGGGCTGTAGGTTCAACAACAGTGTTTGGGAATTCTGGACAATAGATACAAGAATTTTGAAAGCCGCTAAATTTCCTCCATCTTTGCTCTAAATGGTTGTGGGCGTAATACTTGCTGGCACTACATAATTCATTTGCTTGGTCAATTCCATCATCCACCTGTAGAAGTGAAGGAGCTTCAGAGGAACGTTCCTGTAGGGCTGAAAATGTTGATGCCAACAGTATCTTGGTAGATCATAGATTGCTTCAGCAAAGGGAACTAATCACGCTGCATTACATTCTAGTGCTGTGTCAATCTCTAGGGTGCATGTGCAGGTGTTTTAAGAAAGCACTGATTTGTGGCTGGTGTTCACAAAGCCTCCCAGCCACTACTGCCTCGATTTTTGTACTCCTAGTGCACCAATGCTTCATCCATTGCGATCAACCTCTGCATGCCACTGCCTGGATTGAAAGTAACCCCACTGTTGCCCAGAACCTGCTACAACAGAATATCCCCCTTGAGTGGCAGATTGATCAGAGGAAAGATGGTCACACCCTGAACAGACTGGTACAACACACTCCTGAAACAATATGGTGCCACTAGGAATAATTTGCCAGTCGATCCTGATCTTCAGAATCTGGGGCAGGAGACGCAGAAGTGGGATGGCATACAGGAGTTCTGAGATCCACTCTAGACATATTGCACAGAAGAGCTGGCATTGTGTGTTCTCAGCAGGGGCGAAAAGGTCAAGTCGGGGTATCAAGCGCTATATAAATACAAACCTCTTCTATCCCGCCACCTACCCTTCTCTACCAAATAACTGAATAACATATCCACTACTCAAATTACTTCATATTTTACTATACTATTTTATTTATTTATTTTGAAAGTTTTATATAGCGCGAACAAGATCTTTGCAGATATTTATTTGAAAGTTTTATATAGCGCGAACAAGATCCTTGCGGATATCAGAGCGCTTTACAGAGGAAGTACATGGGGGAGCATAGTCAGAACAGGTATTACAGTAGGACACATAGTATGAATGATACAAATTAGTGGCTACAAAGCCAACCTGTATATGAGATGAAATGAAATAGCTTAGGATGGGAAAAGGGATTGGGAGTGGCCACGTTGTGGGGGAGGGGAATTATACCAATGCATTACGAATATTCAGAGTAAAGCTGGGAGTGGATTGCAATAGTAGGCAAACATTCTTTCACATATGAGGTAGTATTCCGTGCATCAAACATGTTCAGAATATAGTTAAAAGTAAAATGATACAAAATAGGCAGGCATTCTATCACAAGATGGTGTAGATAAGTAACTGAGCCAAGTGCTTAGCAGTTGTGATCAATCAAGAATGTGAAATTCTTAGCGAGTGTTCAGATAAGGCAGAGAGTGACTAATCCAGGAAGTACGTCCCTGAGAGAGACCAGTCAAACATGTCCGCCAAGTAGGTGGGGTAGAGACGTCAGTCCTTTGTTTGTTGCAGTTTCCCTTTTCCTTCATGCATGCAGGGGAGGTGGGGATATTAGTCCTCTGTCTGTTGTTATTGCTTTCAGCATAGGGGGAGGAGTTTCACTTTCCATCAGAGCCCGCACTGCTCCAGCTATCTGGGAGGAATGCTGTGTGGGGGAGCCAAAGCGAAGAGCCACGTGGACAGAGGTACGGGGAAGGGTGGGGGGATTTACTGCTACAGGTTTATGGCTCCAGCCATTTTGAACCAAGGGGGTAGATTAGCAGTGAATAGGCGGGAAGGAGACAAACAAATACCTCAAGTCTCTGTGTGTCCCCTGAGTCCGTCCGTAGAGTCTTTCTGCAGCCCAACATTAATCCATAATGTGCCTCATTCCCATACGCTCTGCTAATATTAGTGAATTGGCTCTCAGGGCTCTCCTCAGCCTCTCCCTGCTCGGCGGTGTCATATCCATCGGGCGCATCCCTATCCTGAGCCCGTGACTTGTCTCCGGTGTTGCGGTGCGTGGGGGGGGGGGGGGGACTGCTCCTTTTTAGCAGCCTCCATCGCGGAACGGATGGTGGGGGGGCACTCTCAGTCCGTCGCTCGCTGTAGCTCGCAGAGACTGCGAATCCATGCGGTGGAGCGGGCGGGCGGTTCCAGCACAGCAGGCTCTCGGGGGGTGCCCTCCTGTGTTGCCGGGGGTGCCCTCCGATGCATGCCGTGTAGTCCTTTTGGCTTCCTATGCAGCCTCTCTCCAGTGCCTTCCTCCGCCGTGTAGCGGGGGACCTCTTCCAGCCCTCCGAAGGCGTTAGGCTGTCGGGAACAGGCTCTTGGCGTTTCAGCTGCAGTTTCCGCCGCAGTTTAGGGATGAGACAGCAGTCGATCGATATCAGAGCGCTTTACAAGGACACGGGGGTGATAGAGTAATAGAATGTAATAGTTGAGGTAGTTAGGTACAAGGTGCATAGTTACATAGGTAGGTCAACAAAAAACAAGAGGTAGGTCACAGGTGAGGTAGTGTCGGTACAAAGTGCATAGTCAAACAGTTGCGCTAATAATGTAAAAGTACAAAAATAAGGAGCATATACTTGTTTAATCGTGCTTAAAACGTTTTTGGATGTAGCATAAAGGTGGGCATAGTTGAGGTAGGTGAGTGCAGGATGTATAGTCACACAGGTGCATCAGTAGTACAAGAGTAGGGATAGTTGAGGTGGTATAGGTACAGTGTGCAAAGTCAGACAGGTGCGTCAACAATATAACAATATACAAAGAGGGAACATATACAATCAAATAAGTCATAATACAAGTAGTACAAGTAGACCAAGGGGTCAGGCAGGTATTACAGAGCGGATTCATGAGAAATACAGAATAATAGATCATGTGTATTTAGCCATGAGGATCGCTTTTACTTCTTTCTTAAAAAGTTTGTTGGAGGAGATGAGCCTCCAACACTAATCTTTTACGGGTTCTGGAGTGGCGTGCTACTCGCAAGTAAAGCGATTTAACACCCATCAGGGGTCACAAGTGCTATATAAATGCAAACCTTTCTTCCCTTTTATCCCTCCGCTATATTTCTCACTCCAAATAACGGACTAATATCCACCACTGAAATTACTTCATATTTGACCACATTAATTCACCACTAATCCTTTACGGGCTTCCTGAATAGCGTGCGTCAACAAGCGCTATATAAATACAAATCTTTTTCCTCCTCTATCCTTTTGCTATCATTCCAAATCCAAATAACTGACTAACCTATCCACCACTTAAAATGTACTTGCATGTTTCACTATACTAATTCAATACTAATCCTCTATGGGTCCCGGAGGAGCATGCTACTTGTCGAAAAAGCGCTTTGACGTCTCGTATGGGGTAGTAAGCGCTATATAAATGCAATTACAGTACAATACAAAAATACCATTTGTGACCCGCAAGATGCTTGTGACAGAGTTAGACGCCCGGACGTTTAAATATACAACCAGGTGGTTCACCACCAGAGAAATTACTCAACGGTCCAGTCACTTCCAGAGGAGCAGGAACTCTCGGCAGAGGACTCAGGACCCCACCTTGCTTGCAACATAACCACATGGCTGTGGTATTGCCAGTGAGCACCTACACCAGCCTTCCTTAGATAGTGGGTAAGAAAGTCTTTAACACCTGCAAATCCCCCTCAAATCTAAAAGACAGATTCCTCTGATCTCCATCTCTCCCAAATGGCTATCTAACTTGGTGGTGATGCATTCGTGATCACCTTCAACTCTGGGTGGGTAAGAAGAGGAGCCTGCCACTGACCCAACTGCAGTCCAGCAGCCATCACAGACGCAGTCTCCTCCAAAATCTGGATAAAATCGGACAGATTTCCCAGAGGTGTGCCCACTAGGATTTTAGGTCCCGCTGCAGAACCTGCATGTGCCACCTCGCATGTCTCACTAGCTGGATGCGAACAAACCTAGCTGCCACAGTGTCATCCACAAGGAGATCAAGGTCAGAGGCTGAAACATTGTGATTATAGCCTGAATGTACGGTACTCTCCATTCTGGGTCAAAAGCAGAAAACCACACCATACCCAGAATATCGATGATGAACAGGGGCATCTGTGAAAAGAGTCTGGTGTGACTTCAGCAGGTTGATAGTGAATCTCAACAATGTCAGGTTTTTCCATCATCTAGAGGTGGTTAAAGATTACTTAGGGCAAGCCCGCCTTCAGCATCCGTCAATGTAGAGGAAGACTGGTAGCCCGTGTAGACTGTTGGCTCTCTATAGTGCATGAAGGTGAGGTACACTGTGCAGAGAGAACAGACAACCCTTACTGGTTTGCGGGGATTACAATAATAATCCCAAATGCTATTTTTTGTTGTTAAGTGGGTGAGCAGTTTAGGCTTATCAGAGGATAGTGTTAAGCATATACTGCATTGGCTGCCGGCTGGATAGTGGCCCTGCCTTGGTGGCTTGCAGACCGTCGCCTGCTGCTCCCCCCCCCCCCCCCCCCCCCGAGGCGCTCGGGGGACCATCTGAGGCCTTGCTTCGGAGGGGGACCCGGACTAGCGGTGCTCACCCTGTGGAGGGCCCGCGAGACGGGGCGTTGTGCCGAGGCGTCAGAGCGGAGCGAACAGGACGCGTGGCCGGCCCCAGACCCTGTGCTGCCCCATTACTCCTGCATCCTGACTGCATGTATTGGAGACCCCCGAGTGGACAATATGGGCAAGAGAGATCCAGTGCCGCGGTCCACCAGGCAGGAATCCATTGAGAACTTCACCACCACACGCACTCACAGAGATGCGACCGTAGGGGCCCGGGAACCACACGCAGATACCGCTATGCTCCTGGAGGCGATCCAGGCCTCAAGAACTGATATGCAAGACTCTAGAGCTGCCCTTGAAACCAAGATCGGAGAGGTGAGATCGGAAGTTCTCCTGCTCCGCCAAGACTTTAGGAACCTGTCAGACCGAGTGGGCGCAGCGGAGACCAGGATCTCAGAAACGGGGGAATCTGTCTCCTCCCTCAAGAAAGATATGGCGGAACTACAGGCCTCGCATAGGCAGCTGCTGTGGCGGGTGGACGATGCGGAGAACAGGGCTCGCCGAAACAACCTGCGCTTCGTGGGCCTGAGGGAAGGGATTGAGAAGAACGACACAGCGGCCTTCCTTCACTCGTGGCTCAGGACTATGTTCCCACAGGCTCACTTCTCTAATTGCTTCGTGATTGAGAGAGCGCACAGGGCACTTCTGGCCAGGCCACCAGAAGGAGCGAGACCTCGCCCGATCATAGCGAGATTTCTGAATTACGCGGATAGAGACCTCATCCTGAGGGAAGCCCGGAAAATGGGAGAACTTAAGTTTGAGAACACTGTTGTCATGATTTTCCCTGACTATAGCCAGGATGTGCAAAAGCAAAGGCGCTCCTACGATACTGTGAAGGCTAAGCTACGAGCTCTGAACATATCATACATGCTACTTTTCCCTGAAAAACTAAAGGTCCTGTACAAGGGCAAATCGCACTTCTTCACTCGCCCGGAGGAGGCCTGGCACTGGCTGGAGGAGCGACACCTGTTGAGAGAGGCGGAGGAGGAGGGTCGTAGGATCCGAGATGAACTGGCGGTGGCCAACTTCAGGCGTAGCCCGAACAGGTCACAGCGATCACGACATCAAAGAGCAGACAGGCAATCGCAACGGACTCCGTATCCGTCACGCCAGGGCGCAACTGGTGAGTGCCGGGGCGCTGATGCAGCCGCTGCGGCCGGAGACCCCAATCGGGGATCGAGATTCCGGTGCCTGCTCCCTGGATCTGGTAACGGGACGGATCAGGAAGAGGACGCAGCCGCGTCGGATATGGAAGAACACACGGAGCCATTCCTTCACCCACTGGCTGTGGCCATCCGAGAGCTGTAAACAGGGTGAGCCGAGCACCACGGAAGGCACTGAACCTGAAACGCAAGACTCTCACTCCTGAGGGGCTACGGACCTGAGATTCAATTTTAGCAGTTCTTGCTAGGGACACGCAAGTACAGTTTTCTTGTTTTGTGGGGTGGGAACACACCACTTCAGAACGTGACTCTGGACAGCTAGGTATCTCCTAGGTGGGGTTGTTTGAAGGGTGGGCGACAGACCTTGCTCCCTGGTATTCTGAACCGTCGATGGTTGCACGGGCGGGATGGCCGGGTGGTGCAGGAGGGGTGGGGGTGGGGGGGGGGGGGGGGGTTGTTTGTGCTGTTTGGTTGTTTCTGGAGGGGAAGGGGGGGAGAGTCATGAGGTTTGGAGTATTTTGTGGTTCTACCGTTGCGAGTGCTTGCCCACCAGCCTAACCTCGCGTCCTGGGGTGCCCATGTCCTACTGTTGTAACCATGAACACTGAAACACTGAAGGTCCTGACGTGGAATGTGAACGGTCTGGGGAATAAGATTAAGTGTGGTTTGGTGAACAATTTTTTAAAGAGAGTAGGCCCGGACATCATCTTCCTGCAGGAGACACATTTGAGAGGCACGGCCTGCGCATTCATAGCGAGAGGTAGATATAAGGTACTGGGCCATGCGGGATACACTACTGACTCCAGGGGTGTAGCGATTGTTGTCAAGAATACCTTCCCATTCCATATCACACGCACGTGGGGGGACCCGTTGGGAACATGCGTGGGGGTACAGGGGACATGGCGCAGGCGCACCTACACTCTGGTATCAATATATGCTCCGCACAAACTTCAGGCAAATGCGCTAAAGCTGCTTGCGTCCATACTTTTAGACACCTCCGATACAATACAGATAGTGGGGGGTGATTTCAACGACGTGATGGACAGGGATATGGATAGATCCGGGGTGGTCAGCAATCGAGGTACCCAGACTCCCCTGGCCCAAATAATGTCTGTGATGGGCCTGTCCGATATCTGGAGGCTGCTACACCAGCAGACTGTTTTTTTAGAACAAGGGAACCCCACTTATTAGAACCTGGGGTGGAATGATGTTTTTTCAAAAACAGTGGTTCTGTTTGTGGCCTGATTAGGTCCGGGAGGACAAGAGTGGGTAGCGAGTATTCAATAAACGCTAAGGAGCAGAAGCTGTAGGTATAGGTAGAAACAGTTATTTATTTTTCTTTTTGAATATACATAAATACTTGTACTTATACTGTATTTTCAGGTGCTCAGGTGAATAGTATGGTGCAGGACGTGACAATAGTGAACAAAGTGAACGGACTGTCACACAACAACAAACAAGGTTAAAAAACAATTATATACAATAGAGAGAGTAAAAATCCTTGGGTATGTCGACGGCGTTTCGATCTATGTAACTTTAGATCATCGATCGATGATCTAAAGTTACATAGATCGAAACGCCGTCGACATACCCAAGGATTTTTACTCTCTCTATTGTATATAATTGTTTTTTAACCTTGTTTGTTGTTGTGTGACAGTCCGTTCACTTTGTTCACTATTGTCACGTCCTGCACCATACTATTCACCTGAGCACCTGAAAATACAGTATAAGTACAAGTATTTATGTATATTCAAAAAGAAAAATAAATAACTGTTTCTACCTATACCTACAGCTTCTGCTCCTTAGCGTTTATTGAATACTCGCTACCCACTTTTGTCCTCCCGGACCTAATCAGGCCACAAACAGAACCACTGTTTTTGAAAAAAACACCAGCAGACTGTGGCCTACTCCTTTTACTCGGCAGCGCACAAAGTGTTCTCCAGACTGGACTATATCTTTATGCCGCGACAGGCACTCGCCGCAGAGGACACGGCGGAATATTTGGCAAGGGGACTGTCAGACCACTCGCCCTTATTACTATCAATGGGCCGGCCTGGGCGCAGGAGAGAGGCCACGTGGCGACTCGCCGCCTGGGATATGGCAAACAAGACGATCCTTAAAGGTGTTAGGGCGGATACACGGGTCTACCTGGCAGAAAATGAGGGGTCGGTGAACTCGGCGGTGACCCTGTGGGAAGCGATGAAGCCGGTGCTGAGAGATAGGATAAGTGGCAGATTGGGGAGGAGCGGAAGAGACTAGTGGAAGAAGTGGGGACTGTAGAGCGCACTATAGTAGAGCTGGAGAAGGAACACCTACGTACTAAATGCACAACGACCTTGCGTAAGCTGTTGGATAATCAGAGGCGATACCGGGAATTGGTGTCGGATGAGGCGAGAACACAAAACCTGGCTACCCTACACCGTCTTTAAGATGTGGGGGATAAATCCGGTAAACTCTTAGCCTGGCTTAGTCGAAGAGAGCGGTTGGCGAGGTGGGTGGATGAAGTCACTGATGAACAGGGGAGGGTTGTGCGCCCAGATCCACATATTGCAGACACATTTGCAGCATACTATGAGCGCTTCTACAGGGCCAGACAATTAGGCTCATGTGAGGACTCACTCCTCTATATGTCACAGGTGGACCTCCCCAGAGTAGACGATGAGGCCCTACCCCAGCTAGAAGCCGAAATCTCTCTAGATGAAGTTAAAAATGCCATCACCGGACTAAAGCCGGGCAAGGTCCCGGGGCCGAACGGCTTTCCCCCGGAATTTTTTAAATGCACGGCTGACATTGTGGCCCCACACCTGAGGAATCTCTTCCTTGAGGCCTACACAGAGGGGGGTCTGCCTCCCGACCTCACCTTGGCAACCATAATCCCTATCCACAAAGAGGGTAAGCCACGGGGGGACTGTGCCTCCTACCGTCCCATCTCCCTACTGAACACGGAGGTGAAGCTCCTTGCCACGGTACTGGCGCGCCGCCTTAGGGCAGTTCTACCCGACCTGATACACCTGGATCAAACCGGCTTCTTGCCGGACAGGGCCACGAAATTCAACCTCCGTCGCACGCACAACTGGCTACAGGAGGTAAAGGATAGGGACCCGCCACACTGGTTCCTTTCCTTAGATGCTGAAAAGGCCTTTGACTACAAAAATTCGGTTTTGGCCCCAAATTTCGCTCTTGGGTGCAGCTGCTATATACTAACCCGAGGGCCAAGGTAAGGGTGAACGGGGCACTCTCCCGCGAAATCCCAATCCAGAGAGGCACCAGACAAGGATGTCCCCTGTCGCCTCTTCTCTTCACCCTGACAATCGAGATACTGGCGGCCAGGATACGGCAAAATCAGAGGATCTCCGGCTTCCGGGTTACACCCGCAGACGACACACAAGGAAAGCTGTCCCTCTATGCCGATGATGTCCTCCTCTATATTACTGACCCGCAAACCACTGTGCCCGAACTGTTCCGGGAGATAGACGGATACGGTGGCTACTACGGATACGCAATAAATTGGCACAAATCCTCCGTCCTTTTCGACCCCAAAGGAGCCACGGGTGAGGGTGCCCTTCCGGATAGGCTGGTGGTGTCTACGGAGGGCTTCCAGTATCTGGGGATATTCATCACACTGGACAAGGAATTGTCACACTCCAAGAACGTGGAAAGAATACTCTTGAACTCCGTGAGTGATATGTCACGGTGGCGCCAGCTTCCTTTGACCCTTCTGGGCAGGGCAGCGATGTATAAAATGGTGATACTGCCCAAATACTTGTACACCCAGCAAAACGAGTATTACCCGATTCCGGGCGACCTTTTGCGCAAACTACATGCCGACCTTAGGTCTTTTATTTGGCTGGGCAAGCAGCCACGAGTGGCGCTCACCACCCTCCAACGTCACCAATACAGCGGTGGCATTTCCCTGCCGAACCTTGAGGCCTATTATTGGGCGGAGCACCTATCCCCCATTAATGACTGGCTCCATGCCCCGGCGAGCCACCCAACGTATGTGTTGGAACGCGCTAAATTATCCCCACATAATCTGCTCACATACCTATATGGTGGCCTGCAGAGGAAATCCCTACTCCCGGCCACAAATATCACGCTCAGGGCTTGGAGAATGGCCACGAGACACACGGGCTGGGAACGGAAGCCCACCCGGCAAACTCCACTTTGGCATTGTGCGTGGCTCCACGAGTTGCGTAAACTTACTGGCTTTAAGCAATGGGACGACATTGGGATCTCCACGGTGGGAGATGTAATCGCCAGGGGGGAGTTAAAATCGTTCGCTACCTTGAGAGCAGAGTACGGGCTCCATCGCTCGCAGTTTTTTAAATACATCCGACTGCGGCATGCGTGGAGGGCACAGGCTATACCCTTAGAGGGTCTCCCGGAATATGCACCACTGGAAGGCAGACTCCTGCAGGAGCAGATACCCAACAAGGCTGTATCACTTACATACAAGACACTCACAAACAACATGCTAGGGGATCTGGCGAAGCTCAGGGCCACGTGGGAACAGGACGTGGGTGCATTGGAGGAGATTGACTGGGACCTAATCCTTATGCACCCAAGGGAAGTGGCTATTAAGTCCAGACTCCGCCTGATCCAATATAATGTGCTCCACAGGACATACTTTGATAGGGTCAGGTTGTTCAGGATGGGAAAAACACCAGATGATAGATGCCTGCGTTGCTTACATGAGGGAGGGGACTTCTTCCATATCCTAGGGGCGTGTGGCAAAATACAATCCTACTGGACGCTCTTATTTGCAGAACTGAGGGAGGTCCTGGCGGTGCCGCTTGACCAGGAGCCCAAACTGGCAATCGTGGGAATGACCAATGATGTTGACCTCCCCGCCCCTGCTGACGTTCCTGACGCTGGCCCTAGTGGTAGCGAAACTAGACATTGCAAAACACTGGGGGGTTGAGTCCGTACCTACTCTGGAGGAATGGAGGAGAGGTTTAGACCTCTACATGGCGGCGGAGCGAGTGACCTATAAATCGAGGGGCTGCCCAAAAAAGTTTAAAAGGGTCTGGTCAAAGTGGAGACAATATCATGGGCTGGAGAGTGGGTCGGGGTAGGGAGAACTGTGTGTGGGCCCAGAGCTCGGAGGAAGACCGGGACGAACAACGGGACACGTCAGGAGTGGGCCTTACTGTACCAGGCGTGCACTGTTTGAATGTCTTTGGGCCAATTGACCACCGGGCGCGGGAGGGAGGGCTGGGGCTGACGGGAACTGCGTATAATACTATCATGACTATCCTGATAAATGTTGTATGCGAAGATGTTTTTTCGATTTCCCTCGCATTGTTCTGTTGTGTTGTGGGGGGGGGGGGGGCCTTAGAAAAAACAAAAGCAGATGCCCAGATGACTACCATGTACACCCCCTATGCTGAGGCGGGGCTCCGCCGAAACAAACTTTATGTGTGGATGAACTGACTGTTGCCTCGTGCACTGATGAGAACTAGGGGGTTTCATGATCTTTATTCTTTATGTACCTATTTCCTGCACGTATGACATTGCTAATGTGATCCTTCTTGTGTCTGTGTATCTGCAATAAAAAATTAAAAAAAAAAAAAAAAAAGCATATACTGCATTAGGTCATTAGCAACTACTTACAGGAATGTTCTTCTGGATTTAAGGTAAGTATGGGGCAAGTCCCAAGGCAGTACCAACTGGTCACCTCAGTCTGCTCTAGGGCGTCCGGGTGCAGAGGTGCTTTTCGGCATCAGGAGCCCAGTTCAAGTCAATGGATGAAGGTCTTGTTACAAAGAGGCTGCAAGAGGGGACTGGGGGGGCCAGTCCAGGAGAATCCACAGGATCTTGAGGCTTGGGCATGAAGGAACACCGTCGGTCCACTCGGACTCTGGGTTCATATGAAGTGGGCTTTATCCAGTGGGGTCACATCGCTGTATGCTCTTGCGGTGCTCTGTTCCAGAAGGAAGAGGCTGCAGCCGGTGACTGGAAGACCAGTCTTAGCATACCCAAGGGTGGGCTAGCTTTAGAGGGTCTTGGTACCACGTTGGCACCATTGCCTCTGGCTCAAGAGTGCAGGGGTGCTTTGAGTCATCAGGTCATAGTCGGTCAGAGACTTTTTCCAAGTCTTGATGACCCGGTGAGGGGGAAAAGGACAGCAGGGTCACTATGTGCTGGCCAGGTGGATCCTAAAGTCCTTTGACAGTAGGTCTTGCTTTGTATTGTTGAAGTTCAGACTGACCACCACCAACAAGCCTTGGTTGCAACATTGACCTTTCCCCCGTCGAGCTGATCCTTCGGTGAGCCCAATGGATGGTAACATGGAGGACCAGCAGATGCTTTGCAGTGCTTGCAGATGCAGGGGAGCAACTCTTCTACTCCAAAAGAGACCTTTCCTGGTTGCAGCAGGGCTGGGCATTCCTTCAAGGGTTTTTGGGAGGGTGTCTAGCATTTGGAGTAGTCGGTCCAGCAATGCTTGAAGTGCAATCCAACCTGGCAGGGTTTTGTGCCAATCTTCGGTGCAGGTCTTCAGTTTTCGCGCCCTTCTGTCCTTCTTCCTTCCTCTGTTCCCAGTAGTTGAATCTGATTTCCTGGTATCCGGGGTCAACCTAAATACTCAATTTAGGGGTGTTAAGGGGACTGAAGGTTAGCAGCCAATAGGCTACGTACCCCTGGGGTCACTACATCCCCCTAGATGACCACTTCCTTTGTGGAGTGGGCATCAGACACAAGATGGTGGAATTCACTTTTTTGTGTTCACCTCAGAGCGCATGGTTTCAGTTAGAAATTGGATTTTTGGTAGGCTAGGGTGCAGGCCAAAGTCAGGCAAAAACCACCACCCTAGTCAGGATAAGGGAGTTACATGTCTCACATAACCCTTGCTCACCCCCTTGGTAGCTTGGAACGAGCAGCCAGGCTTATCTTCGAGGCAGTGTGTAAAGCATTTGCACATAACCAACAGTAAGACAGTGCACACACCACAAAAGGACACCACACCAGTTTAGAAAAATTTCCAATATTTTTATAGAATTAAAACGAGACCAAAAGCGATAAAAATCCACAGTACTATACTTAAAGTTCACAGTTCAAAAATACGTTGATTAAAAATAGTTCCTTGTGTGGATAGCCCCGTCCGGGCTTCCACAGTGTTGTGAGCACACAAATCCAAAAACAGTTCTGCTGGCCACGAGGTCGCAGGCCAACTATGGTGTTGGGAAGACCCGCAAACACTACCTTTCAGAGATGCAGGGTGATGGCGCCCTTGAAGTTATTCGGGTTGCAGGTCGAGCTCCTCGGTGATGGGATACAGAGCGCTGATGCCTACAGGCGTCAGGTGCTGCAGTGCCAAGTGCAGCGGTGCGGTGACCCCAGGTCGAAGAGCGAGCAGCGACTCGGTGGCAGCATCAGATGGCGTCGTTGGTGAGACGAGGGTCGCAGTGCAAGATGGAGGCGGTGCTCGCCACGGTGCTAGAAGGTCACGGTGCAAGCAGCAGCATTGTCGTCGCTGAAGCGCCGTCGTACGAACTAGAGTCGAGGACACCAGCATTGGTGAGCCAAGGCTGCGGTGTGGGAGGAGGGCGGTGCATCGGGGTAACTTACGAGCGGTGCCCCCGAACCACAGTGCAAGCAGCGGCGTCGATTTCGGCTGGAAGTGGCGGGGTCAGGAAGGCAACGCCGTCCTGTAGCGAGGCAATGTGGAGTTCAGGCCCACAGGTTGCAGTGCGAGCAGCGGCTCGGTGATGGCGTCAACAGGCGTTGTGAGACTAGGGTCGCGGTGCCCTCTGCGGTGTCTTCAGGACATGGGTTCAGCAGGGTCGAACACAGTCCCCAGTGCTGCGGGTCGAAGAACCTGAAATATTTGCTGTTCCTGAGACTTCGAGAACAGGGGGCAAGCTCTACCTCAAGCCTTGGAGAGTCTCACCAATTCGGTTGCAGAAAGTCCAGTCCAGGCCTTTTACTGTCCACGACAGAAGCAGCCACTGCAGGTCAACGCAGCAAAGCGGTCGTTTCTTTTAGCAGCCTCTTAAGCTCTTCTTCTGTGCAGTCTTCTTGATCCAGATGAGTCTGTGTCCGGCCAAAACCAGTTGGGCCTTCTCTGGCGTGAATTCCAGGCAGGAGATGGACAGCTTTGTCAGAGGCAGACCAGGCTCTTTGAGGTGCAAGGAAATCTCCTCCTTCTTCCCCCCCATCGTAACCCAGGTCTGTGTAGTCCTTTCCTGACCTACCTAGACTATCGGAAGCCCAGCTGCTTCCCAGCCATCTGCCATCCAAAAACCAGACAGGTAATACACATTCCAGCAGAGGCACACAGGATGACCGAGCAAAATAATACCGATTTTCTAAAAGTGGCCTCTATGAACTCAGAATTAAAAGGGCACCCTTGCTAAAGATTGCGTCTTTCAGAATGAAAAGGGCACCCTCGCTAAAGGCTGAGTCTTTAGACGCTGAGTTCAGGCAAACATAACTTCATTCACTTATACCTTTTAGGGCTACATACGTGGGTGGCACAATCCGCGCTGCAGGCCCACGAATTGCGGTTGACTCACAAGCCCCGGCACCCATAGTGCCAATGACTGGGAACTGACAAGTAAGTTACACATCCAATCCTAACACCATTTACCACAGGAGCACCAGCACTTTACCACTGATTAGCAGTGCGAAAAGCGCTTAGAAACTTTATGCCAGCAAAAACAGAGTCAAAACCGGGAGGGCAGAAAGCAAAAACTCAGGGGAACACGACAAAAGATGCCAAGTCTAACAGATTCTGACCTCAGAGCAGGGTTCGCACCTTCTAGTGTCGTGTAGATCCTATAAACCTATATTGGATCTACGTGTTTAGACAACACAGACTGTAGGATTGGTGTCTGGACTGATTCTAGACACCCCTACTGAGTAGGTTAGCCTGTCTACCAGCTAGCTCACAGTGCCACTAGAAACTCCTCTTACGAAGGAGAGAATAGTTCTTGGCAACTATCGAACAGGACAACCCCGATCCCTCAGGATCGTGGAAACAGTGCAATACTTTTCGCTCAGTCACTCGTGCTCACTTTGTAACCGAGAGATACACAGAACAAGCATTTGCAATGCAATCTGTCTCGCATTTGCGAGAGTTTGAGCTGTTGGCATTGTAAATGACAATGCCTTTTATTTATGTGTTTTGAAATGCGGCTAGCGGTGCATAAATACACACTTTGTACTTCTAGTCCTTGCTTACGAAAAGCAAGGCTGGCAGTAAAAGGAGGTTTAGTTATTGCCAGTCTTGAATCTCGTAAGCAAGGACTACAAGTATAAAGTGCGCCCTCGCAGGTTTTCAAAACACACAAATAAAATGCATTGTCAACAGCTGTAAGGAATATTTCATTCAACTGGATCTATGTTTTATGTCATTTTGTTTTTTTCATACGCAGCAGTTATAAACGGAGGTATTTAACAAGAGCAGAAGCGATTTTAAATTGCTGCAGGGAGATGACAACAAGAGCGCGAGACAAGAGCGCGAGACAACAAGAGCGCGAGACAACAAGAGCGCGAGACAACAAGAGCGCGAGAGAGAGAAAGAGCGAGAGAGAAAGAGCGAGAGAGAAAGAGCGAGAGAGAAAGAGCGAGAGAGAAAGAGCGAGAGAAAGAGCGAGTGAGAGCGAGAGAAAGAGCGAGTGAGAGAGAGAGCAAGAGCGAGAGAAAGAGCGAGAGAGAGAAAAAGAGAGAGAGCGAGAGAGCGAGAGAGAGAAAGAGCGAGAGCGAGAGAGAAAGAGCAAGAGAGAGAAAGAGCAAGAGAGAAAGAGCGAGAGAGAGAGAAAGAGCGAGAGAGAGAGAAAGAGCGAGAGAGAGAGAAAGAGCGAGAGAGAGAGAAAGAGCGAGAGAGAGAGAAAGAGCGAGAGAGAGAGCAAGAGCGAGAGAAAGAGCGAGAGAGAGAGAGCAAGAGCGAGAGAAAGAGCGAGAGAGAGAAAAAGAGAGAGAGCGAGAGAGCGAGAGAGAGCGAGAGAGCGAGAGAGAGAAAGAGCAAGAGAGAGAAAGAGCAAGAGAGAGAAAGAGCGAGAGAGAGAGAAAGAGCGAGAGAGAGAGAAAGAGCGAGAGAGAGAGAAAGAGCGAGAGAGAGAGAAAGAGCGAGAGAGAGAGAAAGAGCGAGAGAGAAAGAGCGAGAGAGAAAGAGCGAGAGAGAAAGAGCGAGAGAGAGCAAGAGAAAAAGAGAGAAAAAGAGAGAGAAAGAGAAAGAGAAAAAAAGAGAGAGAAAAGGGAGAGTTGAGCAGAAAACTCTATTTAATGCTGTTCCTCCAGAGACGCGTTGCTAGAGATAGCCGATTAAAGATCTGTCTCTATAACTTCACCTGAAGCATACTCAGTTGCAACCTATTCTCTGCCAGTCAAACCTTCTCCAAAACCTCCTTGCACCACATCGAGGTTCCAAACATTCAGCCTGCTCTACCCTCCACCAGAGGTTGCTTCTTGCGGACCAGTGTGCTCTTCACCGTTTCCAGTCAAGTCATCACCTCCATGGACCAGAAGGGTAACTACCAGCGGTGTCTTCTGAACCTCTATCCACAAGCAAAATTGAATATTCAAAATATACAATATATCTAAAATGTTCAACATTTGTAATTATCTTCACAAAAATAAATATCTACAGCATATGTGGATATAGCCAAGATGGGCGGGAGCCCGTGAACATCAGCATTTCTTGTAGACCTGCTCCTGTTGGTCAATCAGTATACATGCTACCTTGAAAATTACAGAGCCTTGTGGTGGTACTGCAAACCTCCGGCACATACCGCCGGCAAAACCGCTAGTCTTGGTCTGTACAGTTCCATCCCTCTTATACCATTCTGCCTCAGTCAACTGGTCCACGAACAAGCAGAGCAAACACAAAGATGATGGCCGGAGCGCTGAAACTTTTCAGACACTCATCCCCAGTCACAGATCTGAGTTGAGTTGAGTTGAACCCATCATCATTCTTTAGCTCACTTCACCACTCTAGTTCAGACCCAGCTATATGCAAATCAGTCTTGACTCTGTTCCTCACGGGAACAGTCCAGCCCTAACTGCCAAGTCAGGCCTTTCCCGGACTGGAAACCCGCATCCTGGGACCGGTTTCGGGTTAACACCCCTTATCAGCCAGGCTAGCTTGAATATTGTGGCAAAGTGAGCAGGCCTGACCTGGGGTGGCGAAGTGATGATGGATTCAGCCCAGATCTGTGACTGTTGGTGAGAGTCTGAAAAGTTACAGCGCTCTTCCCATCATCTCCTTGTTTTTGCCATGCACAAGCAGAGCCTTAAGTTCACTGCAGAACGACTGGAGCACCTCATCTGAGCATCGCTCATGACACCCAAGCTTCCCCCACGAAGGCAAATCAATTAAAGCCACACTCTTTGATACGTTCTCGATCTCCCTTCCCTCCGAACCTAATGCACGACCCCAAAACTTTGCCACATAACCTTCTTTAAAAAAACTCATTCAGACTACTAATCACACACAACAAAGTGATTAGCAGCTTACTCGTAAAGCCAGCAGGGCTTTGAATCCTCAGAGGAAAGAGGAGCTACACAAATGTTAGAACTCCAGATACATCGCCACTAGCTGTGTTAAAAAGCACTCATCATAGACATTATTGCATTCCCAACCTATAACAACCCCCCTCTCCTCACACAGATACCCCGTGCAGCGGAAACTAAGTGGTTCACTCCATCGCGCTTCTCTTTTTGGAAATGAAACAGGTACCACTGTGGTCCATGTGAAGGATATTTTGTTGGATAGTTTCTTTGTAACAAAGCCAAGAGGTGTGAGTCACAGGCCTTGGAATGTGTGCAGGACAGACAGGGGGACGGACAGTATGTCCCAGCCGCAGTCTGACAGCTGTTGGCACAGCAAGCACCGCTGGAATGCAGTTGAAGTTGCGCAAGAATGCAATGCAGCCGAGCACAGGGGCTTGAACGTGAGAGAGCGCATTCTGAGTTCAGCACTGCTGCTCCGGCACCGCAGCAGCGCGCCAAGATGACGTCCGAGGCATGATTGAAATGGTCGTAAATGGCCCAGAACCACGGATCAGCGCCAAGGCCCATTCTCCCCCAGGCTGAACAGAAAGAACGCCAGCCCACTGCGTTAACTCGCATTGAAAACATAAATGCTTTAGCGCCCTTTTGTGGCTGGGTTCATGGATAGAGCTGGTAGAGATCAGAGCCCCGCAGATCAGCAGAGAAGAGAAAAATCACTCTGCAAAATGTGATTAATTGAAAATCCATGCCCCTGCGGCCACAAATTTAAACTTCTGAAAGTTTAAAATAATCAAATATCATCAAGGATGTGTTGAAATCCTTAACTTTATCAACCTTTCAAATTACACCCTTCGAGTTTTGTTATTAACTTCAAGCACAGAGAGTGCACTTACAATACAAATATGTAGCAAATAAAACAAGCTGTTGTCATTGCGCAAAGGCAGCCGCTTGTTTATATTTGCTTTGTGCTTTCACTTTAACAATAGCTGCCGTCCCACACAGCACTCGCGGGGTTGGGCAGCAGCTACGGTTAAAGTGAAAGCGCGAAGCAAAAATAAACACGCAGCCGCCCTTGCCAAAGCTGAATGACAAAAGAATAGTGCTACCGACTAATGAAAGACAGTGTAACGCACAAGTAAAATATCCAGTCCTGATGGGCGGTCACAAAAGGAGACAGTGCGGTAACAAGGAGGGACTAAGAAGCCTCTTTATCAATCGGAAGCCAGCTGTTACTTTGGACTATGACACCAACCAATGAAAAATATGGGCGGAGGCTTCCACAGCACTTCTACAACATATCCTACTACAGCATGCCTCGCAGAGCGAGCAGCGCATGCTCTGCAACACCAGGCTCGACCTAATAAATGGTGGGGAACTTTTCAATAAGCATTTCTTGAACCAGCATCATTCTAGTTTAAATTAGGTGAGCGGAAACCACCATTAGACAAAATCACATATAAATGATAAGAAGCACTAACAGAGTAAAAGGATGGGAGATTTCTACCATTGTGCTAAAACAATGAACACAGGCAAGTATATAAAATACATGACAGTAGAATGCGTACTCCTATGATGCGACCCTAACTCGATGTACCTAAGTGTGCCTAGTATGTATGTAGGTGTAAAGCCAAGAATCCCTCTCGGATAAAGTCAACCCCATTACCTGAAGTGCGAGACTGACACCCCGCAAGGAATTTCAGACTACTGCGAGCTGGAGTATCTGCGTGCAGGAGCCTCAATGTCTCGTGTCATTGTGTCAGCATGAACATCCCTTTCTCCTCGGACTACTTCAGCAAGATATGGTGTTTATATACCCAAAGTGGTACCCTCAGGGGTTCTACTTTGTTGTATCATGTCGGACTTAGTATGACAGAAGGAATGAACCTTACTCATAGTTATTATGTAGGAGATGGTAGTCCTGCTGAGTTTCCAAGAATCCTCATGCATAACAGATGAGGTTACTTTTCAGGGAAAACCCCCACATCCTGTTAGCAGTACTGTAACTAGGTAAAAGGTCAGTCCCAAGAACAGTTCTGTAGTGTAATGGTAGAGGAGAATATAGGTGAAAAGTAAGGTGACTACCTGAGCCTATATTGAGATACCAATATAAGACATAACGCTTTGGGAAGGGGGGGATGCAGAAAAATCTGTGGTGGCAGGCTGGACAGGACCAGTCAGCCAGCCAGCACACTAGGGAACTAGTAAGGTGTCCTCTGGGTGCATGTATTCTTAAATCCATCCCTGGAATCAGCGTGTTTTTATTAATATGAGGTGTTTGATACCAAACACAATAGGTTTCAGTGAAGCAATTATGTAGCTGGGACCCTTATTTTGACCATTGCCCACTACATACCTTAAGATGGCTTCCCTGCTCACTTATATTATCCAGCAATGGAACTAGACATTACAGGGAAAAATCTGCTCATGCAGAAAGTTCCTCACATGTGGTATAATGCACCCTGGGCTCCAAGACCTGCTCTAGGGTTGACTTAAATAAAGACCATGCAGTGTTTTTGGCACAGCACACAGGACTGACATGTCAGGTTTTGAAACATGGATTGCAGCATGTCACGCAGTCTTTAATGGCAGTCTGTGTGGAATTTGTATGGGTCCCTTAGGGTGGTGGCATATATATGCAACGGTCTTTAGGGACCCTCTTTAGTACCCATGCTCTAGGTACCTGGGGTACCATTTACTAGGGATGTACAGGGGTGCTAAAGTCCTTGGCCAATTGCAAACTATCAGACATCAGTTTGTTTTAAGGCAAGAGCACTGGCAAGGGGGTCTGGCTAGCAGGCCTCAGTGCACTGTCAGTCGAAAATCAGCATCTGGCAGCTAAAAGGGGGACAAAAAGTGGGTGGGACTACTGTAACAAAAATGCTGCTTCCTACACCCCAGACCACTGACTGAGCTGCGACCACCGCCATCACGTTCATGAACACTAACGGGGCAGGAACCAGTGAGGCCAAAAGGGAGCACAGCAAATTGAAAATGCTCCTGGCCCACTGTGAACCACACACAGACCTTGTGTGAATGCAGGACAGGGATGGGGAAATAGGAGTCCTGTAGATCCCATTACCACAATCTGGTGTCCACAGTATAGGGCAGACAGGACCTCGGCTAGCATGACCATCTTGAATATGTCCTCCTGCAGGAAGGCATTGAGAAGGCGGAGATCAAAAACAGGAAAAAGGCCTATGTTCTTCTTCATCACAAGGAAGTAGCGGGAGGAATACCCAGTTCCCACTTCTGAGGCCAGAACCCACTATGGTTTCTTTAGCCAAAATGGCCTGTAGTTCTTTCCATGAGAGACAGACAGATGGTCCTCTATCATGTGCCCTGAAGGGGGTGCAAGGTGCAGCAGGTTAGCAAGGAGTGAGCCGCATAGCCTCGATGGATGATTTGGAGGACCCCTGTGCCTGTTGTGATGGCCTGCCAACCATGGAGAAAAAAAATTGGATACTGCATCCGAACAAGGGGCTTTGTGCCAGGAAAAACACACTAAAGCAGTGTTGAAACTGGTAGAGGGGCTGGGACTTAACTGCTCATTATTCCTCTTCTCTCCAATGTCTCCAAGAATTTTGGTCTCTGCCATAAAATAGCCAGCTGGCTAGAGGACAACTCTGGTGAAATGGGAAGCCTCTATCCGAGCCACACATGGGACGATATTGCTGATGGAATTGCCTTGTGGGACGAGAAAGGCCCAAGGAACTCATTGTGGCTTTACTTGAAATGTTCCAAGGCAGAATCTGCTCTGTCGCCGAAAAGGCGATAGCTGTCAAACATCATTCTCACTAGTGATAAATCGATTTGTCCAAAGTAGCCTGCAGACCTCATCTAGGTGTGCCACTTAAGAGCCACACTGAATCCCATAGCGCACCCCACAAACTAATCATGTGCAAGGTAGGTCTGTCTCTGAATTTTGCTGCAGTACGACCATCCTGAATAGGCTAGGCAAGAGAAGCACAAAGGGCATCCAAAACAACCGATAATCGTGCCAGCGTGTCCCAAAGAGAAGGAAGTTCCGTTAGAGAAGGCAGCTAGCATTAATCAATCTCAAAAAGGCTTGTTGAGGAAAAATAAATTCTTGCCAAACGGCTCACTTTATTTTGACTCCTGGTCAGGCTGAGGGGGAGTAAAGGCATTGTGGTTGGCCATGCTGGTGGATGCCTGTACCATCACAGTTTCTACAGTCAGTGGCTACGTCAGAAAGGTAGGGTCATTGGGGCAGGGCAATAGCCCAAGGCCCCTTCACCTTCCGGATCTGCAACTTCACCAGCATCCGGACAGCCAAACCACCCACCAAAGAACGCTGCCTCCACACCCAACATAGCCATTGCCATCCCGGAAGGATACAAGATCACGCCCAGGGACCGCACCAATGGAACAGGAGGAGGAATCGTCATTGTTCACAGAAACACACTCAGAGTATCGACCAACACATACGACACCCTCTGCACCGCTGAACACATGCACTTCCAGATACACACTAATCCCAACACCACCCTCAGAGGAACCTCATCTACAGACCCCCTGGACCCCGACCACAGTTCAGAGACTCCATCGCAGACTTAGTCAGCACGAACGCCCTCGCCTCCACAGACTACATCCTCCTAGGAGACCTGAACTTTCATCTCGAGAACGACGACACCAACTCCACCGCCCTGCTCGACAACCTCGGACTCAGACAACTCGTGACAACACACACCCACACCACCGGCCACACGCTCGTCCCCATCTTCACCGCAAGTCCCCACGTCTCCTTCAACCGCACCACCGAACCCCACTGGACCGACCACCACTGCATCCACTTAACCTTAAGGAAGTCCACCACGCACCACCGCACCAAACTGCTGCCCAGACAATGCTGGAGCAAAGTCACCGAGGACCAGCTCACCACCACCCTCGCCCATAACCCACCCGCCAACTCCACTGACCCAGACACCGCCACCCGCCACCTCAGACAATGGATCGACGACTGCGCCAGCACCCTCGCCCCGCTCAAGACACCCTCCAACAGCCACACCAGCAAGAAAGCCACCTGATTCACTGAAGACCTCTAGGCCTCCAAAAGAATATGCCGAAAATTGGAGAAGAACTGGCTCCGCGAACGATCATCGGACAGCTACACAGCCCACAAGAACGCCACCTGCAGCCATCACCAACTCATCAGAGCCGCCAAACGGGCCTCATTCAAGGACCGCCTTGACAACAACGCACACAATAGTAAGGAGCTCTTCAACATCGTGACAGAACTCTCCAACCCCTGCTCCAACGCCAACGACATCCCGCCTTCGAAAGACCTATGCGACTCACTGGCTACCTTCTTCCACCGCAAGATCACCGACATCCACGACCGCTTCAAAGCCATGACCGCACCGACAACTACCGCCCCCACCACCACCACACGCACCAACCATCTGCTCTCCTGGACAAGCGCCAACGACAAGGACACCAGCGAGATCATGAAAACCATCCACTCCGGCTCACCGCTAAACCCATGCCCCCACCACATCTTCGACAAAGCCAGCGCATCCATCGCACCCCATCTCAGCAAAGCCATCACCATCTCCTTCGAGACAGCAACCTTTCCGGAAAGCTGGAAACACGCCGAGATCAACGCCTTACTCAAGAAACCAAAGGCAGACCCCAAGGACCTCAAGAACCTCCGGCCCATCTCCCGGCTCCCTTTTCTGGCTAAGGTCACATAGAAAATCGTCAACAAACAGCTGACCTGCTACCTCGAAGACGACAACATCTTGGACCCATCCCAGTCTGGTTTCCACAGCAACCACAGCACCGAGACTGCCCTCATCTCCGCCACAGATGACATCAGGACCCAACTAGAAAATGGAGAAACAGCAGCCCTCATCCTCCTGGACTGGTCAGCCGCCTTCGACACGGTCTGCCACTGCACCCTAGGCACACGCCTACACAACGCTGGAACCCGAGGGAAGGCCCTGGACTGGACCACATCCATCCTCTCCAGCATTACTCAGAGTGTCTGCCTCCCCCTTTCCAGTCCAAGGCCATCGAGATAATCTGCGGCGTACCCCAGGGCTCGTCCCTCAGACCAACGCTGTTCAATATCTACATGGCACCCCTCTCCCACGTCGCCCGCCAACACGACTTCAACATCATCTCCTACGCCGACGACACCCAGCTGTTCATCTCCCTCACAAACGTGCCCCACACAGCCAAAATAAACCTCCACGAAGGAATGAAGGCTGTCGCTGACTGGATGAGGAACAGCCGGCTGAAACTGAACTCCGACAAGACGGAGGTCCTCATCCTTGGGTCCACCCCTTCGGCCTGGGATGACTCTTGGTGGCAGACCACACTGTGAACTGCTCTGAAACCCACAGACCACGCACGCAACCTAAGGGTCATCCTCGACGCCACCGTCACCATGACCATGACTAAACAGGTCAACACCGTCTCCTCTTCCTGCTTCAACATCCTCCCCACTGAAAGAAGAAGAACAGTCACCCAGGCCCTCGTCACCAGCAGGCTGGACTACGGTAACCCCCTCTACGCAGGAGCATCGGCCAAGCTCCTGAGACGGCTGCAACGCATCCAGAACACCTCGGCACGTCTGATCCTCAACATTCCTCGCCGCAGTCACATCACTCCCCACCAGAAGGACCTACACTGGCTTCCCGTCAACAAGAGGATAACCTTCAAGCTCCTCATCCACCCACACAAAGCCCTCCACGACAACGGCCCAGCGTACCTCAGACAACTCAGCTTCTACACCCCCACCCGCAAGCTCCGCTCTGCCACCCTCGCCGCTGTACCCCGCATCTGAAGAACGACAGCCGGAGGCAGATCCTTCGCCATCTCCCTGCCAAGACCTTGAACACCCTCCCCACCAACCTACGGCAGACTCAAGACCTAGCTCTTTGATCAGTAGCAGCCACCACCCCCCTGCGCCTTCAGACCCTCACGGGTATGTAGTGTGCTCTACAAGTGTCCTGACTGATTGATTGACTGAGATGAATGCTGATTTTCCACACCGACATTTACAGAAGTCTATATTCCATTAAGGACACAACCTATCTGGAACGCATGGGCCAATTAGTGTCTCAGATATCCTCCCCTCCTTTGATCATATAAAAGATCAAGTAATGAGGTCAAAAAAGACAGAGGAGCATGGCTTGAAAATCTTTCCAATGTTTGCAACTCTCCTTCATGTCACTCAAACATCTGGGCAGGAAAGTCAACACTTTATGGTTGACAACAGTCTAACGCTGGATCTAGAAGGAAAGCTGTCCTTCAACCCGGTCTGGCTTCAATCATGTGCTAACCTCCAGCTAGTGGATGCAAAACCTTTTTATTCATATCATCTACTTCCCGGTCAATCAGCTCAGGTCAAAGACAACAGGTGGAGAGTAACATCCGATTCAAATATGAGCTCACCATCCTACTGTGGAAAGTCTTTCAAATCTTAAAAAGTGATTCTGCCTGCACTGGCCTAATCATTTCAGCTAGTTATGTGTTACTCACTGATAAATTGCACATGAATTAGTGATTGGTGTTGAAATCAGTCTGCCTGTACACAAAAAGCTGGCAGTTTTCCCTAAAAAATAAACTATATTCCTGTGGGCATATAGGCATTCAGTTCTCACAAAATAAAGAAAGAGAAAATTACATCTTGTAAGGTTCCTCTACACAGAGATGTGCATTCACTGAACAATGCTACAGTCTCTTAAAACAACTATGGCACTGCACAAACCCTTTACCATTCTTTCAAATTAATTAGTACATAGTGCTATAATTTTCCTGTCTCTTCCTGTCTCTTCTTTCACCCAGACTTTTTTTTTGGACACCCTGTAACAAGATCACCACCTGAAACATAACTATTACTTGCCTCATTAAACACTGGATACATAACAGCATACAAAGGCATGGAAACCATAGAAGTGGTCTCTGCTTCATTCTTCATCTCTTCCATTGTCATCCTCATTCAAAGACCCTTGTAGTGCTGGAAAACAAGGCTAGAAAAGCAAAGGAGTCTTCATTCAGAGCCGGGGGTCTTATTTTCCACCTTCAACAAGAACCCTTCAATTTGCCCCTGTAATTAACAAAAATTATAATTTAGGAAAACTGAAAGCATGAACATGCATCATTAAAACAGTTTATGATAAACGTTAAATACGAACAAATTTAGAATTTCTAGATTTAACTTTCTGGTATTCTGGGATTTTGACAGTGTTATAATTTATAATCTGCAGTCAGTAAGAGTTGTGTGCCATAAAACATGATGGCAATGGTGTTCTAGTGCTTAATAATTTTACTTTTATTTCTGGTTTCTTTGCACACCAATAGTGCATCTGTATTGAAGTACAGGTTTGGACAATTCAGGCTCTAAACTGCACATGTATCATGCCACAAACTACGCCTATGGTGAAACTGAAAATATTGCATTGATCCTGGCAGCCCTTGCTGCAGAGTCTCTAGATACAACTGACCTGGGCGCCACAGCATTTACTACAACTATATTACCTGGTTGGTACTGCATCTGTCTATGCAACTCACATTATTCTCATGCATTTTATCTAGGGTTATTAAGTGCAGGCCTAGAAATCTGAAGTTTGAGCTATTGGCATTGTAAATGACAATGCCTTTTATTGATGTGTTTTGAAAAGCTGCAAGCGGTTCGTAAACACGCACTTTGTACTTCTAGTCCTTGCTTACGAGAAGCAAGACTGGCAGTTAAGAGGCACAGTTATTGCCAGCCTTGCATCTCGTAAGCAAGGACTATATGTACAAAGTGCGCCCGCGCAGGTTTTCAAAACACACAAATAAAAAGTATTGTCTTTTGCAAAGCCAATAGCTCAAACTCTCGCAAATGCGAGACCTACGGCATTGCAACTGCTTGTTTTAATTTGCATACCTAGAAGCCACTGCACAGCCGTAAGACGGCTCATTTCATTATCACAGTAAAACAGTATTAATTTTTTAGCATCGACAATCCCAGCATGGTTATGTAGGTCTATCGATAACACAGTGACACACATTTTTGTTTTAAAGTTGACATAATATTTATAAGTTCTAATCATAACAGTAAGCAGAGGTGACATCAATTCTAATACGGATACATGAAGCACTGTGTATCTTACAATTTATAGTCCTGGTTAGCAGTGGCAACTTTACAATTTGGTTCAAAAGTTACATATTATTGTTTTGCACATGCAATTTATGCCATGCCAGAAAGCAAGAACTTTATTATGGGTAAAGTACATGCACATAGGTAATCTGTGTTATTTACTTACATTTGTAGTACGGAATTTGTACTCACTACGTGGCTTGTTTAAGTATGCATTTTCCAGGAAGTAGCCCGCTTCGATATTGGGTTACACTAAATTAAGTTACATATGATGGATGAATGATGCTACAGGGTAGAAATTATCCCGGGAGGTGCAAGGCTCCTTCGTGCTCCTTCAGAGCAAATCAATCAATCAGAACACTTGTAAAGCGCACTACTCACCCGTACGGGTCTCAAGGCCCTGGGGGGGTGGGAGGGAGAATGCGGCTGCTGCTCGAATAGCCAGGTCTTGAGTAGTCTTCTGAAGGTTAGCAGGTCCTGGGTCTGCCGTAGGAGGATGGGGAGGGTGTTCCAAGTCTTGGCGGCGAGGTGGGAGAACGATCGGATGCCGGAAGTCGTTCTTCGGATGCGGGGGACGGTGGCGAGGGCGAGGTCGGCGGAGCAGAGCTGGCGGTTGGGGGTGCAGAAGGTGAGTCGTCTATTGAGGTAAGCTGGTTCGATGTTGTGGAGTGCCTTGTGGGAGAGGAGCTTGAAAGTGATCCTCTTGTCGACGGGGAGCCAGTGCAGGTCTCTCAGGTGGGGTGTGATCCGGCGTGCAGAGGCGCTCTGAATCCGTTGTAGTCGTTTCAGGAGTTTTTGCCAAGGCTCCTGCGTAGAGGGCGTTTCCAAAGTCCAGCCTGCTGCTGACGAGGGCCTGGGTGACCATTCTTCTTGTTTCAGTGGTATATCCACCTGAAGATCTTGCTTAGCAAGCGGAGGGTGTTGAAGCAGTAGGATGAGACGGCGTTCACCTGCTTTGTCTAAAGAGAGTTGAGTCGAGGATGAACCCCAGGTTGCGTGCGTGGTCAGTGGGTGTTGGCGCTGTTCCCAGTGTGGTGGGCAACCAGGAGTCGTCTCAGGCCGAGGGGGTGGAGCCGAGGATGAGGACTTCTGTCTTGTCAGAGTTAAGCTTCAGCCGTTTGTTCTTCATCCACTCGGCAACGGCTTTCGCTCCTTCGTGAAGGTTGGTTTTCGCAGTGAGGGATAGGATCAGCTGGGTGTCGTCAGCATAGAAGATGATGTTGAGGTCATGTAGTTGGGCGACGTGGGCGAGCGGTGCTATGTAGATGTTGAACAATGTCAGGATGAGCCCTGGGATTCGCCGCAGATAATCTCGGTGGATTTGGTTCGGAAAGGGGGAGGCGGACGCTCTGGCTTCTGCCAGAGAGGAAGGAGGTGGTCCATTCCACAGTGATAATAAAGAAAAAGGCAGATCAATAAGACAAAATATTTGCCTAGGATCACACAACTTGAGACGAGTTCATAGGTCAACTACATTACAGTTAGATCGAGTAGATTAAGTTACTAGACCTGCAGGTCTAGTAACATTTTTATGAGATGTTGATGACTATCACTGTCTTGCCACTGTGTAGTGACTTCCCGCTTACTTCTTTGTCCTCTCGTTTTTTGAGTGACATGGGTGGCTGCGGTCCGTTAGCGCCAGCGGTCAACCTTGGTCTGGGACCTGTGACAAAAAAGATACTGAAGATAAAACCTGAATAGTGAATTCGAATTACAAATGGAAACAATGCTTGGAAATTACAATTTGAAGTACTCAACCAAAAATTGGAAAAATAGGGGAAAGAATTGCAAGAAGGGAAATTGCGCAAATATAAGAGAGATATGATAGATTACAAGTTTAATGAAGTGTATCCGTGGGCCGAGATCTACGCTTGGAGAAGATTGGACCATAAAAAAACTACAACATCCTCAGACGAAAGTTCGGTCTCAGACCAAGAAGCTACAACTAGTAGAACACCAGCTCAGGTGGCGATTTCCCAGTCACAAACCACAGAACCATCCACTGAATCCGGTCAAACACCACAGGTTTTATCTCAAGTATGTTTTTTGTCACAGGTCCCAGACCAAGGTCGAACGCCGGCACTAACGGACCGCAGCACATCCATGTCACTTGAAAAACAAGGAGAGGACAAAGACAAAAGCGGGAAGTCATTACGCAGTGGCAAGACCGTGATTTAGTCATCAACATCTCTTCTAAACAATTAACTCAACGGCAAAAAGTATTCTGGGACGTGGAATGACATTTGTCCCCACTGGGACAACGACTCCATTGCAAATTGAAGCGGAGCTATATAGATTCATGAGGACACTGAGATTATGGCACTTTTTTACCAACTTAATACCTCCCGAGCAAAATAGAGAAGAAACATCTATTAACATATTCAAACCC
Organism: Lissotriton vulgaris; assembly: GCF_964263255.1. Lineage (NCBI taxonomy): Eukaryota > Metazoa > Chordata > Amphibia > Caudata > Salamandridae > Lissotriton > Lissotriton vulgaris. The sequence goes on along the minus strand of NC_141699.1, from coordinate 1,010,230,141 downwards.
AAAAGGTAGCTTCACTCCTCCAGTGTCGCACAAAACGTTGGACACCTTTGAAGTACTAGTACAGAAAGATCTTAAGAAAAGGAGTTATCAATCTAGAAGAAGAGACAATCTTACAAAACATGACAAAACTGTCATGAGAGCCCTAGCAAATGACCGAGAAATTACAATGCATCCAGCGGACAATGGGGGGTGCAGTAGGGATTATGGATACAGCATACTATCAGGCAAAATTTAATGTGCATGTAGATGATGACAATACATACATGAAACTCATGTATGATCCAACAACCCAACTACAAAAAATATTGGCAGAATTACTCCAAAATGCCATAGAACAGGATTGGATCAATGAACAGACCAAATCATCTCTTACCACTACTAACCCTCAGAGACCAGAACTATATATGAACCCTAAGATTCACAAGAATGCCTTGGATCCACCTTTCCGTCCAATAGTATCAGGATGCGGTTCAATTTTTGACCCTCTTAGGAAATTTCTGGATCGTTACCTACAACAATTTGTACAGGGGTGGTGTTCATATCTTAAAGATACCACACATTTTCGCGGGTCTAGAGGCAGTAGAATGGGCATTATTAGCCCCTTCCACACTCATGACGAGCTGGGCTCGTCATGGTGTAGCCTCCTCGTACACTGATGACGAGCCCAGCTCGTCATGAACAATGGGAAACTCAATAAATCAGCACAGGGGGGGAAAAGCCTTAGCAGCCATGGAGTTAGGGATGGATAACATTGACATGGATAAAATCTTCATTTTACAACTGTTGAAATTCTGTCTGCATCATAGCTACTTTGAATGGCAAGGACAATTTTATGCTCAAATGACTGGGGCCTCCATGGGATTTTTGGGGGCCCCTGCTTATGCAAATACATTCATGGCTTTATTGGAGTATGAGAACATGTCTAACCCACGATGGTGGCAAAACGTTAGATTGTATTGTCGGTATGTAGAGGACATTTTTTTTTTATATGGTCCAACACCAAAGAAACACTAGTGACCATGATTGAGATGCTGAACACAATCAATCCTAGAATACAATTTGACCTACCACCTAGAAGATCATAGTATACATTTCCTTGACGTACTAGTGAGTAAATCTTTGGCGTCTCACAAATTTGATAAAGACGTTTACAGCAAACCCACTTATAGGAATAACGCGCTTGTGTACTCCAGTTTTCATCCCAAAAGCATGATAAAAAATCTGCCTTATTCGCAATTCATTCACATTAGAAGAATTTGTTCGGATCCCACTGCATGCACACAGAAATTGCTTGAGTACAAACACAGTTACCTAACACAGGGCTATCCTGAAACCATTTTACAGGATTGCTTAAGGCGTGCTCAGATGAAAGATCGCAAAGAATTGCTCTTACCACAGGACAGACATGGAGACAAAAGATTGGTCTTCATGTCAAAATACTCCACTGTTTTACACTCTGTTAAAAAGATAATAAACTCCAGATGGGAGTTGTTGGAGAATGAAACAGATTTTAATGGAATATTTCAACACAAACCCTTATACGCTTATTATACAAGGGGTACAAATTTACGTTCAATTTTATCTACTCCTGATCAAACTGGCAACCAGGTTAAACTGCATGACACAAATAAATGTAATAATTACATACACTGCAATAACGTGATAACAGGAAATGTTCTGACTCATCCATTGTCAGGAAAGAAAATCAAACTTAAGCATACAAGTCATTGCAATTCAAACAATGTGGTGTACTGCATTGAATGCCCTTGTGGTAAAGGTTATGTAGGGAAGACTGAACGCAAATTAAAGGTCAGGATCATGGAACAGAAGAGTAAAGTTAGAACGAGAAGTACAACTTCCACTCTTGCGACTCATTAGGAGGAAGCCAAACATACCATTTTGCAGTTAAGATTTCAAATAATTGAAAAAATTCAGGCATATCCAGGAATGGATATAACAAAAATTCTTCTTCGAAGAGATCCACTTGATTAAATACCTAGATACATTTATTCCGCCAGAACTCAATGACTGATTAGATATGAGCTGTTTTTTGTAACAACATACACGTCAATGATACAGGTGGGATAAAAGCAAAATGGTCTCATGTGGTCAGTGTAAATAATACACATTTAAGCACATGGCGTTGGGGTTACAGGGAGCATGGTTTTATGTTGGTGTTTCATCACTCACAAGTTACTATATTCTGTTTTTGTTCATGTCCTCATTTGGTAGATTGTTCTTGGAACTGGTTTAGTCATCTTGAGACTACTTGTCCAAATTACCAAGCGGATCGGATTAACTTGTTTGTGTCGTTAGAGGATGGATTTTGCGGATTGTCCCATTATCTTATGTTCTCAGTCCATTAGAATTCCGTTACTGTTTATACACTTCGTTTTATATAATATTATTCGGTTGACTGTTCACGGACGGACGTTAGTAGCATCAAGATACTATTCAAGTTCCTGTTGTGACCGCAACATATTACCAAATTGTTTCTTCAAACTTTGATGCACCACTATACACAGCGTTTTCTCTGGGTAAGAATCTAGCTGTGTTATTATCGTACAGCAACGATTTGCGAAATTCTTTTACACAAGGACTAGACTCATTCAGTGATTCTATCTTTTGATAGGGAGCATTGTCACAACATACCGATCTTGCCCTTATCTACATACGCCATTTCAGACGTTTGAGGTGAGCGTCGGAAACAGTTATTCACATCAAAGATATTATGTATATAAAAGTTCCAAAGGATCTGTGGAAAGATTGTAAAAGGAAAGTGGATTGGCCAAAAGGGGAGCCAGGAAGGGAGGAGCACCAGGAGATAAAGTAGATGAGAAGTACAAAGAAGTAGTGAAATACTTAAAAGACAAAATACCAGAAGGCAAGGTAGATTGGAACAAAATCACACATCCTAAACAAGAAAAGGATGTGTGTGTGAACTTGTATTTTGACCGGCTTCTCCAAGTCTATCAGCAGAACAGTGGGCTAAAAAAATCCAATGGGAAAAGCCATGCCAGCCTTTGTCACCACTTTTGTCCAAGGCCTGGGACCACATATTAAAACACACCTACAAACTTCTTTTGTTTGCTGGCAGCAAGAGCCCATATATAAGGTGCTGGCAGCAGCAAGGTACTGCTCTGTCTATCAGTCAGATGTACTGACAGGACAACAGATAGATGAATATCTAACACAGCCATTGCAATTAAGGGTAGGCACCATAACTGTCCATCATCAGTTTATCCTCAGCAGATTCTGCCCAGTGAACTTGCTAGGGAGGGACTTGCTTTGTAAATTGCAATGCACCATACACTGTTCACCAACAGGGGTCTTTTTGGAAAGCAGACCTAATGGTCTGATGCTTCAAGCCTTCATGACCTGCTCTGACCCAGTCATACCCTCAGAGCTGCGTGACTGTGTGCCACCCCAAGTCTGGGCTACCAGTGCAAATGATGTAGGGAAAGTGTTGAATTACCCACCAGTACAGATTACATTGAAGCCAGGAGCCACCCTCCTGAGAGTACCACAGTACAAAATTTCAAAGGAAGGGGAGGAGGGCATAGCACCAGTAATACAGGACCTCCTGAAACAGGGAATAATAAGGGAGATACACTCTAGCCAATGCAATACACCCATACTCCCTGTAAAGAAAGCATCCAAGGGCCCGGATGGGGCTCCTGTACACAAGACCTGGGGGAATTGAACAAAATAGTGATACCTTCCTTCCCAGTCGTTCCAAACCCAGCAACAATATTGTCTAATATCCCAGTCACAGCCACACACTTTACAGTACTGGATTTGAGCTCCGCTTTCTTTACCATTCCCCTGCACCCTGACAGGCAATCATATTTCTCGTTCGGTTTCAGATCGAAGAGATTCACATGGTTCAGGCTTCTCCAAGGTTTCACAGAATCATCCACCATTTTTACGAATGCACTAAAGACAGATCTAGACTCCCCTAGTGCCGAAGGGAGTCTCAACTCTTCTCCAGTACAAAGACGACTTACTACTGGCCTCACCATCAAGGGAGGCTTGCATACAGGACACCATTGCTGTCCTGTGCCACCTAGCAATGAAGGGTTACAAGGTGTCCTCAAAGAAATTACAGTTCTGCCTCACGGCTGTGAGGTATCTAGGCCACGAACTGTCCGAAGGGACCAGGAGATTACTACCTGACAGGATATCAACAATCACCCATTTTGCCCGACCAAGCACACAAAAAGAGGTTCAGGCATTTCTGGGGGTGGCGGGATACTGATGTCACTGGATCCCAAATTTCTCCCTCACTGCAAAGCCATTACAAGCACTAACACACAAAGAGGTCCCAGGCGTGGTACCTTGGCCCCCAGATTGTAATAAAGCATTCAACAATCTCAAAAGTGAACAGAGTGGAGCACCAGCACTAGGCCTCCCAGGTTACACCAAAGATTTCCACCTGTTCTGTCATGAGAAGGGAGAGTGCTCACTGGGGGTACTAAGTCAAAAGCACGGATCTTACTATCGCCCAGTGGCATACTACTCAGCCACACTAGACCCAGTGGCCTCTGCACTCCCGCCTTGCCTCCAAGCAGTGGCTGCAGCCGCACTAGCAGTGGAACAGTCACAGACCATAGTGCTGGCACACACCATGATTTTGCACGTTCCCCATTCGGTGGAAACCCTACTCATGTCCACTAAGACTCAACACCCGCCAAATGCACGTCTTACTAGTTATGAACTGATACTGCTAGCACCACACATTGCATTCAGGAGGTGAACCACTTTGAACCCACCATGCCTTTTGTCAACAGAGCACGAGCTGGATGACCTAGAATCAGATTATGCATTTCAGGATTATGTATTAGCCAATGACAGACACACAAAGGTGCGCCCAGACTTGAAAGACACACCACTTCCCAATGCACAAGGGGCCTTGTTTGTAGATGGGTCATGTCTTTGGGATAATAAAGGAACTTTGCAGGCCTCCTATGCAGTAGGTACAGCTAATACAAACTACTGGAAGGGGGAAGGCTGGCAAATGCCAAGAGCGCATAAGCAGCCAAACTCGAGGCACTAACGAGGGCATGCACATTGGCTAAAGGAAAAAGAGCAAATATATATACAGACAGCCAGTATGCCTTCAGAGTGGTCCATGACTTTGGCCAGCTGTGGTCAATGAGGTGATTCCTCATATCAGCAGGCCAACAAATACAACACGCCCAATTGATCAGTTACCTCCTCCATGCCCTGCTACTACTATCAAAGGTGGCTATCATCAAATGTGCAGCACACACTTCAGCAAAAGACTGTCAAAAGGAAATGCATTCATTGATGGGGAAGCAAAGAGAATAGACCTGACAGGCTGTCAGCTAACTATGGTGCAGATGATAAGCATCAGCAATAACGCAGAGGTTAGCAATGATTCCTTACACTTTGACCCGATACACATTCAGAGCAAGGTGGAGAAAGAAGAAAAGGTAGAGTGGGTAAAGGGAGGGTGTGTGCAAACAAAGGAGGGATTATGGATAGGGCCAAATGGAAAAATATGTCTACCTTCATCCATGCTCCCCTCCATGGCACGCCTTTTTCATGGACCCTAACATGATGGCAGGGATGGGATGATCAGATTATTTTCCCAATGCTGGTACAGCTGCAAGTTTCGCCAAATAGCAGAAAGAATTGCAGACAGTGCACCGTTTGCGCACAATACAATACTGGGAAAGGTACACAAACTGCACCTGGCCACTCCCCACGGACCCTTTGAGAGCCTCCAGCTGGACTTCATTGACATGCCCCCACCCACCCACCCACCAGTACAAACATGTTTTGGTAATTGTGTGCATGTTCAGTAAGTGGACCGAAGCATACCCAACAAAGAACTGTGATGCACATATGGTTGTTAAATGCCTCCTACAGGAACTCATCCCACGCTTTGAGATACCAGCCCTTCTGAGCTCCGACAATGGGCCAGTGTTAATTTCCCATGTCATATGGGGAATATGCAAGGGACTTGGGGTCACACAGAGACTACACTACAGGCCATATGTCCACAGCCCCACTATCAGTAACAGACAAACTGCTTTTATGTTATTGCTAGAAATTAACATAGACTTTACGTTATCTTCACTGCCAGTTCTGCAGGCTCTTCCAGAAGCAACAACTCCACCACTACATGACCTGCAGCCTGGTGACTGGATCTGGGTAAAGGCCCACACCCGACAGCACTGCCTCCAGCCAAGGTGGAAAGGACCCCACCAGATTATCCTTAGCACAGCAACAGCAGTCAAGTGCCAAGGGCTAACATCCTGGATCCACAGCTCACACACCAAGAAAGCAGAAGGACCAGACAGCAGAGAACCAGCTCGACCAGCGATATCTGAAGCACCATGCAGGTACAACCTTCGATCCACCAAACCTTCGATCCACCACGCAAGACAAGACCAACGGGAAGTAAGAGGCAGATACCGGCTCGGGGCAGGCTAGGCCTCCAACAGAACACAGAAGACTCCAGAGGCAGTCACCCACTGCGTACAACAAGTCCAGGCCTCTGGGAATCACCCCTCCGAAGACATCTGTACCAGCTGCCTTCCAAGGGAGTGCCAACTGTCATGTGCTAGTAACCACAGACGGTACACCAAGGCACTAATGTTTTCTTCTAAATGGTTGACTGGTGTCTGCACCAATAGACCCCTAGGAGGTGCATCACCCGCTAGTTCCATATCAAAGACAAGACTTTGGAACATCAAAGAACTGAATTGAACGCTTGGTTAACCCCTTCGACGCTGATGACGAGCTGGGCTCGTCATGGCGTAGCCTCCTCGCACGCTGATGACGAGCCCAGCTCGTCACGTAAAGTGCGATTTAGAAAAACTCAGCGCAGGAGCGGAATTCCGCTAGCGCGCATGGAGTTAAGGAAATGCAAACACCTAAGTAGACCACATTCACGACAAATGCCAGCAAACTGATCTGGAAGGCTTAGGTCTATACAGGTGAGAGTAGAAGAGTCACAACTAATAATAAATATAAGGCAGTTGTGTCCTGGAATAGATTTAAATAGTGTGCTAGAACTGACTGTGCCAAATCCTCCGCTATTGAGTGCGTTGAGAGACCTGATCTTGCAAGACATTTCATTTCCCGTTTTCGGACTTCAAACAACAGCACAAGATATTGCAGACATACGCTTTGACATTTTGGATTGCATGATTTATGCAATAGAAGACATAGGATCTGGTCTTACCAGAGACATTACCTGAACAATTGAAAGTAAAGAACAATGCCAGGAACAAAAAGACCCATCAGAAAATGGCCATCAGGGATATGACCAATATTGACACCAGTCCCAGGGATAATAGAGATTGCGCTGTTAATAATATTAGCAAAAGACATTGAAATACCGTTCATCAATTGCCGGCAAGGGGATGAGGGGGACCAAAATTTAACTAATGATGAAAGACTAATAGATTTTGAAAGTGAAGACACTTTGGGGAGGGTTGGCACTGAAGAAGTAAGGGAAAGGGAATTGTGGGACGAATATAATGAAACCAATATGTTGAAATGCTAAAAATGTATGTACGCATAATGAACATATCTGGATGCTATGTTTGCACACACTTGCCAACAGAGACAGAGAACAGCAAGAGCTACAATGTGCTGCCGGTTTCCAAATATGTGGGATGCATATTAATGCGAGATTTGCTCCTCAACCAGAACAACATGTCAGTGGCAGTTGCACCACCAGAGAGTAGCAGAATTGCAACCAAACAGGGTGGGTAAGAACCTGGGGGAAAGAGAACGCCATGCATTAACATGCAACCAGCAAAAAGGGATAAGGAAACGTTAGACACATTTGATAAAACTTCCAGAAATGAAGAATGGAAAGGAAGGGCAGGGTGGAACAGCTTGGGGACAAAGGAAGGAAGGAGAGTTGAAGGTACCCAGATTTAAATTAGAACAACTTCCTTCAGCCCCTTCCTGTATTCAGAATAACCAGGTAGTACTGCCAAAAAGAATACCTAAATTGCCACAGGAGGGAAAAAAACTGCTCCATACAACAGTTACTGCAGAAAGACGCATGGAAAGATTGCATCTCATTTGGATGCACTATAGCAGAAATGGCGCAAGGAAACAAGGGACTGCTCGATTGTGAAGACAGGATAAAACGAAATAAAGGGAATTAAGGAGGAAACGAACGTGCAACAAATATTCGTGGGCAAGAGTAACTGCACAGACTGAGTTACGGGACGGGAGGGGGCTGCACTGAGGTTCCAGACTCTGGGGCGCGTCTGGGGGTTGCACTGGGGGGGGCATTCATTTACGGTGGGATGACGCGGGACGCATGGCAGGTACACCTTGGGGTACACATGACTGGATGGGGTTAGCAGTCCCACAGACACACTCTGGGGGGAGGGGTGGGAGTTTAGTTGGGGTAGTTCTATTGACCTTATTTCGATACTAGACCTTTTTGCCGCGATCGCAGTAGGGGATTGCCAGTTGACACACTGCTCCGATAAGCTGCCTATGGAGAGGCATTGCACTTGGTTATACTAGACTAACGACACATCACCACACCGCCGGGCCTCCGGGATGCCGGCAAAAAGGCTGTGTACGGTTCTTCTCGTTCACTGCTAGCATGTTTTTTTGTAGTGTATGATATAGTGCACTGTGAAAATGTAAAGACTTGGTGGTGTCGATGGCTTTGCTTTCAATAAAGGTCTTTAAAAAAAAGAGTAACTGCACAGACATAACAAAGCTATCACGGATCAGGAACAATAATCAGAGATCCTCACCTGGACTAGTAGGATACAAGGGACTATTCTTTGTACGCGGCCAGTGGGCATACTTCTACCTGCCACCAGGATGGTATGGCACTTTTTATCTTGCCTCCATCATACCACAAATGGCACATTTTTACGACATAGTACAGATCACATGCCAAGGCCCACGGCCTAGGAGAATTAGGAGGACACCAGAATGGGAAGACAACGTAATGACAGGCTTTGGGATGATGGTCCCTGGTGCAGGGATTATCTACACCACACAGAGAATACATCAGTTAGCAAGAATGATTGAAGACCTAACTGACTCAACAGCAGCAGGGATGAGAAACATTACTGAGGAACTGACCGCCATGAGGGCCGTAGTGATGCAGAACAGAGTTGTGTTAGACATCATTCTGGCCAAAGAGGGCGGAGTCTGCCACGTCATCCAGCAGGTGTGCTGTTCGTATATACCTGACAACAGCCGCAATATAGATGATGCAATACCAAGATTACAGACATTAGGGACGAAGAACACAGAACACATACAGGGAGCATGTGGGAAGACTTCATAGTATGGCTAGCAAGATGGGGATCATGGATATTGGAAGTGATTATTGTAATAATCACGGTATTACACTGTGTGATGATCCAGGTTTGCCCAACATGATGCACAGCCGTTGTATCCTGCTGTGCACGCTGTATGCCCCATAACAAATTGCATGGACCTCGTGAACACCATACCAATGGAGGTGAGGGGTTAGGAGATATTGATTTGGCATCAGATGGGGCAATGTAGAAGCCATTTTCTTTAGGATACCAAATGCAGTAAGCTTCTAGGTCCTGTTAAGTTGACATAATAAACACTGCACGAGATGCTTGCACTTTTCCCTAGCTTCAGAGAAACAGCTTTAGTAACGCAAGGCTTGCTCGGAAACGAGATAAGTGGCATAAGGGAAGATGCCTGCTTAGGCACGTACATTTCAGCATATCCCATTCCGCAGTATGTTTCTGGTCATTACTATTATGTTGCAATTATTATCTGGAAAAGCACCAGACTTATATCTTACATTACAGAAAGTCCCAGAAGCTGCCCACTTGGATCACGTGGTTGGCAACAGGATGGTTCGGACCTTAAATGGTATACAACTGTTTAGACACTTGCTAATTAGTCAAATGAACTATGCTTAATTTGTCCTATGTATGTTATGATGCTGCATCCTTTGCGGATTGGGCCTATAAAAACTGTCAGACACGTCACCTCTTTGGACATTCAGTGACTTTGCTGATGTCTCCGTGCAGCATGTTAATTTGCTGTTTGTTCCGCTACAAAAAAAGCCCAATATTAGTTATGACAGGCTGGACAACCTTCGCCCTATTTCTCTTTTGCCATATATGGCGAAGGTTGCTGAGAAAATCGCTAACCTTCAGCTTATGAGCTTTGTAGAGGAAGCCTCCCTGCTTCATGACTCGCAGTTTGGATTCCGTCCGCGGCATTCAACCGAGTCAGCACTGCTGATGGCAGGTGAATCTCTACGGCAAGGAGTGGATGAGGGCCAGACTATGGCTCTGATCCTCTTGGACCTAAGCGCAGCATTCGACACTGTAGCTCATTCCATCTTGCTACAGTGTCTGAATGATGGAGGAGTATCAGGGGCTGCGCTTGGGTGGCTCCAGTCTTTCCTAACAGGCAGATGCTTCCAGGTCCGCCAGGGAGAGTGTTACTCTAAGGAGATTGGGTTGGGTCAGGGTGTGCCGCAAGGCTCGTCCCTGAGCCCGACCCTGTTCAATCTGTATGTCTCCCCGCTGGCGGCCATAGTGGAAAGCTATGGACTTCGCCTAGTGTCCTACGCCGACGACACGCAGCTGGTCATCTCCCTTTCGCGCGCGCCCGGTTTGGTGGCGGACAATTTCAGAGCTTGCATGCAAGAACTGGCAGCCTGGATGTCCGCCAACTGCCTGAAACTTAATGGCAGTAAAACCAAGGTGCTCGTGGTGGGGGGATGTCCATCTGTGTGGACGTCGGCGTGGTGGCCATCTTACCTTGGAGAGACACCGGTTCCTTGCCAGGAAGCCAGGAATCTTGGGATGTGGTTGGACACTAACCTTGCCTTCGAATCCCAGATTGGTCGTGTGGTGGGGACATGCTTTGGAGTCCTAAGAACTCTGAGAAAGGTCTTGGATTTCCTGCCCACTTCCGCTCGTCGGACGTTGGTGCATGCCTTAGTCACCTCACGCCTAGATTACGGCAATTTTCTGTATCTGGGGGCCACGGGAAAGGCTCTCAACCGCCTACAGGTGCTGCAAAGTGCCGCCGCTCGCCTTATTTTAAGGCTTCCTAGAAGATCTTCCTCCAGGGCAGCACTTCAGGCTCTGCACTGGCTGCCTGTGAGGAGCAGGGTGGAATTCAAAGCCCTTGCTACGTGTCACCGGATTCTGGGTGGCAAAGCCCCTGCCCCGCTACAGAGCCTGGTGACCAGGTATGAGCCCACTAGGACTCTGCGCTCCTCCTGTACAGGACTCTTGAAAATTCCTAAAATCAGAAAAGCGCGTATGGGGGGAAGGTCGTTCAGATTTTTGGCACCGAAGCATTGGAATGACCTTCCGCCTGAGATACGCCTGGAGGCATCAGAACCTCTGTTTAGAACTAAACTCAAGACCTACCTTTTCAGACGGTAGTCGGTTGCGCTAGCTGTCTTACTGCTTACCCCACTTTTATAGCGCGGGGACACGCCTGCAGGCGTACACCAGGCGCTTTACAAATGCCCCTAATAATAATAATAATTGGTCTCCAATAAACTTTGATATCTTATGTGCTGACAGTCATGAGTGTGGAATCATTTATTATTTATTATTTCAGCTTCTACAATTTGAGACTGATGTTCTGTGTGTTTTGTTTCCAGCATTAACATAGGCATTGTGTTTGGGGTAATTGCTATGTTCTGCTAAGTTTAATGAGGTGAGCGACAGAGGTTATTGGAGTAGGTCAGTCCATGAGGTCATTTGATTAATATAGTTAGAGTGGTTCACCACTGTATTTACTCCGTTTAGGTCTAAGGCGGCAGTTACATGTCATCACGTCGCATCTTTTATAAGAGGCATTTATGTGGTTTTATTTGTTCTTTAGTTTTTTTTTCAACTGTGAATGTACACCGATTTCCACCATCTTCACTGGAACATCAGCATTGAGCATGGGATACAGTATTATTCATAAGAGTTTCACCTGGTCATGCTTGACATTTGTTCACACATGTTTGACTAGTAGGCAATGTTGGACAATGTAACCTATGTGGTTGTCTGTACACTTTGAAAATGTATAGTTAAGTAAGCAACATTTTGTTACTCCTCATAGGTTGGCCCCTGAGGAAGGGACGGCACAGTCCTGAAGTGCATCGGGCGGGCTCTCATAAGAGTTACACAGATTAAATAATTATGTATTGCTTTGCATTGTTTGGATGAGGATCCTATTGTAAATTTTGAACATATTGTTGACATTATGGACGTTCATGAAGGATAAATGCCCATGGTTGCATTTTTGATTTTGTTGCAACAAAAGACTGAATACAGGAAATTTCATGAATTAATTGATGCTGAGTATGTTTTGAAGTATTGAGAACATTCAGTAACTAGCAGGGTTCTGTTATAACCCAGTGAAAAGTGCACAGTGCAAGCAAGCTCTCTTGCTAGTATTTCATTTTGTTTGACTAGGCACTTGTCATGACAGCAAAAGCAGCCCTGTAGCACCATTAGTAAAGAAATAAGCACATTTTAAAGTATTAAGATAGGAATATTTAGGTGTGCACCTCCGATCCCCTCACTAATATCCTGTTCTATTAAAAACAGGTGGACCTTTAATATACTTGGAATTAATGGAAATCTTTTTGACATTGCAAATATCTTTCTGGAAACTGATTTAGTTTGCAATGAGGCTGACCTCACAACCCCTATCTGTTAGCAAATCAACATTCATGCACCTAGAACAAGCATACTTTTCACAAAGCAACTGTATGAATTGCAAATAGATTAACCCAGCACCTACTTCACGGCCAGTGGTAATACAACCATGAACCTGAGACATTTTCTTTATTCATTTGATTTTTCGCTCCAGTTCTATTCTCCATTGACAGCATCTAGGTAGTAATTTACTATTCATTAAAATATTTTATTTTTTAAAGTCCCAGAGCCAAAGGAATTGTCCAAGGTACTTCTATGCCATAGTTTTCTTGATCTTGTAGCAAACACCATGTTCTTATCATTGCATCTAACACCCTAAGCCAGAGGTGCTCCTCAGTTATTACTCTACAATCACGACTAAATGGGCATGGACAGTTCCCGGTGTTCAGAAGGCATCTTGTTTTAGTTGGCATCATTCTAATGCACAGCAAACATCTCAAACATGTGGGAGGGCTTTTGTTAGTGGATTTTCAATGAAAGATCCAAGTCATCACCACTACACACCCTCTTCCAGTACTAGAACAAATCAATAATTACACAAGATACCTTTGTAAGTGCACAAATATAACAGTTTACGCTGATGAGGAACATAGGAAATGACTCCAGGTTTAGTAGCTAAACAATGCAATACATACCTTAAAGATTTGTTCATGGTGTTAAAACAGCAACATGTTATACTAACAGTGCAGTTAAGTGCAATTACCAAGCGTTTGCATCCAAGGCTTTGGCATATAATGCTTTCTGAAGCAATTATCAAATGTATTTACTCACCCACCTGATGTAGTGGATGTCTTATTTTTACTGTGGTTCCAGCACCCATCAAAAGATATTTAACAGAAATGATTAAAAACACTCCCAAGTCAGATATCCAATACAGACAGCAATTAGGGTCTCAAAAACACAAAAACAGAGTATCTTGCTCCAAGAAGTCTGGACACATATGAATTTTCCAATTTTAACTGAGGAAAGACTTACTTACCAAACCTCTCACACAACAACGCAGCAAAACCATATCTTGGACAAGCATTGACACTAAAATACCAGACACTACCCACACAAACTTAATACACAGAACAACCCGAAATTAGACTATATTGTGCCCCCTACACCATAAAATGATTTAAAGCTTGACAATTAACAAAAGATCTAAACATATTTGGGGTTCTCAAAGAAAGCATTAAGAAAGACATCAGGTGAGGTCTAAAAGATAGCCAAAAGATATATTGCCCACCACATCTTAGCCAATTAGGTGCAGAGACGTGACAGTCTCAGACATTCAACAAAGGTTGACACATAGGATAGAACCGCCAAGTGGTTTTCACTACTTTTCATTGCCAATCAGAAAACAAGAAACTTGCAAAATGAAGACAAGTGAGGCATAACTTCAAATGCAGCTTATGTCTCCCTCAGGGGTGTGGAATTTAATAAAATATCTACTTGTCCATGTGGCAGGTTGATTCATAAATCTACTTGTCCTGTAACAAAATCTAATTGTCCCTTTTGTGCAATGTAATGCGGCGACAAATTATAACAGCAATCTCATTATATAACAGCTCTGAAATAACCTCTCTGTTTATGCCAGGGCTTCTTCCATAGTAGGGTTTGAATACTAGCAATTCCCTTATGTTGCCATGTTTCCGCAAATCTACTTACCGGGTCTGAAGGTAATGGGAAGCAGCAGTTCTTGGAATGCCCTTTTGAGACTTAAGGGTTTTCACCAACTCTTCTCTAATCTTTTCCCATACTATGACAGGTTGGAAATTTACTCTTGACAGCAGCAGACATAAAACTTATTCATGGGTTGGGAAAAAAAGTGGTTGGAGGGAAAGTGAACTTGCAAACACTCAGATTTTTGCATGAGCAAACCAACACCTGCATATTTGCTCATGCTAAAATGCAGTTCACAAATATGTTCTAGAAATAAAGGTCATATATCTGCACTTAATACAAGAACAAGGGTGCACTTTATTTAATAATTGGGCCCCTAATTATATCTGGTGTTAACCATGACCTTTGTGTTTATTAACAGTTTTCTCCCTCTTTCTGTTTATCGGCTAGCTTCACTGGGAGTGACGGCAGTATGTTCTTTAGCCAGTAAGAAAAAGGCACCCCTTAATTGCTTTGAGGTCCTAGAGGAGGGGGAAAACAAATAGCTAGCTACAAACCTCTAAACTGAACTATATTACTTTAAATGTGACCATGAAAGGTTCAGAGATGCTGCAAACCCCACATCTATATACAACAGACAAACAATTACAGAGAAAATTATTTTTTTAATTATATTCAATCTCTGGCTTGTGTCTTGAGTACAACGTTTTTTTTTAAATTATTTAATACACAGCTGATCTACAAATTCAGATATACAAAAAATCATTGTCTGTACATGTTTATACTTCAACGTTGTATTACATACTATAATCCTTTGATAAGACATGTACACAATCCCCACAATGTCCTTCAACATATCATTCTACCCAGTCATACCTACTCATTCAAACTGCATACATACATACATAAAAGAAAAGAGATTTAACCAAATGAGGGATCCAATGTAGGTCTGTTGAGGACAGATCCTACACTTTTATAGCTTATGTTGATCACAACCATCAGCAGCTTCTGATGGAGCTATCTCTTAGGGACCACTCCTCCTAGGTAGTGTTGGTGTACGCGCATTTTAGTGGCAAAGCCACCTTCCTCAGGACCAAGGTAAATAAAATTAATCTCAAGACGAGAGGCCAGGGGTTATCTATGATTATTCAAGAGACGACAATCCCTTCCAGCATGGGTCAAGGTGTTTTCGGATAAAGTGTCACCTATTGCCTTAGTGTGACAAGATCAGCTCTCATGAGAGATGGCAATATTAGGGGGATTTCTTAGTAGTAGTAGTAGTAGTAGATTGAATGAGTAGGTATGACTGGGTAGAATGATTTGTTAAATCAGTGTGGGGATTGTGTACATGCCTATTCAAAGAATTATAGTATGTAATACACCGTTCAAGTATAAACATGTACAGACAATGATTTTTTGTATATCTGTATTTGTATATCAACTGTGTACACATAAAAAAAGAAGAAAAAAATATTTTTGTACAAAAGACACAAGCCAGAGATTGAATATAATAAAAAATAAATGCTCTGTACTAGTTTATTGTGTGTTGTATATAGATGTGGGGTTTGCAGCATCTCTGAAGCTTTCATGGTCACATTTAAAGTAATATAGGTCAGTTTAGAGGTTTGTAGCTAGCACAGTCGTTTTGCTCAGTGCCAGGAACTACTGTGCAATGTGTGCTTTTTGAGAACAAAACTATTTTTGCTTTTGCCAATGATTGTTAGAATGGTTAGGGCCCAGCAGCTCCCACATTAATACGGTTTTACAAAAACCATGCCAAAACAAGTCACACATTGACAAAACCAAAAGGCTGAAACAATTTCAGACCTTCTGGCTTTACCAATGCTTGTTTATTTTTTCTGTCTCCCATAATCTTATTAAACCGGGTTACGCTAATTTTCCATTATGAAAATTTTTAGGAAATACTAGGATGCATCAACACATTTTCTAAATGATGCTGCAAAGAAATGGTACCTAGATTTTTTTTTAGTTGTTTAGCGAAATGTTTTTACATTTTTTTAATTAACTTTTTATTTTGAAAGCAAAGAATCATCAATCTTGCTTTCAGGCTTCTGCAAATATTTGCATATAATCCGAGAGCATTCTGAGAGCAGTATACATAGCCTCATATTACTAAACTTTTCTAACTTTTATACTCGTAACCACTGTCAGTAGTGCAGTCTGAGGGTACAGCATTTACTTAGAGAGCTCACCTAATAATAAAGGCTTTGCATTAATGAACCATAAATACAGGTTTGAACAGCATTAACACATTGGCACAAATATTACCTTAACTGCAGTCAATGACTTTCCCTGATCTATTATGTGGTACTGTAAACTGGCAGCCAAACTGTTTCTGCTGTAGGGGGTTGGGCCTACTTGTCCCAAGGACAAAATATACATGAAAACTTGTTGCCCTTGACCCCAAACAATATGTCTCAGGCGTCAGGCTATAGGAATTCCACATCCATGCTCCCTATTTCAGGACCCCTCTCCATGCTCCAGGCTACACGGCCAGGAATTAAAGGTACCTACTCAGTTGCTGATACAATATTCAATGTTCCTCGCTCTTGGTGTTTAGAGGTTAGAGATATGTCCACTACATCAGTTATAAAATTATTAGTGAGCCAGTAGAGGCGAAGGGGCTAAGCCTTTACCAACATTCCAGGAGGGGAAAATGGTAAGAAGAATGTAGCAAAGGCCAGAGGGGGTGGGAACTCGAATTTAATTAAGTCAATTTTGTATTCCTATACCAAGGAAAAAGGAAGGCAAGAAATGAAGACAAACTAATCAGTGTAAATTAAGGGTAGCTACCCAAACGTGGAAGATGAAGGATTCAGTGAGTTTTGCAATGAAAAAGTGACATAAAAAAGGCAGATGAACCTGAAAAAATGAATGTGTGTATGTTTCTAAGTGAATGATTTATTATCTGTTGAACTAAAACAGATGACATTAATCATTTTAAGAAAGTGATTTTCCTTTTTAATCTTTGGATGGTGTAAGGCAGATTGTGGATATATGCTGAATCCGATAGCTCATAGTCTGTAGCACTCAACACAGCACAGCAAACATTTAGGACACAGAAAATGAGTCCACCATAAAGAATGCCCATAACAGAAATTTGAAAGACGGAGTAGACCAAAGATAATTCTGTGTTGGACGGTAAGCAGTGCTTTTAGAAGCAGAAAATAAATAAGAACAATGGACTCTTTTGTTCGTAGAGTTGGTTGCAAGTTGCCAAGCCCTGAAGTGAAGGGAGAGAGATGTCAAACTGTGCAAGCGTCACAGTCCTCCTAGAAGCTTCAAGGCCCGCGTTACCTCACTCGGAGCCGAACGAATTTGATGTGGCCATGGATGAATTTCTTGAAAAGGAAAATGCCAGATATCAGTGGATCTTTAAATTTTGCATTATCTACAGGTGGAATAAGTGGTCAAGATATTACATTGCACTGATCAATGCAGCTGCAGTCTTGAAAACAGACAGCCTTGAAGATAGGCAGACCAAAGGAGGAACATTGTCAAGGATTTTTATGTATGGCAATGACAGCCACAAACAAGTAGTGACAATAGCAAGACAATTGCTGATTACGGGCCGATGTTTTCTCTTTTTAATGGCTGCAAGAATCCTGATGGGGTGTGAAGGCTCATGTGGCCAGAGGTAGACCATCACAACCAAAATGTGAATTGCGTTAAGAGAGGAACTTTGGGGGTCCTGAATACACCCAGAGGTCACTGGGCCATGTGTGCTGTTGGTTCTGAGGAGAGAATAAGGTCCATACAAATGACACCATGGAGAAAGTGGAGCAATTAGGGACCAAGGTTAAATTAATTACCCTGATTATCAAGGGCTGAAAACGCTTATAAAACGTGTAATATTTTTCCAGAACATCAAGGAGTTGCGTCCCGCAAGGAGTGCTTACTGTGGATGCATCTGAAGAGGAGAGACCAGCCTCATGAGCATTATAAATATTTTGCCCCAGTCAGAATCTAATAAAATTGCAGATAAGGCAATTCTATACATTAAATACTTTCATTTTCATCAAATGCATGCTTCAGAAGTCTCCCAAACGGAGGTATATAACGGTCAAGGTAAGGCTGAGTTGAATGAAACTCAGAGTTGTCTCTTTATAAGCTCATGGCTCAGGTCAAGCAGCATTTTCTTCCTCTCTGCCCAAAAATAAAGCTACAACCTTTTATTAGTAGGGAAACGGACTTCAGGAGATTTCGTTATTGAGATGGATTGTAGCGAGGCTAGGGCAAAGAGATACAGGGTTTTATCAGATTATTTTTTTAAACAGCAGCCTGATCAATTCCTGGTCTGCCACTCATCTAAAAGAAGGGGCATGTATTTACAATTCACACCGATGAAGGCTTATTCTATGTTACATGTGTGATGGTGGATAAAAGATCACTATGATGACTCCTGGCATTAAAATCCATGGTTTGCAGATTTCTGGTAATATGGTAGTGCAACTATGTATTTGTTAGATATAGTGCTGATGTCCAGGGAGCATAGGTCCAGAATCTGGAGACTAAAAACGTGTTTCTTCTTAATGACCCAGTTCACAAGGGAAAAAATTGCTCATAAAATTAGACCCAAGTGATGAGAAAGTATATTTTGTGGTAAAATCCTTCCTGCAAGTTTAATTGCTTAAAGATGTGACTCGTTCTAATAGTTTGTCGTTTATTTTTTAAATCTATTTGTTTTCACCAAGCACATATAAAGCCATTAGATATTCAGGTATAAACAGGTCACCTGTAGTGCAAATATAAAATCAATATCAATATAGAGCCATTTTATATTCTTCCCCCCGTTAGAATGAAACGTGTACGTTGTATTATGTTCATCCAGACATACCGGCAGAAAAAAAAAAAAGAGTTTGGTGTGCTGGTAATCGCAGAATAAACAGATATCCACATATCGCACAACTAAATAAATCCCAAACTTACAGTGGCCCAGTTACAGTTTTGGTGCAGGACAGGAAATTAGGGGATTATGTAGAAGGTATTAGTAGAAGAAAATAAAGAGGGAGGTAAATTCACTCCGTGGCTTGATCCTTTTAACTTCTCAAAAGCTGACTATTTACTCAATTGAGGTTTATCAAAGTTGACTAATATTTCGTCCTACATAAGATCCAGTGGCCTTCTATAAAGGCCCCTTCATTCTTCGGCGTGCAAAGCAAGGCTTTCAGATTTTGCTCATGTGCTCACAACTCACCACCTTCTGTCAATGGGAGGATGCACTTTAGCTTTGGAACACATTGCTATGTGTTGCCTGGCTAGAATTAGTTCTATTTTGCAAAAGGGGGTGGTGATGGACAGAGTTTCTGAATGATGCAGAATACGCCTACCCAGTCAAGAGATCAGGGCTTAATCCATCACCGTTTTTTAGCTCACTGCACCATCCCAGCTCAGAACCTGGCTATATGCAATTTAGTCTGTTCCTGTCTCAGTGCATGATGGGAACAGGGCAAACCAAACTACCAAGCCAATTCTTATACTGGGAAGGAAACAAGCTTCCGGGGACCGGTTTCTGGCATTTCAGCCGTCGTCGGCCCGGCTTGCTTGAATCCTGATGGTGCAATGAGAAAGGGACTCACGTCTGAGTGTGGACAAAATCGATTTTGGAAAAGGGGGTGGTGATGGACAGAGTTTCTGAATGATGCAGAATACTCTCACCCAGTCAAGAGATCAGGGCTTAATCCATCACCATTTTTTAGCTCACTGCACCATCCCAGCTCAGAACCTGGCTACATGCAATTTAGTCTGTTCCTGTCCCAGTGCATGATGGGAACAGGGCAAACCAAACTACCAAGCCAATTCTTATACTGGGAAGGAAACAAGCTTCCGGGGACCGGTTTCTGGCATTTCAGCCGTCTTCGTGTCCGGAAGCTTGTTTCCTTCCCAGTGAAAGAATTGGCTTGGTAGTTTGGTTTGCCCTGTTCCCATGATGCACTGGGCCAGGGGCAGACTAATTTGCATAGGGCCAGGTTCTGAGCTGGGATGTTGCAGTGAGCTAAAAAACGGTGTTGGATTAAGCCCTGATCTCTTGACTGGGTGAGAGTATTCTGCTTAATTCAGAAACTCTGTCCATCACCACCCCCTGTTTAATTATTTTGTCCACCATAAGCGTGGAAGGGTATACTCAGACGTGAGTCCCTTGCTCATTGCACCATCAGGATTCAAGCAAGCCGGGCCGAAGACGGCTGAAATGCCAGAAACTGGTCCCCGGAAGCTTGTTTCCTTCCCAGTGAAAGAATTGGCTTGGTAGTTTGGTTTGCCCTGTTCCCATGATGCACTGGGCAAGGGACAGACTAATTTGCATATAGCCAGGTTCTGAGCTGGGATGGTGCAGTGAGCTAAAAAACGGTGTTGGATTAAGCCCTGATCTCTTGACTGGGTGAGAGTATTCTGCTTAATTCAGAAACTCTGTCCATCACCACCCCCTGTTGTAGAATTAGTTCTAGGCTGGGCAACCCAAAAAGCAGGCCTCTAGTGTGAGCAGTACTTACCTGCTGAGCAAAGACTCAAGCTGTTCCACTATACCTGGACTTCATTACAGGTCCGAACAATGTTATAGAAGTTGACATTAAAGACCCTGCATCCAAATCCTCTACAGCCACAATCCAGATGACTCGTGGGGGACAAATAAGTCGAATAGAACTAATTAAAATGTGTATATTCAAGTCTCATGTTGCTGGAGAACTGTGTGCGTTTTCCAGAAACTTTCACCCATTCCATATTGCTGATGTCCATGCCCAGTTCAGTCTCCTATTCAGCCTTCATAGCTATTAAACCTGGTTTGGTCATACCCAGCAAGGAACGGTAAAACCAGGTCACCAGCTTACGGCCGCTCCCAAATGTGAAGAAACTTCTAGGGGTGTGGTTCACTAATATTAGTCTTCCATTTGTGCTTGGCCACACATGTTATTGACGCATACGTCAGGTACTGGGAGTGCAGGAGCCCAAAGTTGGTGGACAACTCAATTAAGTGCGTTAAAGGCTACTCTGGGGATGGCCCCAGCCCAGGTAAAATCAGTTAAAATCATTTCTAGGTATGAACAACAGGACACTGGTATCCACCTTGGAAGATTACTAAAATCAAAGTGTCCTTGGGAGTGTCACAATGTTATTTAAAAGAATTCTGCCCATGACCGACAGCTGAAGTGTTTTCCAAAAGTCATTGCTAAACTTCAGGGTCCAAAATGCTACCCCAAGGTTGCCCACTACTAGATCCTCCACAGTGTAATATAGGCAAACTCCCCGGTATTGGAATGATTGTGATTCCCACCTAATGCCCCAAGTGACCAAAATTTCCAGCAACATGACTATTAAGGGCCAGAGGAAAAGTGCATTTTTTGAACCAGCTAGCACAAAGGCCAGACAATTTACCAACTCCTCTAATTGTTTTGCGGTGCATGAAATACCTTCACTTCCATCCTTTAGAAATATTAGCAGGCCGTTAGTATATAAAGGACAAGACATGCCTCTGTCTCCTCCTTCCTCAGACTATCAGCGAAGGGATCAACAACCTGATGAACAGTATGGAAGAAAGCAGGCAACCCTTTGTCGTATCACACTAGATTGAATAGAAGGAAGGAAGAGATCACCCTAATTGTCTTGACCCTAGCTGTGGTGTATAGTAGCCTTATCTATATGACCGGATTTTCACCCACAGCCATATGCCATAGGACCCCAAACAGAAATTCCCAGCTGAGAAAGTCAATCACCTTCTCCAAATTAATTGCCAGGTCTAAAGCACTTGGGCAAACATCTTTGATCCTCAGAATGTGTCTTATATTAATAGGGGGTTTCTCATGGGTATGAAGCCATTCTGGTCCCAACGGATTAGTAATTATGTAGGTCATTATGTAAGTCTGCAGCCAAATGTCCAAAACCTTGCTCATTATTTTATAGCAGAGGCTCATCGAGGACAGGGGTCCATAGGATGATCAGTTGGCAGGATCCAGAGTGTAGTTTGGGAACGTGGATTATCACAGTCTCCAAATATTTTTCGACTTGAAGGATAGAGGTCACTGCATTGACCTTGTATAATTTACTGTAATAGTACCTGAATGATAAATTACTGCTGCCATGACCTCCAAGTGCCTACCCTGTTGTGTGATATATTTGTGTGACCACAGACTCGTTTGGGCCTCTCAATGCCTCCTTTTCCAACTTATGCAGGGACTCTGCCAGTTTTTTCAGCACCCCATTTAGTGCCTGTCATTTTCACACCACTTTGTCCATGCAGTGGCCTCTTTTTACTATTTAAAATGCTTCCCACTCAGAAAGAGGAATCACCCATGTACTCCGGTTATCCTTAAAGTAATTATTTGATGGATTACAGAGGGAAACTCTAAAATCCAGGTCTTCAGGGCTAATCCCCGATGGTGCCAGTTGAAAATTGGCGAGGCTGGCCCAAACTATTGGACTTTGATTATCAGGGGATTGTGGCCCAACAAGGTCCTCCACAGACTATCAGATGACCAAGCAGGCAGGTTTAGGAGCCCTGTTCCTACAATACAATTGAGCGGGGCAAGTAAGTCATAGACCGAACAAAGGAGTATTTGTTGCAGATGGGAGAATCATCTTTATATTCCAACCAGCTCCTAATCCTCCTAATCAAGCAGCAATCACGAGAAGCCTCTGGCCACTCCCAAAGGTCGTGAGACTGACAGAGGTGGCAATAATCTCTATTGGTCCACGTTTAGAGTACAATTTAAATCGCCCTTCCCCCAGATCCCTCACTGACTGGGAGATATGGGCTAGTTAGTAAATGGAGTACCCTGTCGAAAAACTGCAGCCAATCACAATTAGGCACATATCGACTTACCAAACTCACTTTGTGCCTGTTCAATATAGTGACCATGAGTTTATAGGTCTCTCTGCATTGCTGTGATTGATATTTTTTGATAAACCCATATCAGGACCTAAGCTCCCACCCCCACCACAGAGCCTAGCCAGAGGAACTTGTGGTGAATACCGGACGTCTACATCTATGTTGTAGCGGAGATGCTTCTTTACTAGTCAGGTGAGTCTCCTGTAGCAAAATCACCTGGTCCGCATGTCTTTTCAAATAGGCATGAATCTTATGTCACTTGAAGGCAGAACTCATTCCTCTCAATGAAATTATTTTTATTTCGCAGCAGACACCGTCAGCGGGTTGATATCACATATGTTCGCCTCTACCTTGTGTCCCAAAAATGTAATTTCCACCCCTTGTTCGCCCCGCCTACTCGTATCAAAAGGACTTGATTGGCAGTTAGCAGAATCGCAAACATTCAAGATACTGCTAACCCCAACTCCCATATTCCGGGCCCAATTTGCAGGAGTTATCTATTCAAACTTTTCCAACAAGAACTTTGGTAACAGTTTGATGCACTGCAACTTAGTCCATCACATATACAAAAATCAAAGTGTGCTACAAGTCATCAGCAGCTTGCGGTGGGACAACTGGAATGTTGTTGCCCTCAGTCGCGGAGTTGTCCAAATATGAGCCATCTTCGTCATTGGTAGTCAGAGATGACTGGACTGACAACAGCTTGCTCACCCTGCATCATTTTCACCAATGCTTTTCGCTCACCTTCTACTATTTGTTCCGTCAGTCGTTTTACAGTCCTGAAAATCAGTTCACAGCCTGTGCCACTTCCCGCGCTGTGGTTTGCGTCATTGCCTGGTGGTGCCATCTTTGCCACCTTTATAGTTCTTGGTCACATCTCAGGCTTCAGACAACTCAGTAAAGAACATAAAGGTTGTATCAACCATTATGTTCAACTTGGAAAAAAACAAACGAGGCTTGCTTAACTTGCATGGAGACTATATAATTAAGAAAGAAGAGCACAGTATGATGTTCTATTTTAAAGGGACCATTTAACCTGGATCTGTAGCATTAGGTCTCGATCTCGTGCAATTGTCTGGCTACCACCAATCTGGGCAGGCCCCCCAGATCTTAGGCTAAGGGATGGCACCCTGTTCGCTCTTTCAAGCTAGAATCGCAAGCAGTAGCGTTGGAGCCACCTCATCAGCTATCCATTTCCCAAGGAATGCAACTATGTCTGATTTCTCAATGTCCAATGGGAGGCACACAAATCTGAAGTTGTTTTTACGACTTTATTCCTCTGCACTGCATTTAAAAAATAATACTCTCGCTGTTAAGTCCAATAATTGAATTGAATACGAATTGAGGTCATGGTCAGATGCACCTCAGCAACAACATTGGTCCTCACGGACAAGGCCCATGCCCACAGCAACAGTGTCAATCTTAGGCTCCGGCGGGCCTCATGTGTTGCTTTAATCGCCATCAAGACCTTGTTGAGTCTGTAGGGGAAGGAGAGATGAGATTTCAATAGTTGTATTGTCTGGCAGATGTTCATGGTCGGGTTAGCCTTCCTGGGCAATGTACATTCCACTACCAGGTCTGCCTCTCCCTTTCTGCACCCCATGGTCAACAGTCTCTCATTGAGGTCTGTACCCTCACCTACTAGAGATTGAGCACAATGCATCACAAGAGATTATTGGGTGCAGATGCATCACCAAGGACAGATGCAACCTGTTCGCCTGCTCTAGAGTGATGTTCTTCACCTCTTTTTAGAGTTGCTAGAAAGCTGTATCTAAGAGCAGCACACAAACTGCACTGTGCTACACAACATGGCACACTAAACAAAAGGGCACGCTTGTAAGACTCCGCTTTAGTTCCTTCCTACATGAAGGACCCAACGACTGAATATGGGTAAACCGGAATTAGATCCATGAGACCTCAACTGTGGATCAAGATCCCTTGTTACTGGCTCTGGTTAAGTTACCATTCTCACTAGTCTTGCAACAAGCATTTGAAATGCAATAGGTCTCGCATTAGGAAAGTTTGAGCTATTGGTCTTATAAATGACATGACTTATTTATGTGTTGTTTTTTAAAATAGCTAAATTAATAGCTTTGTCATTTACAATGCCAATAGTTATAACTTTCGCAAATGTGACACCTATAGCATTTGTAATGCAACATGTTTTGTATTTACGCGACTTAGATGTATTGATATTACAAATAACAATGGCTTTTAACTTTTTTAAATAATTAATACTTAAATTAAAGTGATTGTAATTTATAATGGCAATAGCTTAAACTTTTGTAAATAACTTTTGATTATGTTCAGTGTGTTTTATTGTGACGAAAATCCAAGAACAGAAGTGAAATATTAACATTTTTTTGACATTTGTAATAAAGCTTGAAACATTGAGAGAACCCATTTGAACCAGTGATGCTGTGGTGATGCTGTGGTTGAGCCAAGTGATGCTGTGAGAGAGTTGAGGGATGGAGACAACATAGCAGAGCGTTGAGAGGGGCCATAAAAAGAAAGGGTACAGAGAGAGGGGGTAGGGAGAAGGTCTGAGGGGTGGGAGAGAGAGGCATGGGAGAGGGTAAGAGAGAGACGGCAGTGACAGTGCCGACGCGAGGGAAAAGAGAGATGTCGCCATACCACCCATCAGCCTGTGCCACCTATAAAGACCCACACACCCATATGTAAAACTGCACCGCATTACTTAGGAACCTGCAGTAATAAACATGTATGTCTATAATACTTGCACATATAGAGAGAGCGTTTCATACGAGACCTGGTGTTTGAAAGCCCCCTAATAATGTATCAATAAAATAAGCATTGTAAAATAACAGATGTTGCTTTTACCACCCACTTTACCAACCTCAGAAGGATGACAGGCTCGGTCGGCATTGCCAGGATTTCAAATGGCGACTTTCAGATCACTATATTTGCCAGCAGGGAGTATTCAACTCGCTGTGCTATCTTGCAGACAGCAAGCCAATAAAGCGATGAGCTATACCCAACCCAGTGGGAAAATGTGACCCTTTCAGCATTTTCTATGAAAAGTTTATTTCCGTCAGTCATCACACAATCCATAATTCCGTTATTTAATTGACAGTTATTAAAAGTGCACACAGACTGTTTAGGAATGTTAACCAGTCATCTTCAGTAGTTTATTGCTGTAGTCCGGCATATAAAGAAGCGACAATGTTGCCCAAGATGAATACACATCCCCCAGTGGAAAGATCTTTGTCCTGAGCAGGAAACAAAAAACGCACGGCCTGATGCACATAAGAGTTTTGCAGTCGTAAAATCTGTAATTTGGAAAATTACAGGCTTTATAGAGACACAGCCCTAAATTGCAACGTACTTAAGGTTAATTACAAGACGTAAATAAATGTCTTTGTGACTCACAATGCGTTATTTGACACATAATATGGATTGAAAGGGAAAGGTGGCATAAACTGGGCGTCCCTACTGATTCGAAAATCTTCAATGGGTGTTGGGTCCCCCCACTAAAACTGGGGGTGCCCATTCACAAAGTGGTCCCTGTCTGCGAGCGCCACTTTCATTTTTAAATGTGAGGGTGTGGGGACAGGGGGAAGCATTTGGGGAATCCCCAAATGCGCTTCACTTCACTCCCAGGGGCAGAGGCTGAAATCCATAAAATAAAAGAGCATTTTGCGACTGACTGCAGGGACGGGGTATGCCTCCGTCCCGCCCAGCCCTTTCAGTAGGGTTCAGACTCAATCTGCTGGTGTTGCTGCTTGGGGATTCCGGTTTGCAAACCTGTTGGCAGCTGTGCAAGGCCTTGTTGCACGTCGTCTTGTGCGGGGCCCCACTCGCTGAAGTTTAAACCACCTCCGAGTGAGGCACATGAAATGAGATCTGCTGTTTTACACTGGTTTTAAACTGAAAGAGGTGCCACATAATTATAGCATACTTTTCCTTTCTTTGCTGCATAAACAAGTCAACTCTGCCACATAGAAAGAAAGAAAGAGAGAAAGGGGGAGGGAGAGAGGGGGGGGAGAGAAAGAGTTAGAGCGAGAGAGAGTTAGAGCGAGAGAGAGGGGGAAAGAGAAAGATGGAGGGAGAGAGAGAGAGAGACAGAGACAGACAGACAGGAGAGACAGGAGAGAGAGGGGGAGAGAAAGAGGAGACAGAGCGAGAGAGAGGGAGAGAGAGAGAGGGGGAAAGAGAAAGATGGAGAGAGAGAGGGGGAAAGAGAAAGATGGAGAGAGAGAGAGGGGGAAAGAGAAAGATGGAGAGAGAGAAAGGAGAGAGAGAGAGAGGGGGGGAGAGAGAGAGAGAAAGAAAGGAGAGAGAGAGAGGGGGGGAGAGAGAGACAGAGACAGAGAGCGAATGCGCCCTGGTGGAAGCTGCAGCCTTCGCACTATTTCTAAAGAATCTCGTAATGTCATTTTAATTTTCTTCCCCATCTATAAAGTTATTTTGAGTATGTCCCTCGTTTTTTCTATTCCGGTATTTTTAGCTGAGAATATTTTTCTATTCGTGGAGGAAGAAAGAGCTGGCGGGGATGGGTGGGGGGAGGGCGATGAGGAGAGATGGGGAGGGAAGTGGAGAGACCGGGAGGAAGAGGAGGATGAGAGAGCGTGAAAGGAAGAGAGTCGACGAGCGAGAAGCAGACAGACAGACGGAGCGGAGATGGGAGAGAGGAGGGGTGAACACGAGAGGAGACAGAGGGGTGGACGCGGGTTCAAGGGGGGGGGGGGGGAAGTGGACTGGCCCAGGAGGTGGACACTAGAGAGAGTGGGAAAGAAAGGGGGAGAAAGGACAGAGCGAGAGAGAAGATGGAACGGATAGGGGGGACCCCATAACTGAGTGCCTCTGTTATTCTCAGTGCCCTCACGGCCCCACGGCTGTGGGTGCGAGCGAAGTGTGTCGGTGTCTCCCTTTCTGGCCTTCTCATCCCGCCCCACCTTCAGTCTCTCATCAGTCAGAGCGGGGCATTAACCCCGCATTAAAGCCTTGGCGGCACAGGCCTTGAATGTAGTGCGCACTCAAAACGTCATTTACCAAAATAATCTGTGGAGAGAAAAATGCGTAAAAAGATAAATCTGTATAAATAGAAGAGAGAAAAGGATTCATTGTGGCGTGAACTTAGAAGAGTGCGGAAGTAGGTACTGAACGCCAGTGGTGTTAAAGGGCGTCAGAGAACAGCCGGAGCTGCAGACCGGGGGGCAACGGATACTGGGTGTGCTCGAGGGTACAGAGTGCGTCGTTACAAGCAGAGGGACGAGAAGTAGGTTAAAGGTGGGGAGAGTAAGTGGGTACAGCCATTTATAACAAAATAATAAACATTGATCAAAATAGAAGGAGACACGGCCTGGCGGCCGTGAAACTGAAAGTACGGCCGGCCGTGAATAATTAGGGGATGAGAAATGCAGAGCGCACGCCGAGAAGCTTTTGGGAGGGAGGCTGGGCTGCCTTTGATGTGGTAATGCGAGGCAGGCAGGCAGGCGGCTGGTGGCATTGTGCACGCGCTTTTTAGGGCCTGCGCTTGCGCAATGACCTAAAAAGCACATGCACTGCATGGAATCGCCAGTGGAATCGCCAGTGGTTAAACTCTGGATAAGCCACTATAGAGCTTCGCCAGCTATGCGCAAGCGCATCAGGAGACGAGCCCTAAAAATGGAATAGTCAAGTCAAACATTCACACAGTTCAACTTTAGTGCTTTCAGCATCACCAACCAAAAATTATTCGAGGTGAAACGTTGGATGCATTTTGGCGACTTGCAATTCATCTCTTGAATATGATTATACGGTGAAAAAGAAAATTCTAACATTGGGTTATTCAACCTCCCTACTGCTTACTCTGATACACATGCCCCCCTCCCAAAAACAGGGAGCCTCAGATTAACAAGGTGATAAAGGATTTTAACTGAGTAAACAAGTAGCAATATTTATTTTCTCTGTGGAGAGAGTAAAGTTTTAGGATGACGTGTGGCTTTGGAATCTCATTTTCACATGTAGAAACGTGTACTTGCTATATTTCTTTGCACTTCACTCTCTTATGCCAATAACCTTTAGTAGGAGACCATGAGGCAAGATAGGTTTTATCAGAGAGTGATAGAGGACATAAACCGGGGGATATGCAGACTAACAACAAGAACATCTTGATCTCCTTAACAAATACTATTTGGGCACAAACATTTCATTGTCTAGCCCTTTACTTATGGGCTTTTCCTCTTGCATTACAATTTAACTGTAGAACATCCCAATGTTCATAATTTCATTTTAAGCAATATAGGGTTAATACTTTTTAGGATAGGTTAAGGGTAAGAGATAAGGTGAAAAGTGAAGGGTTTGGGGTTAATGGTGAAGGCTTTAGGAGTGAAGAATTAATGACTAGAAGGTTTAGCGGGTGAAGGGTTGAGTGCAGAGGTGTTTGAGGATTAGAGCTGGGCTTATGGAGAATGGTTTGGGGTAAAGGGACTTTGGTAAAGATAGCATTTAAAAATAAAAATGAAGGTATAAACAACTTGTTAGAAAAGGATCAGATAAAAGTCACAAGGTAAATGAACAAACAACGAGATGGTGGCGCAATAAAACTAGACTTACCCACAGAATACAGAGAAAATAGTAAACAATGAAAAAGCTGCATTGAGATGGTAGAAAACCAAACAGCAGGCAAGGAATTATATGAATCCCACTGCAAGAGAAATCCGAAGAACACCGAAATATGTTGCTTAGTTCACATTCATCTAGTTTTCCACTGGTTTCAACTGAAAACTGGCACCTAGAATTAAACATGCTGCTACAACATTACATCTTGAAAAAGCACAGAGTACTGCATGAAATGTGTGATAGTTAATGGAAATCCATGACTAAATACCAGCAGGGAACTAATCAATGTATTTCTAAGTATTCTTTCAAATGCCATGTTCTACTGTGATATTTATACCAGTAGTGCGTCCCACAACTAATCTAGGAATTGTAAATCTCACAATAAGCTTCAAAGGCCAGCCATGCACATTAATTATTCACATCTTCATTCTACTGTTCCTCCTTCGCCAGCCATTACTCAGTACAAAAATTAAGTGACATTAATCACTACTTTGTCAATAAAATGCAACTTCAAACATAGTATAGACCTCAAAAGCGTCCTCTCCAATAACCGACGTATAGAGATATCTTCAGCTAGCACTCCTTTGAACATCTGATCAATGTATCTTTTAAGCATAATCATTGCATGTTAGCCATACATTCAAACAATGACGATGATTCAAAGCAACCCCCTCCTCCGATTAAATTACTTTCCAGGTTCGTGTAAATCATTCAAAGTATCAACTACCCTTCATGGGCACCTTCCCCATTACCCTTGATGAAAAAATAATACAAAATAAAAAAATATATACAGCTACTGCCGCATCACCCACCTACGATTCATGGACAAAATGTGGATGGGAACCATGGCCTCCAACACAAATCACACTACCAACTTCTTCAAACACACCTGCCCACATAGTGGCACCAAAATAGCAGGAATCCAAAAGGATAACAGAGACCCTTAAGGTCATATATAAAGAAGACCTGTCTACAGCTCAAACACGTCTTGGCTCCATTTAACAACAAGGCCAACCTGACCCTCTACAACACCAACCTACCCACCAGAGGAGCATCTCAACATCTTCTTGAAATGGTTCCCCTCATTCTCAGTTAGTGACCTCAATTAGCCCAGATGGAGCCATTTGACACAACACACACTCTCTTTTTGACCTGAAGGTTCCTCCAAGGCAGTTACATGCTGCTTTTTTTGAATATTTGCCTTTTTAAAGTGCTAGTATAATTAATTTTCTAAAAATTGTCACGGATTCCCAGACTAGGCATTACAGACCCCGAGGGGTCTGCAAACCAGCAGATTAGTGCTGGATTAGATGGGAGAGCTGGAAGCATAGACCCTTTAAAACAATGGGTTCAATAACCTGAAAAAAATGATGTTGAAAAAAATCGAAAGAAGGTAAAGAAAATCGAAAGAAAAAATATGTACTCTGCTCAAAAATACGTTCAGGGAAGGGTCAAGTTTAGATGTGAAAAACGAATTTTGCAAGGTATGGTGAAGCAGAAGCTAGGCGTACCACATAACTAGAGCTCCAATCTACATAGGAGGAATGTAAACTTTTTTTTAATTAATGGAGCATTATTATTACATTTGCTGCCCAACCCACCACCAGGTGGGCAACAAATGCATTAGTCTACAGGAAAAAAAAGTGATATTAACACGTTTTGTGTTGCAGTTCCTTAAGGACGGCTGCCATTTTCACACGTTCTAAATAACAGGGGATTCTACTGACTAATTTAATCGGACTCACTTTAATGACCTTGGCCGGATTTAAGATATTTGTGCTTGTGACCTGCAGATCAGGAGTTTAACTAATTGAGCCATCCAGTGGGCTTATAGAAAAACATTAAATTGATCTTCCCCAGGATGACATGGGAGGCGTGGCATGCTGAAAGTAAATATTTTGACCAGAGAGTGAATGCCTCAAAACAATCATTTCTCAAAATGCAAAGATCACATCCCAACACCAAGCTGCGTAGAGGATGTGCGAGTTGTGGATGCAGTTTTGGTTAACCTGCCACTAGATCAGGAATGCTTTCACATAGTGTCTGAAAAATTAAGGATTAGTATGCATAGAGTCACTCACTGTGGGAGCCTTGCACGTAGGGAATCTCATCCTTCATTTATTTGCCAAGTGAACCGCAATAAATTAGTTGGGTTATGTTTTGTGGCCAAATGTGGTTGAGTTGACTGTGCCATAGGGACTAAAGCTACCTCCTCTCTGATCAAGCCAACAAACTAATGAGTTCCCATTTAGTTTTCCCCTTCTGGAATAGTACAAAAAAATGTTATTTTTAAATCTGAATGTCGCCCAGAATAATTCTCAGTGGACAAGACTGATGCAGGCTAGAGTACCAAACACATTTGCACAGAAAAGTAATGGATTTCACCAAATAACCCAGAAGCAGTATGGAATTGCAGTGTTATACTGGTCCAGATATTTATATCGCAGCTACAGATCAGAATAAGCATTTGCAATGCAATAGGTCTCGCATTATTAAAGTTAGAGCTATTGGCATTGTAAATGGCAATGCCTTTTATTTATGTTTTTGCTTTTAACCCATTGCCTGCTGATGACGGAACCGCTCCGTCATCAGCTGCGGTGGAGCTGTGCTGATGACGGAGCGGTTCCGTCATGGCCCGCTCGGAGCGCCTGCGCAGCGCGAATTCCGCGCTTGCGCTGAGCGTTCCATTGAGCGGGGCGGGCCATAACGGAACCGCTCCGTCATAAGCACAGCGCAACCGACGCTGGTGACGGAGCGGTTCCGTCCCCAGCATGCGGCCGCCCCGCCCCCTTAGCACTACGGCGGAATAGCCGCCGCAGTGAAGGGGTTAAAACAAATAAAAGGCATTGTCATTTACAATACTAATAGCTTAAACTTTCGCAAAAGTGAGACCTATTGCACTGTGTCTCTGTCAGGCCCTGTGAGCGGCGGCTTCTGTCTGAGCCTATGTGCACCCCTCCGGGTACAGGTGCTTCATTTCTGTGACTAGACATTCCATTAAATTAGTAGCTGATCAATAACAACTTTTTTAATGAATTACATCATTTTCTGGTGTTTAGATCGTATCTGATAGACATCTCCGAAACGAAAGCTTGTGGGCCACATAAACCTTGGGGGGGTGCAAATTCCCCTGGAAACATTACTCAGATGAACTGTCATTCTTTCTCCCAGTAGCACATCTGGAGTGACAGTGAAAACTGTAGTACTCGCCCTGTTAATTACGACCTTGCTGCCTCGGCTTACATACAACAACGTTTCGCAGCTGCCGTCCACGCACAATGGGGGAAGGATGGAGGCGATAAAAAACTGGTGTGTAACCCGTCACTTGCAGCACGGAGTGCTATACGCATGTGAATAGCTAAATGACGGGGTTTCCACTTTACCCAGAGATGCAAAAAAAACGCATTGAAGAAGCATTCTAGTGGAAACAAGTAAAGCAAACACATGAATCACAGAACGAACTCGACAAAAGCAGGCTTCTACGTCAAAATAACAATTTCAGAGAATGGATTTGGTGCATTTTTCTGTTGCATCAGATACATGGATTTATAATTAGTGCCCACCCACAGCTCTGCTCTGCCATTGTCCCACAGCAACTCTCGGTCTCCTGCACGCCCCTGCTGACTTCGAAAGCATAACAATAAACCGATTGTGCAGGGCTGAAGTGCCGCTCTCACTAGACCACAACCCACGCTGCCTTCTCACACATAGTGCCTGCCCCGAGATATTAAACAGAACAGGTTCGGGCATCACACTGGCCGTTGTTTGCACCCCCATGGGGCAGACACACGCTGCACACAGTGTGCATTCACGCTACCCCTTTGCACCCGGCACTTAATGCACTGCACTTACAAGAACGCATGTGCACCTTTAACACTGCATCTGCCCCAGCAAGGCGTGCTTTTCCACTGCCCCATTACAACACTAGCCCCCAATCCTGCAGGCTCGACAAGTGCACAGCGAGCACTCGCCTTCTCTGGTGCCCCTTAGCGCTGTATGCCCGGTGAGCACTTTGCAGCACTTCGCGCTCTATCGCATTTTGCTCCAACGACACTGCCCGTACTGCACCCCCACCTCCACCTTTATCAGACCCTGGATGCACTCTCCTAGGGTGTCAGCCAGCAGGCAGTGCAGCGGCAGCACGCCCAGCACCAGCAGCAGGAGGAGGGAGCCCCTCGTCCTGGCTCCCCGGCGGCCATTATCTATTATCTTATTCCTGCAGCAGGCGGTACAGTGGAACCAGCCAAGCAGCAGGCATCACATTAGTAAACAAGATGTGCGCACGCACTCCTGAAAACGAAACTTAGCGTGGAGGCGGGACTTCCGTCTTGTGCGCGAATCAGCGCCCACGGAGTTCCTGGCCCGAGTAGCAGTGGTGACGCGGGGCTCCCATGCCCGAGGGAGAGCCCCGCGGAGGCTACAGAACACCGGATTGGCGGTAAGTGGGACTGTATTCGGGAGGGGGGGGCGCGTGTGTGTGTGTGCATGTGTGCGACGGCGGGGGTGTCTCTGTATGCGTGCATGTGCGCTCGCGTGTGTCTCTCTGGTGAGGTAAGGGGGGAGCGTGTGTGTATGCAGTGTGTGTATGCGACGGCGGGGGTAGCTTCTCTGTATGTATGGGTGCTCGTGTGTGTGTGTGAGCGAGTGTCTGTGTGTGTATATGCGCGCGCATGTATGGGAGGGAAGTGCACGGCGCGGCGCGGGACGGAACGTGCGCGTTCGCGCACCCAAATCCGGCTTTCAAGCTCGTAACACCCTGTTGTCCCTCATTCCCCCGAGTCAGGCAGCTATAAGTCTCGCCTGGACGCATCCTTCGGATGCTTATTCCTGGCTCGACCTAAAAAGGCAAATGCATGAGGACTCTGTGCGTGGGTGTGGTCACAGAAAGTAGGATCCTCGTATAAGTTGCCAGGATGTGTTCTCAACCCAGTTTGTGGTAACAATCTACTCCAAATCTAGCATCTCAAGACGATCAGTGACACATACATTAAAAAGCATTGTGTCAAGAACACATACCTGCTTAAACAAACAGCCTACTTTGTATGTTATTGACCCATCCCTGGACAATCCAATCACAATCCGAAATTTAGAATAAATAACTGAAGGAGTATTATGAGAAGAGGAGCCACACACCACAAAGCATTCCTGTTCACTTTTCCCAAGGATGGGGCAAGATCACTAAAAGCCCTACATGAGTTGGGGGTAAGAAGCTTTGTGCAAAGTGGGTCAGAGCAAAGCCTTTGAAAACCTGCTTTGTGGAAAATAGGACCACTGGAATTAGTCTAATTACTAATATGGTTTGAAAGGAATATGGAAATAGTGTTTTTTTTCTTTTTATGTGTGCACTAGAGGATCCAGGAAATGAAAAGTAGAAACAATTTCACTGCCACATCATGGTATCATGCACATGTATTCCACATTTCATCTGGCAATGGCAAGCACCCTGAAGCATAATGCCCTACCTTCTCAATGTCAAACAACCAAGATTGAAAGAAATACCTTACAAGTGAAAAAGTGGTATTCAAGAGTGAGAGTAATGGCTCATTGGTTTCGTCATTCACAGTATCCGCAGGTTCTCCAGTGAGGCACAAGTAAACTTATTTGTAGGCTGTGCCTTATGGCTAGTTTTTGTTTTGTGCATTTAGCTATACAGTGAAGGACAAACATGCATGGCACAACCACTAGAAACTTGGCAGAGGCCCCAAAATGACAAAGAGTGCTTGCAGCAATCACCACTCAAGGTGGGATTCAAATAAGGTAGATAGAGGTGAGAAGCTTGCTAACACAGTTTAAAACATCTGCACAGGTGCACCACACAATAGTTGCAAAAGTTCAATGAACAAATATAAAGTTTGTTTGCTACACAAATGATTGTTCCAGGTTTTTTCTTTCATTCCAATTTTTCTCATTACTTTAAAAACATAGTCACAAACATCAAATTCCAACGTGATACAGCCAATGCGTTTCGTCCTACTAGAGGGCTTCTTCAGAGCGATAATAACTTGGATGAATTCAGTTACAAAAAATGGTAGAGTCAAAATAATTGCCAGAGCAACAATCCAATTGTCATTCCTTATGTGGACCACGGTTAATTGAAGTACTTAGAATCTAGTATTCTAGCAGCGTCCCTCCAACTCCTAAATATAGCGAGGAGACAGAAGACAAGAGTGTTGAATAGTTCCAAAACGGGGGCACCGTTACTTGCGAAAGATAATGCGATTAACAAAAGACTATTCCATGAACAGACAATCCCGGGGTTAAGTATTACTCAGTGTATTTGATCCTTATATCAGTGACACAATAGCAGTCATTCAGAAATGCCCGCAAGAGCGCACACTTAGTTCTGTAAGCCTACTTATGTTCGCCACAAGGCTCACATAAAGGCCGTCTCATTAGTCCAACAACCCTATGCGGGGCACCCCACCTATTCCAGTTCGAATGTACGCTATATATGCTCGAACAAGTGTCGACAGACGGTATTTTGACTGTCACAGCCCTCCAAAAGCCAAGTATCACGGCAGAAAGAACAGGGGCAACATAAAGAATGACAATTCAATTGTTGCTCTGGCTGTATCACTTTGGAATTTGATGTTTGTGACTATGTTTTTAAAGTAATGAGAAAAATTGGAATAAAAGAAAAAAGCTTGAACAATAATTTGTGTAGCAAACAAACTTTATATTTGTTTATTGAACTTTTGCAACTATTGTGTGGTGCACCTGTGCTGATGTTTTAAACTGTTATGATCCTATGAGGATTTGCCCTGTGACGGTAGGGGCATACCAGTGTGCACGCACTCCCTAAGAAATATATGGGGGTTAAAATAGGAAAGGGATATAGGTTTAGGTTCTGTATTTTTTTTTAAAGGGCTCCACTGGCGAATTTTTGGCTTAGCTTGCTAACACAGGTTGGATTTGTACTGAGTCAATGGTTGGTATGTATGTGACTCAAAACTGGAACCCTCGTGGAAGAATGAATAAAGGAGTAAAGCCGCTCAATGGAAGAAAACATACAATCCTGAAAACTTGGCTATAAACCTCCCTCTGCCTCATGTTAGGGTCTCAATATCTCCCGTGATTCGGGCGGTGAGGGAGGTCATATTTTCTGAGTGACTGGTCTCCTCTTGCAAAGCTCTTCTCATTCAATGATAAGAAGAAGCCTAAACCTGCTTCAGGTCAGGATCTGGGGCCAATCAAGCTGGCCTCTTCTTTCCAGTTACCTGCTTCTAGAGGAGGTTTAATCCGGGCAGCATCGCTTCCTGTCAGTATCACTCCGGTGCCCGACATAGGCTGGTGAAGAGCGGGCACGTGGCAGCAGCCTCGCGCTAAGAAGAGACACAGGCCTGGCCCGCACTACGCAAACATAAATACAATATTGGAAGCAGTTACCGGCGAAGGACCCGGTGCCAGTAACAGCGCTGTCATCGGAGCCCTGTACAAGGTTGTACCCCGTTAATAATTTACGTGTCGGCCACTGAGACGGGTTGCACTGCCAGACAGACTCCGCCGCAGCCTTGGGGGGGAACTTCACAGCCATAAATGTGACCGAGGACACAGAGAAGACCATATCTGGTACAGCAAACCTTCTCTCGACAAACCTGGGCCACTTATGATTTCTTGACAAGTATGAATGAGCTCAAAGAGAACGAAGCCAAACTACAAGAACCCGGGAAAGAGGGATACAATCTGGGCAGTTCCGTAGAATACAGTGTCACCTATTAATAAACTCATTACACAGACGTGTAACCTGATACAGACGGTGCCGGATTGTCCTGGCTGACCTGTGCCGTCTGCAGGTGCGGATGACTCGCACTCGCCCTCGCCCGCCATGGCAACAGGGGCTTGCAAACACGAGCCTTCAGCCAAGGTGCGGCCAGGAATGCAGTACAGCGCGGGCCCTGCACCACAGCACGGCGGGAGCACAACCCCCAGCCCCCCGCTTGCAGAATCCAGCATCCTCCTTTCATGTAGACTGAAGGGATGAGACTAACATAACAGAACAAGTACCCACCTGGTCCCAGCGCAGCCAGAGGCAGGCGGCGGCGTCCAGTTGCGAGTCCCCGGTGCACCTGGGCAGCAGCTGGTTTGAGTTGACCCCATGGTGGCAGCAGCTCTTCTTATGCACGGGGTTAGCTAAAAGCTCGGGCTACGAAAGCTGCGCCATGGAAGCTTGGGGTGATGGAGCGCTGGGCGTTGCCGTCTACGAGCTCGGCTTCCCACGCAGCTTCCAACAGCCTCTCGCTCTCTCTCTCCATTAGGCACCGTTTGTTCCAGAAGGAACGCTGCGGAGGAGAGGGGCAGGAGGAAAGAGCCCACCCCTCTCAGTCAAAAGTAAATAACTGCCCTCACGCCGCCGCCTGCAGCGGGACACTGACAGCCGCGTGCATGGGCCGCCGTTCCCAACACCTGCGCGCGCTCACTCCCGTTACCCTATTGAAGTCGCTGGATGCGGCGCGAGGACAGAACCATCCGAAAAAAACGTAAAAAGTAGGTCCTGCAATCTTACATGAGCCAATCAGGCCAAGCTTCTATACAGATAAATGGGCACTCGTTGTAACCTGATAATGCATTTGCTTTTAAAAACCGGTGTAGATTGCTATGTAGGAACCAATGTTACTTTGACAGTGTGTTAAGTGCTGTGTCTCCGGGCGCGAAACAGCGTGGTGGGAGCACGAGACGAGATGCAGTGCCGTGCGCGTGCACATCAGCTGTAGCGACGCAAGCTGAACATCGCCGGAGAAGACACGCCCGACCTCCGAGCCTGCTGCCGAGACTGACCCACTGCAGAGAGCCCAGTGAGTGGACTTGGGGGGGTGCAGGGAGGGGATGTGTGTGTGTGTGAACAGCATGCCATCTCTTGTCTCACTGTAAGCAGTGAAACTGAATGCTTGTTTGCCTGCGGGACAGGAGATGTGCACGGCTGGGGGGCGGGGCTGCGCTTGCACGTTCACGAAGGGCAATCGGCGCTCGTCCCCCAGTCTACGTCCCTTCAGACCCATCTCGGCAACAATAGGTCTCGAAGCCCGAGACCTAAAAAGGGTCTCATTTACGTAAAGCTCTGGTTTAATTTTAATGTAAAATTGTGTTTCAAAATCTAGAGTGATCTGAAGTGGGGCATTCAATTCATCATGAAATATGCGCTTCCATAACCAGTTCACTCTCTACGTACCCCAGACAAAATTACTTTTCTATTGAAGTTGCGAGACAAAGCACTGTACATCAGTCACAGAAGAAGGGTTGGTTGGCATCTCAGCCTGAAAGGTGCAGGCATGCCCGCATTTCCATGAGAAAAGGGTGTGCTGTGCTTCAGCGTATGACGAACAGAGGGAGTGCCAGTTAGTCACCAAGAGAAGAGTCAGAGGGCGTGCCATTACATCAAGGAGCACACCAGATATGCCACTGTCTCATTATCAGGAATATGTGTGTGTGTGTGTGTGTGTGTGTGTATATATATATATAATATATATAGTATTATTTATATACAAATGTGTGTGCCAGGCATAGCTATAACCAAATAGGATAGACCCCCAACCCACACCCCCGCACAAATACCTCAGTTTTGATATGTACCGTTTAAATTAACTTTTGGTCACCTAATTTTATCCCCCAAGCTTTTCCTACTCACTTTATCTGAGATCTTATGCAGTAAGAGAGACTCCGAGTCTCGTGCTAACTGCAGCCTGCACAGATGTAGCATTCCCACCTCTGCAGAGCCACCTTGAGATGCACTTTGAAATGGAACAGTTGGGGAGAAGAGTTCGAGGCCAATCCATTGTAGACAATGGAGGAGTAAAGGGCAAACAGTTACGCTTCTAAACATGTGCTAAATGATGTATCCTCCACACACTTAAGTGAGCAAATCACTCCATTAAAGCACGTTTATCTTTTTTTCTTCTTTCAGAGTTTTAATTTTGCGAAACGTGAGTTTACATTCATTAGGTCTGCCTAAAAGCAGCTTCTGATATAGCAGCCTCACTGCAATTTAAAAAAAAAACTAAACAAAAGAATACATAAGCACAAGTGCTCTGATCAGCCCTCTAACTACAAATAAGTTCAACTGTCATTTAAGTTTTGCTCCGCACAGCACACCTAAAAAGGGAGTACACAAGGACAACTACTTTAATTTAACATGGCTATTTTATTTATATTCTTAATCTTTAAAATAAAATTTAACAATTTATTCATTCCTGTTTTTTCAACATGGCTCGAAAATGATGATGCCCGCCCCCCATGCCTTTACTTGCTCTTCTCAATCCAACCGCCTGGCGAGAGGCGCCTCCTTTCCTACCCTGTAGCTTCTTGCAATAAAGTGCAGGTATGTGGGTGACATTGAAAGCCAGGATGATGGTATGCTATTGACAAGGACAGTCAGGACAGGATTGAAAGTTGTGCTGACTGGGTGAAGGGTACAGGGCTCAGTTGGCTAGAAGCCATGCACCAGACTGCGCCACTTGGGGAAGGCTGCCCATGGCAGCTCCCAGCACCTTCCACATGAACCCAAGAAGGACACGTGGGGCCTCAGCAGAGCTGTAAAATGAGAAAACACTCCGCAGATAACGGATGCAGCAAAGGATCGCAGCAATGGGTCTCATCTTTGGACAACCAGGGAGAGCCAGCTTTCCTAATTCACCATCTAGCCAACACCGCACTGTGTCGTCTCTGCTCCTTTCCCTGCACAGAGGGCCACACCAACAGCCCCTGTATTGAGTCAGGTACAGCACTCAACACCTTGCTTCTCTCACTGGGTTCAGAGAGCAGGAAGCAATCTTAGGATGGGCGCCATACATGCCCCACACCAGGCAGATAATCCGTCTGTCAGGCAAGGTGCAACTCCCTCAGCACCACAGAAGACGCACAGGCATTTCAAGAGAAACGACCAAGAACACATTGTGGACCCACTTGTGTTTCTCGCAGTTGGTCCGCCCTACCAGCCTACAAAGACCCACATGCACCTAAGGTTACGACTGCACCAATGCCCCAGCAGTAGTGCACTGCACCTGCTGTAGAAAGGAAACACACTCTGGAGAGGGCAGCCATGCACTGATGGGATCACTCTCAGCTCTGCCTTAACAGACCAGGCCTGCATCAAAAAGACTGGAGCCACACTAGTGAAGAATGTGTGGTCTAGAAAAGGAAAGGGACTGGAACCTCACTACTTCCACAGATCTGATTCGAGAAAGGAAACGGCAAGGAAATATTATGAAGAGAAAGTGAAAATAAAATGTTGAGGGTTAGTGGAGAGAAACAGGAGAGAGTACAAAACATGACATGAAAGCAAGGGGGTCATGAGTCCCAATGCAATGCCCTCCGTCCAAGAAGCAAACGGAAGCTCAAAGGGAAGAAATAGAGCCTAAACACAGTTGGAATCTTTTTTGTCACAATTGATTCACCACAGATGAGCAAGGGGAGAGAGAAACTTGCCATAAAGACGAGGGAAGTTGCCATGGGGAGGGGCGAGACAGGAGGGGAATGGCGAGAAGGAGGTGAGAAAGAGGGATGCGAGTTAAAGTAAAAGGGAGTAAAGACAAGCATGGGGAACCATGAGAGAGTCAGAAGAGTGGGAATTAGACCGAAAGAGATGCAGGGCAGAGAGAGATGCATGAAAGAGACAGACAAAGACAAGTTGGAGCAACCAGAAGGGACATTAGCATGGGACCAGCAGAGAGGGTGCAAGAGGAGAAGAGAAACAGGGTGTGGGACAGCAGACCAAGCGAGTGGAGAGACAAGCTAGGAGAAGTATGGAGGAACAAGATGGATAAAACGTGGAAGAGAAGAGGGGGCAGACACATGGATAGACAGTTGGGCAATGAGGGAGAGTAACAGAACCTGAGGCGAAAGTTAAGTTGGAGCATCTAATTTCTGGCTCTACATGGTTTACTCAACATAAGCCACTAAGAAAAAAAGTGACAGAATACCAGGCACATCTGGTCTCATTCGTAGAGAGAAAGGAACTGCCCCTAATGTCAGACAATGGGCAATGTAAATCTTAAATACCAAATTTTGACAAATAAAAAACATGCATCTAAAACAAATAGGTTGTGAGTCTAAAAACAAATTTAACCTGTGGGTGTAGAGCCAACGTGAATGTATCATGCCATACTTTCAACTTTAGATTAGTCTATAACCATCAAACCCGGCAGACAAAGGGGGCTCAATTGCCATCACGGCAACCCCTGACTACAAAATGTAAGTATGTAGACAATTACAGGATATGCAGTGCTATTATAAAATCCCTAAAGACCCTACACTTTAAATACGAGGAGATTTGTTATCCATTCTAAAAGATGGTCTTGACCAGGAATATTAGGTCCTAAGGAGTTTGACTTTTTAAACAACATCCATTCCAGGATACCCCTAATGTATATCCTTCCCAAAATACATAAAAGCAAGACCCACCCCCCAGGTCGACCAATTGTTTTTCGGTGTCGGTCCCTACTCGAGCCAATATTGAAATATGTTGATTTCTTTTTTAAATCCTTTTTGGAAGTTGTCCCCTCGTATCTTAGGGATACCACTGACTTTATTAACAAAATTGAAAGCCAAGAGTTTAATCCTAATGACCAAATATTGGTCACACTCGACGTGGTCTCTCTCTATATACTCAGATCCCCCAAGAGGACGGCCTGTCCGCAATTGAGACATGCCAAGAACAAAGACCCAAACCTGTCAAAGTACCCACCGACTTTATTTTAAAACTGGCACGTTTTACCTTACGTAAGAACTATTTCAAGTTTGACAATGATTACTATTATCAAATCAAAGGGACAGCCATGGGAGGTCCCTTCGCGTCAGAGCTGGCTGTGCTGTTCATGGCCCAATTTGAAGAAAGATTTGTGTATAATAACAATCCATTCATCCACTACATTTCTAATTGGGTACGTTATATTGATGTCTAAAATTGTTTGCACACAGGCATGTTAATATCTAATGTCCTGAGGATGATCCCATGAATTCCCCCTAGGAATCGAAACTCGTCGACACTGCATGTACCATATGTATCTAATTGTTGTGGATTACAATGGTACTTTCTTTTGATTCAAGTCTGTCAAACAGTAGGATATTCAGACTCTTTTCCCGTGCCTAAAACCCCCTTCCCCATATCTTTGATGTCCGTTTATATTTATGTTTGTAAGTTGGACGCAGCTTGTGTCCCACTTGTAACTGTACACGATTCCTTTCTATAACACTTATTTAAAAATTAAATTCTGTCTGGCTGGACAAAGAGCACACTGTCTATTTAGCATATGTGTATTGGTTGCTTCAAATTCATTACTGTCTGGGGACCATTGTCTTCAGAAATAGCCTGCACAGCCAAGGTCACTGTCATATTGCATTTGGGTACCCTTGTTTCTTTACAAAAGTATTTTTAATATGCAACAATAGTGAAGATCTAAAACATTTGTTGGTTTAATGCGCGCACGCCAGACATTCAATTCAGCTTGAACTACAACACAAATAGGATGACATTTTTGGATGTAGAAATATATGCTCCAAATGGAATATTGTTTACGACGTTAAATACAAAACCTCCGGCCTGAAACAAAGCTCTCCATTACTCGAGCTATCATCCACAAAGCCTCAGAGATAATCTCCCTTTCGGGCAATTTTTCAGGATCAAACGAAATTGCACCCTCAAAACCGAATATATGCATCATGCTACCATGTTGTTGGAAAAGCTCAAAATACAGGGTTACCCAAAAAGACTATTAAAACATGCAATGAAGACGGCCTGGTGGACACCCAAAGAGACCCTCCTTCAGAAAATAGTACCGCCAACATGGAACGCTTAGTCTGCGTTACCACCCACTGTCCTAGCACCAATGTGTTGAAAAAAGTGATAAATCAAAATTGGCATCCAATTCAAAATGTCCAGCCTTCCTTTGAAAGACCTCCCTTTACTCTCAAAAAGGAAAGCAGTGTTGGAAACCACCTCATTTGTGCAGCAGTTTCCCAAGTGGCACCTAAAAAATCATCTTACGAGAACTCAGTCTGCCACAGATAGTTGGATACCACAGATGTGGTACTTGCTTTTGCTGGCCTCAAACCATCTAGGGTTCACTTTTATTATTTAAACATCAAATGGAAACATACCGCCTTTACTAACTGCAAAACACGTAATGTAATTTATGGCATCTTATGCATTTGTCCCGAGCCTTATATAGGCAAAACAAACCGGGAAATCAGACAACGCATCTCACAATATAAATCCAGAATTCTAAGATAATCGGTCAATGCACCTCTGGTAAACCATTGGACCGAAAATAATCTTTCTGAAACAGACTTAAAATGGTCCGTTTTAGTCAAAGTAGAAAAAAAATCCTGAGGTGGCGATTTGGATCTCAAACTCTCACAACGAGAGGCAATGCTTACTGTGAAATTCAATACGGCTGTAGATGGTCTTAACAAACTATGTGAAATATCTCATTTGTCTGAGTGTTAACATTTCACACAATTGTTATTTTATGCTCAACCGACACGTGATCTTCAAAATGCCTCTTCAAAAACTTTTGGTACGCTGCATCGACTCATCAGATCAATGTGGTTTGCATCACAGAGCACTATACTTAAAATTTTGGGAACTCCTTGCACAACCCTTCGTTTCCAATAAATCATGGCCGCACCATATGCCAACAGTCCCTGCGGCCTCATAATATGGGTTATCATTATTGTGTCTTAGTACGCTCTTACGATTAACCCACTCCGTCCCTTTAAAAACTTTTCTACCAAAGACAGCTAGGCGGGCACTCACGTGACGAAGTTGGGAGGTCCCCTTTTTCACTCTAAAGCTCACACGGAAGTGATGAGCCTTCACCAGATGTACTAACACGGTCGCCACTGCCCGGAGCTCGCCCTGAAGTTAAGCACAAGCCTTTTCTGTCAACTTCGCCACTACAAGCCGGAGATGCACCCCTCACATTTTTGTCACACATGAACACTTGAATTA
Source organism: Lissotriton vulgaris (assembly GCF_964263255.1). Taxonomy (NCBI): domain Eukaryota; kingdom Metazoa; phylum Chordata; class Amphibia; order Caudata; family Salamandridae; genus Lissotriton; species Lissotriton vulgaris. The sequence goes on along the minus strand of NC_141699.1, from coordinate 1,010,185,497 downwards.
GCACTGTACCTGCAACTTCGCTGGGGCTCCGTGTATCACTAGCTGCATCTCCGCCACGCAAGTATGTTAGCACTAGTCTGCCACAATTTACCGGTACGGTACCATTGCTCAAAAGTCAAGGCTGCCCTTATGGACTGTACCTGAAGGCTTTTATGATGCCGCACAACTAATGGACTGCGTTTACTCACGGGCCCACGTTCACACAACTCTACAGAGGCGATTATTCCCAACACGCTTTCGCATCTCATTTACACGCTGTGTCTCTCCCGGGAGCACACTGAAACAATTCTCCAGCGATAGAAGCTACAATTGTTCATTTGTATAAAAATCATTCGATACTTCATGAATGAATTTTTGAAACAGCTCTTTTTTCCTTCTTACAGCGTTAATTCATTGAATTTGCTTTCATCACATGTACAAAATTAATCAAGGTAGGTCTTTGCCGCCACCTCTCATTTTGCCTCAAAACACAGTCATTCAAAGCTCTTTACAGAGACCTTCATTTTGTTGCTCTTGCGGTTATACAGTGCATCAAAGACTGGCCCTTCCATCCGGGTTCCTGTTCCTGGACAGAGTTAAACCCTCATGCAAGTCTAAACTTAACCAACTGCCCTGACGGCTCCCTTCTTTTCAATTAGACTTACTCCTTTTTCTCTTCCTTCTCAGATTGAGATTAATTTAACCCCTTGTATGCTGATGACGAACCCCAGCCGTCATGCACTACGGTGCTCGTGTGCTGATGACGGCTGGGGTTCGTCATGGCCCGCCCCTGTTCGTTTGTTTACCGCACAGCGGCGGAAACGGGCCAGCAGCGAAGGGGTTAATCTCCAAAATGGAATAACTATGATATCCATTTCTGGAATAAAGATTGGCTAATCTCTATTGAGGTAAACTAATTTATTTGGCTCACAGGTCAGGCAAAATAGAGTATGTTTGAAGGATGTTAGTGATAACACGAGCACATTCTCTTTATTTTCTTTTTTCACAGCTTTGTTTTGGTTCCAGGTCCTGAAGAGAACCCCTCATAATGAATATAGGGGTTCGAAACATGTAGACCTTGTTACTGACCTAACAAGTGTATATGCAAATCTTTATCAGTTTACCCAGTTTTTGTAAATCAAAGGTTTAATATAAAACCATTAGCAACTGACTGATTCCGTTGGGTCACACTGAATATTACACTTTTTGGTCTTCACCTTCCTGTGTGTTGTCAAAAAGATTTTTTTTCTCCAAACAATAGTAAAAAATTGTCCAACATCACGGTACTGTTTGTTTATGTTTTTAGTGTGAATATAATTTTGTGTTTGTTATTACTCTTAACTGTGAGTGGAACCCAAACTCACAAATTGGTGTTTGATCCTCATTCAAATGATGTCTGAATTATACGCACAGACTATTGATGAGTTGGTTATCATGTTTGCTCTTTAGAACGTTGTGGCCCATAAACATATGAAATAAATTCCTCTGTCACAGGAGCATTTACTAAAATACTATGCTATACTTTTCTTTTTCAAAACTTTTTCTAAAAAAGATTAAATAAATCAACTCTTTTCTAATCACATTGAGGGTCACGTGTGGTTGAGTTAAGTATTTTGCTGAATTTAGCATCAGTATTGGCACGCTGGTTGTTGCTAGTTTAAACTTTCAACTATGGAAGCATCACAAAGCAAATAGTGGTATGATTCAAAAGATAAATCAACAGTTTATTGGATAAAATATATTTTATCTCCTATATTATTGATCTATCTTCAGAATTACTCCTTTTGTGTTCAAACTGCTTTCAACTATGTCTTGAGATCAAAGTAAATCAATACTATTCAATGCATTTTCTTTGCTCCTATCAGAATCATTCTGTCCCGTGATACACAATAAAACTAAAAGGAGTTTCTATACCTGTTCAAATATGTCTGTCTGCTAGGAAGCATCTGTAATACTCTATTAAAATTATACAATGCAGTTAATGTATTTTTAAATTCTGATTTTTTACTACAAGAATATGGCGGCCAATTTTAGGCGGGTACTTTTTTCCACTTTAGGTCTCGACTACAGCATTGCTTTAGCAATGCTTATTTGTCGAGATTATAGTAAGGCTTTCAAAAGTCTACCCAAAACTGCGGATCGGGTACAGTTCATGTGAGCCAGGCGCGTGCACATCACCAGCCACATCGCACACCACCATTTGTCTGAGCCTCGGCATCAGACTACAAAGGACTCCGCTCCCAAGCCGCTCCCCCGCCGCTGCCACCCAATGCCGCTCCCACCACGCAATGCCGAGAGCTTGTTTAACTTGCAATCACTCGAATGAAACAGTAAGTCCGGAGCACTGTAGTCTGTCTGACTTGTTCAAGACTTGTGCATAACTTTCATGCACATATGACCGTTATGAAAACTGTTTCCCTTTACGCACTGAAGGCTACCCACACCGTCACAAATAGGCATGTATAGAATTTACTTATCAACGCTACAAAGTACATTATTCCTTCATCTTTAACCTTTTTAGAGCTTAGGTAGTTTCACAGACTTGACTTACACTTAGTATTCACTCCAATATGTCGGCGACTATTATGCGCTCTAGCCTGTCTTGTTTCCTTCAATCAGCGCCACCACCTTGTGAATTCACACAATAAAGATATTTATCTGCACACACTGTCCTCATTTTAATTCCTCCGTATTTGGCATACATTGTATATATGTAATAACGCTGTGACAAACAATTTCTTTTTTCCTTTTTGACTCGCAACTTCGCTTCCGGTCTCGTTGCAAGTACACTTCCGGGTCACCTCTGTTACACGCCGTACTTAAGATGAAGATATCTCTAGCACATAGTGAAACGGATTCATCCAGGGACCCCATGAGAGACCAACTTTGTAACGACCACCAAGTAAGTGACTACTGCACCTCCTCATGGCCGTTTTCCCTCCTCGACCAGACTTGTGCCGTAGTAGCGGTAGTCTTAAGAAATTCCTGTTTGTTGTTATTTGCCCCGTCCTCATCTACACGCTATCACCAAGCGCGTACCTTTGCTCCTGCCCCCGTCTTTATAAGTGTTAAACTTCTGACTTTTCCGAGCGGAATTCGTATATTGGCACAAGTGGCTGATGTATACATACTGGGTACATGCAGACAGTGCTGTCCTAACTGAATTATATGTACTTACACTGTGCATTGTTATGTGGTCCATCGGCACAAGTAATACTAGTCTGCACTTATATGCGAAAGGCGTTCTTTTTTTAAAATACACACTCCATTTCTATTATAATTTATTATGCACTTGAAGATACTGTAGCGCGGATAAAACATTTCACTCTTTGCAACCACCAGCTTTTAATTAGCTACTGACCGAACTGTTGCATTTCATCTGCTTTGTGAATGTGTCTACTTCCTCAACAACAATAGACAATTTGCATGTAAACCCATAGTAACACTCTCTCCAACCATGGTGTATTGTTATTTTTTAATGGGAAAATATCGCTATGTACCTCTTTGGGGGGCAGATGAAAGAAATGAGACTGATACTGAGAATTAAGCTGTATTCTCTTTTTACCTGATGACTCTGAACATGTTGCAAATAATAAGTCTGTCTTTGCAGGGTTGGATGTTAAAATACAATGTCCTATAATAATCTTGAAAATGTACAGACTAAATCGGTGACACCACGATGCTGGAATGTAATGACTAGGTATTGTACATCTATCAACTAACTTAGTCTCCATTCATGTTAAGCATGACTTGACCCTGAATGAATTCACTCACTACTGCATGTTAAAATCTTTATGGAAGACCATATTAATAGCACAACAAGACCTGTATCAAGCAACTTCCTCTAATACTCATTTTTCACTTTTATTGCAATATCCTATTAGCCACAATGTTGTTAACACGTCTTTTGCCAGCACTAGCTTGTGCTGTTCTCCCCCTTTCCTTTCTCCAAATTTCTCTTTTCTTTCTCAAGTAAAAAGCATGCACATGTAAACACTTGTCTATGCTCGGCTCACTCTTGACACTTTTGGCAATAGGTTACTCTTTATAATCTTTCAATAAAGGCACTTTTTCAAATAAACAAAACTCGAAACCCTATAACAACACATTCTCTTTCTCTCTCCTTCACAGAGATAATAATATCTTAATTCATAATAATATAATAATTACACACACACAACCCCCCCCCCCCACACACATACACAACACCCCCCCACACACACAACCATCTATCGGCCTGACTATCCATCGCCCGCCCTCCCTCTATCGCACTCCCGCCCTCCCTCTATCGCACTCCCGCCCTCCCTCTATCGCACTCCCGCCCTCCCTCCCTCTATTGCACTCCCTCCCTCTATCTATCGGGGCACCACAACATCACTCGGGGGCACCACAACATCACTCGGGGGCACCACAACATCACTCGGGGGCACCACAACATCACTCGGGGGCACCACAACATCACTCGGGGGCACCACAATATCACTATGCGCTACCACAGCCTCACTGAACGACACAGCATCACTCGTCGCTACCACAACATCACTCAGCACCACCACACCATCAATCTGTGCAACCATTCAAAAACAACTGGTTAAAATATGTTCTCAATGTTTCAAGCTTTAGTACAAATGTCACAACAAGATGGTATTTCACTTCTGTTCTTGGATTTTCGTCACAAAATACACTGAACATAATCTTCACAAAAGTTATTTACAAAAGTTAAAGCTATTGCCATTATAAATTACAGTAACTTTTATTTAAGTATTAATTAACTCGCTTTGTATAGAGAACTTCTGAGGCGGAAGCCGGGAGTGAGGTTCTAATTATTTGTTTTTAGTTTTCCCCTGCCTATATGCAGTGAGGATTTTACTAAAATTCACTTGTTAGCATTTTGCACTGCTTTTAACGTACCTAGTACTCAGATCCTAGGGGCTCCTGCAACAATCTTTTCAGGGCAAACCGAGGGCCGATTTAGGGCTCCACTCGGTCACAGGTAGCCTTCCCGGGGGAGACGGCTTTGGCCTCCATCTTGGGGGAAAGGAAGGGTTAGCGCACTAGCGGTCGGGCGAATCATGGCCCGGGCGCTATAAAATTGGAACACCAGTAACAGCGCAACTCGCTTTGTATAGAGAACTCCTGAGGCGGAAGCCGGGTGTGAGGTTCTAATTATTTGTTTTTAGCTTTACCCTGCCTATATGCAGTGAGGATTTTAATAAAATTCACTTGTTAGCATTTTGCACTGCTTTTAACCTACCTAGTACTCTGATCCTAGGGGCTCCTGCAACAATCTTTTCAGGCAAACCGAGGGCCGATTTAGGGCTCCACTCGGTCACAGGTAGCCTTCCCGGGGGCGACGACTTTGGCCGCCATCGTGGGGGAAAGGAAGGGTTAGCGCACTAGCGGTCGGGCGAATCACGGCCCGTGCGCTACAAAATGAAGACCATTTCCCGTCCGCGCAGCGGGCGCGCCGTTGGCGCGCCAGAGGCAAACCCGTCCGGGCCAGACCGGGCTTAGGGCCAGTTACTATGCCCATGACCTCGAATCGGAAGATAGGGTATTCCAGGGAAGAACTCTTGATGCTACAAGACAAGAAAGGCTTGTGGTGCCGCCACTTCGAGAACTTTGATAAACAATTTTGTAGGTGCAAGTTCTGTCCGAACCCTACCTCAGCGAGGGACAATGGTAAGGAGATCTGTAGAGATATGGGGATGGCACTATCAAATTGTAGAAGGCAATCTCGATGTGCTCTTCCTAACGGAGACGTGGTTATCCCCAAACTCTGAGTTTGACATCACCACTGCTCTTCCAGACAGATTTTTTATCCAGAGCCATCACAGGGAACAAGGGAAGGGAGATGGGCTGGCTATAATCAACAAAGATACTCTCACTTGTCAAATTGAGGATGGAGATATTTTAGACGCAGAAAGTGTCCGCTTTAATATTCAAATAACACCTACCAACTCCCTCTCAGGATTCCTTATTTATCGCCCGCTGGGCTGCATTAGACAGTTTGCAGGATCCTTGCTGCAAACCACTTTAGCGGCAGCAGCTTTGGCATCCAATTTCCTGGTTTTGGGAGATCTGAACCTGCATTTTGATGACCCTAATGATAAAGTGGCCCGAGATCTTAGTGAAGACCTTAAAGCTTTCGAACTGAAACTCATTAATAAAGAGGCAACGCATATCAGAGGGCATCTTTTGGACCCAATATTTTCAAATAGCAACCAGATTACGACTACACCCCCTCTGCCTGTGCCATGGTCTGACCATTTTGTAGTACCATTTTCATGGAAAATTCGTGCAGAAGGGACAAGTGCACCCCGCTCTCGCACATTACAGCGAGCTTGGCCCAAGTTATCGGTGGAAAAGTTGACACTTCCCTTAGAACAAACTGCTCCTGTTGTAGAGCCAGATCCTCTGGTGGCAGACATAAGCTTTCAGAACTGGCTTAATAATTCCCTGAATGCGGTGCTACCTCTCAAAATGGTCACCAAGAAAAATAGTACTTTTAAATCGCCATGGTATACTGCAGAGCTTAGAGATCTTAGAAAAACCTGCAAAAAATTGGAACGCAGGTGGAGGAAAGACTGGGCAGCAAACAATAAAGCCGCCTATCGGTTGGCCCTAAGATCCTATAAAACCTCCCTGAAAGAAACTCAGGCAGCCTTCTTCGAGAAGAAAATTAAGTCATCTTCTAACTCCTCGAAAGAAACTTTTAAAATAGTCAATCAACTTCTTAAGGTCCCTTCCCCGGTGATTTCCCAACAATGTACTGAAGCAAGGTGTAATCAGTTAGCGGAGTTCTTTGATACCAAGATACAAATAATCCTCGACAGCCTACCACAGAACGTCACCCCTACCGGTGACAGCACTTATCCAGCACCCACTTCCGGCCCTTTGCTGGATTCTTTCAGTTTCATCACCAGGGAGGATTTTTGTAAAACCCTATCCTCCCTGAACAGTGGCTCTCCGTCGGACCCGGCGCCTATGTACATCCATAAGCAGATTGCGGACACTATTACCCCCTATGAATAGAACACAAAAGAGCAACCCTGCCCCAAGATATTGTGGTCCCGGAGAGGATCCAACCAGTATTAAAGGGGTGATTTATCTAAGAGCCAGCACTGCACATAACAAGAGGCAAATCAATCCAGATATACTCTGGCTGCCAGTGCGCAAAAGAATTGCCTTCAAATCATTATGCATCGCCCACAAGACGCTCCAGGGCAAAGGCCCCCCGGCTCTTAGGAGCCTGATCCGCCCTTATAAATCCCCCCGGTCGGATTGGGAAAATTTTGCCATAGTCCCAAGAGTGAGGAAGACTCGCACAGGGGGACGCCGTTTCACAGTAAATGCAGCAAAGAATTGGAACACTCTCCCTAGGCACATTCGGACTGAACCCTGCTACCTTAAATTCCGAAAGTCTCTTAAAACTTTTCTTTTTCCAAAGACCCTCTAGCAACGGCCCCCCCCCCCCCCCAAGTTTTTTCTCTGTTGAGTTAGCGCTGGGACGCACCAGCGCAGCCATGCGCTTTACAAATCCAATTTCATTTCATTTCATTTCAATTATTTAAAAAAATTTAAAGCCATTGTTATTTGGAATATCAATACATCTAAGTCACGTAAATACAACACATATTGCATTACAAATGCTATAGGTGTCACATTTGCAAAAGTTAAAACTATTGGCATTGTAAGTGACTAAGCTATTAATTTAGCTATTTTCAAAACTAACACCTAAATAAAATATTTGTCATTTACAATACCAATAGCTCAAACTCTCCTAATGCGAGACCTATTGCATTGCAAATGCTGGTTTATGGTATTAGCTTGTACCAATACATTTTACAATTAACCATTTTAGCAAACTGAAAAGACCAGGCTTTAATATTAATATATTTGTGGACAATGCCGAGGAAAACAACCTGTAGATCTTTATCTTGAACCAATAATGGACTTAATTATACAAGTCAATTGTGGATCGGTAATCGAGTGCTGCTGCTAAAATCTTGTAATACCTCAGTACGTAGCTCACTCAATGAAGGCCACTAAAACATCTAATTATACAATTTAACCAAAAAGACAGCAGTTCCATGCAACTGTTGATTACAGACTCACACCTGCCAAATAATGTACTATATCCACTATTCAAAAATGCTTTGTTACATTAAAAGCAAGTAAAACCAGTACCAACGCACAGCTGCTCTTTTCCACGTGTAGGTGTTTCAGGTAAAAGATGCTTCTCAAGTACTACACTTATTGTTCATGAACAGAGCAAAAAAAAGTAATGTGAGATTAGCATTTTTCTGATACAATAAAGACTTTCGGGATAAGTTCTGCAAATTCACCATTCTTTGATTGCTATGGATTTTACTGAATGTGAATAGTAAATGTGAGTGCTACCTATCGTAAAGTTGGAATTTCACATTCTTTGCTAACATTCTGTGAGTTTATATCTAAAGGCCTCCCACAATATACAACAAGGGCCAGTTTAACCCACTGCAGGAATCTGTGTTTGGCACAAAGTTTCATGGGGTCCACCCAGACTCATCATTCGGAGGTTGACAAAACAAATACAATTAGTTTAGTTGTAATCAATCAGTTAATTAATAGTAAAGATTAAAAACCCATCTTGGTACGCTTCGTAAAATGAGCTCCTCCTTGGGTAGGCCGCTCTTGCCGTCGCCCAGGGAAAGTGTCCTTAACATCTGGGGGGCCAATGATTTGAATGAACAGGAGTTGCTGTGGGCGGCGCTAGGTTTTCTTTTGGCCAAACGTTCCATAGCGATGAAGTGGGGTTCCGCAGATAGACTGTTGGTGGTGGGCTGGGTGGCTGAAATGGATCGTTGCACGATTGCTGAAAAGACGGTCTACAAGACAAGTGGTTGTCCGAAAACGTGGGATAAAAAATGGAGGCACTGGAATGTTTTCCGTGGTGAACTGTGTGACTCGCCTACAGCTGAACTGGCTATGTCCCGTGTGGGGCCAATGGGAAGGCATGTACGCTAATTTGTATTTTGTTTGTTCTATGAAGGGTTTTGACTGCACCAGACTGCTCGTGATTCTATTCTGACTGCTCTTTTATGTCACTGAAACCTTCAGCGACAATGTTCTTATGTTCATAAAAAATAAAATGTAAGACGTTCATTTCTCCTCCACAAGTAATGACTGCTCTGTAGGACTCTCCGTTATAACGCCGCCGGACCCTGGGTCGTCAGCTGAAGGGCTGTGTAAATCAGACAGTGCTGGGAGGTGGCTTTTAACGACGCAGCCGGCCCTCTGGGTTGTAGGCTCGATGCTGTGTGTCTCTAGCACTGTATAATAAAGGTCTTACAAAAAAAAAAAAACATCTTGGTGAAAGCGACACGTACAAAAGGAGCTTAAACCTCTGAAATAGAATCAGTGATGAACTAGAAGATTTACTTGGTGTTACCAGATATGTAGCTTAGCAGCAAACTTACATGATTCTGACAGAAGAGATAGGTCCCTAAAACCTCCTTGTGACACCCAACATCTTACTGGATGATTGTTCGTAGCCACTGTTCGTGGACCCCTAATTCTTTAGTTCAAAGCATAGTTTTTACCAATATTTAACAATCAAATGTACCATCAGCACAGGTTTATGCTGCACTATTGAATGTGTGCTCAGTACTAAAACACGAAATGCAAGTTTTTGACCTTTTAATTGAAAATTAACTGGATGTTTTGTTTCTTACTGAAACATGGCTTACAGAGTTGGCCAATCGGACTCTAGCTACCGCGATTCCTTCTGGCTATAAAATTGTTAGGAAAGATCAAGAACAGGGTCGGGAGGTGGGGTGGCAATAATTCATAAAAGCGAGTTGGAATACGTTCCCATACCCCTTGACAAATTAGTAGATATGGAAGCACTGGGATTCAGCCTGACTTTATCCCCACAGCAGTCCATTGCGGCTGCTCTTATTTACATACCTCCTGGTCTATTTCTGAGATCAATGGGTACTACACTAGCCTCCTGGGCTCTCAGGTATGCTCATTTGTTAGCCCTAGGGTATTTCAATCTCCATATCGACAAACCCTCAAACTCTGAAGTCTCCCTATTCTTAGATACCATGTCACTCTTAGATACTATGTCATCCCTTGGTCTTGAGCAACAGGTACAATGTCTAGATCACCAAGCTGGCCACACACTAGATCAGGTCCTGTTTTTCTTGTGTGGTCTGACCACCATTTAATTCAGTTTACTAGACTAAAATCGTTAAAGGTTCCTCCTACCACTGAGAAAACTTGCGTTCAGTCTTGTGCTCAGCATAAAACTCACCCAACTGATTTGATTTGCTTGTTAGAAGCTAATACTTCGTTTTTATCTGGATCACTAAAATCAGATGCTGTGTGTCTGGATTCGAGGTACTATCAATAAGCTAGCCCCGATTTCCGCATGCCTTTCACACAAGACTAAATCGACAACCCCTTTGTTTAATGTAGACCTTCGATTAGGCAAAAAACAATGTAAACATCATGAAAGGAAAAAAACGGCAAAACTATAGTTTAGAGGACAAAATTGTTTACAAACTTGCCCCATAGAACTATTATTTAGAGGTTAGTTTAGCCCAAAAAGATTTCTTTGAGACCAGGATTGACGAAGCTAGTAACAAATCCAAAGAGATTTTCAAATTGTAAAAACCTTTACGAGTCCAGAGGCCGCCTCTAGAAATCTCCAACCTTCAGCCAAATGGTGTGATTCACTAGCATTGTTTTTATCATGACAACATTTCCATCATTCAGGCAAATGCAATTGATGTGCAATGAATAGGAACCCCCTCCTGAGGGCCTCAAGATTAGGGGTCTCCAACCTTTTCTGTACTGACAAATAATTATATTCAATGAAACGCAGTGAGAGCTACTTGTTGCTTCATTTCAAATTTTTTATATGTATAATAATTCAACCAAGCAAAAGCTTTCTAATTTAATAAGCTGGCCTGCACGCAGGTGAGCTACTCAGAGGTAGCTGGAGAGCTACATTCACTCATGAGGGACTGGTTGAGGAACCCCTGCTCTACATCCATTGCGGGGTTGCCAACCCTTTCTAATTTCCATCCTATGTCTCTAGAGAACTCGTTGAATGCCATTAAGAGTTTGAAGTTCGATAGCCTTCCGACCCATGTCTTCTCTCGATACTGGCTAAAGCAGCTCAGGCTATTAACCAGATTGTAAATAGAGTGTTAAACAATTCTTTGTTATCAGACAGGATTCCGGCACATTTGAAATGTGCAAAAATTCTACCACTAATTAAACAAGCATTTCCAATGCAAAAGGTCTCGCATTTACGCGAGTTTGAGCTATTGACATTGTAAATGACAATGCCCTTATGTTTTCGTTTTTAAAACATAAATAAAAGGCATTGTCATTTACAATGCCAATAGCTTAAACGTGTGTAAATGCGAGACCTATTGCATTGCAAATGCTTGCTTTCGTGGGTTTTCGTTTTCACTTTCCCCGCAAGGAGTTCTCCAACTTTTCTTTCTCTCGCTCACCAGGCCTTTCCGCCCTCTCTTTTATCCGCCTACCCTCCCTCTCTACCTCATTCACATCTCACGTTCAATGTCTGTCGCCTCCATCTCTTCTGTTCTACTTCCCACTGCCCCTGCCACCCTGCTTACTCCCCATCCAGGTTCAGAGTGGAGACAGGAGAAGGGGGGGCGGGAGGGGCTGAAAGGAATGAGACCTCTGGAAAATAAAGTAGGTCACCTTAGTGTGCAAGATGCCCCAGGGGCCGCAGTGGTGATTAAATGCTGGAGCGACTTTCTGTAAACATTGCTTATTTTCAAAACAGATTTTACCCATGTTTGGCAGTTAGCTGGAAATGGTGGGTTACGGGCTCATGGATCCAATGAAGGGATCTAAGTTTGACCTCAGAGGTTGATACAATGAGTACCATTAAGCAGTGTTATTTTAGCGTCAACATGGCCTTCTGAGGGGACGTGTTCTTTAGAAATGAACATGCTATGTTCTTTGTAAAGAGGAGGCGGTTTCTTACAAACTTGTGTCAGAGATAATTAAAGTCGTGCATTGGCAACATATGGGAACAGGAAGCTCGTATAATGTACTGATCGCTCTGTTACTGTTTCAAAACAACTGTTCTAAAAAACATAACAGCCAACACGATCTTAGTTAAGCCCTGAAGAGCAGAACGTACTGCCTTCTACACTACAAAGCACTTTCCCTTTCAGGCATGAACATCCATGTAACATAACATAGTAATAAAAAGCATGTAAGTGAAACACTGCCAGGGGCACTGTTGCAGCCTTAAACTTCCCCGAAATAAACACTGCAGCCAGAGAGGCCATGATTCCACAACCAAGTCAAAGAGCACTTTAAGAGTGCCATAAACCTGCTTAACGCATGGATCCGCCACAATTTGGGGAACGACCACTGGGACTTCCGCACCAGTCCCATAACTGCCCTGCTCTCAGCAGTGACAGCACTTAATAAAGAGCGCCTCCCAAAAATGCAAAGACCTGGGGGATGGGTATCACAGGGTCCCTGACTTCTGATGCTGCCTCCTGCACTGAAGGTTCCAACCCTGCACCTCTGCATTTTACCCACACACGTGTCTAACAGAACCCCACAGGTATACAATGTATTTGAGGGAGCAGGGCACCTTGATGCCTAGGGGCCCTCTTGCACCGCTACACTTTACCTGCTTAGGAGTCTACGTCCACCTTCCGGATATATACACGTCTTTAAGGGAGCAGGGCACCTGGATGGATAGGGGGTGCTTTTGCAAACTTCCACTTCACCAGCTTGGCAGTTAAGGCCACCTTCCATATATACAAAGTCCTAGGGGTTGGTGGCCTCTAGATGCACAGGGCCCTCTGCACCGCAGAGTCCCCTCGTGCGCATCTGCACTTTACCAGCAATCATGCGCCAGCGCCTGTCCTGGCTCAGTCCACAATCCCGCGGCCGGGCATCTGCTACCCGAGCCGGTGTTACCTGCTCGCCAGCCTCCTCCTTGACACAAAAGTGACAGGATCCTTATCGCAGACATTCCGGCCTCGCGCTTCGGAAGGTGCCTTAGCGACACGATTTCGAGCGTGGCTTAAATAAGAAGCGCGGACTCATCATAGGAGAGCTGCCGGCTGGGGTTGTTGTTCAGTTCCAGCTGTTTGCGCGTCCGCACAAAAACATACCTCCCAGTACTTTATTACAAAATGCACACCCACTCCATTCCCTCGCGGCTGGTGCCCTGCACATTCTTTAAATGCACACCGCAACCAGTTAGGCTTTAACTGCCACGTTCAAAACTGCAACCATCAGGGGCCAGCTGCTGCACTAATGCCGACTCATACTTTTGGATGCCCTTTTCAAAAGTTTCTTGATTCGGTCATTGTGATATAATTTAAAGTGCCAAGACGACTCTGCTGCTGAGCCAACGTTCTACGCTTTGCCGTAACTGGCGCCTATCTCCACTACTGCATTGTGAACGCAAGTTTATATTCTACAGTCATAAATTCTGGAGGAATGCTCTCCAGTCAACAGCCCAGTGCCCCAGAAGTGCTTATGTCAATTCCAGTCACACGAGGCACATGCCGGAGCTGTTCGCGCGCAGATCCCCTTACCGTGCTCTCCCGCTCTGGCAGACAGCCGAGGTGAGCTTGCGAAAGTTTTGTTGTTCAGGAATTACTTTTGTGTGCCTACTTTCGTTTATACGTTCCTGAAAAACAAAACGTCAGCATTTTCAGTTGAAGGTAACCTGCAAAGCCATGGCAATAAGATCTACATATTTCCCAATTGAACATTTCTGAAAGGATGAGTATTATGCAGGGCACAATTCCTAAAAGAAGCGTTCGCCAGGCATCCGCTGTTTATTTTTGCATTGCGCTTTCACTTGAAAGTGAAAGCGAGATGCAAATATAAACAGGCGGCGCTTTGTCTCCTTTTTTGCCCGGCCCAATCAGAGGGCCGGACTGGCGCGTGCAAGGCAGCGTGATAAATTTCTGATAAGAAACTTCGCCACGACAGCCGTAATGCAGGCGATCCAGTCCGGATGGGCCGGGCAAAAAATTTAAAAGGAGGCACCCTAGAAACCTTATTTCTAATGGCTGCCCATGTTTAACATAAACGGTGACGCGAGCCAATGGGAATAAGGGGCAGGGCTTCAAGCCCTTTTCACAAAATACTCATCTGCAATAAATCTTGCGAGTCGAGCAGTGCATGCGCTGCCACACGAGACCTAAAAACGCCACAACAGATCCCAAATTAACTGCGAATTACAGACCCATCTCCCTTCTCTCTCAAAAGGACTTGAAAGATGTCAACTCGCAAATTTCACAATTTTTGGAGGGTAACAACTCCTGCACCCTCATCAGTCGGACTTGAGACCTCACTTCAGCACCGAGACAGCTCTACCAGAAGTTGTGGAATACTTATAGGGCCCCCTAGATATAGGAGATAATGTTGGACTTATTGGCGGCCTTTGATATTGTCCCTCATTAAAGACTCTTTAACCACATCCAAGCAATTAGGATAAAGGATTCAGCCCTGATGTGGCTTACATTCCTTTTTGGATGAAAGAAGTCAAGAGGTTTGGATGCCTCGTTTTTCTTCGAAAGCTTCTGAATTTATGGCTGGAGTGCTGCAGGGCTTGGCATTCAACACTACATTGTTCAATGCTTACCTTTTTACACCGTTAGCGGAGTTAGCAGAGTCTCTAGAAGCTAAAGTAATCTCCTTTGATGATGACACCCAGCTTCTTTTCTCCTGTGGGAAGGGAGATAAGTTTGCTGGAGAGGCTATTAAAAATTGCCTAAGTGTTTCATTGGTTGACCACTAACCAATAAAATGTAATCTGTAGAAGACATATATTGTTGTCTTTGGTCCATCTGCGCCAGATCTATGGAGATCCTTTTGGCCAAAGGATGCCACCTCCCTGGTCCTCAACAGAATTCTGTAAAGAACTTTGCATGAAGTTTGATAGTGCCCTCTCCTTTCAACCACAGACGCAGGCACTGATAGGTTCCTGCTTCAGGTGGCTACGGATGTTGAAAACCTTCCTACCCTACTGTCAGACGCTTCCAAGAGAATGGTAATCCAAGCATTAATAACCTCCAAATTCGACTACGGGAATACTCTTTACCTGGGTCTCCGCGAGTAACTTCTGGGTAGAATTCAGGTGGTGCATAATTCGAAAGCCTGAAAGCTACTTAATCTCCCCCTGAGAACATATATGTCCTCATGTGAATGCTCTCCGCTGGCTTCCCATAAAAAAGGATTCTGTTTAAATCCATGGTCCTTGTTCACAAAGCTTTGAAGGCTCTGGCGGCGGCTATGTTTGAGGGAGTACTCATGACTACGTTTTTTTTAGAACTTTACGTTCCTCCTCTGTTCATTTGGCTAGAGTTTCCAAAATGTGTCAGTTTAGGACAGATGGCAGATATTTTTCTTATCTTGGGCAGGTCACATTGAATAAACTACCTTTGGAGCTACGGCCACAATTAATCCCCCCCCCCCCAATTTTATTAGAAAAAACATTGCTCGCCCAACAATCTTAATAAGACAATCATTGCTGGTGCGGTCAGTCCTGAATTTAGCGCAAAGACACTCTTCCAGTAGCTGTGTGCTGTATGAATCTCATTAGCATAACATAAGGATACATATACTGTAACATGACTGAGATGGGTTCTTTAAACTGGGGGCAGGACCCTTAGGGGAGTTTCAAGTTACCCCAGTGGGGGCTCCAAGCTCTGACCAATAGGAACATTATGCCAATAACAGTGCTTGGTCTCAAACTGGAAATAAAATGGGGAGCAGTAAGCCACTCTGTAATGGGCAATCACTAACATCATTTTCCCTTTATATCCTGGCTGGGAGGTGATGTCAAAAAGGAAGGGACTCCAAATATTCTTCAAAACTCCCATACCGAATAATCAAACTCTGGATACTCTTTACATACAGTAACAAAACTTAACTTCAAGGTTTTAAAAAGTCTAAACATATTTAAACATTGCCAGTTTAATAGAATAATTTTTGAAGGGAGGGTCCGATGGAGAAAAACAAAATTCAATGGTGGAGGGGCATTAAAAAGTTTGAAGGCCCCGGCATAGAGGGCATGGTTATTGGTTTTGCCTTCTGGTGGAAGTGCAATCTTCCATTCACTACTAGAAAGTACTAAAACAAATTAACGGTTTCCAAAAAAATCCATTATTATGTACAGAGGAAACGCACTTTGCATCTACATCGTTGATGTTCTACTTACTATCTTAAACACACTCCCTACCTGGTTTTGCCCAGCTTCACCCCCACCCCATAAGCATATTATGCAGATCTCTCGTTCCCAGGTCAATGGCACAAGGTAATTAATGTGCGACTGGTTCTTCTCAACTAGATTTCTTTCCCTTGTATTCTAGAACGGGTACACCTACATTTAAAATGACAAAACAGGACTAACTGGGTACATCTTAAAACGTGGAACGCGCAGGGACCGAGAAAACATAAGAGACATACATAGGTTGATTCTCCCCTCACAGAAACTTCGACTGGAGTTTCTGAGGATATGCGAGTGAAAAGAGTAGGAAGTGATGGCATGGGTGAAGATTGGTAACTATTCCAGGAGTGACGTCTTCATGGTAGTAGGCACAAGACCAGTGGCACGCAGTAATGTTGTGTTTCAATTTGCATTTAAATGTGTAAAATGTATTGTTAGAGACAGGGCGTTATCGTGGAGTTGTACTGCTGGTGTTTTAATTTCGTTATAAATCATCTTGTTTAATTAATTCTGTATTGCGGAGTGTACTTTATAAGTAGTTTAGGGCAAACTGCTACGACCAGCGAACAGCTCAGATACTTTGGCTAGTGCTGAAATGATTATGAGGTTAAACTGTTTAGACAGGAAGGTGTGTCAGTGGGATGGGGGGGGGGGGGTTAAGGGTTTATGTGGCCGTGTAAGTTTACTGCATACTACATAACTGGCTTTCGTTTTGCTGCGTGCAGGGCGGAGGGTGCATTGTGTCGATCCTTTGGGGCAAGGTGGATGTGCCATGGCAGTCTGTGGCAAACAGGACCGTGCCAAGAGTGATAGAAGCAGCAACGCCAGGGAGACCGACAGTCTTTGGGGGATGCGTATGGGTTAGGATTGGACTGCACCCGCAAAGACCCAAGACTGTTGTGATTCAGGCTTCATTCCAGTGAACTCCAGTCACCTGCAGTTCCAGGGTAGTTACGACAGGGGGAGGAAACATAACCCCCGACACCCCCTGGAGAATCGCATTCGGGTCGTGTTATTGACACCTGTGCCCCGCCGTTCGCACCCGCTCACCTGCAGCGCCTAGGAGGGCCGCTCTCCCGGGGTAGGGCCTCTCCGGTGTTGATCGCTGGCGCCGGAAGTTCGTTACAGGAAGTGTTCACAGTTCAAAGAAAAAACAGGCGACAAGGCGTTTCCCGGAATGAGAGCCGAGACCGGCGTAGTCACCTTCCGACCGGAGGAGCGGCCGACGCCGGGCCGCGGGGAACTATGGGTGTGATAGTGTCTCTGTTCAGACAAGATGCCCTAGGCCGGAACCCGTAAAGAAAAGCAAAACTACGTCTCCCAGAGATATTAACAACAGTGCACTACGGGGTCAAAAGGCGGGCCCAGTGCTATATGGTAGCCAATCAGGACACCCGTCTGTCTGAGTCCATGATAGAGAGCTGGCCTCGGAGACATGAACATAGAAAGTAGACTTTCGAGAGGTCTTCCTGGATTGCCAGGTAATAGCCAGATTGTTATGGGATTAAAATCCAAATGTATCTTGACTAGCCACATTAGATTTCGTCGTTTTATCGAGGTATCCTGAAATCGGTTAGGGAAGTCGGTATTTCGTGTTTGTAAATACACGGCCCGTACCCTAGTATCCCGATGTTTTTAACTTCTGTTGTATATCAATTGCTGTCGTGCGCTGCACCATTTATTTATGACATTACATATTAAAATATCTATTCCAAGATGGCCGCCAGATATAATAGAGATTGTGTGGCTCAGACCCCGCTGTCTCCTTGTACTCTCAAAACACCTTACTTTCTACCTATCAGCCCGACGAATTCAATGATAGGTGGTGAATTTAGACTGTTTCTCCCAACGAAGATACTCCAAAACATGTGTTTTTTTTATCTTTAACCTCACGGTGACTCATACTTTATTCAGAACTGAAGAAAGTCTTAATGACAATTTTGCGTAGCCTTATCTAAGGATTAGGTCTCTGACTCGGGGTGCTGTTTATTCATAAATAAAATCGGGACTACACACCCCAGAATGCAAAGTAAAAGACCTTGAATGGATGGACCAATCACACATTGACCTCAACATCTGAGTGCGCTATGGATAACAAGTGACAACATAAGTATCAGTTCTGCTTAACTTACCTAACGAATAAATGGGTCGGTGGGACATAGGTAGCCAGGTATCTCAGTGGACTATTACTGCACTCAACTACAGGGAACTGTGGTGTACCTCAAGGACACAGGTTCGAATCTGGAAAGATTCAACCAGGCTTTCATCACGCTGAGGTTGATAAATTATGCACCATGAACTTGGTTAACAAAAATCATGTTATCATCAATCAATCAATCATCGCATTTATATAGCGCACTACTCACCCAGAGGGTCTCAAGGCGCTGGGGGAGGGGGGTCCGCTACTGCTCGAACAGCCAGGTCTTGAGTTGCTTCCTGAAGGCGAGGTGGTCCTGGGTCAGGCGGAGGTGGGTGGGGAGGGAGTTCCATGTCTTGGCGGCGAGGTAGGAGAAGGACCGTCCCCCTGTGGTGGCTCTTCGGATGCGGGGGACGGCGGCGAGGGCATGGCCGGTCGATCGAAGCTGGCGTTTGGGAGCGTAGAAGTTGAGGCGGCTGTTGAGGTATCCTGGGCCTTGGTTGTGTAGGGCTTTGTGTGCGTGGGTGAGGAGTCGGAAGGTGATTCTCTTGTTGACCGGGAGCCAGTGCAGGTCTCTCAGGTGTCCGGAGATGTGGCTGCGACAGGGGATGTCCAGGATGAGTCGTGCTGAGGCGTTCTGGATCCGCTGGAGTCTCTTCTGGAGTTTGGCGGTGGTTCCGGCGTAGAGGGAGTTGCCGTAGTCCAGACGGCTGGTGACGAGGGCCTGGGTGACCGTCTTCCTGGTCTCAGTGGGGATCCACCGGAAGATCTTACGTAGCATGCGCAGGATGTTGAAGCACGACGAGGAGACGGCGTTGACTTGTCTGGTCATGGAGAGGGAGGAGTCCAGGATGAAGCCCAGGTTGCGTGCGTGGTCTGTTGGTTTGGGTGCGCTGCCTAGGGCGGGGGGCCACCAGGAGTCGTCCCAAGCGGCGGGTGAAGATCCCAGGATGAGGACTTCCGTCTTGTCCGAGTTCAGTTTCAGGCGGCTGTTCTTCATCCATTCGGCTACCTCTTTCATCCCTTCGTGAAGGTTGGCTCTGGCGGTGGCGGGGTCGTTGGTGAGGGAGAGGATCAGCTGGGTGTCGGCGGCGTAGGAGGTGATGTTGAGGTTGTGCTGGCGTGCAATGTCTGCGAGGGGGCTCATGTAGACGTTGAAGAGGGTTGGACTGAGCGAGGAGCCTTGAGGAACGCCGCAGATGACTTCGGTGGCTTCAGATCTGAACGGAGGGAGGCGGACTCTCTGTGTCCTTCCCGCGAGGAAGGAGATGATCCACTCCAGTGCCTTCTCCTGGACTCCGACGTTGCTGAGGCGTTGTACTAGGGTACGGTGGCAGACAGTGTCGAAGGCCGCGGAGAGGTCGAGGAGGATGAGGGCCGCTGTTTCTCCGTTGTCGAGCAGCGCTCGGATGTCATCGGTGGCTGCGATCAGGGCGGTCTCGGTGCTGTGGTTGGCCCGGAAGCCAGACTGCGAGGGGTCGAGGGATCCGTTCGTCTCGAGGAAGGCGGCCAGCTGCTTGTTGACGGTCTTCTCGATGACTTTTGCAGGAAACGGGAGCAGCGAGATGGGGCGGTAGTTCTTGAGGTCGGTGGGGTCGGCCGATGGCTTCTTGAGTAGGGCGCTGAGTTCGGCGTGCTTCCAGCTCTCCGGGAAGGTAGCGGTGACGAAGGAGGTGTTGATGATGTCCCGCAGGTGGGGTGCGATGACAGCGTCGGCCTTGTTGAAGACGTGGTGAGGGCAGGGGTCGGTCGGAGATCCGGAGTGGATGGAGTTCATCGTGCGGACGGTGTCTTCGGTGCTGATCGGAGTCCAGGCGCGGAGGGTGGTGGTGGGGGGCGGTGGTTTGGTCGTGGCGTTCGTCGGTTGAGTGCTGAAGCTGTTGTGTATGTCCGCGATCTTGTTGTGGAAGTAGGAGGCGAGGGAGTTGCAGAGGTCTTGCGAAGGGGTGATGTTGTTGTTTCCGGCGTTGGGGTTGGAGAGCTCTTTGACGATGTTGAAGAGTTCCTTGCTGTTGTGTGCGTTGTTGTCCAGTCGTTCCTTGAATGCAGTTTTTTTGGTGGCGTGGATGAGTTGGTGGTGTTTTCGGGTGGCGAGCTTGAGGGCAGTCATGTTGTCCGGTGTTGGGTCTCTGCGCCAGGTTCTCTCGAGGGCTCGGCAGTTCTTCTTGGAGCTCTTGAGTTCGTCGGTGAACCATGGGGCTTTCCTGCTACCGGGTCTGCTAGGCAGGGTCCTCAGGGGGGCGAGCTCGTCTGCGCAGTCGCTGATCCACTTCGTGAGGTTGGTGGCCGCCTGGCTTGGGTTCGTAGTGCTGGTGGGAGGGTTCATGCTCAGGGAGGTCGCAAGCTGGTCGGCTGTGATCTTGTTCCAGCTCCTGCGTGCGACCTGTTGCTGGTGGTGGTGGATCGTGGTCCTTCCGAAGATGAAGTGGACGCAGCTGTGGTCCGTCCAGTGGAGTCCGGTGGCGTGGCTGAAGGCGATGTCCTTGCTAGATGAGAAGACGGGGTCGAGTGTGTGTCCGGCGTAGTGGGTGGGGGTGGTCACCAGCTGCTTGAGTCCCAGGTTGGCGAGGTTGTCCAGCAGGGTGGTGGTGTTGCGGTCGTTGTTGTTCTCCAGGTGGAAGTTGAGGTCCCCTAGGAGGATGTAGTCAGCGGAGCAGAGGGCGTGCGGGCTGATGAAGTCGGCGATGTCTTCACTGAATTGTGTGCGTTGTCCCGGGGGTCTGTAGATGAGGGTGCCTCTGAGGGTGGTCTTGGGGTTGATGTGGACCTGAAAGTGCAGGTGCTCGGCGGTTGCGAGGGTGTCGTTGGTGTTGGTCGTGATGCGGATGGTGTTCCTGAGGACGATGGCGATGCCTCCTCCGGTGTGGTTGATGCGGTCCCTTCGGATGATCCTGTAGCCGTCTGGGATGGCGATGGCGATGTCGGGCACTGAGGAGGCGTTCATCCAGGTTTCCGTGAAGAAGGCGACGTCTGGGGCTGTGGTGTCGAGCAGGTTCCAGATCTCGATGGCGTGCCTGTGGACGGAGCGGGTGTTGAGCAGGATGCATTTCAGGTGGCTGCTGCTGTTGCTCGTCTTGGTCTTGGTAGGTGCTGGAGTAGTGCAGGTCCGGATGCAGGTGAACTTGCAGGAGTTGCAGTAGAAGGGTCCGTGGGTGCGTCTCGGGGTGGCTCGGTAGCAGCCCGGGACTCGGCCGGCGTTGAGTGCGTTGAGGGTGGCGTCGTCGTCTGTCCGACGGGCGGGCTGGTGTGTGCGGGGGCCAGGGGTCCTGGCACTGGGCGCGGTCCGGGCGCAGACGGGCTCACCTTGGGCGCGCCCGCTGCGCGTAGGCCACTCTGCCATATGTAGAGAGTGGGGGGGCGGAGCGAGGGAGGGGCAGCTGGGAGGCGGGGAGCGGGGCGGCGAATGGGAAGAGCTGCAGAGGTGAGGGGCGGGGAGCGGGGAGGTGGCGGGAAGCGCGGCAGGGGCCGGGGGCGCCAAAATCACAGGGGTACAATACTAAACAGACCGGGGATACAAAAAATAAACAGGGGCCTGCAAATACACCGGGGGATACAACAAACTGAGTCACAGAGGTACAGCGTTACACGGAGCAGAGAGCAGAGAACACAAGGGGGAAACAAATGGAAACGCAATATCAACGCGGCGCAGGCGGGGCAGGAGCAGCAATCAGCGGTGTCACAGGGTCACAGATGCGGGCAGCGGCGGCGGCAGTAGGCAGGAACAAGGGGCAGCCTGGTCGCACTCACGAGGAGTGTGCGAGGTGCGTGGGGGTGACCGGCCCAGATCATTGCCAATATACCCCATGAAATGAATGCGAGGTTTACAAATATAAGTGCCATGATATGGTATGAGCCGGATTTCAGTATTGTGACCTAACCTCGCCTATTCTATTTTCTCCTTCACTCATGAACAGCCTTTACCTCTCCAAGTATATAGACTTCTTCCTAAATCCGATTGTGACTACCCTGCCATCATACATAAAGGATTCTGCAGATTTTTTTAGGCAGATATATGATGTGAAATGGGAACAGAATATGTTGTAGATGGTACAATGTATCCACTTTATACACGAGTATCAGACACCAAGATGGACATAGGGCCATCCAGCACTTCTTGAGAATGAGACCCATAGGCTTTGCAGTGCATAACCAGATGCTGCTGGAAATGATGAAATGGTGTTTAACTAGTGTGAGAAAGTGGCTCTATATTTACTGGAACATAATAAGGTACAGTGTGTATAGAGTCCACAAACCCCAGAGGTATAGTAGAGGTTAAAGCCAGGTGTGACCTTACTCTCTAAAGTGGTAGCTTGGTCGAGCAGTAAGGCAGCACCAGAATACAGTGTAAAGCATTTGTTGTACACACTCAGTCAGCAACAGGTTTCACACACTCAAAGACTGAACTCCACGCCAATAGTTTTTATATCAAAAGATATACAGCCTGATTCATGAAATCCGAAATCTGCGATTTTCAAATTGCGATTTATAGCGAATCGCAATTTAGAAATCGTAGATCTGCATTCATCAAAATTACAGAGAAAAAAATGTGATTCGCACGCGGCCGCAAAAAGCGTTAGCGATTTACTGAAATCGCAGAATAATCGCTATTTCCGTCAACATCCGTGTAGGAATTGCGATATCGCTAATTGCGATATCGCTAATTGCGATATCGCAAAATGCGAGATCGGAAAAACGGGAAGTCGCATTTCGAGCACAGTGATGACATCACAACCAGGAAGCAGCCAGTTCCCACCCCCATTCAGAACAGTGAGGCTGATCTCGAGGCTGCAACTTACTGAGCTCCTACCAGGACACCAGCAAACTTGCAAATCCACAACTATTCTTACTGCAGCAATGGCAGAGGAGGCTGTACCAGGGCCCAGCAACACCGGGCGCAAGAGGAAGATTACATTCTCCGAACAGGAGTTGGAGCACCTCATTGATGGGGTGGTTGACAACCACCCAAAACTTTTTGGGAGAGAATCCAGGAGGGTGCCTGAGCCGGAGAAACGGCGAATCTGGCTTGGGATAGCGGCCCAAGTCAACTCTGTGGGCGTGGCTCACAGGTCGCTGGAGGAGCTCAAGAAGAGGTGGTACGACCTCTGAGGTCGTGCCAAGGAGAGGGTGGCAGAGAGGCTGGGCAAAACCCTGGCCACTGGAGGGGGAGAACCCACAGTCCCTCCCAACACCCCCATGGAGGACCGCGTTGAGGATACTTTAGAGCCAGAGGCGTGCATTGGGGTCATCAGATTGGACTCATCCCGCCCCACCCAAGAGAGCCAAGGTAAGTGGCATGCGACTGCGACCCTGTCCCCTATCAATAGCCATGACCCTATAGCCTTCCATAATCTTCCAAAGTCATGCCATCCATGCACTTTAGGTAATGCCCTAAAGCATTGTGGGACATGTAGTCTGCCCACAATGTACAAGTACCCCAATGCAGCCAGACATGTCCCAAAGTACGCAATGCCACAGCCAGTCAGGGAATGTCATCCAGCATGCATGTAGCAACTGCACGTGTGACAGATACATGCAACTAATGAACGTCCACTTCCCCTCACAGGTGGCGCTGACAACAGCAGCGACAGTGACAGGCTGCTCATCGACGAGCAACCAGAGGATGCCGAGGAGGTGCCAACAGCGACACATCCTGCACCAACAGGCGCACCACCTACCCCCGCAGCCAGGGTCACAGCATCTGCGCCACCACCATCAGGCGCAGCACCTACCCCCGCAGCCAGGGTCACAGCATCTGCGCCACCACCATCAGGCGCAGCACCTACCCCCGCAGCCAGGGCCACAGCATCTGCGCCACCACCATCAGGCGCAGCACCTCTGACTACCTCAACTTCACCACCAGCTGGACCCTCTACATCTGGTCCAGCGACTGCGGAAACAGTGCGCACACGCTCTACATCTGGTCCAGCGACTGCGGAAACAGTGCGCACACCCACTGTGGGCAGCCAGCAGAGCAGGCAAGGCAGGGCTCGCCAGCACAACAATGCACGCAGCGGCAGGAGGGGGATGGACGTGCGCGTGCCAGGCTTGAGCATTGAGCGTCGGATGCTACGCATACACCAACTGCAGGCACGACGCCAAGGGGCGATACAAATGTAGCTCCATAACATTGGCCGCAATGTGGCAAATGTGGCAGACAGAATGGACCGCATGACGGCAGCCATGGAGGCCAACACTGCTGCGCTCATATCGCAGCGCAACACCGCCCGCCGCCGCCACCGGCAGCTACTGACGCGGCTGTCCGCATACACCCGCTCTAACTATGTTATAGGGAATGCGACCTCCCAGCTCTCGCGACGGTCCCTGGCGCAGCAGCAGCAGTTGATCCAATGCTGCGAGGACGTCGCCCGAGTGTTGGAGCACGTCACCACTGCCGTACTGGCACTCCATCCCACTGGGCCAGGCAATGTCGGGGGGACGATACCAGCGAGGGCACCTCCAGTGTGAGCAGCCTGTCTGCCTCACAGGTTGCCGTGTTACGCCGGAGCACCAGGCCCACTGCAGGGTCACGTGCCGTGGCAGAGGAGGAGCCGGAGAGGCGCTTGGGTCCTGCGCGCCGGAGGCGCACTTGAGTTTCATTTACTTTTGCAGGGACATGCTGACACTACAAGCCTGTCCTGTGTTTTGTTCGCAGCAGTATGGGGCAATACTGCTTGCATAGAAAGGATAGAAACTTAACACTATTATTGTGAATTCAACAATAATATTTATTCTTGCATCATACATCGGCCTCCTGTCATTATTTCCATTTGCATGCAATTGTGAATTGTTGGGTGAGGGGAGTGGGTGCACTAGAAACTGTTCATTGTGATGTGGTTGCGGCGTCTGTGGCCTTCAGCTGGGTTCTCCCCGCGTGCATGACGCACATGTGCAGGTGGCCGGTTGTCCCCTTCCGGCTCACTGCCAGAGATATCTACAGGTTTCCGGCGCTTGGTAGCAATGTTGTGTAGTATTGCACACACAGCCACAATGCGGCACCACACATCAGGACTGTAGTACATGGCCCCACCTGTCTTGTGCAGTATGCGGAATCTGCTCTTCAGTAGCCCAAAAGTCCTCTCAATGCAATTCCTTGTGCGTATGTGTGCTACATTGTAACGCCGTTGCTGTGGTGTATCAGGGTTGAGGTATGGGGTGAGGAGGTATTCACGGAGGGCGTAGCCACTGTCACCTGAATGAGAGGAGCAGAGGGTGAGTGCCTGTGCAGCGCAGCTACTTCATCGCAGTGTGACATTGTGGGCAAAGTGTACTTACCAAGTAGGTGTCCTTCCCCAAAGTCTCCCCTGGCCAGTCGTGTGTGGAGGCCGCTGTGCCGGAATATGAATGAGTCATGTGTACTCCCGGGGTACTGTGCCATTATGTCCGTGATGTATGTCTTAGCATTGCAGACCATCTGGATGTTGAGGGAGTGGTAGGACTTGCGATTGCGGTACATGTACTCCGTTGCAGCTGGTGGGCAGATGTGGATGTGGGTACAGTCAATGCATCTTATCACATGTGGGAAATGGGCAACATTGTAGAATTGAAGCTTGGTCTCATCCAAATCCTGTTGGCTGGTGGGAAATTTGATGTGGTGGTGTAGCTGGGTCAGCATTGCGTCAAGGAAACTCCCTAGGCAGCGGGACATGGTGGGCTGGGATATCCCCCCAGCAGCCGCAACTATCCCCTGGAAGCTCCCGGAGGCCAGGAGGTGCAGGCTACACAATACCTGGACATGTGTTGGCACGGCATTGGTCCGCCTTGTTGGGTGCTGCATCAGGGGGTCAAGGTCCTGAATTAGCTTGATGATCATTGCCCCATTCAGACTGTGGAACAGTGAAGGTATTGGATCCTACAACTGGCCAGCCCGGATCTCAACAAGTGGAAAAACAGAACAGATTGGCTGGTCAGGATGATTAACAAAAAACTCTGGACCCACGCAGCCAATATGTACTACGTGGCCAATGGAATTATATTCCAAGAGAATTTATTTTCATTTAAACTTAGATTTCATTGGTTTCAAAAACAACAGACATAAACGGAAGACTGTCAGTACAGGTAGTTCAGCAACATGCAATCGTGTATACAATATATACAACTATATACAAATATACAAATGTACAAACAATTAAGGTGAAGAATCAGACAAAAAACATATTATCACACCAAAAACGATAGAACGCATACTATTCCAAATCAATTGCAAAGTACAAAATGCTGTTAGGGACAGTGCATTACTTGTGCATGGAAGGAAAAGAAAAAGGAAACCAGTCCTTAGAACTAAAAACCAATGGACAGGCGGAACTGAGGTGGAAAGAGGGTGCCTGCCTGTCTCACAGGACCTGTGGTCGAATGTGTGTAGGATTACACGGCTAGGGCCCGCAGGAGTGGTATGATTTACACCCTAGCTGCACCCTTTGGTCTTGCCACAGGTTGGGCGGTACTTTGCGTATATTTGCTCTCTGGTTTGGCCCAGCAGGGTGACCCGCTGGCGGAATATCC
Source organism: Lissotriton vulgaris (assembly GCF_964263255.1). Classification (NCBI taxonomy): domain Eukaryota; kingdom Metazoa; phylum Chordata; class Amphibia; order Caudata; family Salamandridae; genus Lissotriton; species Lissotriton vulgaris. Next base: position 1,010,158,639 of record NC_141699.1, on the reverse strand, counting down.
TGTCCTGGCTTCTGCGTCTCCTCCGTGCTGCTCGCTGTAGCCTTCGCCGCCTGACCACCATGTACAGTCCTGGCATTCTGACATTCCTTATGCTGATGCTGCTTCTCCTTAAGTGTGTTTGGCCAGGCCTGCACCAGTTACTGATTGGCCTATGGTTTTTCGAATTTTTTTTTACAATGGCTTTGATGGTTATCACCTGCTTTGGGTTGTCCTTAAATTGCGCCTCGCAAACAGCTATTTTGGGTTTTTTCGCTAATTGCGATTTTTCATGAATACCGATTGCGAATGTATTGCGAATTCGCTATTATTTTCGCAGATTCCGTGATTTCTCGCTATTTCCGATTCGCTAATGGTCTACTGCCGGGATTCTGCGATTCTTTTAGCGATTTCGCAATTCTGTGTTTGCGATTTCACAAAATTCGTGGTGAATACCGATTTGGGAAATTGCGCCCGCGATTGCATTTTCGCAGCTATTGCGAGCGCAATTTTGCTTCATGAATCAGGCTGTTAGTGGCAAATTGCAACTTTGGGGCCGCTTTGTGTACAGCTGTTACTTTAATAAAATACAAAAGCGCATATGTAGTTGTAGAGACCCATCGCTTACAGAGGTCATTGACATGGCAAAAAGTATAGGGAAAGCTATTATCTATTCAAAATACATTTCTGTTGATAACTCTTCTTCTGTTAATTTGATTCAGGAGGATTCTGCTGTTAATGCTGTTTCTGTTAGAAACAGAGGTTTTAGGTCATTTCAAAAGAAACCCAACACCATTTGTTATAGATGTGGTTCCAGGTCTCATTTAGGAAACAGTCCTGTAAGTCTGGCCTTAGGCAAAATATGTGTTAAGTGTAACAAGACTGGTAATTCCCAGTCTGTTTGTAGAGGCAAAAGTGTCATTCGTGTCAGCTCTATACAAACTAATGACAGCATAGATTTGATCCCCAATGAACATAGCATTCCCATTCAAGATGATTTTCAGTGCATACTTTTAACTGTTGATGCTGAAACATTGGATGCCAATTCTCACAAAGCCAAATATCCTTTTTGTCAGGTCACTATAGGAGATATTATCTTAGACATGATGGCTGATTCAGGAGCCCTAGTGACCACGATTTCTGATCAGTTATTCAGTAAACATTGGGGTTCAAATGTCAAATTAGAATACCTAGACATAATTCCGAAGGTGTACGGTGATAAAAAGATTGACATGCTGGGTTTCTTCTATGAGAATGTGGCTTGTTTGGGCAGAAAAGTTTATACCAAAGTTTATTTTGCTATTGAAGGAAAAAAACACTGTGGGATGGCAGGATCTAACTAAAACGGGACTCAAGTTGGTACCTGGTAGAGATAACCCAATTCAACTAAATGAGTCTGTGTTTCACTGGTATCTAAGAGAATGCCGACGTACAAAAGTTGATCACTGAGTTCCCAAAAGTTTTTAGTAACTGCATAGGCAAAATTTTAACATTTGAGTAAATTAAAACCCAATGGTGTTTCAATTTTTATAAGCCCAGAGCTATCCCTTTGAATGTGAGAGAAGATCTAAAGAAATTACTTGATAATCTTGCATCTGAAGGTGTTATCCAGTCCACTGACTCATCTGAATGGGTCAGTCCCATAGTCCGTCCGTAACAAGGCGGAAGACATTCATCCATGTGTGGACTCACGCACTTTAAACAAAAATATCTTTGTGGACTGTCATCCTTTACCTAAGATACAGGATCTACTGGCGAATATCAGTGGTGCGAAGTATTTCACTCTGCTAGATCTACGCTAAGCGTATCATCAAATCCCTTTGTCTCCACCATCCACATACTTGACTACGTTTGTAACACCTTTTGTGGTATATAAATTCTTAAGATTACCCTTTGAGCTGGCCTCCGCGGCTAGCGTATTAAAAAAATTCATGGATTATATACTTGAGGGAATTGCTGGTGTACAAGCGTACCAAGACGATGTACTGATTTTTTCCTGGACAAAGTCTGAACATGTTGATATTTTTAAAAAAGTAATTAGGGGTTTTCAAAGAGGTTGGTATCACTTTGGGTAATGAGAAATGCAAATTCTTTACCCATTTCCCTGATTACCCTGGCCATACTATTTCCGCCTCAGGCATCAAACCCACTTTTTCACTTTCTAAGGCCATTTCACAAGTACCCGACCCTACGAGTAAAGACTCTTTGAGGTCATTTTTTGGCATGGCAGAATATTTTTCAAGGTTCATAAAAGGATATGCATCAGTTGTTCAACCCCTGCATGAGTTACCTAAAAAAATGTAGTCTTTAACTGGAACCAAGAAGCTGATCAGGCATTTTACAAAATCTAAAAGTTAATAATTGATGCTCCTGTTCTGTCTTCCTTTTGCCCTGGTCAAAAGTGTTACATTCCAGTGGATCCTAGACAGCACTGTTTCGGTGCTGTCTTATGTCAATAGGTCAACGGCAAGGAACATACCATTGGTTTCTCTTCTAGGTCTTTAAGTGCTGCCAAGACTCATTATAGTACCATTAAATGGGAGGCATTGACTTGTTCTTGGGCCATTGAGAAATTTAAACTTTCATATGGGGCACCTCCTCTGATATTTATACTGATCCTAAACCGCTGGTACATCTTCTGTGTGGTAATGGTACAGCAAAGGTCTCTGCAAGGTTAGTTCGCATTTTGTCTCGCCTGCATGAATATAACTTTGTTATTAAGTAAATTCCAGGTGGACATAATATGAGAGCGGACTGTCATACCAGGTTACGACTAATCAATTATACGTCAGAATCTGAATTTAATGATGTGGAATGTGTTGTTGCTAACATTGAAGACATTATCGGTCTTGGTGCCTGCCACTTTTTCTCATAAGGACTGCAGGGAAACATATGAGAAGGACAATATCCTTCAATCAGCCATAAACTTGGTGGTGAATTGATGGCCCAAAGACAGTTTGTTGCCTGCACCCCTAAAATATTTTGCCCAAATATCAGAAGAGTTGTCCATTGTAGAAGATGTGCTCTTGCGGGGAGATCTGTATATTCCTCCTTCTGCATTGCGTTTTAAAATTTTTCAGATTGCCCATGAAGGACACCTGGTTAGTGAGGGTACATGTAGAAAGTTGAAAGAACACTACTGGTGGCTCGGCTTAAACAGGGATGTTTCCCAATGGATAAAGTCTTGTCAGACTTGTCTAGCAGGGCCGGACTGGGAACCAAACCCGGCCCTGGCAAAGTGCTCGGCCGCCCCCCTTGGTAAGGTAAGGTAAAGTTTATTATGCATAGTTAATTAAAACCAGTGCAAAAACATTTGGGGGGTTGGGGGTGCAACTGCGCTCTTTGCCAGGGCCGGTTTTTGGCCGATTTTGTTACAGAGCCGTTTTTGCAACAAAAACGTCCCTGTAACAAAAACGGCCCCCAGGGGCCCAAAACCGGCCCCCACCCTTGCGGCGCACCGGGGGATTGCCCAGTGCCTGCAATGGCCAGTCCGGGCCTGTTGTCTAGGTTCAGACAAGCATTGGAAAACTGTCAAGACTCCTTTATATACAGTGACCATTCTGGAAGAAGCATGGTCAAAACTAGCCCTTGACTTTGCTGGTCACTTTGAGTTATTACCCAGCGATTAAAAAAAATACATCACGGCCTTAATAGACTACTTCTCCAAATGGGTGGAATTTGAATTCACTGATACTCCCAGCACTTCATCGGTGATTAACTTTCCTTTCTAGGATATTTAACTCAGAGGGCTTTCCAAAAGAATTGGTGACCAATAATGGCATGCCCTTTACTTCTTGCAGGATGAAGGCGTTTCTATCTAGTCGTGATATTAAACATCTCAGAGTAGCATTGTATTTCCCTTCTTCCAATGGGCTCAGTGAGAGGATGAATATATTAATTAAAGAAGGGATACAATCTGTTCTGGCATGCAACTTACCTATTGAAGATTTCTTAAAAAAGAAAAATTGATCTTATCTTACCACGCCCTATTCAACAAGCAAGATTTCTCCTTTCAGATTGGTTAGAAAAAGAGATCCCAAAGGCAATATATGTCCTGACTGGTTAAAAGAATTGCACAAACAGAATGTACCATGTGTTGCCTGTTCCGGTAAAACAGAATCTTTTCAAGACTGCATCTACTCAACAAATGATACAGAAGCACCATTTTGATTCTAAATGCACAAATGTAGCCCATGATTTCAACACTAGTGATTGTGTCTTAGTCAAGAAACCCAACAGAGTTGTTAAGGGCGCTTCCAAATTTTCATTTCCTGTGCAAGTTTTAAAAAACATCTAAAGGCTCCCTCTTCTTGGATAAGAAAGTATGGTGGAGTAGGAGAAATGTTGTTAAAATTTCACCTGAACAAACAATTAAGTTACTGTTGGCAAAAAGATCCCCTGGTAAAGGCAATGATCTTGACACACATTTTTGTTGGGTTCTTTGACTGACAATAAGCATCTCTCTGAGTTTACTGAACCAAAAGAAGTTCTTCATAACTCTGTGGGGTCTATGGTTAATGTAGAACCAACTTTATTGTTAGACTCAGCTGACAACTTAGCTCCTTTGCATGATCAGGTATGTCATGAGAATTTTAAACCTTCTCGTAATTGTTCTTTACCTGCAAGGTTTAATGATTATTATTTATATTGAGTCACTTCTCCTAAAGGAGGGGGATGATGAAGTGTGTGCTTATGTTCATTTCTTGTGCATCTTCTATCTTTATGCCGCAGTTTAATAAAGGTTTCACCGCATGTTCATTGTGCAGCCTGTGCTGACTACAACCTGTTTATACTTGAATGTATTAGCTCGAGGGTAGGTTTCTCTGCAACAAATTCAGAATACCAGTAGATGCGATCTGAACTTCACTGAGGAGGGACGCACTCCCGTGATGTCAACTTTCAAGCTAAGCAATAAAGCCTACTTCTAACCCCTTTAGTGCTGCCAGCGGTCGTCGCGAGCACTACCTTGCCAGTGCTGTGCACGTCCGTTAGCCGACGCGGCCGCACCTGTTTCTTCGAACGCTCAGCACTGGCGCAGAACGTTCAAGGCAACAAACGGGTTAATCTTGAAACGCGACTGGTATTGTTCTTGATTTGTAAGCCGGCTCCTTCACAAAAACATAACAATTTGGGGCTAATTCTAATGCTCACAGAATCCTCCCTTATTACACCCAAAAGCCTGAACGCATGATTCAGATTTTTTGCTTTCAAAATAGAATGTACATTTAAAAGATTGCAGCTTGAAAACAAATATTGCTAATTACTGATCTAATGCATAGTGAAAGAAATCATGTACCGTGTATCTGGGCAGGACATTTTAGTATTATTAAATATATCCATAGCAGAAATCATGTTTGTGGAATTACGGAAGGGCAAGGTGAAAACATTAGTCACTTTGTATATTCAGTTTAGGGGGAAGCTTTGACCCGGATATTTTTAACTCGCAAATAGGATTTTTCATCAGACATGCAATGCTTGGGCTCTACCAACCCTCCCAAGAAAAGGCAGCATAATAGACTTCATTTTACTTTCAGCAGATTGAACTTCTAAACTAATGAGATATGAGGTGTGCCCCCCCCGACATTTAGTGACCATAATACGATTATTGTAATTTTTTTCCTTTTCTTTGCAACCCAGAAAGAATCATCAGAGCCCCTTGCATTGGTACAGATTTATGGCTTTCAGGAATTCACAAACATTTACTCAAGTATGCCTGGAAATTGGACTTCTAGCAGACATTTGTGAACTCCATTTTCACATGAGAAATAAACATTGTTACAGGTTTGAACCCCAGTAGATCCACTCAACCATCCATCTTTTGAATGTTGTTAAAATGAGCTCTTTTGAGGTGAGCAACAATAATATTTGTTATCTTTATTTCAGTGTCAAAATACCATGTGGAAAACATGCGATTTTTACAAATACACATTATGTCATATTTGCTCATAGGAAAATCTGTTAAGAAATCACACCTCTCCTACCCTGGAAACATTTCTACTCCTGCACTTTTAGAAGTAAACTTCCAACCTTTTCGATTGTGTGAAGAGACTGGAGAGAAGTTGGGGAGGGAATATCCTCTGACATGTAAGTTAGTGGGTGTGCAGAGGCTCACAGGGCTTTCCAACCCTGCAGCTAATGCTTTCCACCTACTACAGCTTCTTTATGTAAATTTGCTGAAATGTGGTAGAATCAGAACCTTGCTTGAATCCAAACCCCTGATCTAATATGAACATAATAAGCAACGCTGTTATAAGGTCACTGATATAATGAGAACACTGCCATAATTTGTCATCTCATTGCATGGCACCAAAAGGGACAAATGGATTTTTTGTCAGGGACTAGTGGATTTATAAAACATTGTGTCACTTGGGCATGTAGCTGTTTTATAAACTTCCGCACCCCTGGATCCCAGATCCAGTTGTAGGAGTCCTGTATGAACCTGCAGTTCCAATGCATCACCAAGTTCTAGCGACTAAGAAGGTTTTCTGCTGTAACAGATATCTGGCGGTCCAGGAAAAAATGCCAGAAATCCTTCACAATTTCTGCTAGTCTCTTGGGACGAGTGCCCCCAGTTGGTTGGTTTGACACATTGCCCATCTTCAGGAAAATGCAATTGGACACCCTGTCCCTTGTAAGTGATTTGATCTCAAACTAACATGCCAATAGTTCCAGACCATTGATGTGGAGTTACACTTCTTCTCCAGTCCACCTTCCACCCATGGAAATAGCTCCACATGTGGCTCTGTAGCCCCATCGACTGGCATCTGACTCAGTCACTAACTCCAGTGTGGGCCCAAAGATTTTGTTGGCATTCCAGGCTTTTATGTGGCACAGCCTCCAGTGAATCTTTGTCCTGGCTTTCTGTGGCAGAGTCACCAACTACAATATTTCACTCCTCTTCTAAAACGATAGGCGTCCAGCCCCTACACTGCCCAATAGTAGAGAGGACACAGGAAAATAGCCCAAATGGATGACAACAGAAGGCTTTCAATCTTGGCAAACTGAGTGGAGTAAAATGCTATTCCTCCAAACCAACTCACACAAGAGTAAGCCAATTACGTTACTCTGGGGGTGGTGACATGTAACTTACCCTTTTTTAGTACGTTTACACTCGGCATTTGTGAATACCAAAAGTAGTAAACTCATTACTAAACTGTGCTAACTAGTAAACTTACTCAAAAGTGTAACTTACCTTTGTGGATAAGGCCCAACATGTTCACATTAAATTGCTAAAGTCATGTGCTGTCCGATAACCTCTCAAACTACACATCAGTAATTCTTTTTATGGTGGCTTCCTGTCAACGAGGGATATACTTTTAACACCATTTTCCTCAATATCCACTACTAGCTCTTTTAACATCATCTTTAGTTACAATGGTGCTCTTGATAGAGAACACTTTGCCTTCAGATGGCTCAGCATTCTCCTAAAGATAAGGAGTCACTTGAGGCATTTCATTTCACTGTGATACCCCAGGTTCTCTTCTTCGCTTTGGAAAGTGTTTTCATTTATTTTCTGTTTCTTCAAGAGCCACGTGTGGGGAAAAGTTACTTAGCTGCTTGAGAGGTTTTCTGAATTTGCCTTTGTGGCCTTTTAACCCACATTGAACGTTCTTTCCAGCCAGCACTGGGGACTTACCTGCCTGGAGGTTCTGTCGCCACATCTGAAGCATTCTACGTGCTGTGTGTGCCTTACTGCCCATTTTAAGGGCACCCTGAACAGCCCATCACTTCTGCTGGAAGATCAGTAGACTTAGACAATTTCATCCAAGTTTTGCTTATTTTGAAAATGTTTCCTGTGGGAAACTGACAATTAGGAACTACTGATGGGCACTTCTTTGCAGTTGCATTTCACGAGTTCATATTCTATTCGCAATCTATTGTGCGTTCTTTCAGGCCGGTGACAAAAGAGTCAATGGTCTTGCTGGGATTCTGGTGTTTTGAATGGAAGGGGTGGCACATATTATTTTGAGAGGCAGAAGTACTTTTGTATGTATATATGTATGTATGTGTGTGTATAGTATCAGTACAGTGCAAACCCAGCCAACAGTCACTGAAGCATTGTACAGAGTCAAATGCAAAGATACAGTCAACGAATGATAGAAAAGGTAGCTGGTTTCTGGGAGCAGAAGTGGGCTGTTACTGCTTCGTGCTGTAGAGTTCTTTAAAGAGGTGCATCTTGAGCTGTTTCCTAACATACAGCAGGGTTGGTCTTGGATGCATAGATGGAGAAGGCCTATTGCCTTTTTTCGTTTTTTGATATTCTGTGCTTCCAGTCTGAGTTTGCGCTGGTTGTCTTTCAAATCTTCATGTGCCAGCATTGGTTTCTGAAAAATTTAAAATAATGTCTCAAGTACTAGGCTAGGCTGAGCATACTTTTTTGGCGCTCTTCATCTTTCACACTCATTGCAGTAACGAAGATCTCAAACTTTCTGATTCACCCTATACATATAAGGTTCTTGCTTCCTGGATGGTTGGAAAGTAGGTGCATTTAAAACTATATTTAATAAGGAGTCAAAGAACAAAGACGATCGATCCAAATTCCACTCACTGATTGGGCAGCCGTTAACATAAACACATCACCTTAGAATGAAAGCAAACTCCTCTCTTTCTGTCTGTCACTCGCATACTCACTTGATAGCTCTCTTGCACAAACACATACACTCTATTTCCCCAGAATACTGAGTTCAATGTTCTGGTACAGCTAGAGGCTGCATCTTCTTCCAAGATGAAACAAAAGAACAGTAGAAGAAACAGGACAACATTAACTGGATAATACACAGTCAGCAAAATGTTTAGGAATTCTCAGTGAGCGACCTGAATGGGTGAATGCTTTTTCTGCTTTAAGGCAACCAGTAGGGTCATTCGGCACACAAGCATTGCAGGACTGTATCCAACTCTTTCACAATAATGCACATCACCCGTAAGAAGCGGCCACCAAAATATACCCACAGTTTGCATAACCAGAAAGCTCTTCAGCCCAGACATCACCCACAGACTTATCATCATGTCTTTGCTGGGTAGGACATTGTTAACAAAAAAGTCCACTTCCACTGTCTTAATCAGTGCATAATTTGAGCCGGTGGTAGCAGGTGGATGCAGGTGGGGGCTCACCTGCACACATTTTTGGGGACTGGCATTTACTTTTCCTCATCAGGCTTTTACCCAGACAAAGAGAGAGAAAAAACACAGAAGGAAGAAAAGAGGAGGATGAGAAAGAAATGAAAAATAGTGACAAAGAAAGGAAGTTGGGAAGAATAAGAAGCTGAAAGAGTGAGATAAAGGAGGTAGGGAGCACCTGGCGGTGGATGAAAGAGGCATGAGGTGAAATCAAGAATATACAGCCTTCTTTTCAGCAGCCAAGACATTCAGTAGTGCCGGCCGTAGGCTTCTAAGCAAAACCTTGGGCCCCAGTACTTATTCTTATTAAGCACTGGTCCTAATTCTCTGGGATATATTTACCAATTCATCCAAGCCTCAACATTTGCCACTTCATACCAGCAATGCACTCTCACGATCTCCTGCACCATAAAGATTTCTGACTACTTGTACATAACCTGTTTTTAGGTCGAGCCTAGACAGCGCTTGCACTGTCTCTTTGAGACATAATGTGTTCTATTTTGAGGGCTTACAGCCTGCCCTTTCTTTTAATTTGTCAGTGTCCTTTCAAAACCCTTGCTTCTAAGTGGTTATTTTTCATATTTGTCTCTCCTTTTTCATTGTTAGTTCCCTCCCATGGAGCAGGCCCCCATTTCTTGTAGGCTTCCATTTGCCCCATCTTAGTATCCTGCTCTGGGACTTTTTTTTTTTACAGCTCCATGAGCATTTATCCTGAGTGTTTGCAATCTAACTAGCTACAAGCATTTCTGTAAACAGAGCTGTAAATTATGGTCTTATCTCTGAATTCAAAGTGAGAGGATTTCCCCTGTCCCTTAACCCCCTCCCGCTTTGCTGCTACAGCCGTCCCCCCACCCCATCCCTTTATGTGTGGATCGAGTGAGGCAGCAAGAGGCACAGGCACCCGCTCAGCCTCAGAACACTTTCGGTTTCAATTCAAACCGCTGCTCTCCTTTCCTTGTTTCAACTTGTTTGAAAAACTGGAGCTGTGCAACACAGGAAGTGGCTGCCGCTGGAGCCAGACTGCCTCCCTGGCCGAGCGAGCGCCTCATCCCATTGTCTTTAGCAGGTCAGGTGTCCCTCCCCTCCTTCGCCTGGTAATAGTACATACATATCCCCCACTCAAAGTGCACCCGCGGCTGCTCGTCTCCATCCCTCACCCCACAGCAGCCACGCATCCCTTGAGGGTTTCATGTTCCTATGCCCCAGCTGTTGGTTATTTTTATTGTCTATGGTCCCAGAGGCCTTGGTATATTTCTCTACATGCCCCCTTAGGCACTTCAACAGCCTGAGCACCATTCCCTGTATTTCAGCCAGCGTCATCCAAGGTTCGAGAGACTGACAAGTGAGGCAGTACACCGTCTTTCAGTCTGAAATGGGGTGGAGGTAGAAGGGGTGAGAATGGATGCCAAGGTGGCCGTCCTGCTGGTTGCGATGTGCCTGTCACGCACTTTTTGTCACCTGCACGCGCTCAGCACCTCTCCATCCCCCCAAGCCTCCTGAGCTACATATGCAGTGTTGCCATCTTCTAGTTTTTAGTGCCTGTGAAATTTTGAATCACCGGAAACTGTCTGCTCCCGGTGGAGAGGGAGCCCTCTGGCGGCGGGCGCACACCAGGGCAGAAGAAATCAATCGCCGTACTGTGTGGGAGCCGAGGAACCAAATGCATCATCACCACAACATGACATGCACAGATGCACATACTTGTAAACACACGTGTGATGATAAAATAATCCATTGAGGAGTTCTACTTACAGGATCACAAATTATGAGTGAAAAATTCTTACGGGAGAGCGACAAGAGAAATAAGGCCTTTTGAACTACTATATTACTTTTACTCAGTGCCTGAAATGGAAAATTTGAAGTGCAGGTACTCTGAACCAGAGTACCTGCTTGTCTCTTGAGAAGTGCCGGTACTCTTTCTCTCAAAATTAAAAAGTGCTGGTATTCCATACCGGGAAGTGCTGGCCATTTTAAAGCATTGCATTTACTATCATATTTTGTCTATAATCTACCTCGCGAGCATGTATACGTGTTAGGAATGATTTATGCTTGTTTTTCAAATGAACTTTGAATGCTATTAGTAATCAAAAAAGATGTTGTCATCATGTAATATCACAGCCATATCTACGGTCATTATCACATTCTGTTAAAGACAGGAGGGCAGACCAACAAGGTAGATTAACTAGCAAGATAGATAGATATACAGACAGACAGACAGACCATGAGGGCGAAGGCAGATTTGCTTGTATATATTACCAGAGCTCTGAAAATGAACTGTTAAGCAATATTACCTTTTACTAGCTAAATATTTTCTATATTGTATGAAGTGATTTGGTTTAACTGACACATAAGATACATTTTATTCAAATCAACAAACTCATTAATGAAAACAGTATGTTGAATATTTTGTAGTATTTTGTTTGACTGTCTTGCGGACTGTGTGAATAAGAGAAGATTATTCATATATATTAATTGGTAGGTGTAATTAGAGTGAAAGGTTATTTTTTAAATTGATGCCGCTTTAAGGCATATCTTTCTGCAAGAGTGACCGTTTTTACATGTTCTCTGTGAAATGCACCTTCAGAATGTGATACTGCATTTTACACAGGATTTAGGTTATGTTTACCACTTAAGGGAAAACCAGATTGAACAATTAGCAAACTTTATGGTGACTTTTGAATTTTATTATTCAAAGTAATGTTAATGCTTAATGACTAATTGGCTATTAGAAAGAATCAGACGAGAGAACTTTTTTAGACTGGTTTCCCGTTGGTTGGAATTCCTAATTTGCAGTATATGTTTAAAGTAATAATGTCATACCTGTGAATTGTTCTTTCTTGTTCACAGGAATTATATCAATCATGTGTACTACAGGTTTCAATCAATGGGAATTGCAGCCGATGTGAGACCAGAGGCAAACCTATGGGAGTAGGGACAGAGTCCAATGGGCTGGTTAGAGCTGAGGCCATGAGGCAGAAGCTCATTCAGATGGAAAGGGGGCAGTGGGCGGCTCTGTCCTTGGGGAAAGGATAACTTCTGTGGAAGTAGGAACAGCAGACAAGCATATCTTGTGCTCCTCCCCTGAAGCAGGGAAGGAACCAGCAGTACTGTCCCCTAATGACGGGTGACCCATGCGTGAATGAGGAATGCTGGTGAGGCATCCTGTGGTCAGCAAACCGAACACAGAGGTCACCAAGGGGTCCGGAGAATAGGAATGGGGCAGCGTGAGTGACAGTGTTGGCAGATCCAGGATGAAGACATCATTATGGGATAGTAGAGGCTTCACTACAATTACCCCCCCCCCCCCCCCCCACCCCAAAAAAATTAAAAGAAGGCAGCATTCCCCAGACTGACAATTGCTGTACTGAGATTAACAGTGGAAGAAGAGGTGGTGTCCACACAACTTTGAATCAGTGTTGAGAATGGGGGTTATACACTTCCACCAATGGGGAGGTGGGGCAGAGCGGAGAAGGAGCTCAAATACAACAGCAGCAGGAAAGACAGGATTTCACTGCACAATCAGACATAGGACAAGGAAGGAGCAAGCTGGTGGTAAGAGCAAGCACAAAACAGGAGTACTGTAGGCACTCAGCTACAAAAAAAGAGGTAGTGCAATAATGCAGAGTTACTGACTGTCCCTATTTTACCACTAGTACCATGGGCCAAATGAGGCAGGAACCACTAAGGGTTAGCTGATGCGGTAATGAGGTCACCTGGTGCTGCAAGATCAAGAAATGGTCAAGTCACAAACAGCTAATCTAAGCTAAAAATAGATGTAGTAATGTCTAAGCACTGTTGGTCTACATTAATTAAAGAAAGACAGGGTGATTCTGGCTGGTGCTGGTCCATTGACACCTGGGATCAAATTCTAACTTCTAGTTGCATATGATTTATACAAGTTGGTAGCAAATAAATCAGTACAATGAAGGCTCTGATTCAAATTGACTCCAGTCGTATTTTGAAAAACATATTGGTGTATAGTTCTGCTACACTGTGTGAGGCCTTTTCTTTGAGACAAGGGCAGTCAGAAATCACAGGCAACATCTGTAACATGTATTGTAATGTACCACAGGTAATCTAGTGCCACAATGCTTTTTACACAAAAACTGAATAACCAAATAATCCCTTTTAGAAGTTGACTCTCTCAGGCTAGCGGAGTAGAGCAGTGAAATCTTGAAAAGGTAGGTGGTATGGGGTTAGACTCTCAGAAACAGTAACACATGCAGACAACACTTACAATGGAACATTCATGCAGGTTTTTTCATTGTAAAAGTAAGGGGTTTTATTGCTGGTAAGTAAAATATTCTACACACTAAGTAGTGATACACGTGAATATAATGAACTATCTTGCACCTTCTGGGTCAGAGAACCAACCACCAAAGAGATTTGTTGCTCCTTATTGACAGGTGGCAGATTTAAGTTTAATATTGCACACCATGACCAATGTTACTCTATGTGATAAGGTTTGACTGCTCTCTGGTCCATTCACAAGTATTCAGTCTCTTAATTCTTCAAAACCTTTTTATAGAGTTCACTTGAAAGTCAAAACTAAGAATCCTGACAGTTTAGGTAGGCTATTTTGGGAATGAGGTGTCAGAGACTGGAATGGGCGGAGGAATTCACAAGCTATTAAATACAAAATGATGTTCAAGATGTTCAAAGGATCAGCCCCCAGGTAATGAAGTGTCCTCCATTCTGGCCTAGTAAATAAATCTTCTTAGTGCCTTTATGGAGGTGTCAAGTGCATGGTGACTTGGTGCTTGGTTGCTGATGCAGTGTTAGATGGGCATTATCACTGCAGTCCAAGGCTGTAGGCAATGTGCTACTGTAGGGAGTGGAGTGGCAGTAGCCTGCTAGGCTGCTTGATCAGCCTAGGTATACTGTAAGTGATAACAGATTGGTCTGTATCTCCAAATCCTATGGTTGTGGTAGGAATTTGAGTGTTGCAATGCGCCCACCGAGGGCTCCAAGAAGTCCACTTGCCAGTGGACTACTGACATGGATTTGAGGCAGTGATGAGGGTTCATACCAGTGATTAATTGGAGCCGGTGGTTTCCGGTGCTCAGCACCAGCACTTAATTGTCAACAACTACACCTTTGACAGTCTGCCACATGGTGGCGCTGTCAATCTAATTTAGAGGTGAACACAACAACAGTTGTTCATTACTTCAATATATATTAAAAATGAGATACCTGCCACCCAAGCCATTCTTATAGCTTTGGCGGCCCAGAATAGTCTGAACTATGACACTTGTAGAAGTGTGATGGTCAGTAGTTGTATTGGTACTGTTGTCAGCAGCGTTGGTGGGGGCAATGGGTAGCACAAACTGCAGTGGCCTTCTGATGAGGGCCCCGGCACTTACATTTTTCCAAATCAAGCTCAGACTACCATATTTCATATTGCTTTGGCTAGAATGATGATTCGAATGGTTCCAGAATCAGGAAGACATCTAGCTAAAGGCATGGAATCCAGGGTATTTCCTAGAAGTCAGGATTTATTTTAACCTTGGAGTAGTTGAACAGATAGATACAGGCACCCTACTGGCAGAGGCAAGGGTGGGACACAGCAGGTTCACCATTCTTAAGGGCTGAATGCAATGAAGCCTCTCCTGGAACCAGAAGTCATGGTGCTTTTTTTCCTGGGCAGATAAGTGAGACAAACATTTGTCTCTTGGGTAGCTACGGCCCATCAGGCTCTCTCGCACATTTTCTCCCTGTCAGATGGGCTAATATCGTGGTTTTCAAGGGGCGGGGTATTTTTCCTGGCAGCATACCTCAGCTCTTGATGGATGTGTGTAGGCACTTCCTTTTCACCACACGTTCCAGGAAGGCATAGTCTCCAGAGATTTCATGACTTAGATATAGGTAAAGTGGCAAGCATGTAGCCATTTCACTCCTGAATATCTACAGGCACTGGTGGCCGAGATGGGCATTGGTATCCTCTGACAAAGTTGGCCACCATCATCAAGCATTGTTTGAGAGTGTTTTTTTGTTTTTTGCATGTTTATATAGTCCGAACCTGGACTCAAGGGCATTTAAGCATTTTCTATGAGCTTCGGTTATACAAACGTATCAACTTCAAACGAAAAGTCACAATGTGAGGAGGGGCTTGGCTTAGAGGGGGAGGGGCGTTATGCCAAGAACTATCTGGGATATCCATCTGCCTCCATCAACCTCTTACCACCTCCCAAAATGCCTAAAACAAATGTCTGCCAAGACTGCTGCCAATGTCCTGGGGTGATTTCACACTCCTTAACGGGAATCACCTGCTTACAGCCTCAAAAGACAAATTGGAAATCCACTCTCTGCAGTGGTTTCCTACTCGCCTTGTTTCCTAATCGCCTTGTTTCCTCATCGCCACTGTGTGATATTGCCTCCTCGCTGGGTGACCGTATGGAGGGAGCCGATATTGTGTGACACACTGTGGCACTGTGTGAGATGCCGGTCTAAGCTATATCTCACCAGACTCATTTTTATTTTGTTTTTAGACATAGGGAGATTAAGTGATTTGGCCAGAATCACAAGATGGTGGGCAGACATCAGGACTCGAACCTGTTTCCAAACTCAGCAGCTCTGGCTGTAACACCACATTCTCTCCTTCGGGTATCATGGAGGTAAAGTGTAGGACATCTACCTTTCTGTGTGGTCACCCTGTATTGTTCACTTTTTGCTGGACCATATAGCTGTCCCTAGTATATGATACAAGGTGTACCCAGGGCCTGAAAGTTAAATGACACTAGTTGACTGCAGCACCTGTTGTGCCATCCACTACAATGGTAACTGAAACATGGCTTCAGGCCTACTCTGTGCACCCTGGCTGTAGGAGTATACATATTGCGATTTGACCTGCTCAAAATAAATCCTTTAGACTGGTCAAAACCTCAATTTTAAATATTAATAAGTTACCCCTCTGTAGACTTTGTAGTCCACAAGAAAGGATGAATGGTACTTAAACGTCTTTGCAGTGACTAGCATCCAAAAGCTGTTTTTCTCTGTGGCAGGACTAGTTGTCCTATGTAGGAAACCAGAGCACAGATTAAAATTGTAACACTGTATCTCAGGAAGAGACTAGCTAGAAAAATATTTATACAACTATTGTAATTGTTATTACAAATCAAATTCAATTAACACCTTAGCAGCTATGGAACGTCCAGCTCCAGTGCTGAACGTTCCATTGCGCAGGTGCAATTGGAACGTCCAACGGCCGACGGCAGCACTCCCGAGGTAGTGGTGCCGTTGGACTGGGCGCAGCACTTATGAGGTTATGAAGTCAGTTTTGTAATAAAGATAATGGAAAAGTTATATTTAGAAACTTACTGTTTGCCTGCCTGACGTTCCTGGAGGCTGAATTTGCATTTGCTCTCCAATTTCTGCCAGCCTCTAATTAACACCTTGGCTGCTAGGCGTTTTCCCCCTCCTGTGCTGGAAAATGCCATTTTAGTGGCACCATGACGAGCTGAGCTCGTCATCAGCACACGACACCCGTGGGTGATGACGAGCTGAGCTCGTCATCAGCATCGAAAGGGTTAACAATTAAATAGGTGTGAAAAGATATAAAATGCCTCCCAGGAGCAAACAATAAGCTTACCTGAATGGGCAGAGATGACTACTCTGAATATCCCAGAATATGCAGGGTGGGGAGGTAAGCATCCCTTTTGACATTACAGTGTATTACAGTACTGCTGGAATGTCAAATCCTGCAGTACTGCTGAATGTACATATAAATCTTTCGGGCACTTAAAAGTAAGGAAAGCCGGATGCCAATACAATTCTTCTGTATCCACTATCTGGAAGCTGGAAAACTCTACTTTTGCTCTGCCAGAGTTCTGTCTCTGGGCTTTAAATATAATAATGGAGGTGCACTTGAAAGGAAGGGAAAGGGATAGCATAACAATTCTTGTGTATCTACTGTCTCGTTGCTGGAAACCCTCACTTTGTTCTACCAGACTTCTGTATCTGGGCTTATTGTGGTACAGTGGCTGCCCTAAACTCGATTTTAATGTTAGCTGAGGAAGGACACTAAGATACCCATAGTGCACTCCCCACACACACACACACACACCCAGCGCTAAGAGCCCAAGTTTAGTATGGCCGCTGACATTCATCATTTGAAAATGCAGCAGGTGGGTAGGGTTGGCCCTGAGAACTTTTACTCCATTGGTTAGGGCATGCCCAGGAGTCATTCCCACCTACTAGCTCGTACCAGACTGCCGCCTGGCAGGTACAACATTTCATACTTTGCTAATTTAGTAGCAGTGGTATCTTTTTATTTTATATGACCAGAGTACATAAGGTTAAGAGGTTTTTGAAGTGAAGACAGTTCAGGTGTTTCATTGTGGTCGCTGGTTCTTTTCGTTTTCTTCTAGGTTGGTCCTCCTGCCAGCACCCTCAAAAGAAAAACCAAGCCACAGGTAAGTTCACAACCTTTAAATTGGTATTTTCTTTCTCTAAGTCTAGTAGGACTCTCTTTCGTCCAACTTCTATCTTCTGCTTTTCTGTCTCTGAGATCCTTTCCTCCCCTTTCTTGTTCATAGTTTGGGACTCTTTTCATAAAAGAAACTGTTCTTACCGATGTTATATAATATTAAAGGGATTCACATAAGAATGAATGTCCAAACTAAAGTAAATCACTCAGCCATGACTACGTCCTCACCGACTACCCAATTCAGAACCCTGGGAAAACATAATAAGTTGCTGTAATCTTTATTCCCAGCAAGTTAGCTACTACTCCGCTCCTTAAGATTAAACACTACAACCCCTTTGGCAGCGTTGGTGCCCCTTTCTCCCCCCTATGCCCGCCTGCTACTTCCCCACTCTTTCCCTGCCAAAATTACATACTCCCACGCCCCTGTGAAAGCCATGCTCCTTCTGGAGGCGAAGCGTGTAGCCAGCAGGTCTCTCAGTTCTCCTGTTGTCTCTCGGGCTGGTCCTTCCCACCTGGGTACCAGGATCTCTCAGTAGGCTGTCACTTTTCTGAGCCTCAGTGTTTCTCCTTCTCTTAAGTCCTTTCCTTATTTACGGTGTCTGAGTCTTCCACTTTGGTCATTCTGGGTGACTCACTCTCCTCCTTCTTCCTCACGTTGGGGTCTAGTATGTTTTCACTTTCTTCAGCCTTCCCTCTTATCTCTGCTTCCTGGGCCTGTCCTTCTTCTGTCTCTATGTCTTTTGGTATGGGATCCAGCAAAAGTAAAGTCTTTATTTTCATTCTGTTGCAGGCACATTGTTTGAATTCACCCAGCAACGGATGTCAGGTAGGTCTTCCCCCGAGTCTGGGTCTTCCCCGAGGCTTGTTCACCCCCTTCGGCCTGATACAGGCAGAAATGTGGCATCTTCAGGCACCCACTTCAAAACAAACCTGGACTGAGGAAGAACAGAAGAGGACCGGACCTGCTGTCTGTGACCTGATAGGGGCCCTAAAGGACTGTAGCTGCTCTCTCTTGTATTCAGGACAAGGAAGTCAACTCCAATGGTCATAAGGCTGACTTCCTGTTCAAGCTACAGGGATACAACAAGCTACTAAAGGCCAAGTCTCTTGTGAAGTGGCATACCATATACCCAGGGACTATAAGTTCAAGTTCATAAATTTGTATAGCGCACTACTCACCCAGAGGGTCTCAAGGCGCTTGGGGGAGGAGGGGGGTACATTACTTATCAAATATCCAAGTTTTAAGTTGTTTTCTGAAGGAGAGGTGGTTCTGTGTAAGGCGGAGGTGGGTGGGGAGAGAATTCCAGGTTTTGGCCGCTAGGTAGGAGAAGGATCTTCCCCCCATGGTGGATCTGTTGATGCGCGGAATAGCGGCTAGGGCTTGATTGGATGAACGAAGTTGGCGGGTGGGGGTGTAAAAGGACAGGCGCGTGTTGAGGCATTCGGGTCGTAGAGGGCTTTGTGAGGAGTCGAAACGTTATCCTCTTGTTGATGGGGGAGCCAGTGGAGGTCTTTCAGGTGATCGGAGATGTGAGTTTGGCGTGGGATGTCGAGTATGAGTCTGGCTGAGGCGTTTTGGATGCGTTGGAGTTTTTTCTGTAGTTTGGCTGTGGGTCCGGCGTAAAGGGTGTTTCCGTAATCCAGTCGGCTTGTGACCAGTGCGTGGGTAACCGTTTTTCTTGTTTCGGTGGGGATCCAACGGAATATTTTTTTGAGCATGCGTAGGATGTTGAAGCATGATGAGGAAACAGCGTTGACTTGTCTGGTCATCGAGAGGGAGGAGTCCAGGATGAAGCCCAGGTTGCGTGCGTGGTCCGTAGGTTTGGGTGCGTTTCCCAGGGCCGGTGGCCACCATGAGTCATCCCAGGCAGAGGGGGATGATCCTAAAATGAGGACTTCCGTTTTGTCCGAGTTCAGTTTTAAGCGGCTGTTCTTCATCAACTCGGCCACTTCTTTCATCCCGTCGTGTAGGTTGGTTTTGGCGGAGTTTGGATCTTTGGTGAGGGAGAGGATCAGCTGGGTGTCGTCTGCGTAGGAGATAATGTTGAGGTTGTGTTGGCGCGCGATGGATGCGAGGGGGCTCATGTATACGTTGAAGAGGGTGGGACTGAGTGATGATCCTTGTGGTACGCCGCAGATGACTTCGGTGGGCTCCGATCTGAAAGGGGGGAGGCGGACTCTCTGGGTTCTTCCGGCGAGGAACGAGATGATCCAGTCCAAAGCTTTTCCTTGTATTCCGACGTTGTTGAGGCGTTGTATGAGGGTGCTGTGACAGACCGTGTCGAAGGCTGCAGAGAGGTCAAGTAGGATGAGGGCGACTGTTTCTCTGTTGTCCAGTAGTGTTCGAATGTCGTCTGTTGCTGCGATGAGGGCGGTCTCGGTTCTGTGTTTGGCTCGGAAGCCGGACTGTGAAGGGTCGAGGGATTTGTTGGATTCGAGGAAGGTGGCGAGCTGACTGTTGACGGCTTTCTCAAGGACTTTGGCAGGGAATGGGAGGAGCGAGATGGGGCGGTAGTTCTTAAGTTCAGTGGGGTCTGCTGTGGGTTTCTTCAGAAGGGTGCTGAGTTCGGCATGTTTCCAGCTTTCCGGGAAGGTGGCGGAGTTGAGGGAGCAGTTGATGATGTCTCGGAGATGGGGTGCGATGACGGAGTCTGCTTTGTTGAAAATGTGGTGGGGACATGGGTCGGTAGGCGATCCTGAGTGGATGGAGTTCATCAGGTGGATGGTGTCTTCAGTGGTGATTGGGTCCCAGGCGCAAAGGTTGTTGGAGGGGGGACTTGGTTCGGGGGTGGGGGGGTGGACTGGTCTCCGGATTGGTTTTCAAAGCTGTTATGTATTTCAGCGATTTTGTTGTGGAAGAAAGAGGCTAGGGAGGCGCAGAGGTCTTGGGATGGGGTGATGTCGTTGGTGCCGGCGGTGGGGTTGGTAAATTCTTTGACGATGTTGAAGAGTTCCTTGCTGTTGTGGGCGTTGTTGTCAAGTCGATCCTTGAATGCTGATTTCTTGGTGGAACGGATCAGTTGGTGGTGTTTGCGGGTGGCGTTCTTGAAGGTGGTCAGGTTGTCAGTGGTTGGGTTTTTTCTCCAGGCTTTCTCGAGGGTACGACAGAACTTCTTGGATGTCTTAAGGTCATCGTTGAACCAGGGGGCTTTTTTGCTACTTTGCTTGATTTGATGGTTTTTCAAGGGTGCTAGTTCGTCGGCGCTGTGGGTGATCCATTGTGTAAGGTTGGTGGCAGCTTGGTTTGGGTCCGATGTTTTGGCAGGAGGGTTTTTGTGAAGCGAAGTAAAGAGCTGGTCGGTGGTAATTTTGTTCCAGTTTCTTCGGGGGATTGGTTGTGGGTCGTGGTTTTTTTGTAGTTGAAGTGAACGCAGCTGTGGTCTGTCCAGTGGAGAGCTGTAGTGTGGTTGAAGGAGATGTGCTTGCTGGAGGTGAAGATTGGGTCGAGCGTGTGCCTGGCATAGTGGGTGGGGGTATCAACAAGTTGTTTTAGTCCGAGATTGGCTAAGTTGTCCAGGAGGGTGGTGGTGTTGCTGTCATTTTTCTTTTCCAGGTGGAAGTTGAGGTCTCCCAGTAGAATGTAGTCCTCAGAGGGGAGGGCGTGTGGGCTGATGAAGTCAGTGATGTCTTTGCTGAATCGAGTGCTGGGTCCTGGTGGTCTGTAGATGAGAGTGCCTCTGAGTGTGGTTTTGGGGTCGGTGTGGATCTGGAAGTGAAGGTGTTCGGCGGCTGCAAGGTTGTCGTCTGAGCTGGTCGTGATGCGGATGGAGCTTATGTATGATGGCGATGCCTCCTCCTGTTTGGATGGTGCGGTCTTTTCGGATGATCTTGTAGCCGTCCGGGATGGCTATGGCGATGTCGGGAGCTGATGAGGCGTTCATCCAGGTTTCTGTAAGGAAGGCGACATCCGGCGAAGTGGTGTCGAGTAGGTTCCATAGTTCAATGGCGTGTCTGTGGACAGAGCGGGTGTTGAGCAGGATGCACTTCAGGTGGTTAGTGTCAGTGCTCTGTTTGGAGTCTGTGGATTTAGTGTGAGTCTTGATGCAGTCGAGTTTGCAGAAATGGCAGGAGTAGGGTCCATGGGTGTGTCCAGGGACGGCCTGGTAGCAGTCTTGGAATCGGCCGGGGTTGAGTGCTGAGAGGGATGCGGCATCGTATGTAATTCGGGTGGAGTGGGATTTGCGAGGATCAGGGATTTAGTGTGGGTCTTGATGCAGTCGAGTTTGCAGAAATGGCAGGAGAAGGGTCCGTGGGTGTGTCCAGGGGCTGCCTGGTAGCAGTCTTGGAATCGGCCGGGGTTGAGTGCTGAGAGGGATGCGGCATTGTATGTAATTCGGGTGGAGTGGGATTTGCGAGGATCAACTTATATTTAACTATAAGTTAAATGCTACTAGTGGGTCTGTAGCACTTATTGTGCCATCCACTTAAATAGCTCCTTAAAACGTGTTCTAGGCCTGCCATTGCAGCCGGAATGCAGTTTTAAACTGCCAATTCAACATAGCATCCATAGGGCAGGGTGCATGTAATTAGATTGTTGGTCATGCACTTTTAAGTTGTAAGCGTCCTGGTAGTGAAAAACTACTAAATTTGTTTTGAGTACTGTGAGGCCAACCTCTCCCATAGGATAACATTGGGTTGCCGTATTACATTTAATGTGATAACATTTTATTGGGAACATGTAAACATTTTTGGTTTGGTGCCCTCTTTAATGGTAAAGTCGGGAAGAGTGTGCAGCAATGAGATGGGGAGCCCTGGATCGGCCCGTTACTCAAGGGTATGCAGCACGTGGCTGTTGAGGAAGCTGCGTGATCACTGCATTCAACCTCCGTTTTGCTTGGAGGGAGGGGGTGCAAGCTGCAGCAGGAGTCCTCAGGGCTTGCATCCCGCGTTGGTGGAGGAAGCCATCTGGCCGCTGCACTCAACCTCTGTGTCGCCTGCAGGGAGGGGGGCAGCCGCCGCAAAAGTCCTCTCAACCCCACAACAGTGCTTGTGGTGCTCGCTGCATTCAGGCAGGGTGCCAGACAGGGTGCACTGGCTCGGCCCACCCTCATCGCAAGTGTGGCGCTTCTCCAACCCTTGCAGCCCCGAATACAAAAGGTACACTCACATGCATAATGCCTGTGTCAGAGTGTGGGCTCAAGTGATCACCTACCTTTTATTTAGCTCCTCTGGCCAAAATTTCCTGAGAATGTTGTGCATTCACATCCGGGCAGTTCCTGGATAGCACACTGCTCCTCCACCATGCTGGGGAAGACATTTATAAGCTGTTCAAACAACTCAGAAGCAAAGGCCCCATACACAATAGAACGCCAACAAAAATGGTACGCCAACTGTCTCTCACACACCTGGCGCGTCAAAGAGAGAATTGAAGCACCACAGGCGGCCACAGCCGGCCACAGCCTACATGTGTCGTTCGAATACTGGGGTCAGAAATTAATGCAACAATTCACACAGGAGCTTCTGTCAACGTAATGGGAGGGCAGCAATACAATTGCATGAGACCCAAGAGCCTCCTAGTACTGTCTCACATCAAAATCTTCACGTATGGGAATCAGTCGCCCCTACCCCTCCGTTGACGGATGTCAGTGCTGGTACAATCTAAAGATCAGGAAATCATGACAACATTTCATGTCATTGACCAAAAAGCAGACACGCTCACCAGCATCAACATAGTGGAGGATCTTGGGCTTGTGTCCCTTGCCAAGAGAGTAATATCACACCAAATCGATGATCTGTTGAAACAGTTTCCAGAACTATTCTGAGGGCTCGGCTGCCACAAACGTCCTCCAGTGAAGTTACATATCGATCCATCATTCGCGCCGGTGGTTCTGCAACACCGCCTGTCCCGTTCCAACTACATCCTTTGGTTGAAAAGGAACTTGAGAGAATAGAGGAACAAGGAGTGATTGAAAAAGTTTCAGGGCCCACTCCCTTAGTTTTCCCGATGGTCATTGCAGAAAAACCCAAACAACCTGGAAAAATCCACGTATGCATTGACATGCGACTGTCGAACCGTGCCACCAAACCGGAGTGGCACATCACTCCTACCATGGGCGAAATTGTGGCGAATGTTAATGGATTCCATTGGTTCTCGAAGCTAGACCTCAATACCGGGTATCACCAGCTAGGATTGGCAGAGGAGAGCCGGTATATCACCACGTTTAGCACACACTTAGGCCTACGCTGGTACAAACACCTAAACTTTGGCATCTCATTGGCTACTGAAGTATTTCAAAAGGCAATACACAAGACCCTGTCCGGATGTGAGAAGGTGAGCCTCGGGAGACCGCAAGGCACGGGACTACCGCGACCAGACTCCTCCGCGCGGAGGGGACGGACCTATGTGGGCAACACGCGAGTAGGGAAGAAAACACGTACCTTTCCTCTCTCCTTGCAGAGCGGCTCCGTAGCGCAAGGAGGAGGAGCTGACCCCGGAAACGCTCGAGATGCGCCAGTAAAACGGAGACCAGGACAGGAAGAGGCGTCTTTGACCTGTGGTTGGAAGGAGGAGCTGAAGACGCGAAGCGTGGAGCCGGACGCCATGAACGAAGACCAAGACGAGGAGCCGAGTGACGGGAGGAGAGTAAACGACCAGCGTGACACAGAGGCGGAGGAAACCAACGACCACTGGACGGAGGAGTGGTGGTGTCCACCGGAGGACGCTGGAGAGCGTCCGTAACTCAGGAGAGTTACGGCGGAGCCATGTGAGTGACCTTGTACTGGAGAAGAGGGGGTGGAATTGCTGAGGGAGGCGGGAGGAGGGAGGAGAGGAGGACACGGCGAACGGATCAGAGGCAGCACAGTCTGTTGTGATATTGCTAAACAATATACCGTGCCTAATTACCTAGCATGTACCGACTATAACCAACTGCACTTGAATCCCTGACAACCCCAAGTTTCTTTCATCGAATAACCTACTTAGTTAACCCATCCTTCCTCTCACAGTCAATTGTAATTGAGCACTACTGGGTGTAGGTTATGGGTAGAACCTGTAGCACAGTGAACTGACAGGCTCCCTATTCTTTTCTCTTGGCGAGCCTCCGGGTGAAGTGGCACCACGGATGAATACGGATCCCATCCCACCTATCTCCAACCTGAAGAGGAAGGAACGGCCGTGGCCACTAGGACCAGCCATCCTGAGAGCGAGAATACCAAACCAGAGAAAGAGACTTGTGATAATCTTGTTAAACAGAAAACTGTGACTACTGACAATAAAATAACATCTGTTCGACAATACATTCATCCTCCACGCCTGTATATCCGCCCTGCTCTCCCACAAGTGGTGTCAGAAGTGGGATCCAGCAGAGACATGGAGGCTGCTATCGCAAAGATGGCAGAGAATCAGGAACACCTGGGAAAGGTGATGGAGAGGTTTCTACTTGCAGTAGAAGAAGACCGAGACAAGGTACAAAAGCCAAACCCACGGAGCGGCCATGGACAAGATTACAGAGGTCCTGGGACACCAGAGAGGACCCACATCCCTACCTTCCATGGTACTACAGAAATACGTTAGCGGGGAGGTTTCGGATTTCTTCTTTACCAATTTTGAGCGAATAGCCACAGCAGCTTCCTGGCCTGTAGATAAATGGGGGCAATATCTGGGACCTCTACTATTGGGCGATCTACAAGCCGCTTATCAAGCAGCAACAGTACAAGGAACAGTTCCCTATGCTGACATTAAGCAGTGTATCATGGAGAGACTGGGAGTGGATGACGAATCCTACCGGATAAAACTGCGACAGATAAAGGAAGGCCCCCAAGAAACACCTTGTGCCTTGCATTTTAGGGTGAAGGACATGACGGACCGGTGGTTGAAATCAGCCACCACTGATAAAGACGGTATTATGTCCAAAATCTATTTAGAACAGTATTTGACTTCCCTTCACCCACCCATACAAAGATGGGTCCGACAACAGGCCCATCTTACCCTTGAAACTGCTGTGGAAATCGCCAGCGCATATAACCGCGCCCAGGAAATCCAAAAAGGAAAAGATGAACCTTCATGGAAGGCCGGTACTCGGGAAACACATCGACCACCCCATCCCTCACTTCCCAAGAAGCCTGAACCCGTGACCTTTATCCCTGGAATGGTTACCCCAACCCCGATACCCAGACCTCCGAATCCTGGACCACAGTGCTTTCATTGTGGCGGAATGGGGCACATTGCTCGGTTTTGCCCACAAAAAGAGGAACCGATGGAAATCGGAATGGCCCGAAATTATTACTGTTCCTCTTCTGAAAAGCTCCTTCCGCCTTATCATTGTTCGGTGAAGGTGAATGGACAACAAACCATGGCTCTAGCAGACACGGGATGTCGTCAAAGTGTTGTACGCCCTCAAGATATGGAACCCTGGATTTGACCCATCGATGGAACGGTTGCCATACAGTGTGTACATGGTGATGTTAAGCAATATCCGACTACCCGAGTCCAAATCCAACACGAAAGCGATCCCGGTACATCCCTGAAGGGGGGCTCATTCCTAACTTGCCTGAACGAGTTATTCTTGGGAATGATTATCCACACCTTCCTCAAATGATAAAGCAGAACCCGAACCAGGAAGAGGACTGGTGGGCCATAGCCCCCTTTTCAAGAGATGAGAAACCGGAATGGCCTATTTCCAAACCACGGAAGAGCCGAAAACAGAGAAGAGCAGAAAAAGGGAAAACCCCTACTGTGTTACCCGTTGTAACAGAAGAGAACCCATGGGAAACTGACCGGAACTTTCGGGCTACTCAAAGAGAAGATCCAGTTTTGCAGGAAGCTTTGAAAAACGCACTAGACCAAGAAGACCCCCTTCATGTAGGTCCTTATTTTTTTAAGAAAAATGGCTTGTTATACATGAAAGGAGGGCCCACCAAAAACCCCCAACTGTTGATTCCTGTGCCCTTTAGAGAGAAGGTGTTATTCCTGGCCCATAGCCATTTATTAGGGGGACTCTTTGGAGTAGAGAAGACTGAGAAACAGATTACCGAGCGTTTCTATTGGCCAGGCATTTTCCAACAAGTAAAAAAATATTGTAGAGAATGCCCCATATGTCAACGACACAGCCGGTATAAACCACCTCGGGCCCCTCTGTACCCACTACCAGTCATAGAAGAACCTTTCACCAGAGTAGGCATGGACATGATTGGTCCTTTATTGCCCTCCCGTAGTGGATCCAGGTATGTTTTGGTAATTGTTGACTACGCCACCAAGTTCCCGGAAGCGATATCACTGCGCAGGCCAGATGCCACTAATATTGCTAAGGCTATGGTAACCGTATATTCTAGAGTAGGTTTCCCAAAAGAAATTTTAACTGATCAAGGAACCCCATTTATCTCAAAACTCATGAGACAAGTATGCACACAATTGGGGATTTGACAGATTAGAACAGCAGCATATCACCCACAAACCGATGGGTTAGTGGAAAGGTATAATGCCACCCTTAAGACAACCCTGAAAAAGCTTCTAAATCTAGAGACCAGAAAGTGGGAGCATATGTTACCCCTGGCCCTGCTCGCAATACGGTGTAAGGTACAGAAAAGCACAGGATATTCGCCTTTTGAGTTGTTGTATGGCCATCAGCCTAGAACATTGCTAGACATGGCTCAAGAAATGTTGGAAACCGAACCGGATAACACTAAACCCTTGGTGGATTATGTCTCTAAACTTAAGACCCATTTAGGTCAAATTAGGACAATTGTCAGCACCAACTTAGAGGAAGCCCAATCAGCCCAAAAAGGCCAATACGATAAAAGCTAAAGAGAGGGCCTTTGATATAGGTGATCCTGTGTTACTTATGATGGCCTCGTCGGATCATAAACTACTGGGTCAGTGGCAGGGACCCTACATAGTTACAGAGAAAGTAACCCCGGTTACGTACCGTATTGAATTGGATCCCAATCGGGATACTTCACAGATCTATCATATCAATGTGTTAAAAAAATGGGAGGGACCCCTTACAACCATTGTAGTAAAGATAGAAACAGAAGAACCTCTGTTTGAACAATGCCTAGACTCTGCTCTGTCACCCCCTCTTAGAAACATACTAACAAACGTTCTGCTGCCTCATAGTAAGGTATTTTCCTTGACCCCGGGAGAACCTCCCTGGTGGAACATGCCATCAAAACCCCTATAGGTAAAAGAGTACGTCTCAGGCCTTACCCAATATCGGAGGCACGCCGCCTAAGTATACGTGAGGAGGTACAAAAGATGTTACAGATGGATATAATAGAACCATCCATCAATTAGTGGAATTCACCAATAGTCCTCGTACCGAAGCTGGATGGCTAGGTGAGGTTTTGCATTGGCTTCAGAGAAGCAAACAAAATCTCAGAGTTTGACACCTATCCTCTACCCAGGGTTGACGAAATGGTGGAGAAAATAGGGAGAGCCAAATATATCAGCACCCTGGACCTGTGCAAAGGGTATTGGCAAATCCCTCTGCATCCCCAAGATAAAGAAAAGACGGCATTTTCCACCCCAGACGGGTTATACCAATTCAAAGTGCTACCCTTTGGATTACATGGAGCTCTGGCTACTTTCCAGAGGGCCATGAATTGTATTCTACGACCCCACGAGCAGTATGCTGGCGCATACAAAGATGACATAGTCATTTATAGCGACAACTGGGATCAACACCTGGACCATTTATCACAGGTAGTCCAGACCCTAGGGCAGCATGGACTTAAAATCAACGCGGCCAAAAGCCATCTGGCAGCCAAACTGTCAAGTACTTGGGATACTTATTAGGAGAGGGCGTAATACGACCACAGGACTCCAAGCTAACAGCCATCTCTCAAATCCCCTTGCCAAAAACAAAAAAAGATCCCAGAGCCTTCTTAGGGTTACTCGGTTACTACGATAGATTCATTCCTAACTTTTCTCAAACAGCAGCCCCCCTCACTAATTTACTGCAGAAATCAACTAATACAGAGGCTCAATTAAAACATCCCACCCAAGAAATCATGCAGGCCTTTGAATCCCTTAAAAGATCCCTCACGTCAGACACAGTATTAGCCAGTCCTGATTATTCCCTCCCCTTTGTCCTACAGACAGACGCATCCAACCAAGGAATAGGAGCGGTATTGTCCCAAGAAACAAGACAGGGAGAAGAAAGACCTATCTTGTACATTAGCCGAAAGCTATTCCAGAGAAAACAATATAACGCTGTGATAGAGAAAGAGGCTTTGGCAATCAAATGGGCTATAGAAACCCTAAGGTACTACCTAGAAGGAAGGGAATTTACCATATACACCGATCACGCTCCTCTAGAATGGTTGGCCCGTAACAAAGGGAACAATGACAGGGTGTTAAGATGGTTTTTGGCCCTACAACCTTACAGATTCCAAACACAAATCGAAAGGGAGCAGACCAAGGGAACGTGGACTTCCTATCAAGATATCCACAAGGGAACTCCCTTAGTAGTAAGACAGCAAGGGAAAGGGGATGTGAGAAGGTGAGCCTCGGGAGACCGCAAGGCACGGGACTACCGCGACCAGACTCCTCCGGCCGGAGGGGACGGACCTATGTGGGCAACACGCGAGTTGGGAAGAAAACATGTACCTTTCCTCTCTCCTTGCAGAGCGGCTCCGTAGCGCGAGGAGGAGGAGCTGACCCCGGAAACGCTCGAGATGCGCCAGTAAAACGGAGACCAGAACAGGAAGAGGCGGCTTTGACCTGTGGCTGGAAGGAGGGGCTGAAGACGCGAAGCGTGGAGCCGGACGCCGTGAACAAAGACCAGGACGAGGAGCCGAGTGACGGGAGGAGAGAAAACGACCAGCGCGACAAGGAGGTGGAGGAAACCGACGACCACAGTACGGAAGAGTGGTGGTGTCCACCGGAGGACGCTGGAGAGCGGCCGTAACTCAGGAGAGTTACGGCGGAGCCATGTGAGTGACCTTGTACTGGGGAAGAGGGGGTGGTATTGCTGAGGGAGGCGGGAGGAGGACACGGGTGAATGGATCAGAGGGAGCACAGTCTGTTGTGATATTGCTAAACGATATACCGAGCCTAATTACCTAGCGTGTACCCACTATAACCAACTGCACTTGAATCCTTGACAACCCCAACAAGTTTCTTTCATCGAATAACCTTCTTAGTTAACCCATCCTTCCCCTCACAGTCAATTGTAATTGAGCACTACTGGGTGTAGGTGACAGGTAGAACCTGTAGCACAGTGAACTGACAGGCTCCCTTTTCTTTTCTCTTGGCGAGATTCCGGGTGAAGTGGCACCACAGACGAATACGAATCCCATCCCACCTATCTCCAACCTGAAGAGGAAGGAACGGCCGTGGCCACTATGACCAGCCACCCTGAGAGCGAGAATACCAAACCAGAGAAAGAGACTTGTGATAATCTTGTTAAACAGAAAACTGTGACTACTGACAATAAAATAGCATCTGTTCGACAATACATTCAGCCTCCACGCCTGTATATCCGCCCTGCACTCCCACACCGGACTACTTAGTGTCTTGAATGTCAGCGATGACATCCTAATTCCATTCGTCCACGGCGGCCGAACACCACAAACACCTAAAAGCCACACTCAAACGCCTCTGCGAACATGGAGTGACACTGCACAAGGACAAATGCTCTTTCTTTCAGTCGTCCATTGAGTTCTTTGAGTATGTCTGTAATCAAGAAGGAATACAAGTAGACCACCAAAAATCCAGAACAATCAAGCGGGCGCCAGCACCCACTACAGTCCAGGAAGTAAGGAGCTTCCTGGGAATGGTGGCCCCTTATTGTTGGAGGTTAATCCCGGATCTAGCAACTATTGCTGAACCTCAGAGATCCCTCACGAAGGCAGATGGGAAATGGACATAGGGCTGTCACGAGGAGTCTGCGTTCCAGAAGACCAAAGAGACCCTTCTCAATAACACCACACTTGTCTTTTTTGACCCGAAGAAATGCACAGAACTGTTGGTCGACACCAGTCTAGTCGGGCTGGGAACTATACTCGCATAACAACAGGAGCCAGGCCGTTTTGGCTGCGCTGGCATTCGTCAGTAAAGCATTGACGCCAACGGAGACCAAATACGCCCCAATTGAGTGAGAAGCCCTTTGCGATCAAGTAGACCTGTGGACACCTCCACCTTTATCTAAGTGGCCAGCCTTTCAAGGTCATCACAGACAATCAGCCTCTGGTCCTACTGTTCCAAGGGTCGGCCCCTCACCCACCTCCAAGGACCGAGAGATGAGACATTCAGCTACAACACTACTGGATGGAGGTGGTATACCTTCCTGGATCAAGGAACCCTGCCCACTTTCTCTCACGCCACCCCGAAACCGCCGAGGCTCAAGACAACTGTGATGACGTGGAGGACTATGTCAGGGTAGTTGCAGGAGCTGTCTGCGTCCAAGCGTTATGTCTAGAAGACATCATGGAGGCTGCGGAAACAGACCCTGCCATCCTGCGGGTACAAGCTGCAGTCCTAAGTGGTACCTGGAAAGACTTCTTGCGGGACTCCAACAACTGACCTGGGGAAGCTTCTCAAACGGGCGGACTACCCTTGTCCCAATGGATGCCTATTGCAAATACCCTGTGGTGGAGGTAATTAACTCACTGGCATTCGTACATGTAGTCCCTGTCCTTGAGAAGACATTCACCATCTTTGGTCTGCCCAGCGAGATTAAGAGCGATAATCGACCGCCAAACAATGGCACGGAATTTCGAGACTTCCTTGACCAACTCGTAATACACCACCACTGTATTACACCTCAGTGGCCACAGGCCAACGGGGAAGTCGAACTATTCATGCGCTCTATGAACAAGTCTCTTTGCATCACCACTGCCGAGCAAGCTACTCCTGAACTCCACTTACATTTTCCGAGGGAATAATGGAGTACTCCTCATTGAATGACTCATCAAGCACTGTGGATCCTGATGTTCAATGGACCCTGTCGGGACACCATTCCTACGTGCTCTGGATGGACACCACCACCTCACAACATTCAAGGTACCCAAACACGTTGGGAGCAGCGCAATGCTCTCACCAGCCAGCGCAGATGAGTGAAGGAGATCTCCCTCTTGCCCAGTGACAAGGTAGTCATCAAAGACCGAAAGCCTGGGTGGAAATTTAGGACACTGTTTGATCCGGGGATTTGGACCGTCATTAGAAGTGAGGGGACCATGGTAACAGCTACAAGAGGACAAGAAGTAGTGTCTAGAAACAGATCATGGTTCAAACGAATTGAAACTTCGCCGCTCCCCCCTCCTCAAAACTCACATTGAGGGGACACAGACTGCCCAAAAAATTATGCTGGGTCAAGTGGGCTCGGGAGTCAAGGCTCACGAGACCCTGCGGGAGTCAGCAAGAAGACTCACAAACCAGCTCTCTCATCTGTGACCTTCCAGCTTGCAGTCAACCCAATTGATAGAAACTCCGGCTCAATCCACAACCCAACCAGCAGCTCAACACCATGCATGTCATGTGAACTGAACGTTGGTCATCAAGACATGAGTTAGGGAGGGATGTAGCATTTTAGAGGTCCTGCCGGGCCCGGTTCTAGAGGGTTGGCCAGGCCCACCCAAACATGATCTTTGGCCCTCCCAGTCAGCAGAAGAGGCCATGAGGATGGCCAAACATTGTGATGCTTTTTCACTTTGTTTACATTAATTATCAATCTGAGGTAGCTTTGTAACCTTTCCAAAAGAAAATACCAGCTATTTGTTGTAGTTTTAAGAGTGTGTACATGCATGGACATGATATTAAATAGAACTATGAATAAAATTGTACAATGACTTTTCCTTTAGTTTTTCCTTTATTTAATAGGCAGGAATCTTTGCAGCTCTAGAATCCATTTTAAAGTGTTTTCCATTTATATTTGTGGAGTGGTGTGGCTCACTGGTTAGAGGCGGCAGACCCGGAAGCAGCGGTCGGCCCGGGACCAGGGTCTGATTCCCGACGCGGCAGGGTCTTGGGCAATGGTCAGCGGACTCGATAATTCTCGCCTCGGTGCCTACTCCAACCATGGGTCCCACTCAGCAACTCTGGGCAATAGCTTGCTTAATCTCTACTAACGGCCCCATCAGCGCCGGGGATGCTTGTCTTCACCTTGGAGATGCCCAGGAGGGACCATCTCACAGGGAAAGCAAGGATGGGTTCCCCAGCGGTATACAGCGCCAGGACGCCCCTTTGCTGGGGCAGCTGTACGCTTTACAAGTATACGACATTTAACATTTAACATTTGCTGTTTGAATTAGGTACAGATATGGGCAAAAAAGTCTTGCTTTAGGTGGTTTTGCTTTTTTTTGTACAAGCTGGGACATTAAAATACCAGGGGTGCCAGTAAAAAATTTGCCAGGTGGCATCCCTAGTCAAGTGTATTTGAGGAACCTCTAGAGCTCATTTTAAAGGCATTGTTTTTATAAATACTGTTCTAAGTATGCACTGTAAAGGGGAAACATGCTAACTTTGGGTGATTTTCTCTATTTTTACCCTGGCTGAGACATTAAAATATTCATGTCGGAAGAAAACGTCAATGTGGCAACCGTACCTCATGTCGAAGGCAAGCTGCAGTTAGGCGTTGTGTATGGGGATTGGGGACAGGGTGTTACCTGCCAATGATGCAGCAGGTGCAGTGGCACCAGAGCATCATTTTGCACCTCAATTATCTAACCTAACGAGTATTTGTAAAATTCACTTTCACCCAAGGGTATCTTGGCACTGAATAACAAATGTTTATTGTTACCCAACGGTACTCATTTTATTGACTTCAGAAGGGTGAAAGACTGAGTGAAATCACCAGGATTTGAACCTGTGACCATGAGGTCAAACACAGGCCCCTACAGAGGACGCATTAGTCCACCAGACTTTCTGTGTGTGGATTCTGAAGGTGTTTATGCATTTTAGTCTGTGTATGATGAACACAGTAATATACTGTAGGATGTGGCATACATTATAATATTCCCATAGTGGCAGTGCATGCCTCATTGAATAAGCAGCCCCAAGGGAATCATAAATGTCCGACCATTATTAAAAAATAAATGTTGAATTATCCTCTTCGGATGAACACATAATTTTTCATGTAAAACTAAGAAACACGATTAATGTTCTCCTTTCATATGACGTCAGCACCCTAATACAAGTGGTATCTAAAACAGACATTTTTCAACATTCTATTATTGTATTAGTCAAGTTTTATTATGGCTTTTATTATAACTTCATCTATGTCAATTATTGCAATGTTATAAGGGTTAAGGTCATATGACATCATTTCGTAGGAACGATAAAAGGTCATATGATGTCACTTCTTGTGACACGCCAGAGGGGCTAAATAAAAGGGAGTGGGCCGCTTGAGGTCACACTCTGATACAGGTATTGTGCTTGTGAGTGTACCGTTTGTATTCGGGGCTGCAGGGGACCGAGAGGTGCCACATAAATTAAGCCTGACTGCCTTTGTGCCAGGCTACCAGAGGATTAAGTAACCTTAATGTAGTGACTTTTGTGGTTCACCCTGATAGGGATTGTGCCTGTTGCAGGAACAGGGGTCAGCCCATCCAACCAACAACCCAATAACTCACAGTTTCCTCATCTTTTTTCCCCAGCCACTCAACAAAATTGAAAAAAAAATGTTTTTGCATATAAACCATTTGCAACAGGAAATATTCATTTTACTATGCATACCTTCTGCTCCAAGCCACCCCTATTACAGAAAAAAACGTAATGTACACAATTGATATCATGTCTGCAAATCTGTAAACACTGCGAATAGGATCACATCCACGAGGTCGGCGAGATTCGCAGCTCTGACATCCCTTGCTTCTGCCTGCCCACGCAGGGGCGGCGTTTATTTCTCCTACCGAAGAGCAGCGCAGGGGGATGCACGGAGTTCACGGAATACCAAACATGACACCCACCGGTGCGCCGCCTGCGGATCCAATGGCAGAGCCGGGGGGCGGGCGCTGCGAGGACAGAGCGTGTGATCTGCAGCGCCTCTTATCAGTTCCCCAGCTGCTACCGAGGACCAGGAAGGGAGCTGAGGCTTTGCTGTCAGCAGCGCGCGCTGTCTACGCACCTGCGGCAGACCCCGCCGCGCGCGCACCGGAGCCGGAACTTACCGCCCATCGATAGCAGCGGTGAGTACTGTCGCATGCAGGAGCACGAGGGGCGCAGCAGCACTTGTACAACGGCCAAAACACCCCGAAGGCTGGTTCAGGTACACGGGCAGGTAGTGGCATGAACGACCGTGTGTACACACGATAGAATGATGCTCTCCTGGGGACCGCTATACATCCCAGGAGGGCTGGCGCAGTAGCTGCAACGACCACCAAGGCGTGGCAAGCAAACTCC
Source organism: Lissotriton vulgaris (assembly GCF_964263255.1). Classification (NCBI taxonomy): domain Eukaryota; kingdom Metazoa; phylum Chordata; class Amphibia; order Caudata; family Salamandridae; genus Lissotriton; species Lissotriton vulgaris. Next base: position 1,010,123,843 of record NC_141699.1, on the reverse strand, counting down.
AAAGGGTGTGGTGTTTACCCAGGGATGCCGAAACGACCACTCCCAGAATGCGCGGGTACCCGGGTGGGAGCGTTCTACGGGGTGTAAATTAATATTGCAGCTGCGTGCACTTCCACAGGGTATACGTTAGTATTGCAACTGAGGACACGCCCATCGTGTGTATGAAACCATATGCATGTAAAACATTCAATGGGAGGAATGACTGCGCCTGGGGATGGACCAGTCATTAACTTTAGCACATCACTTATTTATGTATGTATGCATATACGGCATGGATTTCGCGCACACGGACTGGCACGCCCTGCAGATATATCTGCATACATGGTATAGAACGAGAGCTGCCACATGAGCCCATATTGGCAGGACACATGTAAATAGCCTTTCCATTCTTGAATGTAGCATATTGGGGATTTTTGGGAGTTGTAGTCTTCGATGACCACTGTCAGAAAGCAGGCACTTGCAGAAGGAAAGCATAGGACTGGAAGCACTCAGTAACGCGTGCTCTCCGAAACCAGATATGACTGTCCCCGAATTGTGGAACTTTAATCCTTGAGTGCCAGGATCCACCCTCCTTTCAATCCACAATTTTCTCCGTGACCTATCCTTGCGCCCTCCAATTAAAAAAACACATGTGCGTACCATACACATATCATAAGTCCTTTTCAATAATTGATAGTTGAGTAAACTCTTTAACATTGTGCCCTTTCCTTAACCATGTATGGCATGTTGTCTTAGTCCTTTTTGTGCAGTTTTATAGAGGTATTTGTATACTATCAATACCATTTACCGCAAAAGGGAATTGGGTAGGAAAGATGCCAAGGGCGGGCATGGTCTCCTTTGTTACACCATCCCGACTTTTTGGTCATCATCCACTTTGCGTGTTGTGACTTATAAATCCGCACTTGGATGGAGAAAAATATAAATTACAAAATTAAGGTCCCTGCCTGGGTGCAAGCTTACACATCTGGGCATCGCACACGGAATGGGGTTCATTCAGTGTGGAGTGTGTTGCTAGATAGATACTCTCTTGATGTATATAGACTGTGCTTTCGAAGTAAATACGATCTCGTTTCTAATATTGTTTACTGTAATCTTAAAAAAAAGTGTAAACAAAGTTAACAATCTCATTTAAGGCTGAGGTGCAAGGATTTTAATCCGATTGTATCCCCTTGTTCTGCACGCATGTTTCGAGTCGATGCATTAACGGATGCACCTGCCATTGTTGTCTCGATGCGACAAAGTCCACCCACGATGCAGCTACAGATGGCAAACAGTAGAAAGGCCTGCTGCTGATCGTTACAGTGAGGGAACCGGAAGTTATTACCAGCGAAACCGAAAGTGCCCGCATGTGTTTATTTTTTAGTCTGATGTGGTTAATTCAGGAACCCTTCCAGCGGGAAGGTGATGTCTGGAAGGTCACCTGTTTCGCCGGAGTCCGTGTGAACGAGTCTCGTGTTTACTGGGCCTTTTAGCTTTAATATTTGCGCCAGACAGGTGTACCTGCCGCAGTTGTTAGTATAGTTCCTAGCAGTGGTAGTACAAGCAGCAGACGCGCTCCGTTGCACAAAGAATGGAGAAAGCCTGTGGTGTATATAATGTACATAAATGAATCAAGCGCCTGTTTGTTATGAAAATGCCTTTAAATTCGCTGGATTGTAAATAACACGCAAGGCTTCCATCTTCATTTTACACCAGGAGCTTCGTTGGAAAGAGCAGAGTTTTTTTCATGTACTTGTAGATATAATGTAAATGAGTGTTTGGTGATTTAGAGTAGATGGAAGCAGAACGTCATCTTGGGGCAGGATGACATGAAGAGGTTGTTGCTTCGTGGAAAAGGTTACTTTAACGTGAATTTAGCACGTATGTAGTGCTTCCTACCTGTTCTGAGGTGTAAATGCACATTTTAAACGAGCAACACGTTTTTAGACAGCAGGCGTTTTGTTTGTCAGGACGTTATATTTGCTGGGAAGCACCTTTTCCGTTGTTTGTGACCAGGGGTGCACTTATGAGGCGCAGACCAACGTTTACTATTTCCATCATTTGGTCATTTCTTAAGTGCCTGGCTGGACATCTTGAATGGCTTGGTTATTATTTCATTTAACACCGCACCGCCTGCTTCCATCCACGCAAACTCACAAAAATATTGGTTGTGAAACAAATATTTCCCTGAGGGTATCGGTCCCTCAGGGTCCGATACCGTGCAGGGCGTGTCCTAGTCCACAACCTCCACCCCTTTTGGGGCACAGTACATGCCTCCCTTGAGGGAGGCTGTTTTTCCGTGGCCCCTCTCTTTTTTTGTTTAATTTTTTTCATTTGAAAAGTTTGACACTGATCACATTTATCCCTCTCCCACCTTCCCTGCGCCATGTCATATAGTCTGATCAATAAAGCTGAGGGCAGGCATAAGGGCCATATGTATTTTTGACCTGATTCCCAAATAGCGATTTTTTTTATTTTATTTTTTTATTTTTTTTAAGAAATCGCTATTTGAGAATCGCAAATAGGTATGTATGTACAAAATCGCATTTTTTTTGCGATTTCTTAAAATTCCTTAATTGCGATTTGCAAATTGCAAATCGCAATTAAGGAATACTTTCCCATTCATTTCTATGGGCCAGGAGGCACATAGGAATGAATGGGAAGTTATTCTCCATTTGCGATTCGCAGTTTGCTAATAGCAAATTGATAATAATTTCAAGGCTAATTTTTTTGATTAATACATTGCATTTAAGGAATCGCAAAATTTGCGATTCCTTAAATGCAATTGCAAAATAAGGAATCGCAAATTTTGCGATTCCTTGTTTTGCACCTCATTTTGCTTAATACATACCATTTACCAAATTTGCATTCGCAAAGGCCGAAATTCTGCGAATTTCGGCCATTGCGATTGCGAATTTGCTTGATACATATGGCCCCTATATGTCTAAATTAACCAGCAGCCCTTCTCTAGAAAGCTTAAAGCAGTAATGCCCCTGAATAGGCATGTCTGTGGCTGTCTTATGACCCCGCCTTCGGCAACTAATTCCTCATCTAAAAGACGCACCTAACTGTGTATTTTAATCCTACGTGAATGCTCGTTCGCAGGGCCCCGTCTACCTCCCTAAAGCTGTCTATATTTTGAAGTTTAGTATTTTCAGATCTTATAAAATCCATATTTTAATATGGATACAAATTTGACAAAGAACACAAGACACTTCTTAGAGGACAACACCCCACTCTACCCATATTCCGTGAGTATTCCATTCGGCTCACCCTCTGCATGTGGTGTTTACAAATCCTTATCAGAGAGAGGCATGCCCCCATTCGCCGTCATTGCTATTTTTAGTTATGGCCATCTGCTTCTGCAACAAAAATTACGTAAGTGGCAAAAAATCAAAGCCATGGAGCTCGAAACGTTTTATAACACTAAGGACTTGCACAGAGAGAGAACTGAGTTTTCAAGAATACTTCCTGGGCCTGCTCTGCCCCGGATACAGCTTTATGGTTTGAAGAATAGCAGAAAATGACTGGTTTTATTTAACTTTAATAGCAGGTTTCTCTTTATAGTTAATACCTTGTACAGCCACGTATTTTCCTAAATCTTCCTGTTCACGGTTTCATGAATTTCTTACTGGCCCAAAAATGATGTTTGTTGCATGCCTTCTTTTCTCAAGGTACTGACATTGTGCCAGGTCCAACAATATTTGTTTTACTGTCTTGTGCTTTGTGTTGAAAACTAATATGTGAACTGAGTCCTCTCCAGTTTCCCAAACCTACCACTAATCTACTACAAGTTATCGCCCTGCATAAAATGTCTTCTGAATGTTTGACTACTGTTAGGTCTCCTGGGTGACCATTGGGTTGCCCTATTGCCCATAAAAATACTATTAGGTTGTGTAAAAGCAAGAAATGTTTTGACGTTGGTTTCCACTGTAATATTTCACCATTGTGTAGAAGGAAAAACAAGTTATTTTTTAAGGGGTGCAGGGGAGCCCAGAATCCTTAACCCAAAAATAGAAGAAAACTTAAGGCTTTAACTACTTGGAGATTAGATTGACAAGTGTTTTCTTTGAGTGTGACCTGCTTCGCCACACCCCACCCGAGATCTCTCATTTTGCGTTTGGCAGAGTAGGGATCTGGTTATCAGAGGTATGCCTTCTATTGCAGCTCCTGCGGTAATTGCATTGTTGGTGGTATACCACTCTGTATTGGCGATACCAGGGGTATCACCAGATTTGACCTCGAGGATTTTTCCCCAGGGATCCATTTTTGCATTACTGCATGTGGTATGCTGATTTGGGTAGAAGCTCCAGTTTCTACTCAAATCGGTATCTATAGGCCACTCATACTTTCTAAGTGTGTTATATGTTGGTTCAGTGGGTTTTATGTCTGGGAGTCCAGTTTATGGCCTGATTGATTGGTCCTGCTTGCATCTCACTTCCTGACATTAATTTTCTCAATGGCCTCTTTGGAGTTGGAAACTTCAGACTTGTCGGTTTAGCCCAATATAAATATAGTTGATCAGGTGTGAGTACTGCAGTGATTCTCAGATACTCGTGTATGAAACTTCCAGGTGCTGAGCGATACCAAAGGGGATGATGGACGGAGCGTTTGAGCAAATCAAACACTCGCCCCCAGTCAACTGATCTGGGTTTAATCCATCATCATTCTTTAGCTCACACCACCACCCCAGTTTAGACATGGCCATATGCAAATCAGTGTGCCTCATGGGAACAGTCCAGCCGAACTGCCAAGCTATGCCTTTCCTGGACCGGAAACCAGCATCCTGGGACCGGTTTCTGGCTAATAAGCCGTCCTCTCCCAGGCTAGCTTGAATCCAGTGGCAAAGTGAGCAAGGGACCCATGTCTGGGCATGCCCTGCCAACTTAGGACGAATAAATAGATACCAAAGGGGATGATAGACGGAGCGTTTGAGCAAATCAAACACCCACCCCCAGTCAACTGATCTGGGTTTAATCCATCATCATTCTTTAGCTCACTCCACTACCCCAGTTCATATGGCCATATGGAAATCAGTCTGACCCTGTGCCTCATGGGAACAGTCCATCCCGAACTGCCAAGCCATGCCTTCCTGGGACCAGATGCACCCTTAAACAACCTTTTTTAAGAGAATTAAAATGCCGGCTTTATCTTTTGATCAATCCATTGGTGGCATTGAACTTGTGTTCATCTTCCAAAACACTGGTCAAAGGCTCCGATACCTCATACAATGGGGGGTCTACTTCCTTCATCAGAGTGGCCATATTGGGTGTCTCGGTTGTCGCTGTTTCTTGAAGTGGAGTAGGGTCCGGTCCAATTCGTAGCATCTCAACCAAGCGCTCCATCGTCGTCAGAATGCGGTCTTCAACGTACATCTGAAGTGACTCAATGGCCGCCAACACCATTCGCAGCGACGGGTCACTCGCGGTCTGTTCAGCCACTCTTCGATCGGTGTCGATCATGATCGCTTTCCCCAGCGGCTCGATCTCTTAGAGGGGAACGGGCAAATAGGAAACGGTCGACTGCAGAGGGGGACTTATGTACTGTTTCGATGGTATCCTGGGGCTGCCACCGCAGGCGGAGAACCAAACCTGGCGAACACCAGCGGGCCGGTTACCGGGTCACCGGGCAGGGCTCCCGTCCACAACTGCTAGGGTTAGGCTGTCACCCCTCCTCCGACCTTCACCAAGGCAGTCCACCGTCGTCCAGATCAATCCGAAAAAGCAAAAGAAAAATTTTCTTTGTCCACACCGGTAGACAGGACCCAATCACACCACCACAGCCGATGTTGTTTAACTGAAACCCGGATGGGCCAGTACTCGAGACCCCGGCTTCCGGGCAGATCTAGGCTGCAAACTTCCACTCGACATATCTTCGTCAGCCGAGCAAGTAGAGATCTCGGGATAGCGCCATTAATCTCACAGCAGGTTCATACACATTGTGGCTGGGCGCAAAGACAGGATATTCCGACGGGAGGCCGAGGTCGGCGGAGCCGGGAGCCTATGCGGCCATCTTGGTTGCTAGCGTGGCTCCTCCCCTGCGGATAGGAAATATTTAATGATTTTTTTTGTGTGTGCAATAAAACTCTAAAATTAGCGTCTGTTTTATGACTCTCAAGATTCTACTGTTATCTAGCAGTTTTCTAGAGTGGAACTGCCAGTGTTGCAGTCTTTTAAGTTTTAGTGTCCAGAATGATTCTATTTTGTTTAAGAGAGTGTGAGGTTATAGTATATACTTAAAGGGAAGAATTGGGTGTGATGTACCTGATTCTGATGTGAAGAACTTGTAGCTGCGCTATGCCTGCCGTTGTTTGAGCTATGTGAGGTGGTATTGAACCAGTTTCATGCACTATTTGTTTTACATACCTGATTGATGAATCGTAGGGTCTGATTACGAGCTAAGGCTTTATTTATTGCCCCAGACAAATAAATATACTAAGGAGCATGCTATTTATTGGATGCAATAAATAACACCTATTACGAGTTTATGGGAATTAACATGTTTATTTTAGTGTTTAACGCACCAAAATCCGCATGATAGCGTAAATCCTGTGTGTTTTACCCCATTAAATTTCGGCAGGTCCGACCTGCCGAAATTGAATGAATTATCCGATGTGTTAAATACCTTCAAACTCGTAATTTCGACCCATGTGTAAACAGGAGTTAAGGCATGGGTTGGAAAATTAAGAGGAACTTGTAATCCGGCCGATAGTACAGTGAGTCTTTTGTGCCATCGTTGTGAATATAGAACTGGTGTGGAGTTTCAGGATAGATATGAAAATCAGAGGAGTGCTCTGAGAGCTCTTTCTTAACCCCTTGTATGCTGATGACTGAACCGCTGCGTCATCAGCTGCGGTGGCGCTGTGCTGATGACGGAGCGGTTCCGTCATGGCCCGCCCGCCGCTCATGCGCGTTGCGAATTCCGCGCCTGCGCTGAGTGTTCTATTGAGCGGGCGGGGCCATGACGGAACCGCTCCGTCATAAGCACAGCGCAACCGACGCTGGTGACGGAGCTGTTCCGTCACCAGCATGCGCCCGCCGCTCTTCCGCCCCGCCCCCTTAGCACTGCGGCGGAATAGCCGCCGCAGTGAAGGGGTTAAGGCTATGGGTCACATTCCTGTGCTTGGTAAATCAGTACTCTGATGTTCAGGACAGGAGCCTTAACTTTTTTCAGGAGTCTATTTGCTGTGGCCTTACAGAAGGCAAGGTGGTTTTCCTTATGTGTAAGGATAAGGAGTTCCACCAAAGGAAAATGTCCCAGACTTGACCGAGTGAAGAATGGCACTTTAACTTGTAGCAGTGTTGCGTCAGAGGCTGCTTTGAGTTTGGTGGGCATGTAGAAGGTTGGTCCTATTACTTGGTGTGATCGCTGGATTATCCTGTTCCTAAAAAGTTTGATATTGGAGGCTAGTTAAGCACCAAGAGAGCTGAGGTAGTGTGGTCCCAGGGATAAATATGCAGACTCAAATGCTTAGGAAAGCCTACAAATGGAAAATCCATCCTGTAACTCAAAAATTAGCATAACAATGTCTAGGAGTATATTCCACTTAATGTTACAATGATAAGGCCTCTTTTAAGAGCATCCTAAGCTTTTCTGTGTCTATGGGGCAAGTAGGTGGATTGCCTGTCATAGCTCTGTAGCCACACACAAGGTATTCTGGGAAGGCTAACAGTTTCTGAATCTGAGGATTTCTGTTTTGTTTGAGTTGAGTTAAATTTGTTTTAGCATGCATCCAATTTTTGACTGCGAATAAGCAAGTTGCAAGACTTGGAGTCTGGATAAAGATGATCCATGTAATTAAGACTGAAATACTGTATCTTTTCTTGGCTGAGGGCTAGGCTAGATGCTGGAAAGGATATGTCTGATAATTGAGCAAAGAAGATACCGTGTTTAGGCTGTGAGGGCCAAGGGTGTGAAGGGACAGCAGTAAGTGAGCTTGGTTTAGCGAGTAAGGACATTATCAAATGAGAGGATTTTCTTTGAATACCAACATTATGAAGTCTGGTCAGTAGCACTGGGTGAAGGACTGTTGAATGTCGCAGAGTAGTTAGCTGAATCAATGCTGCAGCCCCATTTAGGCTCGGCCTAGCTTATATGCTCACCCGTAGCGGAGAGTAGGCTATAGGCATCAAAGTATTTTAGACCATTTATTGCTTGTAAAAAATCTCTTTGCTCTGAGAATCGTTTATATTTTGAAAGTGTTGAACCCTGAATGTAGGAGTCCAGCAATTAGAATTAACAAGTGGGCATGAGGTTATGTGGAGTGCTCTTTAAAAACCTTTTTGTCCAGGTTGAGTGATTTCAGAGTCTTTTGAGCAATCCATGCATGACATTTGTGGAGCAATCTCCTGTTCCTCAATTGTGCAATAATGCAGAGATTCCACAGGCTGCATTGGTATTCTGCAATCCGCAAAGTTCTCTACTGACCCCATCTTGGACGGGCTTGCATCTGGGAGGTATCTGTGGAGTCTTGGTTGCGAGACTCCTTTTCATTCAGTATTGTGTCCCCAACAGATGGGCCACTTGTTATGTATTATAGAAGGATGTGCTAAAACAAGAACATTGTGCTAAGTAGGACTACATATACTCCGAATTAATGGGATTGGGGGGGCTTAGTGAGCATATTACACATTAATCCAGCCCCGTTTTAAACTACAACCCTGGAAAGTGAACACTGGTCCTCCACCATATGCAATGCTGTCGAGAAGCACCCAGGAGACGTACACACAAATCAGCACCTTTGCTGGGCTCACATCAAAGATGAAGTTGCAGCTTGCAAAATGACTGGGGACCAGGTACCATGCTCTTAACTAATTCTTGTGATACTCGAACACCTTGTCTGTCTCTTTCAACATACAGCAGTTCTCTGTTCGAAAGCCCCAATGCCATTGTTTAAGATGTCAGCCAAGACCGCCTTCTGGTCTGGTGGGCAGAGAGATGGTGTTCCAAATGATATTCCTGTCGGCACACTCTTGCAGGTTCCTGGTCGCAGTTGTCCGTTGTCTGACAGCGTTGGTGTTGGTCCTGGTTTTGGAGTCACTAGACACGGAATCAAAGTAACGGGAGTATGATTTTCACCTTCTACGGTTTGTGAAGGTTATTTGCACAGGATGTGGAACAACCACCTGCAGAAGCATTGCCAAGTGTGGGAGGCTGCCCAGCAAAGACGCTCACCCCCACCCTATCCCACCCAGGCGGTTAGCTTAAATTTGGGACATTCTTACTTTGCCTCTGTGGACTACAGCTACCATGTAAGACTGTTTTCCTGGGACACAATACAACCGCTAAAGTATTCAATTCCCCAAACCTGTACCACAGCAGAGTGTTATACCTACGTCTGAGCTGGTCGCCAAAGATGCTCCTTATACATACAGCGACTACAGTTTTGCATTTTCTATGTCCTAATGGAAGAAACTTTTTGCAGTAGAGCACTAGCATGAAAAACCTAATCCGATATTCTATTAAAAAATAAACCCAAGTAATATTAGTTGAATACAATGGTGTACAACTTTAAGTGGTATGCTTGGACTAACTAAAAACATTGTTCTTTATCTTCATAAATTATTATGTAATTACAAGTTCTCTAGGTAACAATCCTGACTGCAGTAGCTGGAGGGAGAAGATGGACTTCGACCTGCGGTTATGTTGGCAGCATTTGTTAATCATTTTGCCTTCGATCTGTTCATGACTGAGCTGTTTGAGAAAGCTCGCCAGTGAAAAATTGCAATTTTTATTTTTTGAATTCAGCAATTAATCACACCCTTTTAACAACATTTTGTTTGTGACTATGTAGTGCAGGACAGCAGTGCTAAAATGTATTGTGTCAAACAAACCAGCCCATTCAATTGTTTCCAGAAGTTGAAAGCCCTTCCATAAAACATCGTCTGCCAATTTTTTTTTTTTTAAAGATGTTATTTCAGGCACGCAGAATTTAAATAATTATTAAACCACGCTCTATATACTAGCTTGACGTGGATGCCTTTTATTTGTGATTTGTACTGCTACAAGTGATTGAACAATAAAGTTTAATGTTCTCTATGCTGCTGGGCAGTCTTCAGAAGCAGAGGCGCTTAGGAGGAGGGTTATTAAAAATATAGATTTTTGTTATGAGAAAAGAGTTGCAGGATCAGAGAACTGTCTCAAAACAAGGATACGGGGGACCCAGACTTTAGTGGCTTAGTAGGAAAAGCTTTTGCATATGAAGAGGAGCAGAGTTTGGAGATTTGAGAAGAGCCCGATAAGAGAATGTTCGAATTCATTTTAGAGAGATTGAGTTGTCGGGGTTTAAGCTTTTGAAAGATAAGCTGCAAGCTTTAAAAAAAGATGCCCTCTTGGATGGAGAGCCAATGCAAGTAAAGTTGGAAACTTGTGCCATTCTGAGGCTTGATATAATTATTCTTTCAGTGTATGTGAAATTTGTTGATGGCTGAGGAAGTGGACTATACGCTGGCACAGTACTTGTGGTTGTAGTCCAGATGAGAATTGTTGTTGGTGCTTGGAACTGCAGTTTGTGGAAGGCTGGCAGATTGGACAGGCATATATATATATATATATATATGTTATGGAAAAGTGTGTAGGATGGCATCTCTTTGAGACAAAAGAATCTAACAATTTGAATAAGTATCATAGCATGATCACATCTCACATCAGTAGTGCTCCTCCAAAAACCTGTACGGACAGCGAGGCTAGTTTTACGGATATTTATAGAGGCACCCTTCAGAAGTGTTTCGTTAGGTGGTGTTCTTTTACAGTAGCCAATAGTTTATTAGGAAGTTTGTCACAGGCAAGTTTGGCTGCAAACTAATAGCGAAAGTTCTTGGGTGATCACCTGCCTCCAGGATATTACAAAGCAAAACCAAAGGGGATGATGGACAGAGTGTTGAACATTGCAAGCACTCACCCCCAGTCAACTGATCTGGGTTTAATCCATCATCATTCTTTAGCTCATTCCGCCACCCCAGACATGGCCATATGCAAATCAGTCTGACCCAGTGCCTCAAGGGAACAGTCCAGCTCGAACTACCAAGCCATGGCTTCCCTGGACCGGTAACAAGCATCCTGGTCCCGGTGTCTGGCTAATCAGCCCTCATCAGCCAGGCTAGCTGGACTCCAGTGGCAAAGTGAGCAAGGGACCCACATCTGGGCATACTAAGTTGCTTTGAGAATGGGGAAGGTATAGCCTGGTTTAGAACAGTCTAAAGCCCTCAAGTGGATGCAGCTTTTCCAAAGCCGCAATTTGAGCAAGTGTGGCCCTCGTTAAATCTTTACTATTGGTGGAATTACAACACTGGAAAACTTTAAGTCCAAAAAAATGCATTAACCAAGATCTTTTGGAGAAAATAAAGTGAAAACAGTTGCATGTCCTCCAACAAGGGCGGGTTTTTTTTGTTCTGCTTGTGTCTGATTTGAATTGAATGAAGACTTCATTAACCTTCGCGGCATTACCAGGCCTCTAGGAATCTAATCACACAATCGCTATGGCAAATCAGATTTTATCAGGGCAGCTATTTTTAGGGCCTACTCTCGCTGTCTGGCAAAGAACAGGTGTTCTGCTCATTGTGAAACTGAATGAGCAATAACGATGCCTTTAAGTGTTATCTTGTCACTTTTGCTGTGCATTTAAAGGCTGAGGTCAATATCTTCTTACCAATTGCTGCTTATTTATTCCTGGAAATTGTTTACAAATTCCTTTACTGTCAGAGAAAATTAAGTAAAAACATCTGACAATGCTTCTAGGTTACAGGCATTGTGAAATGGGGTGGCTGTAGGATGTCTGTCTTTTTTCTAACACAACTTTTAAATAACTTGTAAATGAACTGTACACTTATTTCAAAATATGTTTCAGTAGTTAAAACTATTTTTGGGGGGAATTGTGAAGCATGGTGGAAACAGGTGTGTTAATGGGATCAAAATAAATATTTTAATGAGATCAAAACAAAATAAATCACTTTACTTGGTGGTGTGCAAATGAGAGATGCAAATTTGCTCAAACCCAAATCCTACACCGTTTGTACGGTATATAGTTATATTACTAAAGCTACATTTCCGTGGGAAAGTTTGCGGCCATTTCAATGGAAAGGCGCTGTCTGTAAATGACAGTGCACTCGCTACATGATTTAGTAATCTATTAAAAGTGAGAGGTTTTTAAACATGAACCAGATTTTCTTTTTGAAAATGCAAAAAAACAGTTTGTTGGAGACCTGTGCACCTTCAAAAAGCATTGACTGGAACGCGTGTCTAAAGTTTTTGTGCAGCAGACCTGCCGAACTGACACATTTTGAAGGAGCTTTATTATGGGATAATCAGAAAAAAGTAGATTTGTTGAAATACAATATTTCCCTAGGATCCCACAATTTGTGACCAGCTTATGGGCCAAGTGCATTAGTTAGGTTGAGTAGATTATTCAGGTCACTGGACCTGCATGTTTGGTAAGCTTTTTATGATTTAAATTTTTTTTTTTTTATGCCTGGTTACTCTACTATTTTCTACTCCTGAAGAAATGGCACTCATGTTTACATGGACCTCTATTGCAGATATAGTAAAAACCTCAGGTTTTGTATACAAACACCATTGTGGGCTGCCCCAGTTACAAAATAACTCTTATTATTTTCACTGATGTAACATGGGGGCCACCATTTCCAGCACTACTAGCAGATAAACATTTGATTACTTTACTGCTGGGCTAGTACGCTGAAATATAAAAATAGGTTCATTAGGTGCAAGTATTGCAAAATAATGCAGCCTGAGTAGTTAAAATGTATCCCATGTGCTTGTCTGAATTATGCTATCTTCTGGTCAAGAATAGAATAAGATTTCAGACCATCGTAATTGCTCACAAATAGTAATACGACAAAGTTGTCTACTATCATAATCCCAATAAAGTTGCATATGGCTGCTGGATGTGGAGATCAGGCTCAACAGTCTGCATTTGCAGGCATGAGTTTATGCATGGTAAGTTGGCCATCACAAGGTTGGATTGTGTAATGAGGTGTTGGTCTTATTGTGCTTGCAATTGCTCTATTGTTCTTGATCACTGACACTTTTGTTCTAATCCTATATTGTATGTTAACTTCTTGTGCAAGTTCTTCAATTACATTGAGTTGTTTAGTGATATGCACATTTGATATGGTTGATGATGACCAAAATTGGAACTGACTGATAGAACAAATTCTGCAAAGAAACCAAAGTGCTTATTCTAGACAAAAGAATTTGAATTTTCACAAATACATTGCCTACGTACAGCCAAACCTATGTATTTATTGTAATAAAAGTGATTGGATAAGCTTGTCTGTAATGAAATCATGATTACTTTGAATATTCACTTAGACAATTTGCACTTTAATGCAGGACGCCAACAAGCGCATAATAAAATACAGGTGTGAAGTAGACTTAAAATCAATAATAAAACCTCATTATTTAAATTAAACCTATTGAAAACAAAATCTAAATCCAGTTATGATCTACCTTGTAACCTATCTTGTGCATGCTAAGGTGTTTCATCTGCTATGAATTACACATTTACAGTATTCGTGTTAGAGCTCATGAAATTTAATAAAGTGTATATATATTATTAGACTTAGCCCTCTCTGCAGGGTCACTCCCAAACATTTTACCTTCACCTCTCTTGTTTTTATGAATTTAATGTTTGTTTGCATTAGGGCTTTGTACACTTTAGCACTACTAACTAGTGGTAAAGTATATGTGATCTCTTCTTTAATACATTATACAATTGGCCTAGACCTGATCGGCACATTAATTTACTTTTAAATCTCTAATAAAGTGGTGCACCATATAACTATGGCCTGTAAATTAAATGCTATTAGTGGGCCTGCAGCACTTAATCTGTCGCCCTCTTAAGTAGCCCTTTAAAACGTGCCTCAAGCCTTCCATTGGAGCCTGTGTTTTTTAAACTGCCAATTCGGCCTGGCACAATAAACCTTTTGCCAGGCCTAAAAGTCCCTTGTTAATGCTTATGTCACCCCTATGATAGGCCCTAAACAGTGCAGAGGGTGGATTCTATTGTATTTAGAAAGTTTGACATGTACTTAAGTTTTGCATGTCCTGGTATTGAAACATTCCAATTCTTTTTTCACTACTTTGAGGCCTACCTCACCCGTAGGATACATGGGGTTACCTTTTACATTTTAATAAGTGCTCATTTTTGATTGGCAACAGGTAGAAAGGCATGTTTGACCTCAAAATAATTGTAATTTAAAATCCTGTTTAATGGTAAAGTCAGATTTTTAAGTCCTACTTTTGAAAATGCCACTATTAGAAAGTTGTATTTTTCTTGCCCATACCGATTGGTGCCAGCAGCCTGTGTTCTGGATCACAACACCCTGATTAGCATGGCCGTTGGCCTTTGTTTATTACTCCCAGACAGTGAGACAAAGTGGGACTAGGTGTTAGGAGGATGTGAGATCCTGCCAGGATGTATGGGGTGGAGCTGTCCCCTGCCTCAATTAGATTTCAAAGGAGCTGCCGCCGGCAAACTCCTAAAGAACTTCACAACGGTCTTTTGTCACCATAGACCTCTTGAAGTTTGGTCCATTGGAAGCCTTCCAGAAACCAGATGTAAACATATTTCCCACTTCAAATGCTGGCACCAGGTGTGTGTGTGTGTGTGTGTGTGTGTGTGTGTGTGTATATATATATATATATATATATATATATATATATATATATATATATATATATGACCCTCAGACCAACTGTTCAGTTCACTCCTGAATCGGCGGAGGACCCCCGGAAAGACTGCCTTGTACTCCAGAGATATGCCCTGCTGCTTGAATCCTATCTTGTACTCTCCAAGGACTGCTTTGCTGCTTGATCCCAGAGCTTTTACTCCAAGGGCTAGTTTGCTTGCCTCCTGTTCTCAGCTACAAGAGCACAAACGGCTCCAACAACCTTGAACCTTGACCCACCCCAAAGTGTGTTCTGCCCTCCGAGTGGTTCCCCACCACTCCTGAGCCCTTTGAAGTTGTGCTAAAGTTACCCAAATGGGCAAAAACAGAAACTTGGAACTTTTTCCACCAAAAAATGGTATGAAAATTGACAAGAGGCTGTGCCCTACCTGCTCGCCGACTTGCCCAAGTTGCATCACCAGTCGGCCTGACTTTGCGGTAGCTCTCACTACATTCTTCTCCACAGCAGCAAATCCTGTAGAGTGGCTTCTCTTGGAAGGGGTGTCCCGCCTTGTGGCCCACATCGGCTACAGCCTGCTGCTTCATCCCACGTGAAATATTCGACTTCCCCAAAAAGTTAAGTCTGAATGTAGAAGTCTTTACAGTGACTTTGTCCAGCAGCTCCCTGATGACGCCTCCTCTTCGGACACTTTCAGCTGCCTTGCCGAACTCTACCTTTTCAGACCTTTTTCATAAAGTATTCTTCGTCCGAAGGTAAACTGAGATCCTGCCTAATTTGGTGTACCTGAGCTGCCCTCCATCAATGTTGGTACAAAAGGGGGGGGTGGTGATGGACGGAGCATCTGAATCAATCACACACTTTCACCCAGTCAAAAGATCTGGGTTTAATCCATCACCGTTCTTTAGCCCACTCTGCCACCCCAGTTCAGACATGGCTATATGCAAATCAGCCTGACCCTGTGCCTCATGGGAACAGTCCAGCCCGAACTGCCAAGCCATGTCTTCCCTGGACCCTAAACAAGCTTCCGAGGACCGGTTTCTGGCATTCCAGCCGTCTTCAGCCCGGCTTGCTTGAATCCAGTGTCAAAGTGAGCAAGGGACTCACATCTGAGCATAGTCAAGTCAAGTCAAAGAATTTATATAGCGCACTACATACCCAGAGGGTCTCAAGGCGCTTAAGGAGGGGAGGAGGATTACTTGTCAAATATCCATGTTTTAAGTTGCTTTCTGAATGCTAGGTGGTTCTGGGTAAGGCGAAGGTAAGTGGGGAGTGAGTTCCATGTTTTAGCTGCCAGGTATGAGAAGGATCTTCCTCCCATGGTGGTCTTGTTGATGCGGGGTACAGTGGTGAGGGCTTGGCTGGAAGAACGTAGTTGGCGGGAGGGGGTGTAGAAGGACAGTCGTGAGTTGAGGCATTCTGGTCGATTGTCGTAGAGTGATTTGTGTGCGTGGGTCAGCAGTCGGAAAGTGATCCTCTTATCCACGGGCAGCCAGTGGAGGTCTTTCAGGTGGCCAGAGATGTGTTCGTTACGCGGGATGTCTAATATGATCCTGGCTGAGGCGTTTTGGATTCGTTGGAGTTTCTTCTGGATTTTAGCGGTAGTACCTGCGTAGAGGGTGTTTCCGTAGTCCAGTCGGCTCGTGACCAGAGCATGGGTGACTGTTTTTCTGGTTTCGGTGGGGATCCAGCGAAATGTTTTATTGAGCATGCGAAGAATGTTGAAGCAGGATGAGGATACGGCGCTGACCTGTCTGTTCATTGAAAGTGAAGAATCCAGGATAACGCCTAGGTTCCGTGCGTGGTCTGTCGGGATGGGTGCTTTTCCAAGGGCTTCTGGCCACCAAGAGTCGTCCCATGCAGAGGGGGATGTACCTAAGATGAGGACTTCTGTTTTATCTGAGTTCAGTTTCAGACGGCTGTGTTTCATCCATTCGGCAACTTCTTTCATTCCTTCGTGTAGGTTGGTTTTGGCGGTGCTGGGGTCATTGGTGAGAGAAAGGATCAGTTGAGTGTCATCCGCGTAGGAGATGATGTTGAGATTGTGTTGGCGAGCGATGGCCGCAAGGGGGCTCATGTATACGTTGAAGAGGGTGGGACTGAGTGAGGATCCTTGTGGTACGCCGCAGATGACTTCAGTGGCCTCGGACTTGAATGGTGGAAGGCGGACTCTCTGGGTTCTTCCGGTGAGGAACGAGGTGATCCATTCAAGTGCTTTTCCTTGTATTCCGATGTTTCTGAGGCGTTGTAAAAGGGTGCTGTGGCAGACTGTGTCGAAGGCTGCAGAGAGGTCGAGGAGGATGAGGGCGACTGTGTCTCCATTGTCCGTATTGTCCATATGGCGGCCAAAAGCGGTACAAAAGGGGGTGGTGATGGACGGAGCATCTGAATCAATCAAACACTCGCACCCAGTCAAAAGATCTGGGTTTAATCCATCACCGTTCTTTAGCCCACTCTGCCACCCCAGTTCAGACATGGCTATATGCAAATCAGTCTGACCCTGTGCCTCATGGGAATAGTCCAGCCCGAACTGCCAAGCCATGTCTTCCCTGGACCGGAAACAAGCTTCGGAGGACCGGTTTCTGGCATTCCAGCCGTCTTCAGCCTGGCTTGCTTGAATCCAGTGGCAAAGTGAGCAAGGGACTCACGTCTGAGCACACTTATGGCGGCCCCTTTAGTACCGCTCCATCAATGTTGAGCATTACTTTTGGCTCGTCCTGGTCTCATACGACTAGATGGCCAAGGATGACACTTTGATCTTTAGGTGCTATATTTCACGAAAATGTGAAAAAAATCGTAACTCCGATTCTACTGTTTGTATTTAAATCGTTTTGGTGCCAAATTATTTATGACCTTTTCTCTGTTCTAAATTTGTGTGCTGCATTAATACTGAACACATTGACCCCAAGTTAAGTCTGACTGCTTTTTTTGCCAAGCTACCTTAGTGACTGTTGTGGTCCACCTGGACAGGGAGTGTGCTTGTTCGCGAAGAATCTTCACCCCCCCTTTAATAAACCCTATTTCCTGCGTATGTATCACATATATATTTTTTGGGGAAAATAAGATTGCATCAGTGTTTGGAGCCTGCCGTTTGAGGCCCTGCTAGAAGCCACTAAGGAACAAAATATAACCCATTTCCCAGAAGGAAGTTTCAAAAACCGATCCCTATTCATTGAAAACATTTTTACACATCTGAGGGAAAACGATTTAGGTTTCTGGGAATGCATCTATTTTATTAGGTCGTCTGCAGACCAAAGCATGTTCTCCAGAGGGGTTGTTTCTGTTGTAATTATACTTAGAAACAGCCTATGACTAGCTGTATCCCTCTTTCACCTGCAACATATCTATCTGCATGCCCACTCATTTAACAGTTGGTGACCCAGGGTCTATATGCAGTGTCAAAGTTGGGCTCCTTCGCTTTTTCATCTCCTTCATTTCAGTACTCTGCTGCTCTCCCTCCTCGTATTCATGAAGCTTTATAGGCTCGCCTCGTGCTTCAAAAACATCTGTTTCCCTTGGTTGCCTGACATTGCAGGAGCTGCTCCTGGAGAGTTATTATCTTCTTCGTTGAAATAAATTGGGCTGCAAAGGCCCCGTTAAGTTGTGGCGAAGTAGAACTCCGTGGTCCTCTTCTACCGAAAGCACCAACCGATCAAAGATGATTGTTGTCCACAGTTTTAAGAAAAATGAACTACTTTTCTTCCTTGACTTGTTTTGAAAGAAGTATACCTGACCACCAACTCAGTTGCTCGCCAGATCTCTGTTCTTGGGAAATATGCTTCAGGTGTAAAATCCTCTAAAATGGATGTGTTTTGTGACTGCATTCCAGTCCATTTTCTGGAGTGACAGGATGGGCAAAAGAAATAATAAAATAAATCACCCCTATGCACACCTGAATGTTCCTGATGCAAAAGTAACTGTCCAGCATGAACTGTCCACCCCTGGGCCCTGTCAACAGCAACATAAGCAATTTCAGGTTGGTTCCAGCCTTGTTGGGTCTTATTTGTGATTTTTAGGTGTTTCCTGTATCCGGTAATACCTTCGACACCACTCCTCGGCATACCGCCGCTTGTGTTCCTGACAATAGGCATTACCCGCCTTTGCTCAAAGATGAGCTTTGTACCAATTCAGCTAAATATACCTTGTGCGGACCTGCACAATATACAAAAACACCCGATCAGGACCGGGTTGGAACTATCACCGGTCTCCCTATACGACGATATATCACACCCTCTCAGCCCTGAAGAGTCATTGGGTTAACACCCTAACTGACGAAACATGTGTCGGCTGGTTTTCTTTCTTGGTGGTGTCTCCTTTGATAGGAGGACCACTCACATACCCATTAAACTAAGACAGAAAGAACATCGTGTGTGATCTTAACCTTGAACACCCTACCTTGAATACTCGTACCCTTACAATTGTTGTGTGCGCTTGACTGGCTGTTTGACTTATCATAAGGTTTAGTTCCTACACCCTTTGGTTTCAGAGTTTTAGGGTTCTCTCTGTACAAGCAGCACCAACCAATACTACCTTTTTTGTGATCACTCAACCACAACACGTTGTGCGCCATCCAATTTCTGAACATTAATAACCCCCCCCCGAACCGCAACTCATTTGTGAGATTTTGTCTTGGAGTCTATGCACATGGAGCACTGAAAAAAACCTCGGGATCAAGGCACTCCAGAGTTCTTCCGAAGCCAGCTACTTTTAGTAATTGATGGCATTTTCCATTTTGTTCTGAAGCGGGGAGCTGAATATGTTGACGTCATTTTATTTTGTTACTTCCTGCTTCTGTGACAATACTAGTTCTTGACGTGTGAGGGCTGGTGGCCAATCCTTTATGCTGTCATCTGATCACCAGGTCTGGACTAGCCTGTTCCCTACACTACAAACGGTTGACTAGAGTCAATTTCTTTCCCCTTGCCAATCCTTGTTTTCTGCAGCTTACAGGTTGAGATACCAGATTATATAATGAGAAGGCTTCATATGATGCAGCATGCAAAGTCACTGATACAAGATCATGCCATTCTGAAACCCAATGGCTACCGGTGACTTTTTGCTTAAATTTCCTGTGTATGAAACGGCCTGTAGTATTGTGGGCTAGCCATTGCTCAGTTATATCCTAGTTAGGTAATGTTCTGGGCCACCATCCAGATGTTCTGGCAATGTCCTTAGCCACCTGGTCTCCTGCATTGGAAAGATGATGTCTCAAGTTGATAAAAAGACAATCCTTTTCCACTGTTCCTCAACAGTTTAAACTTGTGGGAATGAAGATTATAAGCTGTTTTTTTCCCTTCAGTTAAGAAAAAATGGCTTAAGAAATGGCTAATAATGGTATTTGTGATCCACCTGTCAGTTTTGATGTTCCCTTCATGTAAGGCCCCAAACATCTGCATTGGCTTATGCCTTCATCAAAATCTTGACCATACCACGCTCTTCAGCCAAGGTTGATGGCACAGTATATTTTCTCTACCCTGCTTTTCAACTTGTGGTTTAAAGAAGCAGATATCCGGTGGAGAAAAACGATATCCAAAGAATAGAAAATAAATGTGAGCGTAGTCTGTGTTCATGGTTTAAAAAAAATGTATTTCTAAAGTGACTACTTAGCTTCTGAAGGTTACTTTATTAATGAAGATGGAGTTTAGCACAAAATCCCATACATTGTTCGGAAGCTGTGCTTTATAGATACCAGAAGACATTAAAGACAACCATATGAAGACGTCCTTAGTTCCCCCTTCAGGACAAGATATGGAATGTGTGAAACATGCCAATTACAACAAAGCCCTAATTGAAAGACTGGAGAAGCCTATCTGTATCCAGAGCTTAATTTGTAAAAATAAATACAGTAAATTGAGGGGGGGCCAAAAACTTTCCTGCGCGTTTGCTAGCAAACACCAGGGTGCAGAATACCAAGGCGGGTTGGTTTCGGTTTCATCTCATGACTTTCTTCAGCAGCCGAAAATTCCTGCCTGTCTGTCTCCCTGTTGCAGTTTTTAAAAAATCCCTTTGTTGCCTTTTTCTTGTCTGAACTTGTCCTTCCTCCCTTTTCTTGTTCTTGGTTAAAACCAGATAATTCCTGATTTCCCCCCAACCCCCCCCCCCCCCCATCCAAAATTAATGGTTTGTTTGCTAAGATCTAAATGCTTTTTGGGCTAGAGAATTTGGAACTTGATGATGAATACTGATATTTGGCGCCAGTGATGCTGTTTTATGTCCTCAGATGGTAGAATTGTGTAGTCTGCAGTTCAGGTGTAGAATTATTATGTTTTTAAAGGATTTACCCTTGAATGCGTAGTACTAGAGCAGGCTTTCTAAGGGATGGGTGACTTTCTTTTCTTTCTGTTTATATACATATGTAATTTAACAAAGGGCCCGATTACAATGTAGTTTGTAAACTATTCTGACCAAATCTGTTTCGCAATAGTTTCCGACCGACTCTAGTTCTGCGAGTCCAGTCGACTGATTACGATGCTTCCCAACATCGTTCGGTCAGACTCTCATTGACTTTAAGGGGAGCCTGGGAACACAGGCTCCCATTGATTGGTGGGGGGAAACCATGCACCCTGTGCCTGCCACCCCTTGGTGCCTGCCACCCTGTGCATGGTGGTAAAGAGGGGTCCCATGGGTACCCCCACTGGCTCCAACCTGAGGCCTCTGGGTGTAGGGGGCCTGCTACGGGTCCCCAAAGTCAGATTCCGACAGCCGTTTAGTGTTTGGCAGACAGAATCGGAACAGCTGTCCGAATCGGTCATCGTAATCGCTCGTTCGGAAATAGTATCTGTAAAGCTCTACGAATCGGCTTGGAACGACTCTGGCTGCCCGAATGCCATTCGGAACTGATTCAGACAGCCCAAACGGTTTCCTTGCATTTTAATCGGTCGTTCAGAACTGTGCCCGATTCGGCCGAAAGCATAGGTTCTGAATCTGATTCTCCAAATCCCTTTTGGAGCCTTTCCGGACGGCATCGTAATATGCCCCGAAAATGGAACTATGCGTAAATGTATGTGCTGTGAGAACAAAATGTCAAATTTGCAGCATTTCCTGTTTCAGCTGCTCCTGTTGTATTGGAAACATTTCTCTAAAGCTTGCATTGCACTTTCGGCTAGGCTTGCACTATAGCCAGCCCTACCAGACTTAAGCAATTCTGCAGGTGCTGCTTTTTTTGCATACTTCTAAACTTGCCGCATTTGCAAGACAATCGGTCATCTGCTGCATAATCTACAGATTTCCTCCCAAAAATATTTTATTTCCAGCTCAAACAGATCAAAAGTTACTGAAACGTGTTTGCGTGCATTGGAAGGCAATGCACAAAGGTAAACTGGTTATCTTTCAGTTGCTTATTTCTGTATTTGGTTGTTAAACTTGCACTAATGAGATGAAACATTTGGCAGGCGGCATTGCCATGTGTTTAAAAAAAAAAATGATACTATTCAAAATGTTGCATCTGCATTGAGGAACACTCGTTGTATATCGGTCAACCTTGGGTGGTTTTGTGTTTGGTGGCAAAATTGCATTCTCCAAATCCCATATTGCAGAGAAATGTTTAAGTAGCAATTTGGAATGGTTTCAATAATGAAGTCCTCTTTGGCAAGGTATGTTGTGTTCATTTATGTAAAGAATCAACAACCGCTTGGTATTCAGACAACTGACTATTTCAGAAGCTGATGCTCTTCTGTCCTGTATCACATTTTAATACTTAGTACTAACTATAGAGTTCCATAACATTAAGCGCACTGGAGACCCCAGTTGAGTCATGTAAGACCATAACTAGTTCTTCATACTCATTGGCCAAAGCCTGGAACTACTACGTACTCGAGTAACCAAACAAATTCAAGATCATTGCTCTTAATTTTTTTTTCCCTTTGTCAGAATGTGATGCATGTTTCTTGATTTTACATCTGCTGGAGAATGAAACGCGGGGGAAGAATAAACTAAGAAGGTTTATTCGCCTACACACCAGATGGATCACCAGTGGGACTGGTATCGGGGTAATGAATCATTGCGCCAGTGAGCCAAGATACTATTGACTATGTGTCTTGTATCTGTGTACCAGCAAGACAGATATCCCATATCTCTTATGTTTAGCACATCGGTCAAGATCGCAACTCCACTTCAAGGGCAAAACCTTGTCAGTGTGGCTGATGAAGCTTTGTACACAAATTGCTGAAAGTTCAGAGGGGAGATCAGTGCACTTCAGAGTTGTTTGAAGAATGTGTAAATTTCTTTACAAACAACCTGCTTCTCCACAGTGCAAAGTGTGTTAAAAATACTGGATTAAGTGTATCAACTCTAACGAGATTGGAGAAGTATCCATCAACATGCGAATTGTTCACAAACCTCTGCCCCCACCTTACTGCAGTGCATCCCTCTTGCCCACATATCCAGACACCCACCCAGGCTCATAGCAATGCAGAGAACCTAGACGAGACCACTGGCCTCCTGCACAGAAGGGACCCTAACTTCAGTCCATCGGTGACCTAAGTGCAAGCACTTAGGACACGCCTATCAGAACTTTGTAGCTGTTCTGTGCCTTCCAACAAGCTAAAGCATTAGCTACTTCCCACGTCAAAATACAGCCACCACCCAGCTGTCAGTCATCTGTTAATATAAAGATTACCAATCCGGGTTTGTAAAGCACGACTACTCGCCGGTAAGGGTCTGAAGGTGCTTTTGGGGGGGTGTGGGGGGGGGGGGGGGGGTGGAGGGGTTGGCTGCTGTTTAGTCGAAGAACCAGGTCTTGTTTCCTTCCTGAGGTCCTTCCAGAATTGAGAAAAGATGCTTAAACTGATAGATGTGGTAAAAAAAAAATCCTCTTAAAATGTGAAGCCATAACTGCAGCAGCTACATCTCCGTCTTCTCCATGCTAAAGGTCTCCATACTAAAGGTTTCCATGCTAAAGGTCTCCACTCAAGCAGTATTCTGGAATGTTAAGTGCGGACCAATAGCGTGCTAACAATGGGACATTAGTGCAACTCCATAGTTCACTAACAGATGACACTCCAGCTTTAAGTGTGTACTCAGTTACGTAAGGGAAACTGATGCTAAGTGCTCTGATGTGAATAGAAGGCAACCTGTCGTTGCTATAGAATTGTGACTAAATATTAGAATATCAGCTGTCGGGCTGCTTGCCCAACGTTTTGTGTGAAGTTTGTCTCGGGCTGCCATGTTAATAATTCATCTTTGGGTTACTAGTTAACAGACTTACTGAGCATGTTTTAAGTGATCTGATAGCTTGACAATGCATGGGGTGACAAGCTACTAATAAGTAAGATGAAAATACGTTCTTTAAGTTAATGTGTACAAAACAATATGAAATGGCATGTCTCTCACATAGAATGCTGTTGATTGCACAGCTGTCATTTTGTTTCTTTTATTTTTCGAAAGACTGAAAATAGCAAGTATTGGTACATAATGTTGTACATAGAACACCAATGAGTTCTTTTTGTGTAGAATATAACTTGCCAATGTGTGTTTAAAAAAAAAAAAAAAAAAATTAATTTATATCGGTAACAAACCTCAGTTAATAATTCTGCCTTCACTCCCTCTAGTATAGAAAACCCCTTGGAAAATTTCAGGCATTTTGTTGGGAGTTTTAGGCGGTCTAGTTGGAATTCTTTGAGCTAAAGAACTCCGCTTAAAAAAAACAAATCTGTGTTGATCATTGAAGCATTTAGATCTCCATTTCTCGGTCTCCTGCGTTATTCTGTCCATCTGTTCTGTTTGCAATAGTGATCGAGACCCTGGGGCAGGCGTCTCTTTCCCAGCCTCCCACATGGTGGGTGGTAGATGGAAGACTGCATCAGCTGTCCTCTTGCTCTGTCCCATATATAGTTGTGACCGAGAGTCTGGGCCATCAGTCAGCTGATGAAAAGTTAGGTGGGTGATGGTAGTTTCCTCCGACCCTTAGCTTAGGCCTAGAACGTTTTAAAAATAAGTCCAAGGCACACATTGTCAGTGTCTAGTACAGTAGGATGGTCTCTCCCGTCCTTTGTTTATTCTGGGATGTGATTACTAGAAATTGAAATGGTGAGCAGAATGCACCAGCAAACCAGATTATATATATATATATATATATATATATATATATATATATATAATGTGTGTGTATATGTATGTGTGTGTATATATATATATATATATATATATATATATATATATATATACACACTCATTTTCAGGCATAGTGATGCATAAATTATGCAAAAAGAGGCAGAGAACTCTGGGTAGTTTCTTAAGGTGTAGGTGGAAAACTGCTCCTGTATAGAGCACTCTAAACACCAGTGACACTCTACATTTGCTCGCCTCAAATGTCTGTTTTTTTTTTTATCAAAGTCTTTAAGCGTAGGATTGGCACAGTGCCATCCAGGCCGAGATGGAAAGGGACAAAGCCTTTTGACATTTCTACAACAAAGATTTTAAGCATAGGACTACCACAGTGCCATCCATGCCGAGCTGTAAAGTGACAAAAGCATTTTGACACCTCTGGCCCTGTATTAGAGCTCTGAATTGGTAAAATACCAACAAGCCAACCTGCAAAAAACAAAAGCAACCCCTGACACGTGTTTCTCTCTGAGCTCTTCAGAGAGGTATAGCTTTGTTCAGACACAAGGGAGCACCCAGTATAAGTCAAAACAATACTCTCCGCATTATAAAAACTGCGCCCGGGATTTGGCCGACTGAGGCTTAATGAAAGACAGAAGGAGCCCACGTGTCTTCGGAAAAAAAAGATATATATATTGTAGCGTGTCCACCCACAAATGTGCAACACAATTTACTTAAAAAAAAAAAAAGATTTTCATCCCTGGCAGGGATCTTGTGGGACATCCCCTCCCCTGTATCTGTGGGGGGTCAGGGTGTTTTTCCCTGTCCCCAACCCCCTTTTTTTAATTTAATAATTTATTTATTAATAAACATTTTTTGTGGGGCTCTTTTTCAAGCGAAGTCCCAAGAAAGCTGCCAACACTTCCTTGTTGAAGTTATTGCAGACAATCAAGTTTTAGTTGGATCTGCAAGTCCAATGCAAGGGCTTTCGTCCCCAGATATCTATAAACTTAAATATCTGAATATCAACTGAATGGATTTACACCATGTCACAAAAGCACGCTTTCTGGACCAACATCTAGCTTTCTTCCAAATTTGGCGTAATTCTGTTGAACGGTTAGGCTGTAGTAATGTTCAACGTTTTTTGAATCTCCATTGACGTAACATGGGGGGAAACACATTTTGGGACCCCCCCTCCCTTTTTTAGGTCTCGGCGTCAACGCGCGGAAGCGCGTCTCCGCCGAGATCTTTTGTCGGCGACTATGCTTCCCAGGAGACAGTCCCGGCCGCGCGCATTTCCTGTTGAGCCGATTGCCGCGGGCCGCGCGCTCAGCCACTGTCTCCTGAGAAGCTTCAAACACGCCTGCGCATACACGCATACACACACGCATGCACACAGACACACACATCCCCACCAATACGGGAGCCGTAGCGAACAATGGTAAGACTTTCATTCTCAGCCAGCCCATCATAGGAGGGTCACGCAGAAGGGGGCGTGCTTTGTGCTTCCTCCACAGCCCCGCAGAGGAAATAAACACGGGGCAAAGTGGGACAGGAAGAGACAACCCTCCAGGAAGCCTCACGGGTCAAGTAGCATGTTTTCGTGCACAGCTCCCCCTCCCTGAGTAAACCTTGTTATTTTCTGCATCACATTTACAGAACACCCGTTCAAACGTATTGTATGGGGCTAGCTGCAGACTCTCACTGCGCACGTTACCATTCTCCATTGGTGGATTTTCTACACCTGGTTTGGCAATGCCCGGTCATCACGGACTACTGGGGAGAAATATTTAACACTAGCGAGATAATAATAGACACAACACTAAACCTGTCCCGCTGCTGGGCTATGTAGCAGAAGTGGATCGTGGTGTTCGTAAACTGATCGCACTAATGCTGCTGTTCGCAAAACGCAGAGACTCAATGAATTGGGAATGCCCCCAGGCTCCACAAATCCGAGACTGGCTTAAAGACACTGCATACTGCCATTAGCAACTGACTAACATTTGGGAGCTGCTGTCACTGAGATCGTGTCCCTATGATATCTGGAAACCTTTTAACACCTATCTCCGACTATCAGAGACCCCCTCAGGGGGGCCTGACTAACAAAATGCAGGGCCCCACCCTAATAATGTGACCCGTTTACATAGCTCGCCTTGCAAATTACCCCTGACCCTTGCTGCCCCAACACCAGGCCAACAGGAAAGACACTGTTTGTATATTGGATATGCACTGGGATGGAGATCGTAGGGCGCGCCAATATGGGGGGGAAGTGGTGAACCTCCCTTTGTGAACCCACATTTTTTCCTTCTTCATTTACCTACCCTGTTCGAGTGTCATGGTATAAACTGTAAAATATGCATGATGTAAGTGCTTTGTCGCAGATGACACTGATCAACATATTGTTTGTAATCATTGCCAACGATTTAAATACAGGTTTTCGAAAATCATTAAAAATAATTGTCAGCCAGATTGGTGAAAGATATGGCTTTGAAGGCTGAACATAGCAGCAATATACAGGAAAGGTGGGTGTGAGATGAATCAGCTTGGTATTGTCTGATATTCTGAATCTTTTTAACCGAAGAAGAGCTTGATAACGTTGCAACGTTCTGTGGAGTGAGGAATGGGTCAGTTTAGCAGGTGGCAGATGTAGTGCTTGATTTTCTTGAACAGCTTTCTGCTTCTGTTTGTGGCTTCATTGATGGTGATGGTTAGTGCTTTCGCTGATGTGAGAAAGAGTCGGCATGTTGCACGGAGGCCCTTCAGTATCAAGAGGTCCTCGGGAGTTCAGTTTTTTTCCTGTCTGCGGTTTTATTGTTTATTGTCGGCAATGCCTTTAGAATACCTTTTAGAAGTCCTGTGCCCGGTTGTGGAGCGACCTGAAGCTGACCCCCTCCCCCACCCCTGTATCGGAGCAGTGGATATACCGATAAACCGATGGGCTCCGGCGTCGGTCGAGCCTTTGAGCCTCTGGAGGATCGTTGCCCAGAAGCCCTTGGACTTTGTAATTGTTGACCAGCGCAGGATACTTAGCAAATAAAGAAGCACAGCATCATAACCGGCGTGCGTTCCACCGAATCGCGCAATACCGAAAATGGCCGCCGCAGTGGAACGCATAACTACAACTCCGACTCGGAAGCCGGGAAACCACCATCTCGGATGCCCCCGCGAGGAGTTCTCACTACTGCCGTGTTCGAGGAACTGATTCTGCTGGCACAACTACCGCCGAGTACGATCGGCTGCACCGGAGAGTGGCCCCCCTCCCACCCGCTCCAAGCGCAGGCTGCTGATTGCGGCAAATGTGAGTCAGACCTCGGTAATGCATTTGAGGAACTGATTCTGCTTTCTCGACTACCGCAGGGCACGATCGGCTGCACCGGAGAGTGACCCCCCCCTCCCACCCGCTCCAAGGCGCAAGCGACTGATTACGGTGCCTGAATGTCGACGGACCCCCCCCCCCCCTCCCGCCCGCATCACAGCATAGGAGGTTGGATGCAGAACCAGGAAGGACGGCGAGTCAGTGGATCCAGCTCCCTGAAGCACCGGGAAACGGAGGGGAAGTCACAGTGGCGCTTGGGATCTGCTGATCTGTTGATCTGGGCTCGGGGACCAAACAAGAGCTGAAGGTCCGACATGAGCCGCCCCCACCCGGGAGCGGATATGTGTCATTGAGCCCCCCACCTCCCAGGGACATACAGGTTTGGAGCATCGATTGGAGGCATAAGGTATTTATCCCACCCCACCCGCCTGTGCACATTTTTAGTCCACCTCCTTTGTACAAAATGGCTGGGGCCATTAAACTGCTCGCATTCGTAAGCTCCCTCCTTTGAGCAACATGGGGCCATAAATCTGTAGAAATAAATCCTCGCTAGTACCTTTGATGTCCACGAGGCTCCACAGCTCTAACTCCCCCACTTTTCCTCACCGGCAAGCTATGAGCATGCCTGCCTGAATAGAAAGCGAAATGGTCCTGCTCTGAGCCCAAAGTAACAACAACAGACAAAGGACCAATATTTCCATCTCCGCCATCGGTTCGGCCATCTTAGCTTGTCTATCTGGGGAGACCATCATGGCCTAGTCATTTCTACCATCGACCTTAAAGACCTAAGACCTCTTTGACTTTCAGACTACTTCTTATTAGCGGTTGCACAAGTTACACAGCTGGACGTTTTTCACGGCGGATTTAGATAGTTTGCTTCTTCACAGTGATATGTATTATTTTATTCCTGATTGTATTCAGCACACTTCACTTTTTTCTGCACCAATTGCAATTGCTACCCATATATTAATGCCTCGTACAGTAGCATTATATTCTATATATTCCTAACTGTATCTTGCACGTCCCACTTTATAGTCACCGGTAATGCACCGTTTGCTACCTTATATATTCTTCTTGTGCTGCTCGCTAATGCCACTTGCTGTGCCATTTAATCTGTGTCTTAATCTATGTGTGCAACTGTATTCCATCACTGTACCTTACATATTTGTGACTACTCACTATTGGCACCTTTGATCTAGATACTTGTGTAGTCTGCACAGTTATTTTATTTTAGCTTATTCAAGTTTTTCTTTCTCAGGGCTATATTCCACATGTTATACCTCATATATATTCCATATGTTATACCTCATATATATTCCATATGTTATACCTCATATATATTTCATATGTTATACCTCATATATTTTTCGTGGCCGTCCACTAATGTCACTTGTTGATTCATATAAGTTATGTGTGCAATGGTATTCTGACACAGACTCCGTATCCTACATATTTACATAGATATTATTACGGCTTGCTCAGGGTTTATTCCAGTATTTGTCAGTATTATACTGTTACTTGTTTCAGCACTTGTTTATAACCTACATCGAACTCACCCCTATTCCTAATTGTACTGTCCCTTCCTTTATACGCTGATTACTATCGCATATATGTTAACTGCTCACTTTATTCTGCTCCCTCATATCCTTAGTGCGCACCCTATACTTGTGCAACTCGCACTCATATCAAGTGTCAATCTCGTATGCACCGAGTACTACCTCAATTACCATGGCAACTCACTAGTGTCAGTTGTTCTTGCACGCACCATCTACTACCTCTCCCAATTATCTCACTATTTTCGTCTGCTGTACTCTGCACATAGCATTACTGTGAACGCACTAGTATCACTTTAGGCCCTCGCAACTGTCTAGGACAGTGCACCCTTCCCTACTACACCCTCCTTCCTACACCCCCCCTACACCTATCTAGACTGTTCTCCCATTATGGAACCCGTCGGCAAACACACATATAAAATCAACTACCCACCAGCACTCACTAAAAAAGCCGCTAAACGCTTTAAACACAACTTCCTGAGGTCCCACCCTGAAACTCCGTGTGCAGACACCTACTTCTCACCAGTCAATGGTTCACTGAACATTGATATTATCTTCCACACCACACGCAGAGCCCAATGGAGAAACACGTTCCGCACTCTACTCTCCGTCTCCACCTCCAGGAACTTCGCGCATGGCCTAAAACTTACCATCACTCCGTCACAACTCTTCCCTGGCAGAACAACCATCACTATATACAATAACGGGATTATCCTAATTCAATCCACAGACAAGAACCTGGAACTACTAGACAATCTGTTCCCCACGTTCAAACAGCACCTCACCAGTCATCGGACACCCACTCATAGCATCCGCAGGCCCATCACTCCTGAACTCACAGCCCCCAACCACAACCCTCCTAACCTAGCTCATACAGACATAGATCCCTCACCCACACATTCCAGCGATACCCCCTCCCCCACAACCTCACCCTGTCACCCTCCCATACCACACCCATTCCCGTCACCCCTGACACCGCAGCCTCAAACCACACCCATTCTAATCCACCCCAACCCCTAAACTACATGCACCTCTCCTTTACTCCCGACACCCCAGTCACTCATCCACCTACCATACCTACCTCACTCCCGTCGAGCACAGACATAGACTACTTACCCTCTTACACCAACCCCACCCCTTCCCCCCACACACCAGCCCTCATCCACTTACCCACCCCTAATACCACAGCTCCCACCCAAAAAGACATGCACCACCCCTCTACTCCCGGCACCTTAGTCATTCCCCCACCTACCATAGCTATCCCACATCCCGCAAGCACTGACATAGATCTCTCTCCCTCTTACAACAACAACCCCACTCCTTCCACCTACACACCAGCCCTCATCCCCGTTCCTCTCACCCCTGATACCACAGCTCCCACCCGCATCCAGACTATCCTAGATCAACATCAGACCGACGCACACAAAGGCAAACCCCACCCTTTATCCCCACCCATTCTCAGCCCCCACTTCCTCCCACTAACTGATCACACAGAACACTCCACCTCCATCAGCCCAACTCGACCCTCTCTAAACAGAACCATCTACATTCCCACTACCCCCCCCCAGTCTTACCCCCCATCACCCAACCTCCACCCACTTCACCACTAATAAACGCCCATCCTCCACCATGCAGTCTACGCCCACAACCAATACTCTCATCCACACCACCAACCTCCCCCCTATGTCATCCACGCCTGACCCTCCCACCCCCACCTCCAACACATGTCCCTCAGTGGACCACATTACGGCCTCCCTCCTCCAACTCAAAGAAGACATGTACAGCATCAAACAACAACTACTCTGTCTATCACACTCCAGCCACCCCCCACCCAACACTCTTCAACAGATCAAACAAGACATTCACATCATCAAACATTTACTCAGCACACACCCCCGACACCACTCGCGCGTCTCCACCATCACCTCCCCTCCCAACTGGTCCTCCACCCGGGCGGCGAACTCACGCACTCGACTTCCACCACACTGGACCTCAATCCCTGTTCACAATCGTGAAAACCGCCCCCTTCGCTCCTGCAACCCTCTTTCGGACCTAGACACAATCACCCTCCTCCGCTCCTATGACCCAGCTCCCCTCAGCAACACACCCGACACACTCACTGCCATACCTACGATTCACTCCAATCCCCTTAGACCCCCCACACTGAACAACAGAGTCGCTATCCATAGTAACCTGAGTAAAGTCCCCCTCGCCCTAAAGCACCCTTCCACCCTCGACACACCCCGTCTCAAATGCACTCTCCTAAACTGCAGATCAGCCGCTAGACACTCCGCCGCTATCGCCGATCTCATCCAAAAATTGGATCTGGACTTAATCATCATGACTGAAACATGGCTAACAGAGTCTTCTACACCTATAATGGACATTCTGGTTCCCCCCAACTACCTCATCACTAGACTTGACAGGTCTGGCAATAAAAAAGGTGGCGGAATCGCATGTATATACAGGAGCAACCTCTCTGTACTGAAAGTATCTTCACCTTCCCCGCCCTCCCCATCGTCCTGTGAATACATCAGCCTAGATATTATCAGTGAGGGCAAACCGATCTGCACTCTTCACGGCGTTTACCACCCACCCGGTGACAACCTCACCTTCTCCCAACAAATCATGGACATGATCTCAACCAACGCCGGGCGGCAACTCACACAAATATACCTTGGGGATTTCAACCTCCACTGGAATGATCATAATGATGCTGTGGTAAAGGGTCTGAAGCATTTCCTCAACGCCCTTGACCTTACACAAATTTGCAACAGTCCAACACACAAGAAAGGCTCTATCCTCGACCTCATCATCTCCAAAGAGGCCGCTATCCAACTCGA
Source organism: Lissotriton vulgaris (assembly GCF_964263255.1). NCBI lineage: Eukaryota > Metazoa > Chordata > Amphibia > Caudata > Salamandridae > Lissotriton > Lissotriton vulgaris. The sequence continues at coordinate 1,010,091,468 of NC_141699.1, read as the reverse complement.
ATCTATCCAACCCTGTGACTGGTCGGACCATCATATCATCACGTTCTTCATCAATGAAAAAGTTAAATTTAACCCTATCCAATCCGCCAGGCCCAAAGTCTGGAAAAGAGACATGAAAAAACTAAACTCAAACTCTCTGCCCTCCAACAGCTACAACTTACTACTTCCTCCGGCTGGCGTGAAGGACGTCCAATCCTTGACTGATCACTATCTTAACAATATGACCGCAATAATTAATGAAGTCGCGCCCTTGCAGCTAAAAAGACACCACAAAAATCTCCAATCCCTGGTATGACGGGAGTCTCAATGACGATAGACGTGCCATGAGATTGGCAGAGCGCTCCTGGAGATCAGCCCCCTCTGCACTGAACCTAAAAAACCTGAAGAAAAAGAGAAATGCCTACTTCAGGAAAATAAAACGACTTCTTCAGCCGTCAGCTAGACTAAGCCAAAAACCGTCCGAGAAAGCTGTTTGAGCTTATCCGATCACAAACCAAAGAACAACCCCAACCACTCAACACTATGTGCAATGCCCCTTCCTGCGAAGACTTCGCCGCTTTCTTTAACCTAAAAACAGATAACATAAAGAATGATCTCCTCATGGACGCAAGCCTCTATCCCAAACCACACGGCATAACACCCACTAAACCAAAAAACAATGCAACCTGGTCAACCTTTGTCACCTACACGGAAGAAGAAATTGGCAAACTGCTCAGCACTCTGAAACCATCCAATCACCTCACGGACCCCCTTCCTGCTAACGCTGTAAAAGCTCTTACCCCGTCGCTCCTTCCACTCTGGACCAAAATCATTAACAGCTCACTTCAACAAGGAATCTTTCCCGACTCCCTCAAAGTTGGACAAGTAACACCTTTGCTAAAGAAACCTACAGCCGACCCTTCTGACCTAAACAACTACCGTCCCATTACCAACATTCCAACTCTTGCCAAACTGCTGGAAAAATGCGCACAAATACAATTGACTAATCATATTAATCAATTTGATCTCCTCAACTCTCACCAATCAGGCTTCCGAGCCAATCACAGTACGGAAACTGCCATGATTCACATAATCGATGACGCCCTCCAAATCCTAGATCATAACGATACCTGCCTCCTCATCCTCCTTGATCTCTCCTCCGCATTTGACACAGTCAAACATGAGAACCTACTCGAACTATTAAACACAAGAATGGGCCTATCTGGAACTGTGCTCAAATGGTTCACTTCTTTTCTGCATAACAGATCGCAGAAATTCAAGAGCAACAACTTGATGTCCGCACCAAGACCTGTATCGCTAGGCGTACCACAAGGATCCTCCTTATCCCCAACTTTGTTCAACCTAGTTATGGAACCTCTCACCACCTTGCTGCAAGAATCCAATGTACATTTCCACATGTATGCTGATGACACCCAACTCTATCTCAAACTACAATCACCCAAAGACATCACGCTTTTGAACTCAACAATCAGAAGCACCCAATCCTGGTTGGCCGCTAATCATCTCAAACTCAATGCCCTTAAAACAGAGTTCCTCCTGATCGCCCCTCCCGCGAAGATCACTACCGCGCAAATGTGGCTTAAAGACCTAACGGCACTCAATGTCCAACCCACCATCGTGGACTCAGCGAAATCCTTGGGCATAACACTTGACACCAATCTCAGCATGCAGGAACACATCAACAAAGCAACTAAGGGAGCAAACTACCAAATCAACACCCTGAGGAAACTGAAACCTTTCCTTCCAGCCAAAGACTTCCAAACTGCGGTACAATCACTAGTCATACCTCGAATAGAATATGGCAGCACCGCCCTTTGCGGTCTCCCCCTAGCCACTACGGCACCCATAAGAGCCTCTCTAAACGCCGCAGCGAGACTTATCACTGGATCAAAAAAACACTCTCACATTTCCCCTGACTTCAAATCCCTGAACTGGCTGCCGTTTGAAGCCAGAATACACCTGAAAATCGCTTGTTTGACCCACAAGGCTGTGCACCTGAGCTCACCTAGATACCTCGCTCAGAAGCTGACGATTTCTGGAGGCTCCAGGAACACTAGAGGCACAAACAATCTTTTGCTAAAGCCTAAAAGATTCCGCAAGGAAAAAACCTATAAACGCTCTTTCTCAGGAATGGCCCCCAGGATTTGGAACTCTCTCCCCCCTGAAACAAGGCTCATCACCTCTACCATACTGTTCAAGAGAGAAGTAAAAGCAATCCTCATGGCTAAATACACTTGAACGACTATTGGGGAGAAACTACAAAGACTCGATACTCATCTGTACTACTTGTTCGAACCCTTGTATCTTATGTATCTTATATCCAACATATCTTATGTTGACTCTGAAATTGATTTACTTGATTGTGTTATGATATCACTTCGATGTACTTCTAACATGATTGATGTATCTGCGTATACATGCTCCCCTCCTCTGTAAAGCGCTCTGATATCTGCGAAGATCTTGTTCGCGCTATATAAAACTTTCAAAATAAATAAATAAATACATCCGTGCTGAAAGCACCCTGATGGAACTTTTCTCCGATAGAAAGTCCAGGCTTAGGCAAGGGGCCATGGGTATAGGGCCCACCTTTATTGCCCAGTATGAATCTAGCAAAAGCAGTTTGGCTACACCTGCAAATACAGTGACCGGTTTGGCAAAGATTACGTTGGGCGTTGTTACTCTCAGAACAGTGGTTTTGGACTCTAACCAAAATAAGCAGCGCGCGCCACCTTCCCCTTCTTCTAGACGCCCTTCGTTAGAGAGCGCTGGCTATCAAACTGCCATGGAGTAAATTCCAGTTGATTCCACAGGCAGCTTGTAGTTCGTATTTTTAGTTAATGGCGTCTGTTGGACTTCTCAGCAGGAGCTTCGGGCACCGGCACTCTTTCATTTACAAATTAAGCACTGCCGGTTGTACTACTGTGCCTCTCCTGTTGCACACGTGCTGCTGGTGCCCAGCCCAGGTCAGACCAGAGTCCACGGGACCAAGCGCTCCCTTGAACCCCGACTTCCTCTCTCTCTCTCTCTCTCAAGTCGAGACATCTGTGTTTTGATGGCTTGCTCCGGCTGAGGGGATGCGTTCGCCAGCTGTGCGCTGCTCGTTTCCTCTTCGAATAACTGTGCTATGATGTCAGTCTGTAAAATACAATTCCAGAGATATCCAATGTTGCTGTGATGGCCCGCCTGGGCTTTGTGAATAATAACTGCATCAGCCCTGTGGTGAGGTGCATCATTAGAGCTGTGTGAATAATAACAGCTGTGAGCAACAGCATACTCTTGCACACACTCAAACTGCTCACCAATTCAAAGTTTACTAAAAAAATTTATGCAACGCATTGTCATACACAATGCCAATAACTCAAACTTTAATGCTGCGAGACCTATTGAGTGCAGAGTAGTGAGTGCAGAGTAGTGAGTGCAGAGTAGTGAGTGCAGAGTAGTGAGTGCAGAGTAGTGAGTGCAGAGTAGTGAGTGCAGAGTAGTGAGTGCAGAGTAGTGAGTGCAGAGTAGTGAGTGCAGAGTAGTGAGTGCAGAGTAGTGAGTGCAGAGGAGTGAGTGCAGAGGAGTGAGTGCAGAGGAGTGAGTGCAGAGGAGTGAGTGCAGAGGAGTGAGTGCAGAGGAGTGAGTGCAGAGGAGTGAGTGCAGAGGAGTGAGTGCAGAGGAGTGAGTGCAGAGGAGTGAGTGCAGAGGAGTGAGTGCAGAGGAGTGAGTGCAGAGGAGTGAGTGCAGAGGAGTGAGTGCAGAGGAGTGAGTGCAGAGGAGTGAGTGCAGAGGAGTGAGTGCAGAGGAGTGAGTGCAGAGGAGTGAGTGCAGAGGAGTGAGTGCAGAGGAGTGAGTGCAGAGGAGTGAGTGCAGAGGAGTGAGTGCAGAGGAGTGAGTGCAGAGGAGTGAGTGCAGAGGAGTGAGTGCAGAGGAGTGAGTGCAGAGGGTGCAGAGGAGTGAGTGGTGAGTGCAGAGAGTGCAGAGGAGTGAGTGTGCGCGCAGAGTGAGTGTGTGCTGTTGAGTGCAGAGTGCTGTGTATTGGCAATGTTAATGACAATGCCATTTATTTGTGATTTAAAGAAAAAAAAATGTCATGAGCAATGCCAATAGCTCTACCATTAATGATGCCGAGACCATTGCATTGCAAATGCTTGTTTTTTTTCCTCTGGCCCCGCTTGACTGATCATCCGTATCTTTTAACACTGCAGCTGAACCAATAAGAGGAAGGTTTGCTAAAATGTGACTATTCGCCAAGTAGCGCTAAAGTTCTTGGACAAACAATACGCTTTTCCTAGGGAAACTTCGGTCCCAACTATAGCTACCTACTGGCAACTGCCAGGAGAGACCGAGACTGAGACAGAGAGAGAATATATATATTAGTTTATTTGATCAATAACATAATCATATACATACGAATATATCCCATGACAATAATATTTCATTGGAATAAAAGAGCAAGAGAGAATGAAAATGACATCTTCATAAGCCCGTACATCATTCGAGAATAAGATAATACAATTATTAATTTATGAGATACTATAGGGACCTAAAAAATGCTCCAGCAGTAACAAGACAATTCGAGACTCCTGCTCAGGGATATTATTTTTACATTTTAGACCTCTGCCACCAGGCATACAAGGCATAACTCAAATATCTTGATAGTGTAAAGACAAGCCACCTTGTCTTATCTGAATTGAACAAACTTAGTGCATCTGCGGGATGTGCGAACGACCGCAACCGACATGCCTGGTTAATCAATATTTTTCTCGAGGTAGCATAGAGAGGACAGAAGAAGAAAAAATGTTCTATAGTTTCTGGGCTAGAGATGCACAACTGACACAATATAGTTACAGTAGCATTCGCCCGCTGCTTTTCATAGCATTTAGTGGGAGAACCCCAATCCTAAATTGTATATAAAGTACTCTTGACTGAGGGGATTCAACATCATTCACGTAAGAATCCAACTTTAACCACCAGATTTTTAAATGTTAAAAGTTGTTTTAAGTACCAAGTGACCTGGTGTCCGTGCAAGACGAGTCATACAAATCCCAGTACCCATTTTTTAAGCTGGGGAACAATTGTAAGACTAGATCCTTCCACATAATCCCCCAATCCCAATTAAATAAAAAGCAGTAACTGACCTTTTTAAACCAAATCAATCTCCTAGTCTGTGTTTCAAGAATTAGTATTTCCTCCACTGCGCCCTTTACTGGCATCTGGGTATTAGTGGTCCAAAATCTAATCTAGAACATAAGCACCTTTTAGAGCAGCTGTGTGGGTAATAGATTCTAGGCCAAGATCAAGGCATAATGGTAGTAATGCCTTGTTGATGGGGAGATTAAGGATAGATCTTCAAGAATTTTATTTTCTGCAACTTCTAACTGGTTCAGATACTCCAGCACCCACAATTCGACCCCATAAAGGGCTGCACCCAACCCTTTGGCCCAATGTATTTTTTAGGGTGGGAGAGATTGGGCGGAAGGCTGATCAATTCCACATGCTGAAGTGTGAGGATGCTGTTCTAGATTTGGGGAGTTCATGCCATGTTATCGCTAATTTTAACTCCCAAATAATCGAAGACCATGACCTGCTCTAATAGTTGGACGCCCAGCCTCCGTTTCCCCTTGGTGGATTTATAGGGGTTAAAAACCATTAACTTTGTTTTAGAGCAGTTTAGTTCAAGGCCCTGGTCTTTGCATGCTGTTGCAAACAGAGTTCAAACTTTCTGAATGCCCATTGGAGTTTAAGAGATGAGCAGCGTGTCATCTGCAAATAAAAGCGAGGGGATTAGTTTGCCAGCTAATTTTGGCGGGTCACCTCCAGTCATGAAGATCATTAATAAGCTCATTCATATACACAGTAAACAGGGTTGGGGCCAAAACACAATCTAGGTGCATCTATTTGAAACACGTATATTATCGGTTAGTCTGCCATCGGAGTTCCACCTGACTTTGGCATAATTACCTTGATGTCAACGGACTAAGAGTGGAAGCAGCCCACGAGGTAGCCCAAGATCCCTAATGGCATCCCAGAGCCTGGTGCGATCTATAGACTCAAATGCCATTTTTAGATCAACAACACAACATACAGGTGGCCCCTCTTGATTGGGACTTCCTTCCAAATAAGCATAAGGAAGAAGAACACGGATCTAAAGTGCTTTTGGAGGACCTAAAGACAGTCTGCAGGTGAGAGATTATGCGGTTCTCCTCTATCCAACAGTGGCGATGTGACAATCATTTTATTAAAGACTTTCTGGGTTATATCCATGAGGCGAATAGGCCTGTAATTTGAGGGGTCCCCTTTATTCCCTTTTTTAAATCTGGGGATTATTTCGGCACCCTTCCAAGTCGCAGGGATATTCCCCCCCCCGTGTGAATATCAGGAAAACTGTATAGAGATGAGGACCCCATATATTGGGCTCGGATCAATACAGATCCACAGGTAGTCTATTTAACCCTGGTGCTTTCCCAGTCTGAAGTGAAGTAATTGCATTTACAGTTTCCTCTAAGGATAAGCCGATTACATCTTCCACCATGGGCTCTATGTTACAATCCCAGCCTGTTATTGCTACCTCACCCTCCGGCTCGCATTCCTCTCCAGAATATAATTTCTGAAAATACTCTTCCCAGACACGTGGCTGTATATTCGTTAACCGGCTGGATTACCCTTTAGAGAGTAGATGCCAGAATAGCTGACAATCCTTCAATCTGGATGCCTCAACTAGTGTTTGCCAGTTCTCTTCCTCCCAGCTCCTTTTTGCCTCATCCTGTGTTCTCTTGTAAACTCTTCTTCTGTTTGTCGGTCCATATTCCTTTCTTTACTGCCACAGTTAGCTCCATTCTGGCTTGCCTGCATTCCTCATTATACCACGGGCAGTGTTTCAATTAATAATGCTTGTGCTGCACTGTCTGCTAAAGAAGGGCTTTACACTATTTAATAAGTGATGAAAGCTAGACATAATGCGCGTTGTCGTTTGTTAGGAATGCCCAATACAATAAGAGTCTGAGTCATCTCTTTTTAGATGTTAGGCAGCGGCTTTTCATCAGCAATTACCTGGGGCCATTTGACTCTCCTATTATTGTTAGTGGTAACAGGGGCTGTCACTAAATTAGTCTGAGAGTGCAGAATAGTGATGCCAGAGAGCCTCAGGAACAGGGGATTATTGTACCTATCCTGACTATTTAAAATAACCATGCCCTTGACTTGAGGGCAAAGGTCAAGGTCTACTATAATGAAATTAATCCTCCTCTTTACATTCCCCCTTTTGAATGTAAAATTTGCTTCTGCATCGGAGGGAGTCTGCCCCTTACAAGCGCGTACCCCAAAGGCAAGAGTGAACAACCGGACTTGCTGACCAACCTTAGTACATCTTTTAATGGGTGGTAGCTGGAGCCTTTTAACACCTCCAACTTGCTCTTCCTCCTGCAGTATTTTCTGTGCATAATCTACAGGTTCATATGTCGTGTTAAAGTCTCCAGCTACGATAAGATAATAATAATCTTTTCTTGAGTTGTCAAGGAAGTTTGTGAGCTTTAATATAGTATCTGAAGCCTTGTGATGGCTACTAAATAGATTTATATTAATCTGACATCAATATTCCCTTTAAGCAATATCGGGTTTAAACCAAGGATTTCCTGTGAGCCTATAACTAACCTCTTTATTTTACAAGCCAATATGGTCTTAATCCAGATCAGCAGTTCTACCAGCTGGTGAATGTCTAGCTTCAATACTAAACGTGGTGAACCGCACCCTATGGATTTGTTCAGTGGCCCAAGTTTCTTGCCTGCTGTCCACTAGCTTGCCCCAATCCGGGTCATTTAGTTTGGTCCTTAACCCCGCAATATTCCACAAGAAATTTTTTAATTGCTGGTCATAATTTGTGCTTCCCAGGAGCGGATGTCCTGTTATTGAATTCTCTCATTGGGCCTTGGGTAGATGCATGGTGGTCAAGCAGAACAATTGAAGTTCGGTTCTCTATTTCAATTGAGATGTTAATTGTAGTATTCCCCCCCCCCCCATCAGATTGGCTAGTTGGGACCATGGCATGAACCAACATAGATTTAGCACTGCCCTACTTTAGTCAGTCTGGGTTATCCAATATATATAATATATATATATATATATATATATATATATATATATATATATATATATATATATATATATATATATAATTTTTTTTCTTTATTTTACATTTTGAGTGAAGCTCCCCTGCCCTTATTTAATCAAACCTACCGAGGTTAATGTGTGTTGTAAGCCCACCCTCTTATACCCCTACTTTCACTATGGATACGTTTTTCTTTTTTTTCTTTTTTTTCTCAATCACTTTTTTGTTTGTTAATTAACATTAGAAGAATTGAAGTAATCGAATGGCTTTAAAAAAAAAAATCATGATATTTAAAATGAGAAGTACATAGTCCTTTTCTGTGCAAGAAAGTTGGGACTTTGTCTCCGATTTCTCTTTTTAAAGGCTCAATGAAAATAAACCATGCACATGCCTGCTAAATATGATGCACATCTTTTTCCGTTATTTAGCTCTTCCCTGAGCGAGATCTCTTTGGAGCTTTTCATGGGAAGTACTCATTTTGGGACTGACCACCAACCATTATGGACTAGATTTTACAGGGGACAATTTCCCCCTGTAAGCGACGAAACACGTGCCGGCTGTCTGAAGATCAACAAAATAAAAGGAGAAAAGAAGAGAAAGAGACTCATAATTATATTGTGTACAATTTGTGCTGATATTGTGCCTTGTGAAACAATTTTTACACACTATTGACGTGTGTTGGGGAGTGTCATTGCATTCAGTTGGCTCAGGCCTACATTTTGGGGAGGTTGGTGGTTCTCCTCACCGTGCAGCACCGTCACTGAGATACGTAACTTCAAGATAGTGTTATGTGATATTCTCCTTAGTGGCGCCAGTTTACCTAAATAGCATACCACTGTTTGGTTTTTCTCACGTGAAGAGAGCATGTTAGGAAAGGGTGAGTCTCGTTGATCGGTTGGGTTAAGGTAATCTCGCTGCGATGTGAATCGGCGAACCATAAAAGAAAAATGAAAACAGTGAACCTATGTCTGTGTGCCCCACCCAATGTTCATTTAAGGGGAGCTGAACGCTGGTGTAAGGGGCAATGTCAAGGGAGTCCATGCAACCGGAGACACAACTAAGAGCCTGAAACCATTCAATCTCGATCGAAGGCATAATCGAGTCATGAGTGACAAGTGACATTATGGAAAATAACAGAGAGGCAACAGATTTACCATGTGAAGTGTGGTCTTCCCTCCAGCAGAGTTTGTGAAGTTGAGTGCTGAGTTGCTTCGCCCCTTATTCTGCAAGAGAGGTAATTGGAAAGTGAATCTGTGCAGGAAAATAATCTAGGAGAACATCTAGAGTGCTGACCTGGCAAAGGAGAATAGGTTAACTACAATGAGAACTAGAATCCCAACCTTCCACAGGAGGATTTTAATGACGTCCATTTAAATGTGAAGAAAAGTAAATGGAGCAATTTTGAAGCGATCAGCTATACAGAGGAGTCTCGTTGAAATCTACCTCAGATGTGACGTTTGCCTACCTCATTGAGTTATAGTGATTTATATTCTTCTGAATTGTGTGATTTGGCTCTAAGAGTATAGTTCTATGAGGATGTTCACCAGAGTGGAGGGTTTTGTGTTACTGCTTGTGGTTATTTTTTAATGACCTGTTGAATTTGTAGCAGGAAGTAGGGTTTAATTTGCTCTAGTTTGAGCAAAGTTTTCACGAAAAATGGTGTTTATGTATGATTTGCTTTTAATATAGTGGGTCAATGAGTTGCCTGATCCTGCAAAGGTATGCAGTAGAGGTTGAGAGTGTGTAGTGTCTGTCTCTGGTCCTTCAGGAGTGTGCATTAGAGAGTAAGTGGATGAAATATGACCTTGGTCCTGTAAGGGGCCTAGTAGAAGGCACTTAATAGAGTAGTTATCCCTGGTCCTGCTTGGTATGCAGTAGAGCGTGAGTGTTTAGTTCCCTGGCCCTGCTAGAGTATGCAGCAGCGGGTGAACGTGTAGAGCTAGTCCCTAAACATGCAATAGTATGCAGAGTAGGGGAGTGTTTTTGTTCCCTGGTCCAGCAAGAATATACAGTAGAGGGGGAGCGTGTAGTATGTTTACAAAAAGTGTGTGCAGTATAGAGGGGATGTGTATTTCCCAGACCCTGCCATGTATTTATCTGGTCCTGCTAATATGCAAAAGTGTGCAGTAGAGGGTGCATTGTGTGTGTTCCTGATCCGGCAAGTGTACACGGCAGAGGGGGCAAGAGGTGAAGATTTTTGTTATTTGACCCGTCTGAATAATTTGTAAGGTTTTTAATAATTTATAGGACTTATCGTTGTATGATTTTCTATCTTGCGTTTTCTGTGGAGTTTTTATTATTTTGCCAAGGGAAGGAGATATTGTAGCCTGCTGTTGTATGCAGCCTCTCCATAGATTCTCTTTTGCTCAGCCAGTGTCAGTGTGTGTGATGTCATGAAATGTTGATGAGTGCCTGGAGGAGTGCCGGTTAGAGAGTTTGCTGAGCATGGCGATGCTGCTCCTGGTCCGGTACTTTACTCTGTTACCTGTAATCTAACCTTTAACCTCTTCAATAAACCTACAACCTGCTGTCCTGCTTGAACTGGCTTCCTGACTTCTCCTTACCATGAGGGGAGCTTCCAATTACAACCTTTCCCATCAGCACTTGTAAGCAAGATCTCCTTACTCCAGCTTTGCAACAAGCTTCCCTGAAGTAAGATCACAATCCCAAGTATTTTCTTAGGTCTGCTGCTGAATTTGCCAGGAACCAAATCTGTCCAATCTTCATTCCACCAGATGCCTATTTCTTATACTACTCCACATTTAGTGTCTTTCTCATTCTTGTACTTCATCAGTCTGACTTAACAGCATAGCTATCATCTTTACTTATTGCTACCACTGCTATAAAATATGCATTGAGTAGGCTTTGGCTTCACCTTGAGGAAGCTCTTACCTTCTGATAGGGGCTGTTTGATATATTGTTCCGCTTACTATGAGGGGTTTGTATTACACTGCTTGAAGGACTATTTCACATCTCAAATGTACAATGAATGATCCCATATTAAATTATTTCTCAAACATGCCTTTTATATGCTAAAAGCAATCCTGTTTCATTTTTTACACTGCAGGATGCTTTTTCAATGTTTTAGTCCGGAATTGTGTGAAAGTCGCCCATACATGTGCACACGTGAAGTAGGTGACTAGGCCCAACATCTGTCTGTAGTGGTAAGCATGAAGGGGCACAAACTTTGGACCAACCGCTCCCCCAACAGTACTCAGCAGTGTTCCTCTGGTCTCTCAACCCTGAACCCCAATCTCCATGCTACTGGTGTGCCACAGCAAACTACACAGAGAGCATTCTCTTGCACCCACTGCCACTTTGCGTACAGTATCTTGCCCACCACACTAGCCCTGCAAGCACAAACCCAGCCTGCACCTAACACAATCCAATCCCGCAAGCAAACACGCATCCCAAGACACATTATCTTACATGTTCCTCGACACCCGCTCACCCAGCAAGCATGTCAGGGAAATCTGGGACCTACTGGACAAAAATGCCCCAGACATCCTCTTGATCTCAGAAATGAGGCAGACCTTCATCCACATCAGCACCCAACACAACATTGCCATGGCCGTCCTGATAAAACACAGGATTGCATGCCAAGACTGCCAACACCAGCCCAGAGGGGAAATGGCAATTATTTTCAAGGAGACGAACAACTGCATCACAACTAGGGAAAACATAACCCCCCCCCCCCTTTCATGGAGTACCTTCATTTTTAAAGCCTGAATCTCACCCTAGAAGACTGATCTACCAATCACCAGGACCCCAAGCAAATGCCACCTACTAAATGGCAATCTTAGTCACCTGCCCCCATAGTCTCAAAGCCTACATCCTCCTAGGTGACCCTAGTTTCCACCTGGGTGACCGAAGGGATCCCAATTCAGCCATACCTCTTTAAAGCATAGGAAGTCTCACTGGTACACTGTCACGGGACCCACGCACTCTGTTGTACACAACCTTGCCCCTGTCTTCACCTCCTTCAATGACCTCAAGGTTACAAGCCTCCCCTGGACTGACCACTCTATTGTCAACTTACAAATCAACATCCTGCCACAAAAACATCCACCTTTCCATATCTAGCCAGTTAGTCCCAGCTGTTCCAGCTGTTGGAATCTGTATGGTTCTATACCCTATGCCTAAACCATCCCAGCACTAGGCAACCCAACCAGCGACATCAACCAATTTAGCAAATAGTTCACAAACCTCACTGGCACCCTGCAAACATAACCACCAGAAGCAGGCCAATGGGTACTCTGACTAACTCTAATTCAAGTGATACTGCAAACATCTGGAACGGAAATGGAGAATCAGTCTGAAAGAAACTGTCAAGGCCACCTTCAGAGCAGCCCAAAGAAGTTACCACCAAAAAATTCTTGAAACCAAGAAGACCCTGGTCAAGTGCATTGAACACCGCTCCAACAGCAGCAAAGAGATCGGCACTTTCATCAGGGACTTCCACCACCAACCGAATCACCCCCTCCCAAGATAATGTTGCACCCCTTTGGACTTCTTCAGTAACAAAATCAAAACTGTAACAACTTTGACCTTCATCGGAAATCCCAACTGCCGCTCCTTCAGCCTACCCACTGCTCAGAAGGCTTAGGAAAGGTCTTGACTACCTGGGAAACAATCCACACTGAAGGACCGCCAATATCATGAGAACCATTCACTCTGCGGCCCCCACGGACACTTGCCCTCACCACATCTACAACATGAGCACTTCATAATCTGCAAAGAACTCTCCTATATCCTAAGCACCTCCATCACCACCTGCCTGAAAGCACACAGTGGTCTATGTAGTGCAAAAAAAAAATCTTGTCAGACCCCACCACCCAGCTAGAAATCTACTGCCCGATTTCTCTGCTACCATACTCGGCTCATGTTCTAGAAAAAGCAGTCGACCAGCTACTCATCGATACCACCCCTTAACCTCCCCAACCCCTCCCCCAGACAGAAACCAGCTCCTGGACATGACCCAATCACAGCACCACGACCCCCTTCATTGCAGCAACCGAAAAAGGGATGATCGTCGACCGAGGGAAACTGCAGTGCTCATCCTGCTCCACCTTACTGCAGCTTTTGAAAGTCTCCCATGCCACATTGATCAGAAGACTTGACGAGAGAGAAACCCATGGTCCCGCCTTCAACTGGATCTGTTCCTGTCTAACTGGAAGGACCCATTAATTCACCATGCCACCCTTAATGTCGAAAACCAGAAACCTCTTCTTCAGACAAACTTGAGGTGACGGCCCAAGTCAACTGAGCCCCCCCCCCCACCTGTTTTCACATCCTGATTATACAATGTAAAATCTGCAACTCGCTGCCAGAGAACACCAGGAAAACAGGCATTCTTCTCCAGCAGACTTGACCACAGATTCATCAGACAGCTGTTGAACAGACTCCGGGTCCTCCAAAACGCAGCTGCAATAGTTTCCCTGCCTACCTCGCTGCTCCTAGATAGCACCCCCCCCCCCCCCCCTCAGAACTCCTTTGACTCCCCATACACAAAGCCATTCTATTCAACCTCCTCATGGACTACACCGCATTGGCCCCGCATTTCTCAGCAGATGAATACTTACACCATCTACCCAGAACCCTCCGCTCATCTGAACTCTCACATACACAAAAGGGGTGCAGGAGGTGGTGCCTTTTCAGTACGTCTTCCCCCAAAGCTGAAATGACCTCCCACAGAACATCTGAGTTCCTCATCGCTTCTTGAGTTCTGCAAGAAGCGGAAGGCCTGGCTATTTAAAAAAAAATCCCTTGGGGGTCCTTCACCTAGCCACCTGCGAGGTGCCTGGATGCTCTCATGGGTGATGAGTGCGCCATACAAATACCCATAGCATGTTTACATGCACATATGCATAAGAGCGCACATTCCAGCTGCCTAAAACAAAAAACATTTGCAAACCCAACAAAATATTGAGACCCAGGCATTCATAAATGCAACTTACATGCCAAAGCATATAACCTAGTTTATGCATTTGCCAGTTTTATCAGATCTTTCTCTTCTTCCTTCATTGTTTCCTTTTCTGCCTTCCGGTCTTACTCTGGTAAAGAAAAATAAGATCCTGTCTCCAAAACGTGTTCTAGCTCTTGCAACACAAGCACATTTTAAAGATGGCAGGTGCTCCTAGCAGAAGCAGATCACATTCTGAAGATCTGTGATGAGGTGTCCTGGAGAAAGCAAGAGCGAGGAGCACTGGGCTACCTTCAAGACCGAAGGCTCAGTGTTCCAGTTTCTGTTACCTAGTCTTTGCCATACATTGGTGGTGGAGGCACCAAACGTTCTAGATTAGAGTCCCTGCCTGTACCCCGATCTGTCGGCTATGCGGATCAGACATTCTTGGCTTGTTTAGAATGTCCAAGTAGGCACTCTAGGGGCTTGGTAGGAAAAGACATGTCTCTGAAACAAGAGCATCTCTTAAAACCATCCATTTTAAACTTATGCCTTCAATGTATTTATAAATCTAGTGACATTGCAATATCTAGCTAGCCGGATTTCTCTATTTACAGGCGTAATCAGCAACTTACGAAGCAGGGTTAAATCTTTGTTTTTATATTTCCCAGTCATGCTTAAAATAAAAACTAAAACGAGCGCCAATATTGCCACTTACTACTTTGTGCGGCTACTAGTGACCACTCGACCTACCGAGCTAAACAGTAAATCTCAGGACGCAGTCTCGTGAAGAAAGAGACTGAGACTGATGGCGTGAAGACCTGTTCTGCTACATTGATCATGCAAATAAGGGGCGACTCTTCGCCCGCCTTCCCATAACCAAACGCTGGGTTGTGGACCACGCCACATTACAAATTTCACTCTCCTTTGAGCCATAGGCTGTGTTGAAAGCGAAGCCTCATTCGAACTCAAAGAAAATGAGCACCTTTGAGCTACGTGGTCCTGATGAGATCTCCCGTAAGTTAAGGGTTATCGAAACGCGTAGACCTTCTTCCTACAGCATTAGGATTGTTGTGCAAAAACAAAATATTGTAAAAATGTAAACTTGTTCCTATGCTGTGTTGTATTAATTTGAGTTGTAAATAACTTTTGTATAGCTTTTACATGTCTTGTATAGATTGTATGGTTGAGTGAATGATTGTGTCTTTGTATGAGAGAAGTTGGAGTGAAGTAGGCAATGTCTTCTAATTTTATGAACATTTTTTTTAAATATGTTCTGTTGAAATTTGAAGATTAAAAATAATTGATTTATTCTGGACTGAAAAAAGCGTCCTGAGATTTACTGTTTAGCTCGGTAAGTCGAGTGGTCACTAGTAGCCCCACAAAGAAGTGGCAATATTGGTGCTCGTTTTGGTTTTTCAGTTGTTAGTGAGGCTTGTCCTTATTGCCCGTGAGCCCAGACCCAGTTTTGGTTACAGTAAAATAAAAACTATGCAAACAAATAATGGACGGATGCTGAATAAATCATAGAATCAACGCCAGTCAAGAGATCTGGGTTTAAGCCATTGTTCTTTTGCTCACCATGCCACCCCAGTTTAGACTCCTTCATATGCAAATCAGTCTGGACCCTGTTCCTTATGGGAACAGTCCAGCCCGAACTGCCAAGCCAGGTTCTCCCTGGACCGGAAAGAAGCATCCTGGGACCAGTTTCGGGGTATTACCCCTCAATAGCCAGGCCAGCTTGAATCGAGTGGCAGTGAGCAAGGGACCCACGTCTGGCAATACGCATCCCACTTACGGTGAAAAGTGCTACACAAACAAATGATGGATGGAATGCTGAATAAATCATACATTCACCCCCAGTCAAGAGATCTGTGTTAAATCCATCGTTCTTTTAAAGAAGGCATGGCTTTCTCAGTTCCTAGTCCTTCATTTTGAAACTAGTTACCCCACAGTTTAAGGTTCTCATCTAACAGGCTGTCTTTAGAGAGGCTTTTGAAGCCTGCTTATTTTAGGATATCTGCTAAGGTCCTAGACCGGTGACTACATCAGTGATTAGCACAATATAAATGTCCCCAATCAGTAACACCAGTGTTACATGGTTCATGAGGGTTGATGAACACACTTGTGGACGAGCAGGCAATTGTTCGTCCATTTTTTCATGCACTGTTATCTGTTGAACCTTTCCACCTAGATATATTTGTGGTAAGAGGCAAAAAAGACTCCTTGGGAAAGAAGCAAATTAGCCCACAATGACTCCTGCGCCTATGGCTTTCTTCGATTTTTCAGCTATTGACTAAGTCCTAAGGAAATTTCATCTCTCACTTGAAGCTATTGGCTTTTTGATTGTTCTTCCACCTCCACCTGAGTGCTTGCATTGAACTGCATAAGGGACTACTTTATAATTATAGTCCTCCTTCTCTCGTAATGTGCTAACACATGCACATTAAATCTGGGCCTGTTGGCTTTGCCAGTGCTTTTATGAATACTGGGCAAAACTTTCACTCCTTCCCATTTGGTTGGAAAATTTAAATGGCACCTGCCAGGACCTATTTTATCAGTGTGGCCAAACTTTTGCTTGCATATGCTCAACGTTTGTTAGTTTTGAAATGTTGGTTGTCATCAAAATAAAATGAAAGATAGTGTTATTAAAACAATTTTATTATTTTGTAATCTTAAGAAAGAAAACAGTTGCCGCCTGAGGTGAGATGTAACCTGCAAGTTAAACATTCAATTCTTGTAGGATCTTTTCATATGTTTGGTCGTTAAGTTGAATACGATGAGATAAATAAATTACGCTTCTTTTTATCAGAGCTACAAAATTAAATTTTAAGTTGCAGTATCCGGTGCTATACAAATAAAATGTTCTCATTTCTGAAAGTTAGGCGTCTGTGAAATTAAAATGGGTGTTGATGTCCTTCATGCTGCTAAATTTGCTTTGTTTTTATTTTACAGGCTTGAAAATGCATTTTCTTGGAATATTGTCCCTACTATTTATTTGGCACGGCACGCCAACCGGTGCAAATGTCCAGAACGATGCCATTACAGATTTTTCTGTGAAACTTTACCATGAACTGCGCGCCTCAGGAGAAGATGACAATATATTTTTTTCTCCGTGGAGTATTGCTGTTGCTTTAGGAATGGTGGAGCTTGGAGCCCGCGGATCCACTCTGAAGGAAATTCGCCATACTATGGGATACGATGACATTAAAAATGGTAATGTATTTTAATGTTCCCCTTTAATATTTGGATGCTGCTAATAGTAATATTTTAAATGGTGCTACTGTAGAGTTAAGAACAACAAATGTAATTCTGTGGTGCTATTTCCAGGCAAGCGCTATGGACAACTCTGCATCCAAGTGCTGAAATAGTAGGAACCTGGCTTTAACCTCTTCTGTGCGTCAGATGGCCCCTGGCCGCCTGACGTCACGGTGGGCGTGTGCGGAGGACGGTCAGGGGCCGTCCGAACCGCGCACCCGTGGAATTCTCCAGCACCGTAGGGGAATTCCGGCTGCAGCAAAGCGGTTAAAAGGAAGACTGAACCTGTGAACTGTAGGGTTAGTGTATAGGTACATGAAGCCCCGGGTGCAGTGGTCAATTCTTGTTCATGTAGTGGAAGTGTACATTTATATTCTCTAGCCAGTGGAACCCCTAATCAGATGAGTGCCCGGGGAGCCTAGTAGACTGCGGCTCTTATACAGGGTCTAGCTTGGCTCCCAGTTTGGGTATTTGTGCTGCGGCTGTTCCTAGCAGCCCAAAGATGAGTTTTAGAATGATAAACATGGATACTTGTAAGCCTCCAGTCCAGAACCTCTGTTATCTCTAGACGACAACTGTAGAAAAACACCTACAATGTTAGAAACTGGAAAACTATCTCTGTGACTTGACTTGTGCGCATTCCATTCCAAAACACATCTTCTCTTTGGGTTTGGAAAAAAAACCCAGATCTCTTGATCCTAGGCCTCTGTTCTCCATAAATATATTTTTAACAATACTTGCAAGATCTGCTTAGTTTGTAAGTCTCCAGCGTGGCATCCTGGAAATTAGAAGTGGGGCACCACCTAGATTACCAAGTTGATGTCAATGCCCAATTCTGTGGATGGCGTCGGCTTCACAGTGTGGAACTAATATATGGGATAGATCGAAGTGAAGACAAAATGTCCTTGTTCATGGAATCTTTTGAAACCACCTCCGATAAAAGAACAATTTCTATTTATCAAAATCCCATTGAAAAAGCGGGGGGCGATTGTGTTTAATCCTATATTGTTTTGGCCAGTACTGCAGATCCGAGAAAGAGGAGGAAACGAATTGGAGTCCAAAAAAGCTCTTGGTAGGTAAATAAGCAATGAAGATGGAAAAGAAACTCAGTCCTCAAGACCAATATCTAAAGGTAATAAATAAAAATATACATTAGGAACATACATGAAATAGTATGATAGTATGCGTATGAAATTTATTGGAAACTTTAATATCCTGAACGCCTTTGTACATAGGTGAACATTCTCAGTTTGAAATTGCAGGTGACAGAAGACGCTAGGAGTATCTGGCTACAAAAACATCTCATCGTAAGTTGAAATATTAGTCTGTCAGTTCTTCAGATGAAGCCTGGCAAGACACCCCATATATCAGAACATTACTGTGGCTCTACTCAAGGTGATAAATGGGTCCATTAATTACTGGGAAACATGAAAGGCGTAGTTAACTGTCAATAAGAATGGAGAAAGATAGTTTTGGAGAAGAAAAAGTTACAATACTCCTGTTGTGTGCTTTTATAAAGTTAGACCTGGGATGTTTCTCCACAGAGACTAGCAATTTACCCTACTTTTAATATATTCCATGTTGGAGCTGAAGGTTACATTGAAACGAATAGTATACCAAGCAGAAGTGGATTAATACGCCCCTGGTAAAAAAATGTTTTTATTTTTAAATACTTCCTTTGAATGTTGAGGATTTAAAATCTCAGTCAGTGGCGTTGGCTAATTGAAGTGCATGCTGATGGCCTCTTGCATGAGAGAACTCCCAAATAGATGAGAATAAGACGATCGGACATTATGGAAAAATATTTAATGTGAAGACCTATTCTTAATGATGAATCATGGTAAGATTATCTAGTGTGGCTTTCATTATCGTTTTTTTTTTGTCTTTGTAGTGTATAGTTTCATGATTTGTCGTTGCCTTGTATTGCTTGTGCTCATGGACCTTTAATACAGCTGTGGTAGCCGCCTCGCCTCCAACATGCCTCTAAGGGCATTGTTCCCTCAACCTCAGATCTTCTCCTACAGACCTTGAGATCATGTGTTGGTCAAATTAGGTTTGTGTGAGTTGACCAAGGCTACAGCTCCCAGGATGCATATGATATAACATAACAAACTAGGACAGGAAAAGTTATTTGCTTACACTGAGTGAGGTGACCATCCTCGCTACCCTGATTGTGTATCTACTCTAGTGAGACCTGCTCAGCGATTAGGCACAGTTTAGAGTAATTTTCGCTTCTTTTACTAATGTTCAGTATTTACAGAAGTGAAGAGTGTTTGATAACTCCTGAGTTTGGGGTGAAGAAATGTGGATGGACGGGATTCACCACGTCTCAATTAATATTTTATAGTCTTATTGGGACCCACTGTCACAAATGTATGCTAGTGTCAAGGCTTGATCTAATACGCATAGCGATGGACTCCTCCGCTTGCACTGGTCTGGTAATCTACACTGTTGATCTAATTGGGGTAATTGGCAGTGCTAGTAGAGCAGCAAGGCAGCTAGAAATGATTATATTCATTGCACAGCCTGCAAGCCAGTTGCACCTAAAAATAGAATATACAATGGGTAAGGAAGGGTAGGGCGGTGCTAAATGCAGATCATTTGGTGTGATTGTTGTATGTATTGGCCAGAAAAAGATGGATTAAACCACTATGCCTACTGTTAGGCGTGAGATCATGTAAACAGGCCCTGAGAATACTCAAAACTAACACAAATCAATCAATAATATTTAGTGTTAGTCGATTCTTACATTCAATCTTCTTCCTAAGAAAAAAAAAAGGGTCAACAGTTGTAAATGAAGATTACCCTTAAGAATAGAATTAGAATGTGTTCTAGTAACCACAGGAGGATTTTTTAGTATCTTATCGATGGTTGTGCTTTGATTTATTTGTATCAAGAAATGTATTTTAATTGATGTTTTTTAATGTTTCATGTCAAAATGTCTATTTTTAATATCATGAATTGTGTTGTGACTCTTTTATGGCATTCATGCCGAAATAAAGAATTTTAATTAATTAATTGAATGATACATAATACGGAATCGGAATCCAGTGGTCCACATAATGCGTTTCCTGCATTGGTTTTATGTGTTTCTTGCCATTTTAAATCTTTTTGTATGTTTTCTGCAGGTGGAGAATTCTCTTACTTAAGGGATCTATCTGAGGTCTTGACTGCAAACCAGTACAATTGCGTTACAAATCTCGCCAATGCACTTTACCTTCAAAACGGATATCCAATCAGCGACAAGTTTATCCAGTTAATGAAAAAATATTTCCGAGCGGAAGTAGAAAATGTGGACTTCAGCCAGAGTGCATCAGTAGCTGAACACATCAATGGCTGGGTTGAGAACCAAACCAATAGTAAGTTAGCTAATGTTATTTTGGGACTTCTATCTTTTAATGAATGTCTATGAATTTGTTTTTAATGAATGTACTCCGCCCAGGATAACCTCACATGAACACCTTTCCTTAGGTCTTAATTTATCTGCTCAATTTCAGTATGAACACTGTTAATGTGACCATACCTTTTAACGATTAAGCACATGTCCCCAGTCAGTATTATAAGCTGCAGGGATCTCTCAGGATCCTTTAATGTTTAAATTAGAAAACGCACTGCATTTTTTTACTCCATAGCCGATAGTTTAAGCATCCTAAATGTAAATGTATGTGTTATGTAAAGCGCACTGCTGCCCTGAGGCGTCGTGGCACTGTAGACCGCTGGGGAACCCGTCCTGGCTATCCCTGTGAGATGGTCCCTACTGGGTATCTCCAAGGTGAAACCAGGCATCCCCGGCGAATGTGGGGGGCAGTTGTAGAGATGAGGCAAGCTAATGCCCAGAGTTGCCGAGTGTGATCCCTGGTTAGAGTAGGCACCGAGGCGAGAATTGTCGAGTCCGCTGACCCTGGTCTACGACCCTGCCGCGTCAATAATTGAACCCTGGTCCCGGTCCGTTCTCTGCTTCCGGGTCTGCCGCCTCTAACCAGTGAGCCACACTACTCCTCCTAGTGCGGTTAATGCATTAATGCCACTGAATTGTAGAAAGCATGTGGTATTGAATATCATTATTGTATTTCTCATGCTTGATGTAAAGTTGTTAAATTTACTAGTTTTATTTTATGACCTAATTAATTTTTCTTCTAGCACAAGCAGCGCTCTGGTATCCGCAGCATATGCAAATTGTGCCACAATTAAGCAGATTGTATTCGCTCCACACCACCCCTGGAGATGTGTGCTCAGACAGAGCGGTGCACATACTATATCACGAAGTACTATGCGGTTGATGACTTAATAGCTAGTTTTTTGCCTCAATGGAGTTTAATGCACAAGCTGTAGATGGAGTGTATCCTCCTTGCACACCCTTAGCTGCATTTTGAGCGAATATATACCACAGTGCAACCGCTAGTGTTTCGGATTTTAATCTTGACTCTATCCCAGCCTATTACCCGAGAGCATCACTTGAGGCACCATGCTAATAGACCGCACTGCGAGACCTCTCAAATGTCCAGTATTTTGATTTTTCATCCATTTTTTTTTTTGCTCTTGTTTATTTCAAGGTGTCTCGTTTATACTTAGACATTTTATCTTTCTACTTTTATGCCCTTATCTGCCATTCAGGAAGGAAATGTGGTTTTTGGGAACTGAAGGTAATATTTAACTGTTCCTCTCTGGTTCCTGAAAATGGTTTACTTAATGCATCCTTCATGTTCTTGCATAATCATTGCCTTTGGAGTAGGACCGATCGGGTGGTTTTGCCCTATTACCTTGATCACTCTCTTCCTAGCCAGTGTAAAGTTTGACACAGACTAGGTGAGCTATGGAGCTATAGTCTACATGCTATCGAGCTTTGCAAAGCTATAGCACACCATTGCTTGGGCCGTGTTCTGTAAGTATAAGGTAACGGAACAGGTACAATAGTAGATTAGATCAGATCAGTCAGAAATTGATTAGCTAGGATTTTTTAGATCAAATGGGATCGCACAGATCTGGTTGATTAAACTGGCCTTGAGACAAAATTGGTTGGTCAATATATATATATATATATATAGTAGTGTAAAATTGTCTTTTGGCTGGTTTAAGAACCTTGTCTGACAAGGTGAAGTGGCATGGCACGGATTGCCGTCCGTGAATTCATTTCCGACAACGTAGGCGCCCTGATAAGGCTGCTTACAAGCATCTCTACATCCCTGTACACGGTGCCGGCCATTCTAAACAAAGGCCAGGCACGATATACAATAGTGTATGACTGCACTTACCCGAAAACTAAGTGTTCAGCGTCGCAGTGTATATGGCAAAGAAATAAGCCTTGTTGCAAAAAAGCTGGTGGTCCTGATGAGAACTCCAGAACTAATTGCGAGTTCGAAACGCGTAGACCTTTATATAGAGCCATAAGATCATCTGAATGCTCATTCAAACTTTGGAAAAATGAGAAATTAAACCCGCTATGGCATTTTGTGAATAATACAATTGAAGTGTAAATAATATTGTGGTGTGTGTGTGTGTGTAGGTGAAAGACAGTGCGACTGAGGAACTAAGAAGCTAGTGTGAGTATGATTATGAATGATGAGAGGGTAATGTTTTTTTTAATGTTTGATGTTTTTGTATGTTTTCTACAGTGGATTTTGAAATATGAAATTGTGGAAAATTCAACCAAAACAAGTAACTAAAAATTGAAAAGATAAAACAATAAAAGATTCATTTTTAAGGTGTGATGAGACTTATTGCTTGTCGTATGTGTACGCAATTCGGATTAGGAATATTGGCATTTTCTTTGTTTGACTGAAAGCTATAAGAGCATAGTATTCCATTTAGAGCCGCTACTCTGGAGAAGTGAACAACTGCTACAAACCAGAGCAAGGATCCTGCCAAGATACAGGGAGATGTGAAATACAAAGCACAGATTTTAGAAGGAGCCTCCTCTTCCTGCGGCATTTTTTGAACTTCAGAAGTATTAAAGACTCTCTGCTCTTACTTTTTTGTTCTAGTGGTACCAATGTCTCTAGTTGGTTCCATTACAGACAAGTGTGGGACGCCTTTCCCTTCTTCCAGAATTTCCTTAACCCCTTCCGCGCTGCGCAAATTCTCCTGCTGTGCGGGAGAATTAATAAGTGGGCGGGATTCGGAAGGCTCCCGGCTGTCCTTAGCACACTCACGCCGGGGGCCGTCCTGAGCACCGAAAAGGTTAAATAATCCTGATTTGCAATAAAGCAGATCATCCCATCAAACATTAAAGGTTTAAGTCTGTCTATGGATTCCATAAAGTGTAGCAAATCCATCTTAAGAGCTTTAAACACAAAGGTCCACTCTACTGCATCTCTTGAAGATAATCTGTCATCTGCCCTAAAAGTCCAGCTGTTTCACCTTCATAAGGTTCCTCTGCATGTATTTCTTAGATCCCAGCTGTGCTTCATAGAGATTCCCAGTGGTGGTTGTGCAAAATAGAACTGTGGACTACGAGGAAAAACGGCATCTACATTGTTCTGAAGCCCTTTTATGAGCTATGTAGTAAATATTTGGTTTTAAATTGTTGTACATTTATGGTGTTGGCAGGTACTCTTGGGAGTTATAAATGTAAACAAATGGGTGGCGCAGAGTGAAGTATCCTCTCTACGAGTGCTTAAAATCCCCTCCAGGTTTTATGTTTCTAGAATATTCCAAGGTGGCTAATCTTTGCACTCTTCTTTCATTTTGTTTTAATGGGTGCTCTAAATACGATTCCAAAGTGGGAATATTTTACTGCTTGCTTTTGTAAGTTTGGGGAGCAGTTATTTCGGACTGAACAATTTTCATTAGAGTATTTCTAAGCAGCTAAAACATCAAAATATAGTTTTGCACGTTCAAACCATGAATGTTTATTTTAGGTTATCCATGTGTTCGCGATAACTGAAAATTCCTGTAAACGAGGCAAGGCATTTTTCATCTCTAAAGCTATATTCTCAGATCATCGCAATAGTAGTTCTTCTCCAAATGTCTACATTTGTCTCCTGTTAATGAGACAAATGTAGCCATCACTAGAACAGGGCAGATGACGCTTTAGTAGGTAGATTTCTGAGCATCGTACACTTCTTTTTATTTATTTATTTATTATTATTTTTTTTAGGAATATTTACCTGGTTCACAAGTCGTGCAGGCCAGCACTACACTTGTGGTGGTCTCTGCTTCAGTTTTTCTTCTCAAATAGGCTTGGCGTCTGACACCAGAAATTATTTTTTTCTGTCTCAGTATCTCTCATGTTTCCAATTGCAAAATAGTGCACAAAATGTATTCAACCATGTTACATTGGAAAGGCTCATGTTTTAATTTCCTGTATTGACTCTGCCTACAGTTCTTCATAAATATTTAATTCCCCCTCTTGGCTAGTAACGTAGAACATCACAACACTATCAATCACTTCAAACCACTGCAACACACTTGGAAAACATTCTACCAAAAACGGTGATGGATCAAGCCCTGATCTCTTGACTGGGTAGGAAAATTCTGCATCATTCAGAAACTCTGTCCGTCACCTTTTCCAAAATTGATTTTATCCACACTAAGTGTGGGAGGGTATACTCAGACGTGAGTCCCTTGCTCATTGCACCATCAGGATTCAAGCAAGCCGGGCCGACGACGGCTGAAATGCCAGAAACCGGTCCCCGGAAGCTTGTCTCCTTCCCAGTATAAGAATTGGCTTGGTAGTTTGGTTTGCCCTGTTCCCATCATGCACTGGGACAGGAACAGACTAATTTGCATGTAGCCAGGTTCTGAGCTGGGATGGTGCAGTGAGCTAAAAAACGGTGATGGATCAAGCCCTGATCTCTTGACTGAGTAGGAGTATTCTGCATCATTCAGAAACTCTGTCCATCACCTATTCCAAAATTAAAACATTCTACCATAAACACTAGAATAGAATAATGCTTTCATTGGTTTATGTAATATACTCTTATGCACAAAAAGGACTCGTTGAATCATTGTCTTCATTTATGTAGACAAGTCCTTGCACATTTTCTGATCTTTGTGAAGATTAGAATGGTAACTGGCAGTGTCTCTGGATCGCTTAGCATGTACAATGCTGTAATTCAGCAACAAACATGGTGGTAAAATATGTGGTGAAAAGGCACAACCCCAATGATATGGTGCAAGCCCCCTCCACTTTTTTGTTTTTGTTTGAATGAATGTGTTGAATAATGGAACCAGCTTCTCTCTCTAGTCGATTCCCTGAAAAAGTCTTACCAAAACTGGTATTGACTTTTTCCCAACAGTAGGGTCCGCATGAGGGGACACACCCGTCTGGTCTCATATCTTTGGAACAGACAGGGGTGGGTGGCCAATTATGCAATGTTTTGCCCTGGCCTGTCTTGGCGTCCAGATAGTGATGAGCTGTGACATTCTGGAGTTCTGTTTTACTGACTTCTGAGTGGCAGACTGTAAAGGTGCATGTTGTCGAGGTGGGGGGTGTCTTAGGACAGAGCCTAAAATTGCCCTACTACTGAGTACAGTTAAAGGATGTTCAAATCCTCCGTGTTCATCACCTATAAGGATGAGTGCATGCTGCCTATTTCTTCAGGTATATACTGGGGCCGCACATTAACCTCTTCTTTATTTGCCTGCAGTGGTTGCTAACACTGTGTCGTGCCTTCATGTGGTTGCACGTAACAGACATCGCTATTAACAAGCATGGTGGAAGTCGCTTCATCACTCTGGAATTAAAAAATGTATAGCGCAATTAGCACATTTATTTAATTAGTTAGTATTAACCCATTAACATTGCCTTTTTGGGAAGTAAAAAAAAACATTAATGAGTAGCAAGTTTATATCGCATAATGTCGTTGTGATGAAAGCATAAAATCCAAAGTAATTTTAGGATTTTTTTTTCTTGTTTCTGTCATTTTCATCTTTATCACGTAGTTTGTGGTATGCCCTCAGTTTTATGATCCGGTCTTACGTTTTTCTGGCCCGAAAGACCTCCGTTACTGGTGTATCCGAAGTGCAAAGTGTCATGTGCAATAGTTTTCTTAAGTTCATTTGATATACTATTAAAGTACACACCGCAAAATAAACTGTCATTTGGCAGTGTTTTTTATTTTTTTTCTCCTAGGTTTTATAGGTTTGTCTGGGTGACCTTGTGTGTCTATCTCCAATGTGTAGTTGTTGCCTGGTTATGTTTGCTTATGTATGTATTCTCCCTTTTGTATGCCTGTACTGTTGTATATGTATGCGCTATATGGTGATCCGGTCCTATTGACTTCAATACTACTTGAAATCTGGATCTTTGTGAAGCGAGTGGTACAATTGTGCTACAATTCATTTTACATGTTTTTTTACTGTTTCTAAGCATCACTTACCTAAAACTGGCGTTGTTGGTTCTACGTGTATTTCATGCTGTCATATTGTTGCTTGTTTCTTGGAGTGGCAGTGGTAGTTTTCGAAACCTCATTAATTTTAAGGGATTTTCACCCAACCATCTTTATTGTGGTGGATGAAATCCATATATGCAGTTCCACAATTCGAATGCCCCCTATTACTTTACCTGCAAGCCGATGTTAGGATAGAAAAATATATATTAAATAGTAAGAAAATGTTTATTTGAAGGGCCTCTTTAAGCTCTCTGGATAGCACCCTGGGGCGTGTCACCCTCGTGATGTTTAATGTGTCCGCCTCCCATTAAGTGCTTTTACTGCAGTGCACCAGTGACTTTCTTTAATACCTGAACAGTACTTTCCATTACCAAACTCTCAATATCCCCTTTATCCATTCTAAACTGGAATTAATCCTTGGTTATCACTTTACCCTAGTATGGCCAAAGCCAATGGGACAGGCTGCAATGTGATAACCGCCTCTGTGATGCCTTTGTTAATGTGATGGAAGACCTACGGACTTTCCCCATGCTCTACAAGCACATCAATTTTCTGAAGGCCGCATTAAAATCCGATCACGTACGAATCCATCCGATCACGTACGAATCCATCCAATTACCAAAAATCTAAAAAGAGGAGCCTATAAAGTCAAAGTAAACTTTAAATGTACAATACAAACTATTTGTGGCAGGTTCTGAAATTGAAGGTTTCTTATGGTTCTTTTTTCTCCCGACAGACCGCATAAATGATCTCGCTGATGCCAGTGATTTCAGCGACCTCACGAGGATGGTCCTAGTCAATGCCATCTACTTCAAGGGCAGCTGGAAGTCCCAGTTCAGACCAGAGAACACCAGGACTTTCTCGTTCACAAAAGACGATGAAAGTGAAGTGCAAATTCCAATGATGTACCAGCAAGGAGAATTCTACTATGGTATGTAATAACGACTTCAGTACAGTCCTAGTTTTCTATATATAAAGGTTTTGATTATTTAGTTTCTTTTTCTATCTATAGCTAGTAGCTGAGGATGTATTTTTTTTTATGGGGAAGATTAAAACCATTAAGCTGAAAGGAACGGTCTATGAATTGTATATTTTGGTTTCAAATGTAGGGGTAGGTGTCCCAAGCTTGCAGTCCTTGAATGTATGTATGCAAAACCTGATCACCATACTTTTTGAAGTTACTCACTAGTGATGGCCTGGTTTTTCAAAGTGCATGTCAGTCTGAAATAGAAAAAAATATTGTTTAATGGAAGAACCTCGGACACACCCATACACAACACAAACGCACACATTGTCCATCTCTACTTTTTTTTTTATTCCTCTTTCCTTCTCTCACGCTCTCTGAGCTGTACATGTTTAGTGAACTCTTGTTTCGTCAACTGGCACCAGGTGAAACCTATCCTGCCTTATGACCCTAGGACACCGAGTCGAACAGGGAAAGAAACCGTTAACGTTCGAAGGCGGTCACATTAAAGGTAAATGCTAGCAGACCAAACAGGTGGCTTCAGGAAGAGGCACGCTGGATTAAATAAAAAATTAGCTAGGTCAATAGCAAGTTGAACCAAGTCCTATGTCCTGCAAGGTTAGCCATGCAAGTTGATATCATGCTTAGTAGTCTAGAAAAGCGGTAAGCTAAAATAAAGGGGTGCAAACATCTTACCAAAACAAGCATTGACATAGCCAATAGGTCTTGCTTTTAGGACCTTATAAGTGTTTAGCCAGAGATTTTGGCTTTGAAAATGTCTTTAAGCTATGTTGTAGAGCAGCGTGGGTGCTGTGCATCATGATGATAAAAGATAGATCGATAAAAGATAATCAATAGAAGATAGATAAAAGATAGCTAGCTAAAATTAGATATATTAAAGGCAGATGATATGTAGCTAGAGATATAAAAGATAACTCTGCTGTTTGAGGACTAAGTCTAATTTGTATGTAACCCGAGGGATAGCTCTGATGTTTGAGGTCCAAATCTTTAAGTTCTGGTAAACTGAGGGTAACCCTCATGTGCGAGGCATGAGTTTTTACATTTGTGTGTGTAACCTAAGGGATAGCTCTGATGTTTGAGGCCTGAGCCTGTAATTTCTGTGTAACCCGAGTAAAAGCCTTCCTGTGTAAGACCTAATTATTTGAATTGTATCAAGTTCCTTCTAATGGTATGGGTATGAAGTGCTTTAAAAGGAACATTCCACATCACTGTAACAGGCTGGACTTGATTTGGATTTCTCTTTGGCCATTTGTGCTTTTCTTACAGGTGTCGCCCACAGTTACGGCTGTATGGGCCACGGGTGGCCATAAGGTCACTTATTAAGCAACTTTACCAGCAGCAGATGTGAGGAAGTAGCGATTAAGTGTGTTCTTTCGTGACCTGTCTCAAGGGAATGAAGTCAGAAAAAGAACACCGCGTCTGACGTTTTACCTCTGTTTTTGAATGCTCAGAGAAACTGCGCTAGGAGTGAGCACACTGAGTCATGTGCTTACCGAAGGTATGCACGATTGGCAACAAGCCTGGAATGTGGAGAAACCGTCATCCGTGTTGAAAAGGCGAATATGAAATAAAGCGTATACCACTCCACGAGAAAGGTGGGGGATGGGGGCCAGAAACAGCTGCTACTAATTGGTGGGAGTTACACTATGTAAAAAAAAATACGAGCTGTGACCGGGCGCAACCCCACAATAAGGGACTAAAGGAGCCAAGGCTCAGATCAGAGAAGCAGGGCCAGGGAAAAAGTCCAGGCAAAGCACTGTTTACCACTACTATCGCCTGTTACCCCTGACTAACCAGCTTGGTGGCACGATAGGGTCTGGTGCAATAATCTTATGCTTTATGGCTTCCCAGCACTGTAAGTGCACTTAACCCCCGTAGTTGCCCCTGCGAACCTTCCCATGAAGCGGAGCACGCAATCCCCGCTGCACCCCGGAGACTGTCACCAACGCAGAAGGTGCTTCCTTGCAGTACCAGCGGTGCCAGTTTGCATCAAGTGCCTGCAGAATATAGTATGCCCTTTGGTTGCCATTGAGATCACGTGACCAATATACCTCCCCTTGGCTATTACGTCTACATTACAGCAGTGTTTTATTGAGTAGAGTGAGTGAGTGCCGCATGGTCCAAATGCTTGTAGCATATCGCTTCCCCTAATGGAGTCCTGTTTGGAAACATTCGTCCACCGTCCTGTTGGAGGACGTGCAACAGTGGAGATGAATGTGTACAGGGTCGCAAATGGGGTTGGAGCAATTTAAAGGAAGCGGCACGGTTATACCTTCCATAGTAGCTGTCTGCTGCCCCGGCAGCTGCATCCTTATGAAGTAAAAGTGGTAAAATGGTGCGGCCATGTTAAAGCTGTGTGTTCACAGCACGGACAAATTCAGTGATAAGTGTGCGCCAACAAACTAATAAATCAAATCATAATGCGCTATGTAATGGGGGCTGTCGCCACAAAGTCAAACAAGAACAAGCTCGCGAGGGGTGTGCCCGCTTAAAATACAATCCAAAAGCGGCTAAATATATTTTGAGAAAAGCAAAGTAAATAGTGTATTTGGTAATGCTAGTATTTAAATAAGGTGGCACGTCTAGTGAGTGGTGTGCGATGTGCGCGCGCTGTAAGGGTGCCCGCGAGCGATGTGCTTAATGATCCATGCCGAGAAAGGAAAGCCAGATGGCGCCTATGTGCGTAACCGCACTTTTTAGACCACACAAAAAGCGTGTGGTCAGCTTTTTTAAGCCCCCTTGCTAAAAGTCTCTCTAGAGCTGCGCATGCGCACTGTCTGAGACGAGACCTAAAAAAAAATGCATGCAGTAAGTGTGAATTAGAGTAGGTCTCTACTTTAGTACAAAAGCATATATCTTTGCAACATTTTATGTTACTGAAAATCGACAAACAATATTGTGGCAAATTAATCTAGAGAACAGAATATAGAGGTAAAAATATTGAAGTATAGATTTACTATTCCTACTTACTTACACATGTACGTACTTTGAGCATGTAGGTACATATTTGTGGATTTGGGTATAGAAAATCAAGGCTTACTTAACCAGTCTATTTTATTTCGAATCTTCGGTCATCGATATCCTGTCACATCAAAATTGTGGATTCGATATTCAGGGGGCACACCTTTGCAGCAGCTGGGAGAAGATGTTGGACAGTGTTTCTTAGTTTAGCACTATAAACCAAATATTTCAAACTGCACACTTTATGCACGTGGCAGCACTCAGCCATGTAGAAACCAGGGTGAAGACCAATTGCACAGCACTGGCAATCTTATATCCTGTGTTGCCTAATGCAAAAAATATGGGTATAATGTTTGACCTTCACTTGTTGAATTTCCTTTAAAGGACATGGAAAAATAAAAACCAGCAGTCTCGAAAGGATTACACCTTTATTTTGCTGTCACATGCTCTTGATTGCAAACGTTCAGGTTTCACAGTGCTTGGGAGAATACTCATAGCTACAGCCAATAATTAATTAGAAAGAGCAATTTAATGAGGTTTCACAATTTTGTAGCACGGTAAATCACCACAGACCACATCATTCAGTTGAGTTTCACCCCATGAAACCTCCTTGATTCCATTAAAATAGCTAAGGAGATTTTTTATTTTTAGTCTATTACTTTCATCACTTGTGAATAATATCTGCTAGGTTAACACTGTTCATCTCTGCACCCAGGATCTAGAACATCATTCCTGTATCTATCAGGACTGTCCAATGCTGCTCCATTTTGGAGCAGAGTTGAATTCTCACCTCTTTAAAGAACCCTGCATCACAATGTATTTACTGTCCACAGCCCAGCTTCCTCTCCTATTACTTGTTGACTAGGCTTGTTTTTAACACAGGTGCTCCTCTGTCTTTTGGTTAGATTTTTTTCTAGAGAAATACCATACACATGCATAAAAATGGAAATTATTCTTCAACTCATCCCAAGTTTTCATATTTTTTTAAATTCTGAATCCTCTCTTATGACCAATATTGAGATGGTTTATAAATAAGGAAATGTAGTATGTAGAAGTGGAACACACCTGAGCTCATATCATGGGAATGTGTGGTGCAAAGGGGGCAACAGCTGTGTCCATAATAGGTCAGGAAGGAACGTACCTAATATAGTACTTCAGTTCAGATCCATTTTAGAACTAATGTGCAGATTCACCTTGTCATAAACTCCTGTAATTGTTCACTTCCATTATGTCCTACAAAAAATAATGTTGTGTCTGTACACACTATTTAGTGATACTGAGTCTAGAGAAGGTATTTAATCTGTTTAACAGAATGTGGCTAGGCATGCAATGCAAATCTCCTATGACACAAGTCAGTGTCGCAGTTTTACTAGCAGAGAATCAGAGTTAAAGGAAAGAATTTCAGGAGTTTGATACACCCTCAGAAGATCTGCACCAATCTAGGTCTTTACATCAGGATGGTTCACTGGTGGAAATTATCATAGACAAACATATTGAATCTTGATCATCAAATAAATAAATTATGCATGTTTGTGTGAGGATTAAGTGAGAAATTGAAGAAGATATCTGGCAATGGAAATGCACAAAAAATTGAAACCCCACATTAAAGGGATATGAGTATATTTAGAATTATTGGTTTCAAATCGAATTTTCAAAGTTTAATAAAAATGGGATTAAAACGAGTGATATTTCTAATGGCATTTGAAATTGTTACGTTTTAGCTTGGAGCACATTTCTCCTTCCTTTATCTCCTGGCTGTCTTCTGTGTATTTAAATAGTATGTCAGTTCATCCTTTTGATTTGTTGACACAATTCAACCCTCATAGGACTTTAAAGTTTAGGGCTAGGACTTGGTGGTCACTTCTCCTAGATATCTCTACTTTGTATTAGAACATTGGAATATTGGAAGCTCCATTAAAAACAATGGAGTAGCTCCGGGCTTATAATGGCTGGTATAAGCCCGGAGCTCCAACATTACAGTGCTTCTTCGTTCACCGCTCTGGCTGTGAATAAAGTCTTCAGGGAGCCTGAGGGAATTTCATTCCCCTCGCGCACCCTAAAGCCTTTGTTTAATTTGTTGATCACTTTGCCCTCTAGTGGCAGAATGTTCTAATAGCCTTATAGCACTTCATAGATGGGCTATACCGGCTATTAAAGTCCCGCTGCCTTGTTAAAGTCCCTTGCCTTCGGCTCGGGCCTTTAAAGCTGTAGTAGGCCTTTAATAGCCGGTATAGCTCGCTATTCCCTATATTGGGTTTCGACTCCTTCAGATTGCTCTGCTACACTGGGTGGGTTCTTCATTAAGTATCTAGTTTGGTGTCTTCTGTTGCTTGGAGAAAGGAATCCATAATGGGGTTTGCTAGGCAGGATATAGTATGACCTTCATAACGTTCAGTATCTGAGGTCTGCTGGGACTTCCCTGGTACTTGCTGGTATAGTATATGACAGCTAGTCATGGTATTCCTAGTCTTTTTCCCTGAGCTGCGCCATCAGGGCAGCACCTTTTTCCAATTTAAACTTTACTTTTCAACCTTTCTTAAAAATATTTGGGGAATTTATTACTTTTCCCAAAATATTCCAGGACTTGAGTTAGAATAGTAAATCAACCTCCTGCAATATTTGGGGGAAATTTGCTTTCCCCCCCCCCCCCCAGAATAGTAAATCAACCTCCTGCAATATTTGGGGGAAATTTGCTCCCCCCCCCCCCCCCCCCCCCGGTGGCTGTGTTCTGACTGCCACATTATGACCTTGGTGGTCGTGCCACTCTGGGACCACCAACTCCACCTGGGAACAGCCGTTCCCTGGCGGTGGTGCTAAGGTGTTGAGTTAGTAATATGCTTTGCACGACAGCAGCGGTCCCACCAAACATGTTATGACTTTCCTCACCTGATTTCATGGAAGTCTTTCCTCTTGGCGATGAGGAAAGAAAGGAGGGCCCCCAACAGGCCTTCTTGTGCCTCACTCCATGTGGATGCACATAGGGGGGCACAATATGAGCCTTCCTGTGTGCATGCACCCCCAGTTCCAGCACGACCTAGACTTCACAGTCCATGCTGTGCTGGTACTTCTTTGACTTTCCCATTGCAGTTTCTATTTTATAGGCACCGCTGTATGAATGCCATAGAAACCAGTCACTAATAAAGTCCTAATACGGCAGGCGGTTTTCACGTGGGTTTGGCAAAGTGAGGGGGTGGGGGTCCACTTCAGCATTGCTAAGCTCTTAATTGGGCCTGAAGACTGTAGTTAGAATAGTACATCTAACCTGTCCGTCTGCCACACTGTTAGAAAAGGGGGTCTCTAGTTGCAAGGGTTTGCACCTTTGTCCAAGTAGGGACCCTTCTTCCTAGTCACGGTAAGGGAGTTACACTCTTAAAATAACCCCTGGACACCCCCTTGGTAGCTTGGCACGAGCAGTCAGACTTATCTCAGAAGCAGTGTGTAAAGCATTTGCATATAACCTACAGTAATACAGTGAAAGCACTACAAAAGGACACCACACCACTTTAGAAAAATATCCAATATTTTTATGTATCCAAAACAAGATCAAAACAATAATAATCCAACATACAGTGCTTTAAAATATATACTTTGGAGGATATCATTAAATTTGCAGAAATTCCTCCAAAACAAAGTTTTTACGAGTCTGTAGCTCCGTCCGGGGCTACTTTGATGCTGACAAGGGTCAAGACTAGAATTGACCGAGCCTAATGCAAATCAGAGTACTCCAGCACTTGGCATTGATTAGTGCTTGGACAATGTAATGGATGTTCCTCAGACTCTTCTAGCATCCTTCTTTGCTTCCATACCACACTTTTCGGTCCCCAGGGACAATAATCCCCGGGGCATGGCCAGGTCCTTATGGACCACAGCCCGCAGTCCCTGCCAGCTGTCCGCCTCCTTTGGGAGCAGGCATTGCTTTTGGGAAGAGGGAGCACCAGGGCTTTGTGGGGGGCTCGAGCCCCCACAACATTTATTTAGAAAACCAAGCCCCAGGGAGGTGGCAGTCCCCGGGGATAGGGCTGCCCAGGTGGCCCCTGCATTTACTAGACATAGCCCCGGAAAGATGGTGGTCCCCCGGGCTCCTTGGAAGGGGCTGGATACCCCCCCCCCATCTTCAGAATTTGGGCCCAGGGAGGTGGCTGCGAGGTCGTGTTAACCACATCGCTGCTGCACATTTTCCCCTCCGGTGCTGAAGGCTTCAGATTTTCATAGTTTCATGACGAGCTCAGCTCGTCATCAGCACAGCTCCACTGTGCCTCATGACGAGCTGAGCTCGTCATGAGCATGGAAGGGGTTAAATAAAATAAAATATGCTTTTATTTTGGTTGTGTGTGCCCTGTGGGACCCCTGATCAGGCCTTGGAGGTCAGGGTGTTTCGACCTTGCCCCCTTTTCTTGTTTTTTTTTTTTAATTCTTCTTTTTTTTTTTTTTTTTTTTTTTTTACCTCTTTTGACCTTTTTGCTTTTGACTGTTCAACTGAGCCACAAGATGGCTGCCAACACTTCTGGTTTGAAATGTTGCCGCCAATCAGATCTCAGGGACAAGATCGGGAGGGTTCTCTGATCCTACGCGGCCAAATTTGTATATCTGAGTAATGATTACATTTCTCTGGAACTACTGAACGGACTTGCACTATTTAACAAAGAGTGCACTCTGGAACAAAAGCTCCCTTTCTGCCAAATTTTGTGCAATTCCATTCAGCAGTTCGGGCGGTAGGTGTGTCAACAGTTTCCGATGGAAATTAACATGGAGAAAACGCGTTTGGGACTCCTCTGGGTTTTTCTCATCCCAAAACTTGCAACACGGCAGCTGAAGTGAGTGGGCCATTAATTTTGAAAAATTCGCGAAGATTCGTCAAATGG
Organism: Lissotriton vulgaris; assembly: GCF_964263255.1. NCBI lineage: Eukaryota > Metazoa > Chordata > Amphibia > Caudata > Salamandridae > Lissotriton > Lissotriton vulgaris. The sequence continues at coordinate 1,010,056,079 of NC_141699.1, read as the reverse complement.
TGCCACAGATCTTGGCAAAAATAAAAACGCTTTTTGAATAGAAACAGGGTCCTAACTATAACTACCCACTGGCGACCGCCAGTAGGTGATATATTATACACTATTTCATGGTAAAGGCTTTGCATACTAAATGCTGTTTGCCCATACTTCCTTTGCCCTGCTGGAAAGCTTTGAGGTCCAAAAGTCGATCAAGTTCCAGGGTTAGAGTGGTGACCGTTTTTTGCTGAAACCTACCTTAGTTGTGTCGGTATGAAACCGCACCAGGGTACTTGTGAACCATGAACTTCTACTTTACATTCACTTTTTATAGCATGCATTTTTCCTTAAAACGTGGGGACTGGTTACGTTGCTGGTTGGATGAGTGTCAGACTGGCATCGTTGCGGTAAAGGGACCGGCCGACAGTCTGCAGTCCTGACCGCCAAATTAGAATCCGACCGCTGTAAAGGCAGTAGGAAACATGCCTCTTTGCATTGAGGCTTGTGCTGAGCCTGTAAAAGGGCCGCAGCACTAGCCCCAATGCCAAAAGGCATGTTTTTAAACCTCCTTGCGATCTGTGGCAGGCACCTCCCGGTGCCTGCCACATGGCGCATCGATGTCTGTGGGCGTGCCTGTGGTGCCCCCTGGCCTCCTTGTGGAGGGGCTGGGTCCCTGCTATGGGTCCTCAAAGTCTATTTCTGACAGCCTTTCAATGGCAGTCCGACTGCCTTTGAAATGCCATCTGAAAGGGCCATCGTAATTCCTACGGTGGTGCTTGAGTAGACACCGACCTCATTGTAGGGATTACATTCCGACCGCTGGGCCGATCAGCTCTTTGAGCCTGTTTGAACCGCATCTGTCGGTCCCTCACCCATGTGGTCGAACCAACAAGATTGTAATGCGGCGGTCTGACCGCTGCTTCAGATGTTGGTGTAACCGACATCTAGTTGCCATCGGAGTCTGTCCCACCAACATCATAATGAGTCCTTATTAATCTCATCTTGTATCCTGTTCCCCTTATCCGATTTTAAACTTTTTAAATATTTTATTTTGTATTTCTAGAACTGGTGAGGTTCAGTTGTTTTAAATGTATTTTTATTTCAAGTTTAAAATATCTAAGGCACAGTTTCACCAAAATGTACCTTCGCTTTTTTTTATTCTGTAAAATGTATTCTATACTAAAATTACTCAAAGTCAAAATTAATTTAGGATGAATCTGGAATTCATTTAAATTTAGCTATTATTAAAATGCAATCTCTTCTTTCTCCATCATTAATTTCTGCTCAAATTTTCTACCTATTGTCTCCCTTGTAAATTATTTCGTAAAGTATGAAAGCTATAGGACTTTTACAATACTGCAATTTCAAGCCCACAGATGCAAAAATAAAGCGGTGGACAATTGTCTATCAGAAATTGAGTGAGATATAGCCATTTCATTGTATTCCAGTGAGATCTTTTATGTACAAGAGTGCAAAAGTAATTGATTGCATGTCTTTTATCTCTGGGTTTTATGTTTACAGTAGGTTGAATTCTGGAGCACAATTTGAGTTTGCAAATTAAAAGAATTACTTTGTTTTGGCTACGGAAGGTTAATCAAATCTGTTTCTAAAAACGAGTGTAATTTAATTCATAGAATTGTACGTTGGAAGATGCTTTCTATAAGTATTTTACTGTCCATGTGGGTATGGAAATGTGTTCCCTCTTCATTTGAATTAGAAATGGAAAGTTTACAGTTTGACACCTATATATGGTATCCTGTGAAGTGTTTAAAGAATAGAGAACATACCAGACAAATGGAAAAAAAATGGTAAATGATGACAGATCTCCTCTTGATGTGAATGATATTGCGTTAAATTCTTCATAAAACTTGTTACAGGGGAGTTCAGTGATGGGTCCAATGATGCAGGAGGAACTTTTCAAGTTTTGGAAATACCGTACGAAGGTGATAAGATGAGCATGATGATCGTCCTTTCCAGGCAGGAAGTTCCACTGGCCAAATTAGAGCCGCTTATTAAAGGGCCACAGATTCGAGAATGGGCCGGCGCGGTAAAGAAACAAAAAGTGGAAGTTTATGTTCCAAGGTAAGTGCTGTTTCAAATCTGCCTGTCAAAAGCAAGTTTTTGTACTCTTTTCTGCTTTCTTTGGTAATTAAGACAGTTTTAATGGTAGACAAATATTAGGTGTGTGAATTTTACAATAATACTATGATCTTTATATTAAACTGAAAGAAGTGTTTTTATATTGAACAATTTTCAAAATATACCTGGCGATAGAGAATTAAGTTTCATCACCCCCTTTCACATGCATGCAGTGAACTGTCACTTGAACACAATGAAGCAAAAAAAAAGATTGAAATTCCTAGTTCCGGACTGCCATACACGTGCTCCAACTTTTTTTTTTTTAGTGGGGGGGGGGGGGAGGGGGAGAGGGGTGAATGCCACATATTATTTGTATTCGATTGATCCCTAAATGTGTACTTTACACTGATCTTAACCATACTTATCTCCCCGCTCACTGGTATTTGCACTTTATTTCAATGTTGCCGACGTTTGGCTTAGAACCTGCAGCCTTTCTAGAGTTAAGATATTTGAGACCCAAGCGAAAATGCCCTTTCCGAGGTCTTAGCCATTCGAGACCAGCTTCTTCCATTTTGGAATCTCCCCAGCGAAAATAACCTGTTTTGTGCTTTGAATCCCCAAGGTTTTCCAGGGTTAGCCCTTTTGACCAAGGTTAAATACGCAAAATCTTAATAAGGACTAAGACCTACGCTTCGTTTTGTACCTTGGAGTCTTGTGTTAACGTTTGAGACCGTCTCTAACTAAAGTACTCTATAGTCGGCTTTGAACTCCACCCACGGAAATGGCAAACTAATTTAATTACTAAATGCTAGTACAATGCTAATATGGCTTAATATCAGGCCAGAATTGCTTCCCTATATACCATTTTTCCCAGAAGCGATACCGGCATACTTTCACTACATATTTTCCTGGTGACTGTAAGCTTACATTGTGTCTTCTTTCCTACTGATTCAGGTCTTGACATTTCAATCTGCCATGCCAATATGTAACTGGTGTTGCAAAGATTCAGTATTACAAAGTTAACAAAGCAAATTCTCTGCTTTCATATTGGTGCCTTCAGTTACTCCAGTATTAGAACTTTCATAGATTCCCATTGCTTGTATCATTCCCCGTCGTCGGAATGGGAGCCTCGGTAATAATATATATATATATATATATATATATATATATATATATATATATATATATATATATATATATATATATATATATATACCTAGGTAAATACACCCTAATAGGTGTAAAAAGGTAAAAAATTAGGCCTAGGCCTCATTATCTTTTGTAGCCTATTGGTGTCATTATGTAAAAAGACCCAAAGTCCCCTTAGCAACCAATCAGATCAGCCTCACCCTGTAGAACCTTCCTGAGAAAGCTCAGAGCCTCAGATTTTCTACCGCTTCGTTGGTGACAGGGAGTCTCCTTAGAGCTCTGCTCTAACTTCAACTTGAGGTACTGTTTAAACAGTTTTCTTGAAGGATTTCTTTCAGCTTTGTCATGGCTGATAAGGAAAAGAAGAGCCTTTTCAGGTCTTGTGCCACTTGTGGCAAAAAACAACTTTATACAGAAGATCAACATAAGGACTGTATTTACTGTCTATACCCAGACCATAAGGTTGATGGGTGTAGTATATGCAGGAGAATGTCTGTTAAAACCCTCCGTGATCGTGAAGGACGGCTGCTTCTGTGGCTTAGGAAGTTGGAAAGGAGGGATGAAGTGGTTTCTGGTGATGAGGAAGATGCCAGATCATCATCTTCAAAGACTTCATTGAAGAGGGGCGGATCGTCTGTGGACATTTCAACTGAACCCCCCTTAAAGGCTATGCGTGGGACCTCTGATAGGTCTGGCAAGCCAGGGCCTATCGAATCTCCTCACGTGAGTGTAAAGGAGAGGGAAAGGCAGGCACTGCAGGTGCAAAGGGCTAAACTGGATGAGAGCTCGGCTGGGCCTTCCCACCAGGTTAAAGTAGCCAAGTCCGTCAAAAAACCGACTGTAGAGGCCTCTACAGGGGTCAAGAAGGACTCTAAAGCATCTGAGGTAATTTTTTCTCCTCAGTCGTCGACGAGCCATCCAGCGAGGACGAGGACGACGACGAGAGCGTCGACGAGGACCTCGATGTCGATTCCGTCGAAGACTGGATCGACGACGGCGTCGTCGACGATAACCACGTCGACGGTTACCACCACGTCGACGAAGACCATCCCGTCGACGATGACTATTCCGTCGACGGTGGCAATCTCGATGGCGACGATCCCCGTCGACGACGACGAGCCCGTCGACGATGACAGTTCCGTCGACGATCCCGTCGATGATGGTGAGCCCGTCGACGATGACAGCTCCGTCGACGATGATGAGTCCGTCGACGATGATGGTTCCGTCAACGATGCTGTCGACGGTGAAGGGACTCTCGTCGACGGTCCCGTCGACGACGATTCAGAATAAGGAAACGGTGGAGTTGTTTTCAACGCCGTTGACGACAGGAGCGCCAGAAAACAGCAGAAGGAGGATAACCCCAGATATGACTTCTCCAAGGAAAGTACCTTCACTACCTCCACCCCTTTTGTTGGATGAAGATGATTACTCAGAAGAGGAGAATGAGATGTATGGGGATGCTTACAGTCCATCTCAATTGAATCTGAAGTACCATGATTCGGATTTGGATGAGGAGTATTATTATCAAAAGGAACAGCGGCCAGAAAGACAAGTTGCATACCAGGAAACCCAACCACAGCAGGGCATGGTAACGATGCCTATGAGTCTTTTGACAGACTTAAGGGCAATGCTGGAGGAGTATAGGAGCAGACAAGGGTCGCAACCTGTGGAAGGTCAAGCACAGGTTCAACCGCAGGTGGTGGCAGCACAGTCAGTACGGCCTGCACAGGAAGAACATGAGAGGGAATATCCTCGGCAAGTCCAAGTGGATACCTCGGATGAAGATGAAACGGGGCAGAACCAAGATCAAGACCAGGATAGTGAATGGAACCAATATATAGCTCCGGATCCGGCTTCACCAGTGCCAGACCCGGTCGACTCGCCTCCGGCGGATGTAGGAGGTTTCTTCAGTTTGATGGAAAGAGCCACAGCGCGCTTTAAGTTAGCGATGCCTACAACATCTACGGATTGTTTCTTGTACGATTTTAAAGAGGCATACCGTAAGGCCGTGCGCTCGATTCCCATTGTAGAGCACATATGGGAGGAAGGGAAGAAAGTGATGCAGACCCCAGCGACGGTCATTCCAACTCTTCCGCGCTTGGAGAAAAAATATAAAGCTCCTGATGACAGTCCCGCCTGTTTGATTGGACAACCTAGACCAGACTCGGTCATATCGCAAGCGGCACAGAAGAGATCGCGGAATCCTTCGGCCACCCTCACGACTCCGCCAGACAAGGAGGGTAGAAGGTTGGACAACGCTGGGAAGCGTTTTTCGTCGATGGCTAGCTTGTTGGTCAGAGCGGCGAATGCCTTGGCGATCCTAGCAAGGTACGACCGCCAGATGTGGAGTGATGTGGCACACTATGTGGATCTGCTAGCGGATGACCAGAAAGCGGAAGCACAGAAACTTCTGGAAGAAGGACAACGTTCCTCTTCAGAGATGATTGACTGCGCGATGGACATCGCCACCATCTCTTTCCGTGCTCTGGGCAGTGCAGCGGTTCTTCGGCGACAAGGGTGGCTGCGAGCTACATACTTCCGGCCAGAGGTCCAGAATAGGATTTTGGACTTGCCCTTTGACGGGGACATGTTATTTGGGAAACATGTCGATGAGACCCTACAGGGTATAAAGAAGGACACAGAGACAGCAAGGGCTCTGGGGAACCTGCAATATAGGAAGACACCGTTCCGTGGAGCATGAGGAAGAGGCTTCACTTCACCTAGAGGAGGTTATCAGCAACAGCGATATTCACAGCAGTCGCAGTCGTACAGGCCTCAGTACGGCAATCAATACTATCAGCGGCAGTCGCAATCCCAGTCTTTCTCTCGCCAGAACGCTCGTGGACGACAGGGGCGTCAGGGCAAGGACGCTGGCAAGCGTCAATAGCGGCCTCCTGACTCTGCCAACTGTTCCTCCGCTTCTGGGATCTCCAGTGGGCGGCAGGATATCACAACATCTGAGCAGCTGGGAAGAGATTACATCGGATCAGTGGGTATTAAACATCATCCGAAATGGGCATACTCTAGAATTCCAGGAATTTCCACCTACAAGAGCTCCCCACGCCACTACTTCGAAACATCTGAACCTTCTTCAAGAGGAAGCTCAACAAATGCTTCAAAAAGGGGCGATCCAACGTGTTCCCCTATCACAAAGGGGAGAAGGTTTCTATTCAAGATTTTTTCTGATCCGCAAAACAAAGCAAAAGTGGCGTCCTATCCTGGACTTGAGGGAGCTCAACACCTATCTCACGAAACTGTCGTTTCGGATGATTTCACTCCAGGACATATTGCGCCTCTTGAACCCAGGCGACTACATGGAAACATTAGACCTGGAAGATGCCTATTTTCATATCCCGATCCATCCAGCTCACAGACGTTTCCTTCGCTTTACAGTAGGCAAGAGTCACTTCCAGTTCATGGTGCTCCCATTTGGATTAAAGTCCGCTCCTCGGATATTCACAAAGGTACTGGCACCGGTAGCAGCATTTCTGAGGAGACAGTCGCTGGAAGTATTCCCGTACTTAGACGACTGGCTGCTGAAGGCCCCAAGCTTACAAGAGGCATCGAAGGCAGTGAGCACATGCTTGAACCTCTTTATTCATCTGGGTTTACAACTCAACAAGGAAAAATCAGTTCTTCAGCCGGCAGGTACGGTGAAGTTCTTGGGAGCGATACTCGATACTCAGGTGTGCAAAGCCTTCCCATCGGAAGAGAGACAGATGGAACTCATATCGTCAGCCACTCGTTTGCAAAAGAGAAGTTGGATGACAGTCAGGATGTACAAATCTCTTCTAGGGTCGATTTCATCCTGTATTCAATTGATTCCGCATTGCAGACTGCGAATGCGCCCCCTGCAGGAGGAACTGGACCTTCAGTGGAGACAAGTGGAAGGTTCGTTCGACGACAGGGTGACGGTTACCCAGCGGATGAAACGGTCGGTTTCATGGTGGATGAAAAGATCTCACCTCACTGTGGGACTCAGTTTCAAGGCTGCACGGGCTCCTCACGTCATTACCACGGACGCTTCTCTTCAAGGTTGGGGAGCAGTCATGCAAGACCTCCAGGTCAGTGGTCACTGGACTCCGGAAGAACGTCGTCTACATATCAACGTTCTGGAGCTAAGAGCTATTCGATTGGCAATGTTGGCTTTCCTCCCAAGGATTACAAACTCAGCAATCCTGGTGCGGACGGACAACACCACCGCAATGCATTACGTCAACAAGCAGGGAGGCACAAGATCGCCACTGCTTTCACAGGAAGCCCAAATACTGTGGGAATGGGCGATATCGCAGAACATCACACTCGTAGCAGAACACCTTCCAGGAGTATGCAACACGAAGGCGGATACGCTAAGCCGCCTGAGAGCAGTCTCGCACGAGTGGGAATTGGAGAACGCAGTGATCAAGGACATCTTCTTCCGTTGGGGGACCCCAGCGATCGACCTGTTTGCAACACCAGGGAACAAGAAATGCCGGTGTTACGCAAGCAGGGAACACCATCGAGGGTCACTGGGGAATGCCCTTTCGATGTCCTGGTCAGGCGCGTTTGTTTACGCCTTTCCGCCATTTCCCCTGATTCCTCGAGTCCTCAAGAAACTCAAGATGGACAGGTGCAGGATGATACTAATAGCGCCTGCCTGGGCTCGCCAGTTTTGGTACACGGAGTTGCTTCTTCTATCAGAGACACAACCCATTCATCTGCCACCCAAACAGACACTTCTATCAATGTACAACGGCCAGGTTCTTCACCCGAATCCGAGCTCGCTTCAGTTGACGGCTTGGCTCCTGAATACAGAGAGTTTAAGGATTTAAACATCCCAGAGGAATGCAGGACCATCTTGGCACAGGCACGAGCCCCTAGCACTAATAAGACATATAGAGCGAAATGGAAGAGGTTCCATTTGTGGTGTCAGAGGGAAAAAGTACATCCTTTCTCGTCCGCTCCGCATCAACTCTTACCATATATTCTATCGTTGGCACAAGCAGGTCTGGCTCATGCTTCTATCAAGGTCCACTTGGCAGCTATTTCCAGGTATAGGAGAACAAGATCGGGCCCCTCTCTATTGTCAGCAAGAGTAATAAAACAATTCCTGAAAGGACTGTTTAGAGTTTTTCCGCCAGTTAGGCCCCCACCTCCGGTGTGGCACTAGAATGTGGTCCTGGCTCAGCTGATGAGACCGCCATTTGAGCCAGTACATAAAGCGGACCTGAAGTTCCTATCATGGAAAGTGGCGCTTCTTTTGGCACTCACCTCTGCAAGGAGAGTAGGAGAGCTTCAGGCTTTAACTATCAAAGAACCCTTCTTGCAGTTCAAGAATGATACAGTGATCCTACGGATGAACCCCAAGTTCATTCCGAAGGTACCGACAGACTTTCATCTTAAAGAGCCAGTGGTTTTGAAATCTTTTTTTCCTCGACCTTCAACCCAGGCTGAGAGGACACTTCATTCTCTGGACGTTCAGAGATGTTTGAAATTCTATCTACAACGCACAGCTGGATTTCGAAAAACACCCCAACTGTTTGTGGCTTTCGGAGCCCCAAGGAAAGGATTTCCTTTGTCAAAACAAGGGATATCTAGATGGATAACTAGTGCGATCCGGTTCTGCCACCAGGCGGCAGGCAAACCTTTACAAGGACAGGTGAAGGCACATTCCACAAGGTCGATCTCAGCATCAACGGCGCTGTTTGCTGGAGTATCCATAAAGGACATTTGCAGGGCAGCCACCTGGAGCAGTACGCACTCCTTCACGAGACATTACTGCCTGGAGGCGGCTGCAAAGGAGGATTCGGCTGTAGGACAGGCAGTCCTGAGAAATCTCTTCCAATAAGAGGTGAGCTTTCCTCTCTTCCCTCCTCCTGTTTTTTCAAACATTTCGTTTATTATGCTTTGTTACTGCTTTATGGTTGTTATAATCTGTGATGTCATTAGTTTATAATGATTCTGTAACTGTGCACGAAATGTTTGAGGTATGCTAACTGCTATCTACTCTGATACAAGCAATGGGAATCTATGAAAGTTCCAATACTGGAGTAAGAAACAAGTTACTTACCTGTAACTTTAGTTCTCCAGTATTGGTAACTTTCATAGATTCCCATGCGCCCACCCGCCTCCCCTGGGAAAGCTCACTTTAGGGCTAGGTGATTATGTGGCAAAGCAAAGGCTACGAAAATCTGAGGCTCTGAGCTTTCTCAGGAAGGTTCTACAGGGTGAGGCTGATCTGATTGGTTGCTAAGGGGACTTTGGGTCTTTTTACATAATGACACCAATAGGCTACAAAAGATAATGAGGCCTAGGCCTAATTTTGTACCTTTTTACACCTATTAGGGTGTATTTACCTAGGTATATATATATATTATTACCGAGGCTCCCATTCCGACGACGGGGAATGATACAAGCAATGGGAATCTATGAAAGTTACCAATACTGGAGAACTAAAGTTACAGGTAAGTAACTTGTTTCTTATTTTTGCCATACTCTTTAAATGCTCATAAGGTAGGCCTGTGCTCGCGCACTACCTTCCATCATACATATACACAATTTTCCTATTGAATCCATGGATGTCCAGTATTTCTGCTTATGTTCTTTCCCTCTCAAATATTTGCTCCAGTGGTGCTTCCTGGTTCATTTTTGACCCCCCTGTTTCATTTAATTGATTAGCTGACATCTAAGTGATTGCTCTTACTAAATATTTCCTCAAGGCTTGGACTTTGTAGGCTTTACCTTGAATTTTCTCTGCGGTATTGTACACATTTGGAGCTTAACCGAAGTTGGCCTGTCACTTATCTTTTACAAAAAGAAACTGAAGGACTAGGTGGAACCAAGGGATCAGTAGTGCAATGGACCAAAGTTATCCAAAGCATTAGTTTGGCAATGCCACTGCTGCTGCAGTCTTTGCCTCTATTACACCAGATGACAAACTGTTTTTGGAACTGGGTTCCAGTGTGCCCACAGACTGCGTTGAAGGAGTTGCTACATCAAGCTTGTTGTTTTGTACGCCTACAAGTGGAAGATCCCCTGCAGCTGATTTGCCAGTTCACTTTAATATACCAGAAGGACCCCCCCCCCCCCAATTCATGCCATTGAAAACCGATGAGGGGCCTTAAGATCACAAAATACAGCAGTGAAGCTTAGCAGCTGACTTTGTCACACCTGGAACCTCATTCAGGTCACTGCCAAGCAGAATTAGGCACAATATGGAGCCTCTCAAAAGCATTAGCATGGACATACACATCTGAAAAGAGAAAAAAGACGGTCAAAGCATGAAGAAATAAAAAATACCAAAATGAAACGGTGCACAAAGATGAGCATGCAAAAAAACTCAAGGCTCTAGCACCAGGAGAACTTGCTAGTAACAAAGCATAAACTGTGCTGACTCCTCCTCAGATCACTTACCACAGACCTCTTACTCCATCTGACCTTTCACCAATACATGTGGAGCAGTTTTTTTTGGGGGGGGGAGGGGTGGGCGTGTGGGGGGGGGGGGGGAGTAGTTTAAAAAGGCTGTGAACCACAGGTTTTAGTTAAACTTCTGAAACTTGATGCAGTTAAATTTATCGTATTGCATTGTCGCATTATTTGTATAGCGCTTACTACTATTTTTTTGGAGGGTGTTGAAGCAGTTTCCTATATGGCTAGCATGCCACACCTTGTAGTGTCATAGCCTTTGTTTGCTACTGTTTGGGAAATGGTTCCATCTTGTATATGGTGACCTCTGAGGACGCAGTGCTTGACTATGTGATGAAGGAATAAGTATGAGACCAGCGTGCTGTTTATGGTTGTCAATAAGCTAGTAGTTTTCTTTATGGTATTTCTTCTGATCATAGTCCTCTAAGCTGGTTACCAAACGGTGTTGTCCTTTCTGAGATATTTAGTTTAAAGTTTACGGTCCTGACCAGGTGAAGGTTACATTGAGAAATGGTGGAGAGATCTGTTGAGATGGACTTTTAATATCATTCAATATCAGATTGTCTTTGTGAGATGTTAAACTGCTATAGTATGCAACTTGTTGGGACCTGCAGTGGTGGACTAAATCAAAATCTTCCATTGGCCAGCGGCATACTATCTTTTCAGTTCTTCCATGCCACCTTACATGGTTTAGACAACCTCATCCAGTAACTTACCACTTTGCGTTAGTGCCCCCGAGCAGAGGGAAAGGTATCAGGGACCCTACTCCCTTGCTATATAGGTCACAGCGTTTCTTTCTGGTTGCGTCTTCTTTGAAGGCTAACACGGTGTTTGAAGCCACCACTTGTCGTTGTGTTAACAGACTATCAAAATAAACCCTTAATGGGGATTACCAGGAACATTACTTTCCTTTTTATTTACCTGTATGTTTCTAAATTATGCAATATGTATAGTTTTTTTTTTTTGCAGGAAAAATGTAATTTCCTGGCTAAATTTAAATAATGGATTACTGCATTACATGGGTTTAAATTATACAGATTCTTTCTTTTAAATGTCCTGATTAAAGTTTAAACAGCCTGGGTGAGAAAAATTTGCAGACTTCTACCGTGCGGTAAGATCAGAAATGTGTATGTACCAAATCTAATTTGTTCAACTTTGCATATTCTGCCTCAAAGTATAGAGTATAGGTTAAACGTTGTATTTTTTGCAGACTTTAGGGCTTATTAAACTTGTAATACCTAGGAGGGCATGCAGAATGATTTCTTGAGTGTAGTTGGTTATGATAACCGTGACTAAAATATGCACCCTACCAGAAGACATTGTGTCCCAAACAGAATATTTGTGTTAAGTTTATTTAACCCATAGCTGGGAAGTGGCCCAGCGTCACGTATGATGTCATTGCTCACTCTTGACTTCTTAGCTAACGGCACATTACATTGTGTATTTCTAGTTCTTTTTCAACTTCGTAAGTTTGGACTCAAAATCCAGAAGGCTGATAGATGTTGTTCTTAAGGCTAGTGCTGGCTGTATGTGTCGCACATGACTAGAGACATTTAGCAACTGTGTAAAGGGAATTTGTTAAAATTGGTAATGTAGTTTGTTGGCATGAACTCTTTGCGGTTTTGTATTCTTATCCATTTGCTTTCCTTTCAGGTTCAAAATAAAGCAAAGTATTGATTTGGAAGACCCATTGAAGCATTTGGGAATCGAAGAAGTATTTGGTCCAAGTGCTGATCTCTCCGCTGTTTCAGGTTAGAATGCCTCCTATTGATAGCACTCTATAATTATGTTGTACTGGAAGTTTCTGTCTTTTTTTTCTGCTTTCTTAATTTGCAGGACACCATTGGGAAATCAAGAAAATAAAGCTATTCTAAACCAAGCCATCGATATTGCTGGCCACACTTATCTATGATTCTTGCAGACACCAGAATCTGCAATTACCCTGGAGTGCCTTGCCACTTAAATAAGAAATTAATATGATAATTAGTTATGCCCGGAGTAAGACCTGCTGTTAAGTGTCTTCCCAAGTTTGCATCTTCCTGTTGCGACTGACCTATGATTTGGGCTTTGATTGCTAATACATTGTCTTGTCACACCGAATTGTCTGTGAGGTCCGGCGTTAGATCTTGCAGGTTGCTATGGCACTGAACTAAAAACGGGGATAGTACAGCCTAACTTGCACAAGGCTCCTTCCTAGTTCCTGCCTACTAACACCCCCCCCCCCCCCCCAAAAGCCTGTGTTCTTAATACACTGAAATCTGTAACCATACATCATGGTTCTGATTCCTAGCAATACTTTAAGCCTGCTTGGAAGAACAGAATCCTCAAGGCTCATCTGGTGTGGAATGTGGCAGCTAATTGAAATATTCCCAAACGTTTTTGACTATACTGCATTTTCCCAGGACTCCTTAGGAGCTGGATATCCTGACGTAGCTATGTCAAAAGTAGTCCCAAATGGATTTGTGAAATTGTTGTGTACCTGAATCGTACTTGCTTTCCTTCCAGAATTTGCTTTGTCCTTTGCGTTATTTTTCAAGAAAACAAATCCTTGGCGGCAAGTTCAATTTCTTTTATTTTACAACTTTTTTTGCTTCAGTCTACTAGCATCATTTTTTAAATTCTTTCATAGTAGATTTCTCAGAATCTATAGTATTGCATCATAGTCCACTGACGAAGGCTATTCCTGTTAGTAGGTTCTAAGCCAGAATCCGCGGCCCAAGTCGTAGGCGAATGCATGTTACAAGGCAAAAGACTTTCCACAACTGGCATAGCCCAAGGCAGAAGGGCTACTGGAACATGGCGCAAAATGAGGGTAGGATGTCAAATTAAGAAGTGAGAAACCGAGGAAAACCTTGTTATATTGAGCAGAAGGCTTCATAGCGCCCATAATTATCCGCGAGTCACCTCATTGTTTTAGTTGAGCTCTCAACATTCCACTTTCTCGTATGCTCTACATACAGTGAACTGATCTTCCTTGAGTCTGCAATCCCTAGAGGCGCTTTAGCAGCAGTTTTGAAACGTTCACCAAGAAGCATACATGTGATTACATACTGATTGACCTCATAATTTAACAAATTGAGCCCCCTTCCCCAGTTGTGTCCGACATGCCTTGGTTTCCAATTGTGAAATTGTTGTTCTGTTCTATCCAGATATCAAGGATCTCTTTCTCGCCAAAGCAGTTCACAAGTCCTACCTGGAGGTCAATGAGGAAGGATCCGAAGCGGCTGCAGCATCTGGTAATAGATACGTTTATTAAAATTCTCTTTGGTTTCCAAGTTTTGCCCTTCAGAGGGGATATTTTATGTGATAATGTAAATGACGCTTCTGCGTCTTGTCCAAATCTATTTGCAAGTTCCAGGAGATAAGGTCACCTTGTGATACTAAAAAGCTTAATGGTATTTCTCCAACCTTGAATCTTCTTTATGCTAATGTTTGAATGGGATAAACAAGTTTAAAATCCACAGTACAATGTTAAACACTACAGTATAAAACACACACACTTGATGGTGTTGTAGCCTTATGTGATCATCATTGCAGTTAATCAGGTAGGTGAGTTGTGCCCTCAACGTTCATGGAGGCCAGCATATCTTCTGCATGGTGTTTGAAATATTCTGTGTGCTCCTTTAGTTTTATCTGTGTTTAGCTATTCCTACTGCAACAGTTTTTCATCTGTGTAGAGGAGTGTCTGGTAAGGGCACCCCACACTGCTTCCCAAAAGGCACAATAAAGGAAAAATCATGAATCCTCTACTGAAGAGTATGCAATGGTGAAAAGTTTCCAACTTAGCAGGCCTACAAACCATACTCTTCTCTCCTAGAAAAATTGCCTTCCACACAGCAACTTAAAATAGCTGAAACAGCCTTTGCCCAAAGAAATGTATCGGGGGAGGTTTTGTGTGATCACTTAATCTTAAGCTGTTGTGTGTGGTGTGAGGCCAGCGTCCAATGCAACGTCTGCCAAGGTGATATCTTATTGGCATCCGGAATTCTAGACCTCTCCAGCACTTGGCATTGATTGGTGCTTCTACAATGTGATGGAGGTTCCTCAGACTCTCCCAGCATCCTTCTTGGCTTCCATAATACTCTTGGCCATAGCCGTAGGATGTTAACAGGGTATGGGCATGAAACCACACCAGTACCCTTAGCAGTTGTTTGTCTGGAAAGCAGAGAATTCAGTTATCTATCAATTACATTCTAGCTTTTACTATTGACTTGGCTAACAGTGTATCATTAGGTATAGTTTAATGTCAATCAAGGTTATAGCACAGGTAGAACATATTAAAAGATACACATTTGCAAAGTTCCGGCACACGCTGTCCCACCCAAGTCTAACGGAATCTAACATATATAGTGTGCACATGGTTCTTCAGCACTGAGCACAAACAGTTCCATGATTTCCCTCGCTTTTTTTTTTTTTATCTGTATCCACTCTGTACCTGATCTCTTCCACCTGGGCAACTGATAGCATTCCTTTTGTTACAGGATTCCCCTCACTTCTATTAATCAAATCAAATTCGAAATCTAGTTGGCATAATTTGCCATGTCTCAACTGGCAGGAAACTTGTGTATCAATCAATCACTGCATTTATAAAGCGCTCTACACACCCGCGAGGGTCTCAAGATCCTGTATAGTGGATCATGGGAGTGTTCAGTGTTAAGATGCCCTGTCAGACCCTCTATAACTTTGTAAGTGAGGTTAGAATTTGTAGGGATCGGTGTGCGGAGAGGTAGGAACGGAGTTGGGAGCAGTGATCACTTGTTTCGAGGGGCCCTGTGGCAATTCATCCTTGGAGACTTTGCAAGGAACAGATTAATCCCCATGCACGCCCCTGTGTTATGCCGGACCTGGTCTCTTGCTCCTCCAGTAATTGCACATAATTGTTGGCTCCTAACATCAGCTGCATGTGGAGTGACCCCCCCCCCCAAAGGGTTGGATCGACGGAACCCTACTAGTGTCACGAGAGTATAGCATCACAAGGCTTTGGTGACGAGAGCAGTCATTTGAAAAGGAGCTTCAGTTTTTTGTGGGCTAGCTGTAAAATAGGTTATGTCACACAACGTGTCTGAGGGTTGGGAGTAGTCTTAAGTATCTGGAGCTAATCCCACTGGCTGTGACTGAACTCTTTAGGACATGTAATTAAACGCCTTCTATTTTTTAATTTGAGTTTATCCAGAATTTAGCCAGAGAAAAAAACACTTTTTTGCCTGGCCTTGGCAATTTCCTTCTTAACCAGCTGAAGCAGGAACGCTGACGTTTTCAAAGTTTAGAGCTTTGCCAGTGAGTGGGTCCTGGGTTCACACTGTGCATTTACTTTCAAAGTTGAACATGTGTCATCCCTATTTGCTGGACTTTGGGTAATTAGTGCTGGCTGTCCAGTTTGCCCATCGGCACGGTTTAGGTCCAGTGGCCCTGTGCTACTGCTTCCCGCAAAATTGTCTCTCATGTAGGATGGGCAAGCACCAAGAGGAGGGCGGAAGCCAGCCCATAAATCTAGAAAGTGCAAACATGTGTTCTGTTGTAGTTAGGATCTTGCTCACAGAGGATTGGGAATCTGTTGTTGAGTAGCCTGATATTCAGGAAAGAGGACTAATAGAGTCCCTGTTCAGTGAGAGGTCCAGATGCAAGCTAGACCCCACCACAGAAGGAAAATATATCAGCTCTGGAGGCATTACAGCTGGCTCCGACTGGCTTCTTTCGTCAGGTGGTTCCCTGGGAACATCAGAATATTTCAGTGTCCCTTCCAGTCTTCGCCATTACCAAGAAACAACGAGCAGCCTTCTATAGCTGCCCTTTTCCACTATAGAAGCCTCAAGACCTTCACCCTTGCTCAGTCCCTTGGAAGCCATTCCAGTAGCCAAGGTGTCTCCATCGGCCTGCTTATACTATAATCAACACTGGGGTGCTTGCCATGGTAGGCTTCAATACATTAGGATACACATTACCAGTATACATTGGTATTTCTTTCCCTAAGCATTCCCTTTCCCCAAAGGTGACAGAAAATATTTATCCAAGAATTATTTTCACATCTCACAACCTAGTGGCAATCCCCAGTGCCATTGTCTGTGTTCTGTACGGACTGTTACTTAACTAATTCTGTAGGAGAGTCTAATGTGCATAGAATTATATAGTCATCCATGTAAACGGTATATCTGACACCAGTATACAATGATTTGGCAAAATGTCATTGAATGCCTACCCTTTCAACAGACTTCATTGTCAGTGCTATGGAACGTAAGCATTATCAATTGCCATGGATTAAGGGCTGGATTTAGAGTTTAGGGACGGGACACACTTTCACAGACCTGATGGAAATCCTGATCACCGTATTACAAGTGCATTGCATCCACATTTATGACAGTGTAACCTCCGCCAAACTCTGGATCAGTCCCCAAGTCTTTCCCATTTGAACATTTGTAGCATGATAACATCGCTTGTGCTGAATGGTGTGTTTTAACTACTACACTAAGATACTACTCGAATCCCACCTGTAAGCCCATTGCAGTTTGTGTGTGTGTGTGTGTGTTTGTGTGTATGATGATTAGCAATGTTGTTCAGCAGAGCTGTGCAGTCAAATTTCTTTTTTTTTTTTTAGGTTTCGCCTGCACAGCGCTTGCACTTTCCTTGTGAAATCTATGGTTAAAGGGGCTTACACCACACACTTGCTTTTCATTGGTTTCTGTGCTTGCTACTTACTTTTCCTCTGTTTCTACTGGCTGTAGCATGCTAGTTCTTCTTCTTGTGCTTGCTCTTATCAGTGTCCCGAGACCCAAGTACTGTTCATATGCAGAACTTCTTTTTTGGCTTTCCTACCATGCTCCGCCGACCGCTTTAAATCATGTTCTTATCTTGTTTCTATTTCTCTTTGCTGGTTTAATTTTTTGTGCTGGTATACAGTTCCTCAGCCCCCACATTCCTTGTCTGTTTTTCCCCAACCTCACCTCCCTTGTGTTTATTCACGCCCCTCCCTTGTCTTTCTGTAGTCATCGCTCGCTCCAGGGCGATGAGGAGTGAGTGCCGCCTATACTGTGCATCTTACCGTACTGGTTGGGGTTGGAGAGGAGGCATCAGGGATGCGTACACCAGTTATGGTCCGCTCCATTTCCTGGTGGCTCTGTGGGCTCGGGTCATGGCAGAGCTTGGCCAGCAGCCAGACTGCCCATGCCCGCTTGTATTAGGCGCTCTTTGAGTAAGAAGCCCTTCTTTGGCCATGCGTTCCTCGCACCTTTCACGCTGTTTCAGGTAGCACATTTTAAGGGTGTGCAGGTTGAACCAGGTTTAGGCCAGCACGCCATGTGCGGCAGCAGGGCCTTGACGCATGGGTGGTACTCGTCGATAGCCTACAGTGCCACAAGATCTGAAGTTCATGCAGTATTTTATTTTTGTCGAGACGCAGCAAACCCAGAATACGACCAGTATTTAAATGCTGGAACACAAATGTGAATTTTATTTGCAGCCATATTAGCTGTGGGTTTGCCAAATTACCTCATATGGGAAAGAGAAAATGTCATATTTGTATTTCCTATGAAAGAGATGAATTGTAACCACTCCTCAACACATGCGACTGGGGGATGTTAGTCAGGTGTTTTGGATGCAGCGCTGACGTTTTCTTCTTTCCTCTGTCCCATTGGTTGGGTTGTGTGACTTGTCCTGGCCTTGCCCATCCAGCTATTACTTCATCGCACTTGTTTTCAAACTTGCCTCACTCTGCTAGTGCAGTCAAATAAGTGGCAGGCGTCATTCTGACTTCCTTTGTTCTATGCAACAAAGTAGAATAAAGCTGTATTGAAACCAATTAATAAGTTAAGTAATGCAAGTGTTTACTGTTTTTCTTTCACCTTTTCACTGTGTACCGAGGACACAAGGTCGTTGTTTTGGGTCCCATTGTCAGTCCGTGATGACGTAACCTATGTCTCTGTGCTGTGTGACAGCTTCCAACAAAAAACAGCTAATTCTTTAGAACATAGATTATATAATGGAACGTTTTTTGCTTTTACTGCTGACCTGTCTTTCCAACACTTACATACCTTTCACCTACTCTGGGACCGCTCACCCTGCACATTTACTCTGCACAGTCACCCTGACATTGTGCTGGCAGTCTGGTACTGCTCACCCGCCACTCACAAAGTGCTGACTCTGCACTCACACACCATTGACATACCTTTCACCCTGCACTCAAACGCTCAACCTGCACTTATACTATTGACATACTGCTCACCCTATACTCTCCCATCTTTTACCTTGTACAGGGTAACATCTCTCACCCTGTGTACTCACATAATTCTCATTCTGCGCTGAACACACATCAGTCACCATGCATTGAGGCACTTTCACCCTGCACTCAGACACTTATCAACCTTCATTCATGGACCGCACACCCTGCACAAAGAGCACTCACACCATTCTCCCTGCACTCATACCATTCTCCCTGCACTCATGCAGTGCTCCCACACCTCTTAAATTATAATTAATCCCATAGGCAAAACCTAACACATTTACCAATGCTTGTTTTTTTCTGTTTTCTTATTTATACCAGAAGTGAAAGTAAGATGCTTGCCTTAGTCCATGTCAGTTAACCCTCCTTTCAGTTGTTGGACTTACCTGCTATAATGCACAGTCAAAAAGGACCTATGCAGAAGGTGGCCAAATGCTCGGAGATGTGTAGTTACTAGAGGAAATGCATTTTCAGCAGAACATTGTGTGGTCTATAGATATTAGTGTCATTTTATCTTTATCTTCATAGCACTGTTATCCCATGCACAAGTGTATCACTGCCGAGTAATTGTAACTTGATTGTTTTGTTTCCTATATCCGTAGGAATGATCGCTATTAGCAGAATGGCTGTGCTGTATCCGCAGGTTATTGTTGACCACCCATTCTTCTTTGTGATAAGAGACCGAGAAATGGGTAAGTTATAAGAGTGGAAGCTCAAGCTCTACATAAATTGTTTTGGGAAACTCATTTCCCCTTCTGTCTTATCGTCAGTTTCTGGTCTCCAACTGAACCTGAAATTTTTCGTATTAATTTTTTGTCCTACTTGTTTTCAATTGGATTTCTTTCCATTTAGATTTCCAAGTTCTTTTATGCAGTAACTTGGTAATATGGTATGTTGCACTCTGTAGTGTGTTAACTTTATTTTATTTTTTATTGGCCTCTAATCTCTTCTTGAGACAATGCCACTCCTTAGTTCAGTTTTCAGTGTTTATTGTGCCAACTTAAATTTCCTTTAATCTTTCCTCCCATCCCACTTGCTTTGAGAAGTTTTATAATGTTTGCCATGGCTGCTGTGTAATAAAAGAAGAAAGTTAAGGCCTAATCTTCTCCTCTGTGTTCCTGACATACGATTAGTGCTACAGGCCCACTAGCAGCATTTGATTTACAGACCCTGGGCACACACTGGCATATTTGATTTACTGGCAAGTCTCTAGTACAGTGCAATCATGGAATCACCAATCCATAAACACAATTTACAGGGAACAGCATATGCACTTTAGCACTGATCAGCAGTGGTGAAGTGACCAGAGTCCTAACACCAACAAAAACAGGGTCCAAAACAGGAGGCCGAAAAGCAAAAAGTCTGGTAATAAACCCGATGGAAGAAAGGTCTAAAAGAAAGACACGCTGCTCATTCAGTGTCCATGCTTCACTGTGTGAAGCGGAAAGGGCAGAAATGTGTTGTATTTAAGTCAATACAGCATATTCCTGCCTTTTCCCTTGCGCTGGTGCCCTTTGACTGCCTCGCGCCAACGCAGGCCTTTTTGCACCATGGTGCAAGGGTACTTGCATTGTAAGGAGAATTGTATGTGCACGATTGGAAACCTTTCTGCACAAAACAATCCACTGAGGCGTTTTCTTCTATGTGTGCTGCATTCCGCAGCACACATAGAAAGAGGAATAAATGAGGAGAAATAAACATTTCTCCTTGTTACGCCTTACCTCGGGAGGCATAGGTCTTAGATGCATTCCCAGCTCTGCCACTTCTGGGAATGTTTCAAAATCCATGATTGTGGGAACATCCATGCAACGCCCATGGAAACTCCTCCCTGGCACATCGTAACGCAACGATTTACGATGCATTGCATTAGGTTTATGAAGCCACTCTGAACCGCGCAAGGTGGCCTTTGCTTGGTTTCATATATCTCATTTTTAGTTTGTCGCTCTTGCACCCCGTTGCTTGGTGCAAGATCGACGCAACGGGGCTCATAAACTTGTCCCGGAGTCGTCGTTTGCACTTCAAATGGCATCTGAAGTTCAATATATAATCATCCCTTCCTTTTGAGGCAGTCTTACACTAAATTTCTTAAGCAATTTTCCTCCATCTTAACTTGTGCATAGTCGTCTTTTTTTTCTTGAACCCAATTAACTGGCTTGTCTTTTATGAAAGTTCGCCCCTGAGAAGGTCATGTTGTGACACTTTACAAGTAAAGCTTGACTGTTCAAATGGTATTACCCAAACGGAAATCATATTTCACATAATCTGGCATATCGTTTGTGATTCGCTTCACTGATTTTAGGCAGTAAAGTGAAAAATGTAAGAAACTGGTCAAAATCCTAGGGTCTTCCAGGAGATTAGATTATTGGCAGTCACCAGAGGCAAAAAATAAATGGTAAAATCGGCCAATAACGTTATGTATTTTACCACCGTTTCACAATGTCCCTGAGTGCCATGGCACTAACGTTTATTTGTGGCTTTGAGCATATCCCATTTTTGCTGTCTCGAGTGCCATAAGAGATGAGTTACTAGGCTATTGCAGGGTCTGATGTACAAGGCAGAGGGACCTTCGGGTGGTATGCAAATTACACCAAGTTCAGTCTTTGAAATTGTATTGATGGATGGAAAAGCCTTGAGATGGAGTCCAACTTGTCAATTTTAGGCAGCTGACTGATTTGTGTTTATAGTATCCTATAGTACTGTTCTGGTTACCTTTGGGGCAGTAATGTGAAGAAAGAACCTATATATGGCTTCAAAGTAATGTTTATAAACAGCCCCCTCCTCCGAATCTCCATTCCACAGGCGGTCCTTCCATCTACTTTAATTTTCAGATTTTCTTTCCTAGCTCAACACACTCAATCAACCTTATCTATGCCATTCTTCAAAAAAATCTAATTATGCTAATATCTTCCAGGAACATATGTACTCATCTATTGGTGCCCTCCCCTTCAAATGTCTGATTGCCCATACATTTTGATTGACTTCTTACAGCTTTACTCATTCTAGTCCAGTTCCAGAAGGGACATTCACCCATTTACCATTTGTTTTACTGCTTTTCAGAACTGCCCTCTAACTGCAGCCTCTTTCTCTTATATTTCTAAATTCCTCTTAACCAGCCTCAAGCTTTATTCCTTTGAAATCTTTCTTTCATGGTACATCTTCATTTTAACAGTGGCTGTCATGAATTGTTCAGTGATGACTTGACTTTTAATTTGCTGCTGGTTTTTCTGTCTTATTGCAGGGACCATCTTGTTCATGGGAAGAGTGATGCACCCAGAAGCACTGAATATCAATGGGCATGATTTTGATGCCCTGTGAAAATCCAAGGTCCACGCAAAAATAAAATCAGAAAAGCACACTGTGCCAAGAATACATTTGTTTTGCTATTCTTCATTGATCCCGATGTGATATCAATAAAAGCAGTGAGAGTGGTTTGTGAAGACTATATTATAATGTAAACATTTTGACACATTTGTCACTGTAATTGCTTTGCTGTTGTTGGAATAAAAATACATACCAACCATTTAGTATCACGAGTACCTTTAATGAAAGACAAACAGGATTTCTGATACCAAGTGCTTTAAAAACTGAGCCAATTTCTCGCCTTACACGAAGGGATAAATCGAGTTTGTGATTGTACTTTACCAAATATTATTTGAGATTCTGTACATTTTAATCACAAGGTATATGCCCGATCACTTTCTTTTAATGTGGGTATATGAATAAATATTCCCTCAAAACCCTTTGTTAAAATTGTCTGTTAAGACCAGACTGTAATCTGTGCTGCAAAAATCCTTGAATTCCCTTAGACTACCATGAGTCGAGAGGGCATCATGGTTACGATTCAAATCTAAAGTCGCAGAAGTTTGCTAGTTATTGTAAACTCTGTACCCGTAATGCCATAGAGTACTTTGTGCATGATTTGAGCTGCCCTGGAGATCGAGATTGTTGAGGTTTTGGGGTCTGGTGTTGTGGAGGGCTTTGTAGACTTGTGTGAGCAGCTCTAAGGTTATTCTTTTATTGATTGTGAGCCAGTGGAGGTCGCAGAGGGTTTGAGTGATGTGGTCATGTTGTGGGATGTCGATGATAAGTCTGGCTGCGGCGTTCTGGATGGTCTGGAGTTTGCGGAGGAGGTTCTTGTTGATTCTGGCGTAGAGGGTTTTGCAGTCTGCTGGTGATGAGTGCATGGGTAGTGGTTTTCCTGGAGTTGGGGGATGGGGATGAATCCACTGACCTCTTGTGGAGTATGCAGAGGGTGCTGAAGCATGTGGGGTATATGGCGTTGATCTGGCGGCTCATGCTGAGTGAAGTCTAGTGTGATGCCGAGGTTGCATGCATGGTCTGTTCGGGTGGGAGGGTTTCCGTGGGTGGGGGCCTCCAGGTGTTGTCCCATGTGGAGGGGGTTGAGCCAAGGAGGAGTACTTCTGTTTTCTTAGAGTTGAGCTTCAGGCAGCTGGTGCTCATCCAGGTCACCACAGCTTTCATTCCTTCTTGGAAGTTGTGCCTGGTGATATTGGGTTTCTTGGTGAGGTAGAGGATGAGCGGAGTGTCATTGGTGTAGGAGACTATGTTGAGACCGCGGTTTCTGACGATGGTTGCCAGGGGTCCATGTAGATGTTTAAGAGTGTGGTCTTGAGTGAGGATCATTTGGATACTCCGCATCTGATCTGTCGGTTCTCAGAGGAAGAGCAGGAGTCCTTTTCTGTGTACTTCCTGATAGGAAGGAGTGTATCCAGTCCAAGGCCTTTCATTGGACACCTGTGTTGTGGAGTCTGCAGGCTAGTGTGCGGTGGTAGACTGTGTCAAAAGCTGCTGATGGGTCCATGAGGGCTAACGTGTGGCCTTGGTCGAGGAGGGCACGGATGTCGTGGGTGACGGTGAGGAGGGCGGTCTGCTTGCTTTAGTTGCTGTGGAACCTGGACTGAGGTGTCTAGGATGCTGTGCCAGCTGGGTGTTGACTGCCTTTTCGATCACTTTGGCAGCAAAAGAAAGCAGTGAGATGGGCTGGAAATTCTTGAGGTCCGTCTGGTCTGCGCAGGGTTTCTGTAGGAGGGGGTTGACTTTGGTGTGCTTCCAGTTGTCTGGGAAGGTGGCTGTGTTGAGGGAGTAGATAGTTCGGGTGCAATGGCAGTAGGGGCCCTGTGGAAGATGTGTGGCGGGCAGGGGTCAGAAGGTGCTCCGCAGTGGATGCTCTTCATTGTCTTTAAAGTGTCTTCTGTTGTGAGGGGTCCATGTGAGAAGGGTCTGTTGTGTGGCGTCGTTGGGGGTGGGAGTTGAGGCAGTGCCATGGTCTTGATCCTGGAAGTTGTAGAGTGTCTTGATCTTGAGGTAAAAGGAGCAGAGTGTGTTACAAAGTTCTTGGGAGGGAGGGACGTTGGTTTTTTTCACTGTTGAGTTTGGCGATGATGGCGATAAGTTCCTAGGAGTTGTGGGGGTTGGTTGAGGATTCTGTCTTGGATGAAGTTTTTCTTTGTTGATTTAATGAGTTGGGGGTGTTCTGTGATGGCTGTCTTGTAGGTGGCGCGTGCTCCTGTGGTTCTGTTTTTTCTCCACATCTTCTCCAGTTGTTCGCTGGAGCCAATTGGCTTTCTTGTCATCTTGTGGTGTTCTGAAGGGGTGGGGGCGAGAGAGTTGGCGATCCATTGGTGGAGGTTGTTTGCCACTGTGTTGGCGTCTGTCGTAGCATGGGGTGGAGTGTTAAGAGGGCAGATCTGAGGAGTTCTTCAGAGACTTTGTTCCAGCTTCTGCGTGGGAGGCGGTGCCTGGGTTTGGGTGCAGTGGGTTTCGAAATGGATGCAGTGGTGATGGGTCCAGAGCACTTCCGTGGTGTGGCTGAAGCTGTTTCCTCCAGCAAAGATGGGTTCAAGTTTGTGTCCTTATGTGTCAGTGGGGGTAGAGAAAAGCTGTTTCAGTCCTAGGTCGGTGAGGTTCTCCAGGAGGTGGTGGTGTTGGTATCACTGTGGTTCTCCGGGTAGAAGTTTAGGTTTTAGAGTAGTATATAGTCTGTAGAGGAAAGGGCATGGTGTGTGATGTGGTCGGTGAGGAAGTTGGTGAAGGGGTCCAGGAAGTCTGTAGATGAGTGTTCCTCGGAGCACCGTTCTGGGGTTGGGCTGGATGTGGATGTGGAAGTGGATGTGTTCCATGGAGGGGAGGGGCGGGGGTGTCTGAGTTGGTAGTTGTCAATCGGCTGGAGCTTTTGTGGACAATGACGAGGCTTCCTCCTAGGGGGTCTTTTCTCAGGATCTTGTATCCGTAGGGAATGGCGGTTGCGATGTCTGGTGCAGACTTTGTGTTGGTCCAGGAAGGCGGCGTGTGGATGTTGTGGAGGTCTCAGATTTTTTTGGCGTGTCTGTGCAGGGAGCGTACGTTGAGGATGTAGTCCAGTGGTTTGTTCAAGAATCATGGGGGAAGGATCACTTGTCCTGCATAACCAGGGTATGCAGGTTGATATGGGGTGTCTCCCAAGTAAAAGACCCTCATGCATGTGTAAAATAGGATCTCGTGGCGGTATATGTTGTCTCCCCGCTCTTGTTAACACGTGTGTGCATAATCCTAGGGTCAGTATTTATGCAGCCTCCGTCAGGAGGTATTTACCCTTGGTTAAAACAGTAGTGATCGTGAACAATGGGTGATAAGTGCTCAAGGGAAGCTTTAAAATACCCGAACAAACAGCCTGAAACTTTAATTGGTCTGGGTTCGAGTAAACTGAATTGGAATATTACTGGTGTGCAGCTATGGAATGATAAGGGATTCAAGCGCACTGATATAGTGATTTAAAATACGGTCGACATGTTTCAGCCCTGTTCGCCTATATAGGTCAGTGGGCTTTCTTCAGGACCAGTGCAGGGTAGTGAAAAAATAGGTAATTATGACCTGTTTCTTCAGTGAATGGGAGGTCGCATTGTACCTCCTTGAAGTGACAATCAGCACTTCTTCGGGTCGGCGGCAATAAAGGGAGCGCTTCACTGGGGCTGTTCTCCTTCAGCGCAGCTTGTGCTGTCTCTGCCTGTCTCGACCCGGGTCGCAATAGTGGAGAGAAGGCAGAGAGAGGCAAAAACGAGAGGAAAAAGAGGTACAATGGAGAAATCCAGGCAGAGCGAGGCAAAACCGGGAGGAAAAGGCAAAGAAACTGGCACAATGGAGAAGCCAAGGCAGAGATAAAAAAGCAAAAATAGGAGGAAAAGGCAAACACAGGCACACTGGAGAAATGTAGCAAGCAGAAAGAGAGTCAAAAACTGAGGTAAAAGGCAAAGAAACGGGCACAATAGAGCAAGAAGGCAATGAGGCAAACGAGGGACAAAAAAGGCATAGAAACGGAGGCACAATAGAGAAAGAAAGCAGAGGAAAAGAGGCCAAAAGGAGAGAAAGGCAGAGGAACGTTCACAATAGAGAAAAAAAAGCTGAGCGAATGATGCAAAAACGAGAAAAATGCAAAAGTGAAGTGACCCAGAACAGAGCTGAAGAGCAGGGTGCTCTTCCACTAGACCACCAGGGATGAGGTGCAGGTCGGAGCTTGTGGGTAGAGTAGGGCCTCGAACACCTACCTGACGGGCTCAGGCTGGTGCTGGGGGCAGAGCCTTAACGGTGGAGCTGCGCAGGGGGAGAGCCGTGACTCTGACCAGGAGATCCTTGAAATGCCTCCACCACCCTGTAAGTTAGACTGTCTCACAGATACAAAAGGCTGACTGCATACATTGGTACAATTTAGACTCCGCTAAAGTCACATGACCAGTGCAGCTCCACCACTAAAGCGCTAACTGCTGCAAGGCAAATGGCACATTCACTTTCAAAAAGAAAACCAACTCCTTAAATTAAATGCAGATCTCAGTGAATAATATGAAACAGGAGAGCCTATTCAAAAGCTAATGAGAGGTAATACAGGCAGCAAAGATCTTCAGTGACCCTAACCCATCACCTTTTGGGATGCTCCTAAAGCTAGACTCGTTTAATGAACCTTCTCAGACAGCTCACAGCAATACCGATGAACCGAGAGCGTGATTTTTCGCTTAATGCCAATGTTAGTCTACCTATTTCTTCTGTTTCACTTGTTGAAACATTTATTTATTTATTTGCGGGTTTGTATCGCGCTTGAATCGACTCCCGGAGGAGTATCTCTGCGCCCAAGGAAACGCAGCAAAGCACAGTCAGGGAAAACCAGACGAAAAATTTTGTTTTGGAACAGAAAGGTTTGGAGTTGCTTTCTGAACAGCAGATGTTCTGAGCACTGTCACAGAGCTAGAGGGAGCTTGTTCCATAGTGATGGACCAACCACAGAAAGAGCTCTGCCTCTGTGCCTAACCTTCTTTGCGCTGGGCACACATAATCTGAATTGATTGCTTGACCGAAGGGAACGGGCAGGGGTGTTGGGTATACATTTATTTTTCAGGTATGCAGGACCTAGTCCGTTTAAACTTTTGTGGATTAGACATGTCTTAAACTTCGTCCTCTGCCGGACCGACAACCAGTGTAGTTTGTCCAAATGAGGTTTGGACGCAGTTCGGGGGGGGGGGGGGGGAGGGGGGGCGTGTTTAAGACCAGGCGGGCTGCAGTATTCTGGATCACCTGGAGTTTGGCTAATACCCCCTCGTTTACAGATAGTAGCAGGCCGTTACAATAATCAACACGGCTAAGGACCAGGGCCTGTACCAATGTTCTCCTGACTGAGTCTGGGAGTATGGGGAAGATTTTACGTAACAGGCTAATTACGTGGAAGCATGAGCCCACAATGTAATTGCAATGTTGTTTCATTGAGAGCTCCTGATCTAGGCGGACTCCTAAGTTCTTTACAATCTGTTTGGGTTTGGGGACTGGTCCCAGATCATACCTTCATAACTTCATAACATAACTTCGGTCTTGCTTACATTACATTGCAGACAGTTTGATGACCTCCACTGAGCCACAGCTCTCATGCCCTGAGAAAAGGAGTTCTAAACCTCGGTGGTGAGAGATTTAAAGGGAAAGAGGAGCTGTGTGTCATCCGCGTATGACACAGGAATGAATTTATATGCTCGCATAATTCCAGCCAGGGGTGCCACATAGATGTTAAAGAGGGTTGGGCTCAGACAAGAGCCCTGTGGCACCCCTTTAGAAATCTCTACCTCCACCGAGCGATAGGCACCCATGGCGACACATTGGGTGCGGTTGGATAAGAAGCTCCTTAGCCAGGTCAAAGCCTTGTCCTCTAGACCGATGTTTTCCAGTCGACTTGTCAAGATTTTGTGTGACACCGTGTCGAACGCCGCCGACAAGTCTAGTAGTACCAGGATGACCGAATGGCCCCTATCCTGATACATATGTAGGTCGTCTGTGACTGACATCAGGGTTGACTCCGTGCTATGTTTAGGCCTAAAGCCGGATTGAGAATAATCCAGCCCTCCTGCCTGTTCAATATACATGGATAGATGGCGATTCACGTGTTTTTCCGTGAGTTTTCCTAGGAATGGTAGCAGGGATATTGGTCTAAGATTGGACAGATCTGTCCATGGAATTGTGGTTTTTTTTTCTAATGGGTCTGACCAGAGCCTTTTTCCACCCTCTGGGCACCTCACCTGTGCTCAGGGACAGATTTACCAACCTCTGAACCCCAGGACCTAATTCTGTACCAAGCAAAGGCATCATTCTTGCTGGAATAGTCTCATCTGGACACCCGCTCTTGATTTGCGAGGTTAAAGATACAACCTCCTCTGAGATAGGGGGGAATATGCCTAGGGTGTGTGTGGTGGGGGTAGGGTCTTCCTTGCTTTGTGGATGGGAATTATCTCCACAAAAGGACAGGTTGGAGCTAATGATTTTTTCATAGATCTTATCTATTTTTTTGGTGAAAAACAGTGAGACATCATCACACAGTGTCTGAGATGCAAACTCTGAGCTCTCGCAGGCCACCGGTTTAACGAAAGACTGCAGGATTTGATATAATACCCTAGGAGTATTTCCAGCAGGTTCGAGTTGGGACGCAATGTGGGTTTTGCGAGCCATACGAATGGCTTTATGGTATGTGGAGAGGGAGTCCCAATAGCGGCTCTTGTCTTCAGCCAAGTGGGACGATCTCCATTTCTTTAAGTTTTCTGGCAGTTTTTTTAGGGATCTTAAATGCTCAGAAAACCAGACTTCTTGTTTATGAGCCGGGCGTGGTTTAAACAGTTTCAGGGGGGCAATATCATTCACTGCAGTCACCAGCGCTCCTTCAAATTTAGTCAGGGCCCCCTCTGTCTTCAGTGGGCATAAGGGAAGGTTCTACAAACCTCTCTTTAAAGGTATTTTGGGTTATTTTGTGCCATTGCCTACGTTTACTCGGCAAGGCTATTGGGCCTGAGGGATGAGTACTAATGCGGGGGGTGTAAAATTCTATGATGTAATGATCGGTCCATTTTACTTGTGTTGGAGGTAGGCATTTAATTGATGGGGAGTTGGACAGGATTAAATCCAGAGTGTGTCCTGCCTGGTGTGTAGGACCGCTATTGGCTTGTATTAGGCCTAGTAAGGACAAATCCGTCGGAAGGGATTGTGCCTCAGTGCACTCTTTTAATTCGCTATGAACATTGAAGTCTCCCACAAGTAAAACATTGCTGTCTTTTCTTATATGGGGGGCAATGCTTCTACTAATGTGATGGAGAAGTTGGCACAAGGCCCAGGAGGGCGATAAACCAAAGCCCCTTTTTGGCTACCTTTGGGTGCAAAATTAGTTTTAAAAATCAACAGTTCAAGTTCTGGGGTGCATAGTTCGTCCAAGATAGAAATGTTTATTTCTTGTTTATGGACTATTGCAATCCCTCCCCCTGTCTTAGTAGGGCGGTCTAGTCTGACAATGTTATACCCCATTGGATTCTTAAGTTTATAGCCGGAACCGAATGTGGTTTCAGCCATGTTTCCGTCAGAAAACATAGGTCGGGCTCTTCAGATGAGATTAGTTCCCATACTTCAGTTGCATGTTTCGATAGTGATCGGATGTTACATAAAAGGTTCTTACTCCCAAGTAAAACATTAGTATCCACCCTTTTAATCGGAGTGGGGTGGCAATCAGCAAGATCACTGCCCTTGGTATCCGTATATAGCGGATCACCCGCAGGGTCTGTATCCTTTTTGTCCTCTGATAAAGTTTGGAACTGGGTCTTGCCATGACGGCAAGAGAAGGGGCCCTCCAAGCTTGTATCTACCCCTTTTGAACATACCCGTAGCGGATGATTACGTAAGCCCAGAAGGAACTGAGGAGTATAGATAGCACGAGTAATGGGCCATACCTCTGAATTATCAGGTCTAGGTGCCATTGCCTCTGGCCCCGTCCGGTTGCGGACGGGCGCAGATGGGCTGGTCTTTGGCTCGCCATAGGGGCGTCCTTGGGCGCACCGCTGCGCGCTTGGCCCGACGAGGGGGCTAAATAGCCCTGTGATCAAAAGATCTAGAGCGCTAACCGCTCGACTTGCTGGGAGTGTCTGGCTCTTCCTGTCCCGCCCTCCGCTCTACGGTATTGGCTACCGAGTCGGAAGGGGGCGGGCAGGCTGGAATACCGAGCACAGACTACTGTAATACAATTGAGCCCCTAGCAGCACCGGGAATAATCGTGGGTACACAGAGCAAATTAAGTTTTTAAAATTCATATTCAATTTTAACTTATCGCAAATAACATACAGTGCGTGATTTTAAAATTCGTAATCCATTTTAAAAAGTGACATAGGAAATGAGTTAAGTTACTAGTAAAACAATTTTCATGCCGTGCTTCCGCTCTGAGGGAGCTTACTGGCGCCAAGCGGGGTTGAGAGACACTGCCACCGTCGACCCTTACCGCCATTGTGAACAAAAATGTACAATAACCATTTTACCTCCACTCCTTTAAAACCTTCCTCCCCTTGGGCAATCTGCGCAGAACTTAAACGACATAATTAAAAGTTCATTGCAATGTTTATCTAGATTCACTAAATGGGGGACCACACAATTACAAAACAAAAAATATAATTTTCGTGGGGTCGAACAAGCTTACACATAACTACCACAGTGCGCTTCCTGCCTGTTGTAGATTAGGGTACAGTGCACTTTCTGTGCCAACTCAATCATGCTGTTCTGTGTGTGCGCTTAATAACATGTTGACCACGTGTTGGTTCAGACAAATGTTTGGCAAATACTGGCTCCTTATAAATTATATTTTGGCATGATGATGGACCTAATTTGGCCGCATTACTCCATATAGTCCCTGCTAATCTTGACCATTTCCCCAAGCAGTCTTATTTTGTTTTGAAGTGTGGGTTATCTGATGCAGCCATCTTGGAGAAAACAGATTTTTAATTTGCTTTCATGAAGTTCGTACAATATTATGAAAATTGCAAATCTATTGTTTAGAGCTATATTTTCCTTTTAATGAGTCATCACACCAAAAATTGCATGAAGGAGGCATTTCAAACAAAAGCACATTCGCCTTCTGTAATAGGGACTTCGTGCCTGCCCTCTTCATCCATTAGTCTTTTTTTTTTTCTCCATTTACCACTTGATCCACATCTTACTCGTAGATGTCAACAAAAATGTTGACTCAAATGAGTTAATAATGATACAAAATGCTGCATTTGCAAATGCAGTGCACTTTGTTACACCCTGCCTGATATCGAGGGATGAGCTTCCATTGGATCGCTGTAGACGGTGGTTAAAAAGTTATGCATGCTGCTTAAATGGAAGGGTGGCCGACAAACGATGGAATGAGGGGAAGCGTGTCTCTTCTACTACAGAAATCATTCGATATATTAGAAGAATGGTTTGTCTTTCTCATGAATATGCTCTACCTAACTGTTCAAGCCAGTCAGTCAGTCAAGTACACTTTATTCGATTGTTCAAATCAAAAAATGTATAAAAGTTAAAATGTACATACATTCCAAATACAGGATGACACATAGTAAAACAATTTAGCAGCAAGGATTATAAAAAGATCCAATTGATTATAGAAATTTCTTTTCAAGAAATGTAAACAGTTAAAATATTAATATAGTCATGTTCTTGTTATACGAGATTTCGTTCTTGTTGCGGCTACCAAGAAATTAGCAACGCTAAATATAACATAAGTACTGCCTAGGAGCTGAAGATAAATTACAGCAGGCCTTACCTGGGTAAAGCCTTCCTTTCTTAAAATAGGTAGCAAATATTTAGCCCTTTCCACAGTGAAAATCCTGCAGAACATAGTAAAGTGCATTGTGTTTTGTACAGATCTATTATCACATTTACAAAATGGGGCTGCCTCCGGTTTCGCCCATTTAGGGTAACTACCCAACTGGTAGTGAATAAATTAAAATGGAACTTGGTCAACAGGAACCTATGAAATGGTTTGGTGACAATGGCAAGATATGGTTCCATTGAGGGGGAATGTAGAAGCAAATAATGAGATCTAACAGTTGGCTTCTTCAATTCCCTTTCCTCCCGTGCCAATCTGGCCACCTCCATGTAA
The DNA here is from genome assembly GCF_964263255.1 of Lissotriton vulgaris. Taxonomy (NCBI): domain Eukaryota; kingdom Metazoa; phylum Chordata; class Amphibia; order Caudata; family Salamandridae; genus Lissotriton; species Lissotriton vulgaris. Next base: position 1,010,023,842 of record NC_141699.1, on the reverse strand, counting down.
TGTTTTTTAATCATGCCAATGTCCTCCCTCCTAATACAAGAGGGTGAATAAAAAAGTTCCGGGCGACCCATCTCCACTAAAGATCTTTTTATGTATTCCAGCCAGGGCACCCTATTGGAATGATCTAAGGACATACCGTCAGCCATAATAGTGGTTCAGGGATAATTCGTTGTTCAACCAGGTCCTTAGCCAGAAGATTATTGGGGCTAGCCTTAACCTATCGGAAACAAAGTCCAACCCCAGCTCCACATGTGTCGAAAAGGTTGGGGTAGACTGAGGGACCGACAGCAGCGATCGTAAAAACCTATTTTCCACCTTCTGGATGGTGTCGTCTTTTATATAACCCCATAAAGGAGAACCATATGTTGCAATTGCTACGCATTTGGAGTTATAGATCTTTAACATTGCTTGCATCGGCCTAGCCCACCCCATAAGTGAAGCAGTTGATCTTGCCACGGCTAGACCTCTGGCTCTAACCTGTGGTCTCCATGAGCCTCTCTCATCAAAGAGTACTCCTAAGTAGGGAAAAATGGCCACTGTTGAGACCACCTCCTCTTTACATTTAAAAATCATCCTTTTTCCCTTTCTGCAATGGAGGCGTACTACCATGGTATGGGATTTGTTGGCATTTATTTTTAAATCGAGTTGGTCCATGAAGACCCCGAAAGCATCCAACAGCCGTTGCAGTCCGACACCAGTACGGGCTATGAGTACTGCGTCATCCGCGTAAAGGAGGGCAGGTATTTTAGCCTCTTCTATACGCGGAAAATCACCCTGTACCGCCTCCAGATAGCTACTTAGGCCATTAATGTACAGTGTGAAGAGTAGGGGGGCCAGGATACAACCCTGGCGCACCCCTCGCATGGACCTAAAGGAGGTCGTGCATCTACCCTCCTTGGTGACTCTGATCTTGGCAAACAATTCCTGGTGTAGTGATACCATGAAGTTTACCAAGGCCCCGTCTAGGATGTCCCATAGTTTAGTTCTATTTACCAGGTCGAAGGCCGAGGAGAGGTCCATAAAGGCCAAAAATAAAGACCCCTCCTTGGCTACAGTATATTTAGCAAGCAAAAGAGCTATGAAAAGACTGCCTGGGGGAAATTTGAACACTGCTCGACCGTACCTCTCTTCTCTCTGAACCCATATTGGGCATTGGCTATGCCCCCACTACTTTCCACACTGTCCCTTAGTTTCGTCAAAAGGACTCTGCCCAAAATTTTAATGGCAGAATCTAAGAGGGATATGAGTCTGTAACACCCTGGGTCCTTCCTCTGTCCTTTTTTAAAAATTGGTACTATAACCGAGGTGGCCTAGGAAATAGGGATGACATTACCATTGGCGGCTGTGAAAACTTTAGATAGCACTCCTGCCCATAGCTTCGGGGAGTGCCGGTAAAAGTCTGCGGGGACCCCATCTGGCCCTGGGGCTTTGTTTTTCGAGGTTTCCAAAATAGCTATCTCGACCTCGTCTGGAGTAAAAACTAGCGGGGCATACTCTGAGGTTATAGCTTGGGGGCCCTGTATCCCAGGCGATGAGTCTCCATACACTGTTTTAAAATGGGCAAGCCACCTGTCGTCGGGGATAACGCAATCCATAGGCATGTTTTCCTGGCCGGAAAACAGGGGCTGATTTATCACTTTCCAAAATTGACTACTATCCTGCATAACATCGGCTGAGAGTAGCTTCTCCCAAGCCTCTTGCTTTATGGATTCCTTGCGCTCTCTGATGGCCTGCTTATATTCCCTCCTTATGGTAGATACAACCTCCCTGTTTCTAGGGTTACGGTTTAAGGCTGCTAGGAGTGCCCTGTGTGTTTTAGAACATTTGGAATCAAACCAGCGATGTTGTTTACCACTCTTCCCCAATCTTACTGTCAGCTGGTTTGATATCTGTAAGCAAATTTCCTCATAGGCCCCCAGGATTTCGCATTTTTCTGCACTCAGATTTTGGCAAATTGCCACAGCACTTTCTATTTTAGGAAACAATGCTTCATAGAAGTCAACGGGCACCACATTGTTCAAGCCAATTAATGCCTGTAAACGTTGGAATGAACTCCCAGTGGAACTCCGCATGGAGCCGTCCGAAGCAAGGTTCCCCCTAATCCTTAAAACGCACCTCTTTCCGAAGGATTAACCTTGGAGTGTTGCTTTTATTTTCCCCCCTCATTAGTTACTCTACTCTTCATTTACTTGCTCCTGTGGACTGCATTCATAGCGCTGTGACACACTGTTATAGTGTAACCATGCGCTTTAAAAATGTTTTTATTATTATTAGATGGCATGCTCTCTAGGTGGCAGAGATTTTAAAATCACAATATTGACTTTGGAAAAGTGTCAGATGTCTTAAATGTCCTTTAAAGGTTTAATACCTTGCCTCAAAGTGCCTCAGTGTCTGCAGAAAACAAAAGGATCTCTGGGTCAAAAGCAGTAACCCACTTTACTATCCACATAAAATAAAAATCCGTCATCTACATGTTACTTGATCTGCTTTGCAGGAGACACATTAACCCGCTATACTACCGTGATTCAAATCTGGGACTTCAGAAAACACAGATCTCTCCAACAAATGCCTTACACTCCAGTGTTATCTCACCCTCAATACCTATTCCCTGAGATTTACTGGGCACCTTCACAGCAGATGCCTTAACCCAATCAAATATTTCAAAATGTAGACTTTGCAACCAATTAAGCATAACAGAACTACACCCATGCTTCTCCTTGTTGCCAAATTCTTTGTGGCAGGGCTTAAAAAAAATAAATGTATTAGTTGAGGCCCAGATTTTGCGTCTGGATTGCACCACCTTTTTGGCACAACCCTGAAGCCAAATCTCATTTGTTAAATCACATAATGCTCTTAAATGTACTCATCATATACCTGATAATCATATGTGTTAGGTCTTATTACCAGATGTCAATGTACAATGTTAGCGTGGTGCACTCTGTTCAAAGGATTCAATTCGGTTCCTCTTAACATAATCTGTGTGCATCCCGTTGTCGCGGTGCGTCTGAAAGCGCTGGATAAACAATGTATACAGGTGAGGAAAGCCTCTGCCTGGCTGACGGGAGCACTTATCTTGAAAACTTGTCTGTTTTCTTCACCAAATTTCAAAAGATTAGACAACACTTTTTTTAAATTAATACCACATCATCCAGGGTTCATGCTCGTTCCTTTAATATTTTTAATAGGAAAATTCTGATGTACCAATCACTTCTTGGTAGTAGTTACACTTGAAACACAAATTCTTTATCAACCTAATGCATTTCGGGTCATTGATGACCCTTCTTCAGGGGTCTCATCATAATCTTCAATCTGGTATGAGACAGGTTCTCGCTCCGGAAGCAGGAGCGAGAATCGCTTTCCTCCTTATTCATGTTGACGAACCTGGAGAATTTTAGTCAAACGCTGTGCTGATTGGATGAGTCCTATCCTTATGCTGCACACCTACGGCGAATTTAGTTTTTGTTGTGTTTTCTTTACCATTCTCTGGAAGTTCGTGTTTCTGTGCGTTCTTCTCCTGCTCTCTCTCCCGGGGCTGTCTTTTGACTTCCACTCTCTCAAATGTTTCTTGCTCTGCTCCCACTGGTTTTCAGATTTTTTTTTTTAACCCATGCTGGACAGCTACAAAATGCTTCCTGGCCGAATGCTGTTTTTTACACTCCTTGCTCCCTGTCAATACTTCTTGCACTTTTTTGACTGCCCAGACTTTGTGTATTTTTTTGTACATTTTAATTTACAGTTTTATTAGCATTGCATTTTTAGAAAAGTGCTACCTTTTCATGGTCTTTTTCAATGTTAAGTGGGTAGCTAAAGGTACATACACCGTGCATACTTGACCTGATTCTGAAGGCCAATGTTGACCTCTTCCCATGAGTGGCGCCCAAGATTTATAAAACCTGTAGCCAGATCTCCAAGGAAATGTATGGTTGAACAGAATGAACATGTTGGTTTAATAGCAAAAAGTGCATTCTTTAGATCTGCCTAAAAACTGCTTTGCTTGCCTCTCAAAGGTTTTTTAAGTTGAATTAGTAACAAAAGATCAGCCCCTAGTTGTTTGTGTTGAAATGTTGAAGTTCTTCCATGGGAAAATGGCAACAGTGAATTGCAATCAATGATGAAAGGGAGCACTGGGCAAGAATCGTGGAATGGGTTGCGTAAAGTCATCATTTGCATTGGGTGGTAAAGTGGGAAAATTAGGCCACCCATGACGTCACTGAATGACCATGTAACGGAGACCTCCCATACTCAAACTGACGAGGGTGGGCCGCGGGGAAAGCTGGTATTAAAAAATTAAATTTAAATAAACGTACCTTATTGTCGCTTCCTTGCCGTGCCTCTCCATAGTCTCCCCTTGCTGGCCTTAACAGGAAGAACACCCAGGCTCCCAGTCAGCCAATCACAGTGCTGCCTTAGCAGCGTTGTGATTGGTCTGAGCGCTGTGTTTCAGCACTCAGATACTGACTGGGAGCCTGGGCATGTTCTCCACACAGGCTGTAATGCAGCCTTCATGGTGTGCGCAAGACTGTTTGGCTGGCCCGAAAGGGCCGGCCAAGCAATCATTGCGCACTTAGGAGGGCGCTACCACTCCTACCCTGCCCTCAACGCAAAGCTGACAGAAGTAGGACAAAAAATGATAATAACGCAAGTTATCATTTTATTTTCCCTTTATTTCACTGCTAAAAAGCAGTGGGGCTATGCTCCTCCGCCTTAGCAGGGGAACCGCCACTGCAAACTGCATAATTTAATAACCACTTAATGCACTAACTCATCTATTACCTCACCTGCCCTTGTAACCATCCACTCACATTTACATGCTCATGTCCATATATCCACCTGCACACTCTCGTTCATATAATTCATCAAGTCCATACCCCATTCATTGTGCTCTCACTCCTCCACCCATTAATCTTTGTGCTTAATGCCTTCACTGGTGTAAAATAAATCCTTTCCAGCTTCATCCCGTCTCGCAAAGACTCTCTCACTCGTGCATAAAACCTCACATATAAACTTGCCAGTCAAGAATGAAACACTTTTAGTAATAAACAAAGCTTTATCTGTTCGCTTTGTGGGTGGTGAATTTATTAGAACTGAATTAAAGACAGTTATTTTCCATTCGGGTGTGATGCCATTTACTGCATGTATTTCTTTAAAACAGAAAAAGGCACAATGTGATCTAAATGTAAAATTACAGATGTTGATTTACAAATCTGGAAACCCAACAAATGCCATGCCACTGACTTCTGAATAAAGGAGGCATTTTGAATAAAATACACAGAACTGACAAACATTCAAGCGTGTTAATGCCTATTGCAAGGTGCAAATATTACATGGTAAACCTTTCCCACACAGGTTCCTTTCCTACACATGGGAAATATAGTTACAGCACCTATATAGGTGTGTGTATAATGCGTGTATATAATTTCTATCTATATATATATATATATAATCTTTAGCTTTAGGAATGGGTAGGGGCATTGTTTGTTAAGGGTATCTTTAGGGTAATCCTGGGCAGGAACTTCGCTCCGCTGGTGGAGTTTCTGGATTTTTGAATAGTCCACGTTCCACGGTGAACGCAAAGCTCATACAGAACTTCAGACTCTGGAGCGGAGTTCAGCCCCAAAACTAACTTACCTTTATCACAGTGTCTCCGGGCTCTTCTCCTCCTCGCTGTGGTCCTGCAGAATCTTACGTCAGACGAATGTCACGCCCTATTTTAGGCCTGCACCCTCTCAACTGTTTACTGAAGGAGAAATTAGAGATGCTCTTGTTAGCTCAGGTTCTGTCTGCCCTGGATCCTGGGAACTGGATGGTAGCACTGGCCTTGAGGAATGCCTACTTTCACATCCCAATCTGCCCGCCCACAGACATTATCTGCGTTTCATGGCGGACCACAAGCATTTTCAGTTCACTGTACTCCTTTTTGGCCATAAAGGTGCCCCCAAGGAGGGGTTCTAGTCTTCCCCTATCTCCGCTACTGACTGTTGAAGACTGGCTTCCCCCAGGCAGTCTTTTCATAGCTCCAGACTGCAGCAGTCATTCTGTATTCGCTGAGGTTCAGTATCCATGTTCCAAATTCACATGCAACTCAGATGCTCCCTTTCAACAGCATTATTCTGGCCACACTGCAGTTTCAGGCCTATCCCCCAGTGCAGAAAGTTCTGGATATTCACTCTCTGATTCTGATGTTTTAGCCTATAACCTAGATTTCAACGAGACTAATTCTGAAGCTGCTGGGCTGCCTGCATCCTACTGGTAACGCATGCCAGCTGGCATATGCATGCTCTGCAGTGGATCTGAAGTCCAAATGGGTACAGCATCATGGAATCTCTGAAGTGGTCCAGATATCGGAAGGAACTGCTAAAGTTCTGCAGTGGTGGCTGACAAACAAGGATTGGGTTAGCAGCAGACCCATTACCCTTTTCCATCAATAACTGACTGTAGTGGCAAATGCGTCACTCCGGGTTGAAGTGGCCGTCTTGTAGTGGTACAGATCAGAACACTCTGGTCTCCGGCGGAGTCTCAGCTCCACATCAACCAGTTGGAGTTGAGTGGTTTGCCTGGCATTGAAAGCTTTTCTTCCTTCTATCATAGAAAAGCTGGTTAATGAGTTTACAGACAACACAACGGCCATGTGATATTACAACAAAGCCGGCAGGGTGGGGGTTTGTGGACTGTGTCAAATGGCTGTGTGTCTCTGGACATGGCTGGAATATCAGGACATACTCTTGGTGGTTCAACATCTGGCACGTTCTCTGAATGCCAGTGTGGACTCTGCAGTCAATTACTAGCAGATCATAAATGGCGGCTCCATCTGGAGGTGATGCAAGATCTCTTCAGAGATTGGGGATTGGTTAGATCTGTTAGCCATCACCAAAAACACATAATGTCAGCATTTCTGCATGGTGGAGCATTCAAGGTGAATCTCGCTCAGAGACATAGTCTAGAGTGGAGCTTAGGCCTCCTGTACGTCTTTCTGCCAATACCACTCCCGCCCAGAGTTCTAAACAATATCTAGAATAACTGGGCACAAGTCATTCTTGTGACTCCAGATTGGTCACTGAGTATGGTATATCAAACTCCTGACTAAGAGCAACAGTCTTCCGATCAGGCTGCCCCTTTGGGAGGATCTATTGTCCCAGCAATAGACAGAGGTCCTGCATCCAAACTTGTGTACGATCCACCTTTTTGCACGTAGATTGAGTGTTGGCAGTTGACAATTTGTGACCTTCCTACAGAAGACACTGATGTCATTCTGGCAACCAGGCATTCCTCAATCAAGACAGTATATGCCTGCTGATGGGAGAATTTGTGGCTTGGTGTGCTTCCAAAAATGTTGATTTCCTTTCTGCAACTGTCTGAGATTTTGTTGTTTCTCTTATTAACCCGGCAAGGCTTTGCTTTTGGCTGGGTCCAAGGGTATCTGTCTGTAATATCGTCATTCTTGTTGTTGCCGGATCAGCCATCCCTGTTTAAGTCACCTGTTGACTAATTTCATAAAAGCACTACAGTATATGTTCCCCATAAAACCTTTTATCATGTCAGAATTGGACTTGAACCTAGTTTTGACCATCCTGAGGTGCTCGCCCTTTGAACCCTTGCACAATTGTCCTTTGCAACTTTTGACTATTAAAACAGCCTTTCTAGGGGCCTTCACATTGGCCAGAAGGGTTAGTGAACTACAGGCACACTCTGTGCATTCTCCTTACATAACCTTTTTCCTCAAACATACTGATTGGGAGAACACATTTGCTGCCAAAAGTGGTGACACCCTTTCACATAGGTCAGACCATCACACTTGTGACCGTCTTTGCTCTGCCTCACCCTTCCAAAGAGATGGAGAGGCTCATACCCTGGACCCTAAAAAAAGCATAATTGTTGATCGTACCAAAGAGTTCCGGATATACAATTAGCACTTCATTGTGTTAGTTGAGCTGAAGAAAGGAAAGCATGTACAGAAATGGATTGTCTCAGAATCTGCAGCTAGATAGTCTCTAACGGATAAGGCATTAGCCAAGGTAAGTAACTTGTTTGTTTTTACAAAATCTTGTTGCTGGCATTTGGGATTTTATTGATCCACTTAATTCTTATAGATACAATTCTAGTTGGCATTGGTACAGGGTACTAATGTTAATTTCAATGGTTGGTACCTCATTGTGTGTATTCCTGGCTTTTCTATTTAAACTGCTTAATGTGCATTTCTTTTCCCTCTCAATCTGGAGGCAAATATCCAAAAACCCTTATGCCCCAAGTTGGTCCAAAAAAAAAACCTTTGTAACTGGTGCACTCAAATTTCCACCAGTCTACTTCGTTACCAAGAGACCTGAAAATTTCCTTCTTTGTACTGACAGAGCTGAACTGCAGGAGTATGGAACACTCTCTTACCAAATGGCTCTTACTAGTCGCCTCTTTGTAGTCCTGCCTAATAATACAGCTTTTTTCTGAAATTCTCAAAGTATTCTTTAAAATGGCAGATGCAGTACTTCACTTCATAAACGGTTGTAGTGGTCTTATCAGTAATATAAGTAATCTTGTGGGACAAGTCAGTAAGACTATTGTGCCTGATTCAAGGGAAAACTATGTTTTTCCTCAAGTGTTGGGGAGAGGACTTGTATTCTGGAGATTTTTTACTTCATGCCATATTCACATAAGCGCAAGGAATATGCAGTGTGAGTAACTTGAAGACTGAAGGGCCATATATACTAACATTACAAATAGCGATACCCTGATTGCAATAATCACAATTCGCTATTCCTAATGTAAGAAACTTTTTATTTAAAAAAAAAAAGTGATTCCTAGTGGGTTGCAGATTGGCCTACCTCATGGATTATCCCACTAGTAATCACTGCAATTCAATGGGAAGGTGGCCTGCTTGGGTCAACAGACCACCAATATGTGATTGCATTTAAATAATCCATCTTTTGTTTTTGAAATGCAGCCTGTTTTCCTTAAAGGACGGAATTCTGCTTCCGGGGTGTCTCCCTGTACTATTTCAGTGTGCACGCTGCACACAAGGGAGTCACCCAGAGATCTGTGCACAACCTTAGAGCCATTGCTGGGCATTTACCAACTGCCTGCTCTTTAGCTTTGAGCACACGCCGGCTCCAGATTTAATTTAATTATTGTAACAATCCAGTCAACCTTCCCTGATGGCTTCGACACAGGCGGACGTTTGTAAAAACCATGCACCACCTTGTAAGAGGACATAAGTAATCTCCTTTGCTCCTCCACATTGGTCACACTCCCTTGTCCTGATGAGGCTATAACTTGGGAAGTCTAAATGCATTGACTACATACTATGAGAAGTCCACACTGATGTCCAGAAAAGACAAATCAATTTATAGATTGCTGTCTAAAACTTGCTGGAGGCTTTACCCATGCATTTAGTTGACAAACTAAGACTAAGGGGACTATCGCTTGACGGGCCCTCCTTGGAAATGCCCATTGGGCTGTCCCAGTTTTAAACTATGTATCTTGCACAAGGATACTGTGACTTGCGTCTTAAAAAATTTTTCTGAAATAATTACATAGACAATAAATTGTCTTTGTATATATAAGAAATATGTAGGTTTTATCAATCATAAAAGGAGCTGTGTGGATGTAACATTTTGACTGATGTATTACATAAATTAATTTCTTGTCCAATAACAATTCATGTGTTAATGTTGACTAAAAAGACAAATGCATCCCGCTAGAGTATTTTTCTCTCTGCTGATCAAATTTGGTTTCTAGGCGCACCACCGCTTCTCTGATCCTGTGAATGCAGATACTCCTAACTGCAGAAGTCATAGGATATTTATAAAACAGCCTTTTCGTTTCTCATGGAACCATTTTACATAAAAATAATTCTTCCATACAACCTGAAAAAATTTGTGAATCCTTCACTTTCCTCCATTTACAGCACTACATTTGTGGGTAGTCCTTAATAAATGATGAGAACTGGGAAAGGCCAATTTTCCAGACCACCCTCGGATTAGTCATAGGAACATCCTGTTGTGGCTCTCACCTACAACACTGGACAGATCTTCATATTCTGCACAACCTCTTCAAGTGTAACTTCTTTCGAATAGTGCATCTTCCATTTTTCAATGCATCATGCATAGTATTAGGGGACTAACCTACTGGAATATCGCTATTCAGAAAAGACTGAAAGATACAAAATGCGCCAGACCAACATATTGTACATTTAATGTGGAAGTAAAAATGTCCTAGAAAGTCTTGTATATGCTTTGAGAAATAGGATAAATTGACTATTTCATTGAAAATGCCTCAAACTTTCCGACATTGGAATGACCGTGATAGAAACCTGTGTAGCAGCCATCATTTCTAAAAATATAACCTGATTATGCCATGAATAACTATTTCAAGAATAGAGGCAATTGGAGAGAAACCTATCACATACTTGTATTACAGCTTGAATGATTTTTTCCCCTCAGTTTAAGAGATATGTGAGAGTAAATTAGCTTAGTTTCCAGCTAGGTATGCATAAAGTGACCACATTTCTGTCCAGGGAAGAAACAACATATGCAACAGCAAGTGAAGCCATACCTCTCATCTTCGGCTCTCCTTTAGCAGACTTGTGAGTGCTGGAGACCGCTCAGCAGTCTGGATGATCTCTGGAGACCCCATACAACTTCCTACCAAGTGACATGTGCATTTCTGAGACTCACCTGATGTTCTGCGAAGACACAAACACTTAGTGTTGTGTTTCTATCTAGGACCCTAATTCGATATTCCCGATTTACGCCCTTATGTGGTTATAATAAACTGTATCCTTATAAAGGCATAAGAATCATATCCATATTTAGTAATAGCCCATGCAGACCGAATAAGGCACGGCTACTCCCCTTAGACTCCTAGAAAGTACAACGCGTTCTTTAAACAAACCAAGCCTCCAGCAGCCCGGGAAATCCCCCTGCTTTTGTTTTGATTTGAACAAGAACTCCTGGAGTCCAGAAGGAACTGTTAGTTCTTAGTGACGTCTTATGTCCAACTTTACGTCAAACCCGGCACCTTCCAGGTATAAAATACCAACAGTTGCTTTAAGCAAACACACAGTGGTTTGGAGCAGAGCGGCCATCTACTTGCCCGAGAGCCCAGCTGATGCGAGAGCCCACAGAAGCCGCCCCTCCCGATTGATGCACTGAGAGAGACGCTGTCTTTTTCTCCAGCCGAGAAAATCCAGCTCCGGTGTTTCCAGCCTACCCTTGCGGGTTGCTGGGATATCGAGTCCTGAGGAAAGAGATACCAGACCTCCCACATTCTATTACCAAGGTACGGAGCTGACTAAACCCTTAAGAGAATTCTTGATGCAGATTCTTGGCAAAACAATCTTAAACCACTTAACTTAAACTGCTACTTACTTATCCCTTCCCACGTATTAGGCTTAGGTCAGGTACACCGGGGTAGGCTTAGTTAGAAGCACCAGTTGAGTACGTTAGTCAATGTATTTATGTATGTATATATTTTATCCTTTTTAAAGTATCATATGGCTAAGAAACCATATCAATGCTTTTACAGTATTATTTCATAATACTACTTTTACTGTACACACTTTACTTTAAGTATTGCAATTGTGGCAATTCATTTCTCTTGCATGAGAAAGAAGACTGCTCAATGAATAACACCTTTTTATTGAAAACGCCCGTCTCTCTATTTCTCTGCACTCTGGTGAAACTAAGTATGCACTTCTGACTGAGTGAAATAGCTGTCTATTGTTTTCACACGACTCTAGAGATATACTCTTATTCTGAGGGAGCAAAGTTGTCATGTTTATGCGGTTGTCGGAAACTGAATCCCTACTTGTCTGAGCCAGGGGAGCTTGTCACTCCCTATTCATTCAAGAAAGTTTCCAGTGACCTATGAGCTAGCTGGCGCAAACCTAAATTAAGTTTAACATAGTCAGTAGAGACCTAGATGACCTCAGTCCTACGTCTACACTGCTGTTTGTTATTCCAATGCGCAGAGCCTATTGGGAAAATAGGAACTACACTACATGGCGCCCAACGTTTGGTAAGGCGATAATCTAACGCAAGACACTAGAGTAACTCAGTCATGCTTTTTCACACAGACCCCTTTTTCCCGTAAAAACTCCAATAGACGTCTGGAGTGGGTGAAAGGTTAATATCCGCCGGAACTTAGTAGGATGAGAATCCTATGTATTAGTTTTTGGTTTGATCAACGTTGAAGGATACAGTGTTCCAAAATATTGTGCACCTAATCTTTGTTTCCTTGAAACTCGATCTGCAACCAAAAACGTTCAGTCAGTTAAATGGCAGAAAGTGACGAAGAGAGGGAGCGAGCAAGAATAGCAGCTCGACTCTTAGAGGAAGACACAAGTCTCCAAGAAAATGACCCGAGTGTTATAATCATTCCGGTCAACGTAAGAAGAACTATGGTGCATATTACCAAGCAATAGCGATAATTATTGCTATTGCTTGGTTAGAGACAAAAATTTAACGCTGAGCTGCGGCGATTTTTATCACGAATGCGATAAAAATCGGCCGCAATGCATGAATATCGCTGAAAAGTCAGCGATATTCATGCGTTAGCGAGCTAATGCTCTTAGCCATGTTATCCACCTCCCATTGGATAACATGGCTAAGAACTGCTCAGGGCAGGTGTTAGCTTTTGGAGATATTCGCGCTTAGCACGAATATCTCCAAAAGTTGGTAATAGGAGATAGCGATGTTAGCGACTGTTTCCAGTCGCTAACATCTTGGCACGCCCACTTTGCATGTCATTAGTGATATCACTGACATGCAAAGTGGGGCCAAGATGGTCGCTATCGCCTACTAGCTGTCGCTAACTGGTGTTAGCGACAGCTAGGTAATGGGGAGATAAAATTATCTCCGCTTTCTTGGATTTTAAAGCCAAAAAAGCGGAGATAAACCCCCTTGATAATATGCCCCTATAACTCTTAAACTTATAGAAAACGGACTGACACCACGAGGTGGTACAGTCATATTCGTGGTAGAGGCACATGAATATCGGCAGACAGAGGTATTCTATTCATGGATACATTTTCCAGCAGCACACGCTGTGACAAAACATTTCCACTATTACAAAATAGAGGAACCTCCGGATGAATACACTCCTTTCGAGGACGTTGAAATCTCACTAAATTACCAAGAGAACCTGCTCTGGTTTAATGGCGCCCTAAAACATAATAATCACATCACCAGGCTCGGTCCACTAGGTAGACCAGAAGAAACGGGGCCGGTCCAATGCAACTATGCAACACACCCAGACTACGAAATAATGTCAAGCGAAGAACTCCTAGTTAAACTAAAAGAGTTAACAAAGGCATATAGAGAATTAGTTCAATTGGCAAGGGATGATATAACGATCCGCCAAAGATTGAAGGAAACAGATATAGCAGACCAACCATTTGAACTCGCCAGATTCATAGAAAAATCCTATGAAGAACTAGGAAGAGATAGTTTGGGTGGGAAACCGGTAAAACCCCAACTAACTGAAAATCCTGAAAAAACATTTAATAAAAATAATTTTAAAACTCCAAAAAAGAGTTGGGAAGGTAATAGACAAACCATTCCCAGGGAAAAAACGTTTCCAGTCCAGAAGAAGGTCTCCTCAGCGGAGAGAAAAATCTCCAAGCCGAGAAGACAAGTCTCCCTAAAGGGAGCCCTCTGAAAAAAGATACAACCTTAGAGATCGGGATAAAATAAGAAAACCTGACAGATATCAAGATGTTGATACACGTCCCTCTCGATCCTTCTCACTCAATCGTTCTCGATCTTCCTCACAGAAATCGGAAAGAAGAGGACGGTCAGAACATAGAGAAGAGCACGTCATGTCCAAAGACAAGGAACCTGCTCCTCAAAGTAAAAAATTACAATTTCCCAGAAAGAAGGTAGCAAGTATTAAGATTAAACATGCCGAGAATTCTGAGGACACAGCTGAAAAACGGAGAGTGGGCCCAGACAATGTTAGACAGCGCAGCAGAAGTGACCATAGCTCGCAAGATCCTGATGAATCTTCTGGAGACAGTGGACACGAATGAGTACATTCAGGTGGAAACTGCAGAGTGTTAGTGTGCCCCATGAAATAACATTACGTATAGAGGGAGATAAAACTAGAAAAATAAAAGGTCTCTTTTGGGAAAAACTTTCAAAAGGCTATGATATTCTGTTATCTGAGAAAGACTGGCCACCAGAGTTTGTCAGGGAGTGCCCTCATGACGAAGAAATGATTATGCCTGCCTTCTCGAATCACATCCCGATTCATAAAAAATACACATAGGCAAGAAAATGGGCAGTGGCCCAAGCTCCTGCCTTATATACAAATCATGTAGGATGGGATGAGGATTCTCCTCACCACAAAATTCAGTTAAAAAATCAGCCTACTGCACAAAGGCGGCAGTACCCAGTTAAACAAGAAGCTAAAAAGCAAGTCAGGGAGATCTTAGATCAACTTGAATATCAAGGGGTGATCGAAACATACACCTCTCAAATGAACAATCCTTTGTTTCCTGTCTCCAAGCCAGACGATTCATATCGTCTAGTTTTGGACTACAGACACCTTAACTCCTGTTGTAAAACATTTGCAGTACAAAACTCACATAGTGCAGCACTAATGAATAACATTGTGCGCCAAAAATATAAAACGACATTAGACATCTCTAATGGATTCTTTTGTCAAAACATAGCACCTGAAAGCAGGTATTTGACCGCTTTCTCAATAATGGGATCGCAAAAACAATTTTGCCGACTCCCACAGGGATTCAAGAATAGCCCAGGATTATTCTCAGCAAGGGTAACAGAGTTACTACAAATATATGATGATGAAGCATTATCATATGTCGATGGCATTTATCTCACAGATGATGACCAGGAGACTCACTTAAAAAGGATGAACACCATAATACTTGGGTTCGCATCAGAGGGTTACAAATTCAACTTTAAAAAGTCACGAATTGCCCATCTAACGGTCCTATTTTTAGGATATGAATTATCAAGTGAAGGCAAAAGCCTGGCGGACAATTTCTTAGAGAAATGTGCTGTACTCCAAGCACCAAAAACGCTGAAGAATTTACAATCAATACTAGGTTTCCTGAATTTCGGAAGAACATACATTCTAAATTATGCCGAGAGGGTTAAACCTCTCTATGAATTAATAAGATCAGATTTCAAACAAACCAATTGGACTCAGAAACACACAGAGATTTTGAGATCATTGCAAACAGACATGTTAACTAAAACAAAATTACAAACACGTGAAAACACACGCAATCTTGTAATCCTAGTCATCCCAGGAAGATGCGGATTCACATACCTGACCTCTAATGAGGGAGAAACGGTACCTATAGCTTACAAATCTCATTTGTACACTCAAGCTGAAATGAAATTCAGCTCTACAGAAAAAAAATCTGACAGAGGTTAAAACTGCTGTAGCAAAAGAAAGAGCCCTAGCCCAAGGCAGAAGAATATCTGTTTTCTCAGCAGAATCAGCCCTTGAGGCATTAACAATTCCACGTAATCTGATTAAAGTGGCCTTAGATCCAAAATGGATAGAATGGGAAAATTCCTTTGCTACAGAAGACGTGAAATACTATTTTGACCCAAAACTGAAAAAACTAGATGATCTAGTATATGAACGAGAATATCCTCTGCCAGCTGAAATTCTTCCTCTAGAACAATATACCTGCGTAATGTATATGGACAGATTCGCACAACACTACGATGTAGAAAATAAATCCTACGATGCAGCGTGCGCAATTGTTAAAGGTCGCTGGCGCTCTGGTAAATTCAAACCAATGATTACCAAAACTAAATCACTCAGGAAATGTTCAGCTCAGCGAGCTGAAATAAGAACTTTAAAGATGGTGCTTGAAAATGCCGATCGCAAATTCCCTACACTAATAGTGTGCGATTCGTATTTCTGCGTCAAATCATACAACAGTGACATGCAGACATGGATCAAAAACGGTTACAAAGATGACACAGGTACTGCAATAAAGCACAAAACGCTTTGGGAACAGGTAGTTCTTTTACAGAAAGAACTACGAAAGACTCACGTGATACACGCACTGAGTCATCGACGTGATGGCGTTCACGTTGCAGGGAATTCATTGGCTAACACAGCCACAGCGGAAGCGGTTCAACCGGCTTCCGTAGCCACTGAAAAGCATTCAGAAAAACACATAGATGGGGAAACCATGCTGGCGGTAAAAGCCTCATTAAAAGGCGATTATGCAGCATTACCTCTCAACTATCCACTCAGTAATACATACATAATAGATGCAAACTCCGTTTCGTTTGCTCGAATCCCTGGAGTGGGGGATAGGGTAATTCCAAACACGAACCGGAGAATCTTCTTACTACAAGAAGCACATATGGGGTTGGGTCTGAGGCACCAAGAGATCCTGAAATCTCTGATGGAACTACAATCTGAGTACTGGTGGCCGGGAATGAGCGTAGATATCTACTTTTTTGCAAAAAATTGAAAAGACTGCAACAGAGATCGCAGTTGTGAACCAGACCAGCCTGTAGCCCAGATACCACTATTAGATAGCATCAGGCTATCTATAGCACAGAAATCCAGTCTGAGAAATGCGCCCCATAATTAATAAAGACTTAATTCACTTAAAAATGTGGCCCCAGCACTCGGCTGAAGCCATAACTGTTATAAAAGATTTGTGAGTCTTTATCGGCACATACGCAATTGGCATGCTACATTCTGATCAGGGTTCTGCGTTTAGCTCTCGAGCTTACAAAGAGGCCATGAACAGCATGGGCATCGCATTGCGGTACTCTTCTCCCTTCCATCCTAAGGGAAATGCGGTCGTGGAAAGAAAAAACCGGGACATAAAGCAATCTATAACGGCGAGGGTATTAGGTTCGGGTGATGGGTGGGTCAAACATTTAACAAGTGTCCAACGTAGTCTTAACAATCTGCCAAGAAACTCTCTAAAAGGTCTCACTCCATACAAACTATTGTTCGGAACTAGAATGCTTATTCAGGATCTTGATAGTCCCAATTCAGTGGTAGAAGAAAAATCCTTTGATATCAAAGATCGTTTGGCTGTTTCACAGGATTTAAATGAAAGAAGAAAAAACCTGAGTAACAAAGTTGAAACTACAGCCGACAGCCACTGAAGAAAATCCACCTGTCCCAGCAAGACCTGTCTGTATTCCAAAGATTGGGGATCTGGTCAGAGAAAAGATTGCGGTGAAGAAGGAATTTGGGCCTTTTTACAGAAAAGCAGTACCTGTCTTAGCCATCAACGGAACAAGATCAGTTGTACTACCGCCACTTGCTGGTAAAAAGGAGAACCGAGTTGTATCCATCGACCTGGTAAAACCACAATCATGTGGCCAATAATAAGTAGTAGGCCCAGTGGACTCCCAAGAAATAGCAGAATACCAAAATTTGCAACGATCCAAGAGGTTCAAACTGAGAGACTAATCACATTTGATAAACCTGCAGTGAATAAAAAAGGACTATGCAACAAAGCCATGGAACTTGTGCCTCTTGAAACCCAAATCTCACCAGTTCGTCAAGAAACACCTGTCTACAACGATGTAGCCTCAGACTATGCAAATGAAACAAATAAAAATGCAAAAGCAAATGAAAATCCGGAAGCAATTCCAACAATTGACAGAACTGCATCAGGCTACTTCATCAATTTCGACGATTTCTCTGAAGATCAAAGCGAGCATGAAGAAACGCCTCCAACAAAAACTTTTAAAGACAAAGTAATTGAACTTTTTCGCCAACTAAAAGAAACATATCTAATTTCACCATGGATTGAATTTTGGATTGTGTTAGGTGTACTTTTCCTCCTGCTTTGGCTCATCATGGTTCTATGTTTGGGACAATTCATTGATGGAAAATATAGTGCAATGGACACAGCAAGCCAGAACATCAACTTGGTCCTAAAGCCTCACACATCCTCTCACATCGAGAAAAGAGAACTGTCATCAGTGAACATCACAGCCAATCCAATACCCGGTGGGGTAGCATGGGACAGAACTGATTATGACATTTTTGGCCCGGTCGAGCTCTTGAAGTATCTCCACCAGTTCAAGATTTCATTAAGTGACTTTGTGACACCAAGTACCTTCTCTGATGACTGGGACTTTGAAAACATTAATAATATGATGTCAGATTTAGTAATGTCAGCCAAGTTTACTGAACATGATTATTTGCAGGGTTCATCGAATTATGAAGAATTATACTGTTACAACCATTATGGTGATCACTATTTGCATAAAACTGCTCAGCCTATAAATGTGTTATCTTATAACCAGTGGGAACACTGTCCAACTCCACCAAAAGGCAGTTCGAAAACATTTTATGAGAAATTCCAATACTTCTCAGGGTTTAATAACAGTGATCCAGGAACATTTTATTTCAAAATGTTAAATAAGACAGGAATGAAAACTATGTTGACAAATACTAAACTAATTTATTCGGAAAAATTTTATGACAAAATGTCTACATTTGGTTTCGAATTTTGGAAAAACACCATTGAAACAAAAACAATCTGGGGTTCCAAAGATTGGCAAGTACAAGGCCTAGAAGCACTATTTAGGGCCTGCATGATCCCAGAACAAATAATATTCTTGAATGACACAATACAACAAACTACTTGTCTTGGCCTAGCTAAGATAAAAGATTTAAATACACCGTCTATTCCGAACCCATACCTGATAGTGACAGCACTACTGGTGTGGAGATAGACGTATCTCATATTTTACACCAAAACAGAACACATACTAATTGGAAAAAGTGGTTGATCTGGCCAACAGGCACGAATAACTGTCAAGATAGATTCCTGAACAAAACACAGGGGTTCAAAATGACCAGACCAGACCCCAGACCAGAGACAACATCCAGGGATAGTTACAACATACAGTGTAGGGAAACTATGCCTTGAGTGGCTACAGAAATCCACACTGGCTGAAATTTGTCACCCCGAGTGAGACGGGTATGCTCAGACGTGAGTCCCGTGCTCTCCATGCCACTGGAATCAAGCTATCCAGGCTGATGAGGGCTGAAAGCCCGAAACCGGTCCTTGGATGCTTGTTTCCAGTCCAGGGAGGACCTGGCTTGGCAGTTCGGGCTCGACTGTTCCCATGGGAACACAGGGTCAAGACTGATTTGCATATGGCTGGGTTCAAACTGGAATGGCATGGTGAGCAAAAACACGATGGATTTAGGCCCAGATCTCTGTACTGGGGTGAATGTATGACCTTGTTCTGCATTCTGTCCATCACCTGTTGTTTTTTGCATTTGTTCAAAATGACCAGACCAGACCCTAGATACTCCCAGAGACAACATCCAGGGATAGTTACAACATACAGTGTAGGGAAACTATGCCTTGAGTGGCTACAGAAATCCACACTGGCTGAAATGAAGCAACACTTGACTTTACTTAAAGACGGTGCTGACTTGCGTGATTTCATAATGGGACCACGCAAACAGCGTCAAAAATGTTTCATAGCGGCCGGTATATACGCTGCGTACAACGAAGCATGGAAAGTAATGCAAATTGAGACAGCAGAAAAAATACGAGAAATTGACCGTATAAATTTGGAAAAATCACTTTCTGTTGTGGACAATGGGTTAACGACTCTGTCTTCCAGAATATATTCACTGGACAGCATTGTATCATCTGCTTTTGATATAATAGAGCAGGACTTACTAATTTATTTATTTATTTATTAGGCTTCTAAAGCGCGACAGCTACCCAAAAAGGGTTTCCCGGCGCTGAAAGATACTAAACCACTAAGCAGATCGTAAAGCTCTGAGGAGAGGCGGGAGCAACTTACTGATTAAAAAGCCATGTTTTTATGGCTCTGCGGAAGTGGATGTAGCGAGTTTCCAAGCGTAAATTCAGAAGGGAGAGAATTCCAGAGATTGGGGCCCAACAGGGAGAATGATCGTCCCCCAATCCTGGCTCGGCGCACTTTGGGCACACAGAAAAGGCCTTGAGATGAAGATCTCAGGCAACGAGCCGGCATGTAGGAGTGCACGAGGGCTTGTAGGTATCTGAGGGCATTTCCCCATTTGATTCTGTGCATGAGGCTCAGTGTCTTAAATTTGACTCTGTTTTCGATTCTCAGCCAATGGAGTGCCTTAAGATGACCAGACATACGTTCCATTCTGTGACACTTGCAGAGTAGTCTTGCAGTGGCATTCTGAACAAGTTGAAGGCGTCTCATGACTGCCTGTGTTGACCCCAAGTAGAGGACATTTCCGTAGTCTAAACAGGAGGTGATTAGGGCGTTGACCACGGACTTCTGTGTGTCGTCAGGCAGCATCTAGATGATTTTCCTGAGCCACCTCAGAATGGTGAAACAGGTAGATGTTAAGTTAGTGACTTGGGGCTCCATGCTTACAACATGGTCAGTCTCAATTACGTTCTATTGTACAGCTTGGCTGGACGTTGCAAAACCTACGTTCAGGCTACGTGCCATGGCGTTTAATCAACACAACGTCATTATTTTCTATCTTTAACCTTACTGATCAACAAATCAGTTTGGCACAAAAAGGAGCAGACTATACGATTCTGAGCATTGAAAACCTCGAGAGATTACCTTTGACAATGTCAGAGAGACCTGTCATTGAATGGATAATACATGGAACGATTACAATTCCGATTACAACTTTCCAGTTTAAATACTGCCAAGAGTATATACCAGCAGGCCAGTATGAAAGGTTGGGTAAAGAATACATCAAATCTCCCTGGGATTTACCTTATACACACAGATGTTATAGTGAAGGGAACAAGGAGGTATTTTTTAGTGGTAAAAATTGTAAAAAATCACTAAGCGGTACACTTCTGTGTCAAGGTATTCATTTGCATGGAGCCTGCGAAGGGTCTTCAAACAACCTTTCATGTCACCTGCATGGCACGCCTGCAAAACAGATAGAGCCATTTTTTAGACCACTTTCTAACGGTAGTTCCATTTTAATAAGTGACCACAGCTGTTGTGGCATGCTGCCAGGAATAGCCTATCTGACAACTGTAACTTCCAGGGCCGTTTGCTGTATGCAAGTATTGTATCCACACAGCAATTCAGACATGGAGGCTGCGTTATGGCCTCGGTTGAATATATCTTCTATTCGAATTGATACTTTAAGCAGAATGAAGTCTATTCTTTTACAAACAACTGTGCCTATAACGTCATCAAAAGAAACATATGACCTGCAATTTGCAAGGACAGCAGCAGAGATACATACCCTTTGATCGACAAATTGCCCCGTACATTTCGTAGAAGTGTTAAGCCAAATTTTAAACATGTCTGATACCAGTGGCATCGCACATGTATTTAAGACAATTTTTTCGGAACTGTTAGCACCCTTTGAAACAGTTCTGGGCATTTTCCCAAATTTTGTCCATTCTGTCTTCGGCGGCCTACCCTTAATCTTGGGACTCGTGGCAGGAGTTTTATTTTCACTCCTTCTGCACCGATATGGCAAGCCAATTCACAGACAAGAGTCAAGCAACGTTGGAAGAAACGATCCTAGCAATACGATACCGAGACCGTATCATTAAGGTCCTTGGATTGGCCCGGCTAAGAGATTTGAGTGCAACTTGGTTTCTTTCATTCAGACCAATCTGGCAAGATTGCGTTTTACCTGTGCTTCGATGTCTGCTATGCGGAGAAGAATGCGTGTTGGACGTCTGTCTTACACTACAATCAGCAGTACCAATGGATATCGATACTTTGCTAGGTCCTGTAACGACTCATGCATCGTGTTGTCCCCAGCGGCTACCGATTCTGATGACGGCATTCGTTGAGACTTCACCACTACGAGTATGTGGCGGTGAGGTACGAGAGGAAAGCAGCACCGAACAGGTACAACCTTCTGTGAGCATTGCTGATCCAAACATCGATGATAGCAATCACGCAGAGAATTGCACTGTTGCAGTATTTTCAAACTTGGTCGAACTTTCACCTGATGTTGTAGACCAATTTTTTGCAAGCCTGTCTGATATGATGTTCTCTCCAGCCAATGAGAATAACTTTTAAAAACAATGAGCACACAGCGTTCCCTGAACTCTGAATTCGGCCTTCAGTTTGTTAAAACAAAACTACTGAAAACATTTGGAACTATTTTTCCCCTGAAAACGAAATTATTTTTTTTCCACTTCCAAAATATTTACTTTCTTTTGGCACAAGGTACTCTGCTTAAAGTAGAACTATTCTTAGAGAACAGAGCTTCTATTTTTAGGATGCTAGAGACAATATTTTACCTCAGCCTCTAGCACATATACAGCAATTTGTATAAATATGTGATGGAATGGTCTCGACCTTCTTTTCTGTATTTAGAGCCATTTCATGTGTAATTTTCGCAATTCGTTCAGCTGATAAATATATGCATTTTAACTGAATGATGACACTGCTTAAAAAACGTACAGTACTAATACTCATTTTTCATGTATTTACCATATACCATTTCAAATGCGAAATATGTATTTTGGGATGGGTTGGAAAACACACATCATTCTATGTTTACTATTGCTTAATTTTTTAGTAATGATGGACATTAATCCGTGGAGTGGGTGTTGTGTTTCTATCTAGGACCCTAATTCGATATTCCCGATTTATGCCCTGATGTGGTTATAATAAACTGTATCCTTATAAAGGCATAAGAATCATATCCATATTTAGTAATAGCCCATGCAGTCCGAATACGGCACGGCTACTCCCCTTAGACTCCTAGAAAGTACAACGCGTTCTTTAAACAAACCAAGCCTCCAGCAGCCCGGGAAATCCCCCCTGCTTTTGTTTTGATTTGAACAAGAACTTCTGGAGTCCAGAAGGAACTGTTAGTTCTTAGTGACGTCTTATGTTCAACCTTACGTCAAACCCGGCAACTTTCAGGTATAAAATACCAACAGTTGCCTTAAGCAAACACACAGTGGTTTGGAGCAGAGCGGCCATCTACTTGCCAGAGAGCCCAGCTGATGCGAGAGCCCACGGAAGCCGCCCCTACCGATTGACGCACTGAGAGAGACGCTGTCTTTTTCTCCAGCCGAGAAAATCCAGCTCCGGTGTTTCCAGCCTACCCTTGCGGGTTGCTGGGATATCGAGTCCTGAGGAAAGAGATACCAGGCCTCCCACATTTTATTACCAAGGTACGGAGCTGACTAAACCCTTAAGAGAATTCTTGATGCAGATTCTTGGCAAAACAATCTTAAACCACTTAACTTAAACTGCTACTTACTTATCCCTTCCCACGTATTAGTCTTAGGTCAGGTACACCGGGATAGGCTTAGTTAGAAGCACCAGTTGAGTCCGTTAGTCAATGTATTTATGTATGTATATATTTTATCCTTTTTAAAGTATCATATGGCTAAGAAACCATATCAATGCTTTTACAGTATTATTTCATAATACTACTTTTACTGTACACACTTTACTTTAAGTATTGCAATTGTGGCAATTCATTTCTCTTGCATGAGAAAGAAGACTGCTCAATAAATAACACCTTTTTATTGAAAACGCCCGTCTCTCTATTTCTCTGCACTCTGGTGAAACTAAGTATGCACTTCTGACTGAGTGAAATAGCTGTCTATTATTTTCACACGACTTTAGAGATCTACTCTTATTCTGAGGGAGCAAAGTTGTCATGTTTATGCGGTTGTCGGAAACTGAATCCCTTCTTGTCTGAGCCAGGGGAGCTTGTCCCTCCCTATTCATTCAAGAAAGTTTCCAGTGACCTCTGAGCTAGCTGGCGCAAACCTAAATTAAGTTTAACATAGTCAGTAGAGACCTAGATGACCTCAGTCCTATGTCTACACTGCTGTTTATGTTATTCCAATGTGCAGAGCCTATTGGGAAAATAGGAACTACACTACATTAGAAACAAAAGGGCATGCTTCTGAATCAGTTTGACACCACGTCTACGAATGGTTTCTGCAACCCACCTCAGGGAATCTCTGTGATTACAAGCTTCCCTCTCAATATGCACCATAGCATCAAGCTCAGCGATGGTTGACATTCAGTGCTTTGGCTTGAATAGACGGATTCACCCATCTTCACTGCCTGTATGGGAATTTTATGCTCAAGAAGGTAAACGGTCAATGACTGCATATACGTCTCATCTCGCCCACCCACCTGATTTAACCCAATGCCCGATGCTGTTGTACTTCACCACTGAAGATTGTTTTTCGTTTAGCACAGTTTACTGGGCACAACTATTAATGTAAGGTTAACAATTGCTAGAGTTGACTTTATAATTTTTGATAATTTTAGCCAATTTCTCATTAACAACTAAATGTGTGAAGCATTGTTGTGTTTGCACACATCCCAATTTGGGCCATTTGCCAATGCAAAAAGGCTTTTTGTGATGTGCAATCCCAATTTGCAATTCTGTAACTTGTTACCGAATTGCAAAATTGGTTTTGCGATTCAATATTTGGAAGGGGCGTTTTGAGGGCATACCTTCCTAATACCGAATTGGAATGGTATGTACAACATAAATGCAGTTGCAAAATTCTAGTAATTTAGTTACCACCAGTTGAAAGTTGGTGGTAACCCATTCGCAAAAGGGGTCCCCTTCACCTTTGAGAATGGTTGTAAAAATAGTTTTAGGAGCAGGTAGTGGTCCAAGGACCACTACCTTCTCTTAAAAATTGAAACTAAAAACGTTTTTTTATTCTTTATTGTAAACACATTACTTTTCCTTTCAGGAAAACAGGCTGTTTTTAAAAAACACAAAAACAAAAAAAAGAAACAGATTGTGGTGTTTAAAAGCAATCACAGACATGGTGGTCTGCTGGCCCCAGCAAGCCAATCATAATGGGTCACAAATTGCGACATACTTCATTAGTATTCATGAGGTAGGTCTATTTGCATTCCACTACGAATCACAAATGAAATTCAGAAGAGTATTATACATAAGGAATAGCCACTTCCTTATTGTTATTAGCAAAAAATTGTAATCAGGAATTCGCTATTTCTAACTTTCGTAAATTAGCCCTAAATATCTTATCCAGCCTTGACAGGGCTCTTGAAGTTCTGCATTTTTTTCCTTTTTTTAAATGGGCTGTAGTAGATAATTCAAGCATACACCACAAGTCCTTTTCCATAATCTACAGCCTAGCTGGTCAAACTGTGCTACCACAGGCCAGACAAGTGTGACTGACTTGTGTACCTGTTTGCTTTTGTTTGCCTGCTCCAATGATCGGTCAGGGCAGGCCATTAAGTGGGCCAGGTCACAGACCGGGAAATAATTAACAGCAGATAACCTGGCCTACTATTCATATCCTTACTTTTAATGAGAAATAACACTGATTGTTACCTGTTCAAATCATGTAAAAAACGTTAAGCTAATCCATCCCTGCTGTTTATCTCCTGTTTGAATTTAACATGTTTTACTGTTGTGTTTCTGCATTTTTCCATGGACCTTTTCCATAGGCCTCAGTAATGCGTAATTCAGTCTCACAATTTCAGAACTAAAATATTTTCTATATTAATTATTTACAATAATAGCTTTGTTGTTGCTCATTTATTGTAAGCAGCTAACAACCGTTAACTAAGCCAAAAGTCTTGGCTCGTTTTCAGTGTATATCAAGGTGTGGCGCAGCGGCCAGAGTGGCCGACTCAGGATCCCAGGTTCCAGAGTCTCGGCTCAACATCTTGTGATTCTGGAAAAATCGCTTAATCTCACTGTGCGCATGGGCAGCACCTGGATAACCATGGGTGATAAGCTGCTCTATATAAATCTACAAATATATATATGGTGTATTTGGATGAAATAGCAAAAAGCATAAAGAGAACCCAAAATACCTGTTGGATACTGCTCACATCAAGTCTCATTTGTGTTCCAAAATAATTTTGTGAATCTGTTTGTTTTCTCTCTGCCTGCCAGGCTAATGAAGGCAACAACTCTGTGGGTGTGGCTACTTAAATAGTGCACTCTATGGACCTCACCCTATGAAGGGTAATTTCAAACCTTCTTTTTGTCGCATCCTTTAATCAGGACGTCTTGGAGCCATCCCTTTTTTGTCCAGATTAAATGACTTGCCTTATTATCTAAGCACATAAATGTGAGCCAAGCAACACAAGAACAAAAACATTTATTCTTTTAAAATACTGCCAAGTATTATGAAGAATAATCTTTCTTTATTAGCCCAATGTTGTACTTTTAAAAACAAATTCAATACAGTTGAATTGCACCATTGAAAGTTAGGTTCCTTGTCACACTTAAGCTCAGGAATAAATGACCACTATATAAATGTATAGACAAAATTATACAAAACAAATGCTTCTAATATTGCCAGTGGAGGTGCGATGTGTCCTCCAGTGTAGCAAAGCACTCCATTAAATATGAAGCTCAAAACTCCTCATTAAATTGCAAGCAAATTTCTAACAATTCTAGAAAAATTCAAATATGAGCTTAATTGATCAAAAATCTATTCATTGTGGTTACATGTGTAAAATACAGTTTAGAAAAAAAGATACCAACGCTGACCAGCACATACTTGGTTTAGACTCTGCAACGATTTAGCAGCAATACTATGTTGGTAATTAGCATTTTAAAATGTTGTTTTACTTTTCATAAATCTTTTTAAAAACTGTATATCAGAAGCAAAGTATTTAATATTTTAGCGTTGTGTATGCTGGCGACCCTTGGCCCAGCCTCGGCCTCTTATAAGGAGTAAAACCCACTGCTGTCATGACCTCCCAGTCGGTGGGTAGCAAGGGAAATACTACGAGTACCGAAGAGCAGGCCAATGAGTACTTACTACCACTGACAACCCCAATTGATTGCCATGTTTGGCTCTGTGTCAAAAAAGCAACTCCATTATTGCTGTCTAGGGTTTTGAAATCAATATTTTTTTCCTAAGGTTCCCGGTCATATTGGAATGAAGCAAATTCCAAGCATTAGCAACGGAAGGGTCATCTTCACTTTCTTCCACCGCTCCTTTTCCACTTTTGAAATTTTCATTTTTTTCTTCAACTCTGCAAGAAAATGATACTTGTTATATTGGCAAGACTTATTTACTCGGTCATTTTCTGCTTAAAGTTTCATAATAAACAAAAACATTTTTGCAATAGTGCACTATGTGGCCCACTGGATTGTATGTCTGGAGCCTCTTTTGTATGATCAATAGAAATGAAGAAAGCCTATTGATAATGTTTGTGTTCCTTTACCACCCAGTAAAATATAGGCATTGCAACTTTCGGCATACTAATAAAATTGGAAATGTACCCCCAATATTACATTATGAGGACATAACAAGTGACCATTGACCCTATAAGGAGACATGTAGTTTCCTTTTTAATGTGTGATACTCTTGGCAATGAGTTCTTTTTCATTAAAAGGTCCTATTGTTTGTTAATGTCAAGTAATTGTAAAATGTGCCCTGTAAAAATAAATATTTAAATAAGCATCCTGCAATTTGTTGCAAGACGATAAGTGTAATAAGTCAAAAATAGGTGTAAAAAACGATAAAAACAGTGTAAAAAACGATAAGTGTAATAAGTCAAAAACAGTCAACTTTAAAAAACGATAAAAAAAATTAAATGATTAAAAAAGTCAACTTAAAAAAACTTTTAAAAAGTGTTAAAAACGATACGTGTAATAAGTCAAAAACAAAGTCAACTTTGGATTTTTTATGGTTACCTCTAGCAGTGCAGTCAACACATGCACTACACATTATCAGTCAATTACTGTGCATTTTCACAGAAAGAAAAAAAGAGTGTGAAAGCTTCTCATAATTTTAAGCGTTTACGTTGCAGTTTATGGTCAGCTCATGCAGTTGCCTTCCCAGCTGTATATCCCCAACAGCAGGCATTGTGATGTTACAGAGAAACTGTAATACATTGTTACAGCATTGTTGTGATGACATTTTCTCATTACAGATGAGTAAGGATGTCAACTATTGCTTGCTTTCATGTATTACATAAGCAATAACTGACCAGCTACTGTACATTATCAGGACATTGAAAGTCACTGAGGAGCACTGTTGCCATATATAGGAACACAGCCAAACTTCTGTATGAGATCACAGAACTCTGAAGGTGACTTTTGCAATAGACTTTTAATGTATGGTAGCAGACGTTTTATTCATTTTCATACAAAGTCACAGACATCACCCATCGCCAATCTTTGTTCTCCTATCCTGATTTGTTCTGCAGTTGCAGATATGTAAAATAAATGTCCGAAAATATGATGATTGAGTCCTGATTTCCTGGAATGGACCACAGACTTGCAAAAAATAAACACACTACAACAGACTTCTCCTTAACAGCTACAGACAGGAATGTCAGAGTGATATAATTCAGAGGAAAGACTGCTGACAAGCTATTTACTTATTTTATTGTTGGTACTGCAGTTTTAATTCAACTGAAGTGGTCTGATTTACCCAATTATTTTTCGCTCAGGCAGCTATTGTTATGTCACAGCTCTACTGTAATAAGTTATTGCAGTTGCCTAGTGATGTCACACAGACACCAAGTTTGAGTTAAGACAGGAGTTTGGTGACCTTCTAAAGCAACCCTGCTTTCAGCTTTTATAAAGTCACAATTTATAAAGTCACAGAACTCTAGATTATTTTTACTTTACCTTAAGTACCATTTTCCTTCCTCCAGACCCATAACTTCCCCTGGGGTCCCAGTTCTTGGCCAAAGCCAACGTGGAATATTTCTTTCCATCAATAAAGTTGTGGCAGCGATCTTAAGAAAACACAGTATGACGATTAATGAAATGTAAATGCATAACTTTAAAACATCTACACTCAATTAAGTATTAAAGACCCTTCTGGAGCCTTAATTATTTATTATAATACAGATTGTTTGGTATTATCTTCATATATTTGTACAAATAGTGTTCCATACAGGTGATCAAAGATTTCTGTATGGGCATAGTGATGTCTGGTTGTTCAGGTGATCTCTTCCTTTGTTCAGCATGAGTTAAGCATACTTCAAAACATTTTACATTTGACCACTCATACTCTCTGTGATGTTTCAATGTTTTCAAAGCCTAAGATAGACAGTTAATGAGAGAGCGCTCTTTCCAGATGTTACAGACAAGTTGAAACTCACACAACAGGTCTGTAAGGAATCTGGCTCCAAACCAAAAAGTCTCAAAGTGGCATACAGTATTAAATCCCATTTCTTCAAATTTTACTCTCTGAAGAATGTATATTCTTGTTTGATATAAGAGGGGTGCAGTGCCCCAGTCAACAGTATCTCCCTTGAATATACACAATGGTTCTTGTTATGAAAAATTTGAACATTTTTATAATTTACAGTGCCTTGTTGGGCCACATGACAGGCTGTGTGATATAAGCATGAAATTAGACGTTGATAAAAATACAGCGCTGACTGGGTGCCCATACGGGAGGGAGGGATATATATATATATATCTCAACCACGTGACTCCTCTGGATCTCTCGGTGTTTCTTGCACCCACGCAGCACACCAGCAAACAGGAAGGAGACGGACCACGTCACATCAGCAGAGTTGTTTTTTATTGAACAACAGAAAGCAGCTACGCGTTTCTGGCAAGATATGCCCTTGTTCACGCTATATATATATATATATATATATATATATATATATATATATATATATATATATATATATATATATATATATCTCTGTTTTCAGAGGAGCTCTGATTAAGTACCTTTTTTGCCCAAATAGGACATTCAAGGAGGAAACCAGTGTTATGTAATGCCATCCTTGGTTCACCTTTAGTAGCTTAACGTGAAGTGAACACATCTGTTTAAGCTATTAGTAACAAATCAACGACTAAAAAACACCACCAATTAACACCATAGTTGTAGGAAGTTAATAAAAAACAAAAAGATCATCTGTTAAGGGGTTCATAAGCTGTTGCGTATTAAAACGCTTTCCATTAGGGCACAATAAAGTCAGCCTTAAAATGTAAGACAGTGCATAACAGGTATTCTCTCATGAAAATGTTACTGTGACCTATGCTGAACTATGAGTCCAAGCAAGCAGAATAATTTTTTGTCTTGTACTGGTCAGACTTAGAAGGCTTATTAAAACTTAAATCAATAGACTAAGTTGATCAAAAAAGCCTACTATATCTCCAGGGAATGCCAAAGGTGTGACTGTGTGGAATGTTTTTCCAATATTGTTTACATTAAGTGCAGTATAACGCATTTCCATTCAAAGAGGTCCTGTTTTGCTCATCAAATTACCATTGGGTCCCCTTAGCCATAAAAAGTCTGGCTCAGATCTCAACAAAGTGGATTTTTTCCCATGCGAAACTTACTCCCACAAAATCTGCAGATGTTAATTTCTTTTTCATTAAATACCTCACTTAGTGCAGTGCCTTAAGTGGTTTCTTTGTAAATCTGGGCTGTCGATTGCAGAGCATGAACTCAAATGGCAGTTAAATCTGCGGACATTACCAGGCTCCTAGTAAGGAAAGTGTTGTTTGATGTCAGCAGTAAAGCCAGGCTCAAATTAGTTCCTCTGTCAACAAGTATGGATGTATAGGAACCAAGTCATCTATGTTCAATCAACATTTCAGAAAGAAAGGTGGCAAGGTCATAAAGATGCAACAATTTGTGTGTGCCAAGTATTCAAAATAACGCAAATCGAAAAGGTGCTCCAAGGAGGAGAAGTTTTCACCATGCACTCTGAAAAGATGACAATGCTTCCAACAGTAATTGCATGGCCCCCTAAGCACCAGGAAGTAAATTGTGCATTATCAAATAGTACCAACGGAAACAGTAGTTCTTAATTTTGATCCTTCACATGCATCCAGCAATCTTGACGAATATTGTAGCCAGCATGTGTTTTGTCGTTATATGTCCACCATCGACTTCGTCAGGACTCAAATGAACAAATATATCCATCCATAATCACATAGTATCACAGATCTATGAAAATCCATCACCAAACCTATAGTGCTTGAATTTATATGTAATCTTATTAATCTCAAGCACTGAGATTACAGTAAAGTGGTGCAACCCTAAATAAAAGAAAATCCGAAACAAAGCACCAGAGTGAAAGAAATAAGATAATAGTCCAACCTTACAATTAGTTCACTTGCAACCACAACTCGATGATTGCTTGAAAAAAATACCTGTGTGAAGAAACGCGATCTCTGTAAGTGAATCAGTAAGAAAACTATGTGAATTATTTTCCATTAGTGGGAAGAGAAAAGCACACACTGCATAAGTATTTCCCAGAGTGATATACACCACTTTACTTATATCCTCTAACCTAATAATATATAGTATCCAATAGCTAACCCTAATTCTCACTATGTAGCATTTGCGCATCACAATACTATAAAACAGAAAACAAAAAATTCTACATAACCATGTCTTCTAAACACCCACAGTAGAAATACACCAAATTTCCACATCTTACCTCTTGAAATTGTGTAGCTGTATGTGTATATATATAGTAATTCTACAAAATGACTGAGTACTTCCTGTAAGGAATAATAATGTACACCTCACTTAAAGTTTATGCAGAAAAGATTTATAGACAAACAAATTAATCACACTTAAAATGCCACGTAAATATCTACACAAGCATTCCCAAGTGTTAATGCTCATACAATAACTTATTAATTCTTTATACCTATCAATAAACTCACCCAAGAAAGATCTCTCCATACTGTGCAAGAAATATATAATTTTTGGCTATCATTAAAGAAATACGTATATGGTGCTATGTGTAACTCCCAATTACTAACTGTATTATTTATGTCCAATATATTTTTACCGCACCGAACATCGATATATTGGGCAACAAAGAAGGTTAAATGCCCCGTACACGTATATAAGACTAATGTCCCTAGTAACGCAATCTCTCAACATATGCACCGGTACATAAGTAATGTATCCATTATTGCAACTAATTCATATACAAGGCATTGATTGTCGCTCAGCTCGCTGCCCACTGCATTATATCAAACTGGAATAAATTATAACATTCCAACCTCATTCTCCCAACTAAAACACTCCTAATATAGTAATGCCCCATTAACGTAGCGGCATAATACCACCATGTCTGTAATTACAAGTTGCCCCTATCCAGCAAAAAACATATTACATCGATACAACCCATATTACAAAATTAATTACCAGGTGCCCACAAGGAGACACTAGCAGTCCCTCAAAATCAACCTACCAACACATCTCGTACCATGAAAGAGTTGAGTATAGCGACGGAGAGTATTCCGGCAAACATGTGTTTTTCTCTCGCCATGTATGGCAAGCTCCATCCTGTTCAAGTAATTTGTACCCTGTATTCAGTGGTAGCAGTCAAAAAAGGATTTAGCGAGAACCAACTTCTAAAATGGGCATCATCTTAGTCATACGTAAACAGTCAACTATGAGCTTCCTCCTTCCACGTTGAAGTTATCACTGTAAACGATGAGTGCCATTTTAGTTATACTCCTAGAATTAGCTGTTCAAACATATCGGGCTAGAATACACCCAGTACAGGTGCAGCTTTATTAGTAGAATTACCACTGGGACAGTTGCATAATCCAGCTAAGTATAATAGTCCGACATTGTTATCCAACATAAACAAAATCATCAGCCCACCTTATAATTCTTGCCACTTCCTGGTGCTCAGGGGACTATACAATGAAAATTTCAATTTTCAAATAACACTTGAAGATAGCAAAAACTTGATGTGTCCAAGCATCATTCTGAATTTCTTTTAGTTTGTAGGACATTAAGGTTGGCAAGGTGACTTATGAGGTTAACATAGCAGGTTTTAAGAGAGATCAAAGCTCTACGCCACATGCTTAGTACTGACGAACGTGGCACTGTTTTTCTCTCTTAGAAGGTGAATAAATATGATTCTGATTTTAAATAAACCACAATATCTGAACATTGAGGGTGTAAGCACAGGAATGATTCAAACGGGATGCCTAACTGCAACTCTTTGTACCCTACGGGGCTCTTTCACGAAGAAATAGCGTACTTCCCTCCCCCTTTTCATGCTTGGTGGGCAGAGATGGCAGCTGAAGCAAAGATAACAGGCGGGGTAAGTTTCTAGACCTTTTTTTAGGTCTTTTCTGCTCCACTGCTGATTGCTGCTTCACGGTTGCAGCTGTCATTTTACTCTGCTTCTTTTGAAAGCCTTACTTCCACCCTGCTTTTCTGCTCCACCAGAATGGACACATAACTACAAGATGCTTGCTCATAGGGCGAATGAAACTATTTTGGATTTTCCTCTGCTCATTTTTTTCTTCAGGTGGTGTTGCCAACCCAATAGAGCATGCAATAGTATAATTTAATTCAAGACAGCATACATCTATTTAGCCTCGTATTACAGGTTCTTTCTACTAGTGGCACCAAATTATAACAATCATCGTTCCTTTTATCATAATGGAGGTCCACAAGCCAGCTTCTTCGAAACCCTTTCCTTCGCCTACCTCCATAACCAACCCAGAGGCAAAGATAGCAAAAGAATACCAAACCCACAGGCAAGGTTAACAAAAGAATAAAAAAAGACTAGCTTTTCCTAGAAAATTGCTATTACAACTAATGCTGGAAGATATCACGGAAGAACTTGGGGCCTAAAGCTACTTGATCTAGAGACAAATGCAGCTCTTCAGTGAATTGAAGATAAATGCTCTAATTTATATTCTAGGCTTACAAAGGTTGAGCAGCGAGTTAGTGATACTTGGGATGATTTTTCTTTTTTTTAAAGCAGGCAGAGTGTCGAGAAAACAGGTGCAAACATTTGTGAATTTATGGTATTCCTGAGGGCACAGAAGATTCAGATATTATTTTATTCTTTAAGCTCAGGATTCCAAAAATTGTTGGCCTGAAAGATTCTTCTGACCTCACTATCCCAAGAGACCATCGCATTGGCCCTTCACCTTCAACACTTTCCACCTCCACCAGATCAAGGGGGATAGCTTCATTTTTTTCTGCAATCCTCTGATCATATGAAAGTTCTGTCAGCCAAAAAACAATGAAAACAAATGTTATGGTCTGGTCACAGGGTTTTCTTCAGTCAAGATGTTGCCAGAACGTCAGCAGCTCGAAGGAAAGAATTCTTGGAGTTACTCCCAGCTTTGGGATCAATGAATGCCACTTTTGGTCTTATTCATCCCTGTCTTTTTAAAAAAGTTACCTACTAGGACAAAATGACCACCTTTGACAACCGATTGATTTGAAGCAGTTTATCCATGCACATAAGGTAGAGGCAATAGCCAAACTTGATCTTTTGTCTTCCTCATTTAGCAAAGACTCCATAAGTTGTTATTTGGGTTTCTAAGTCTTTCTTTGCTTTTCAAAGGTTTCCGGTCTTTACGGAGACATCTGCAAAAGCTGTTTTCTGTTTATATTCCTGTGTTTGCTTAGTTTCTTTTCTCTTCATCCATCAGTGTCTTTTCCCATTCATGTTCGTAAGTTCAATTTTTTGCCTTCTCATTGTGCACGTTTCTCATCCTATTTTCCTTTCATCATATTTCCTAGTCAGTCTTCCTCCAATGCATATCTTTTATTTTTCTAATCTTTAGGTGTCTGTTCTGGGTTGGCCTCTGCATTTACGCTCCACCCCCTACACTTTTTGTACCTCTTATTTTACTGTCCTCACTTATGGGTAAAGCCATTCGGCTTCCTGCCATCTCCTCTTTATTATTGCTGGGGAGTCATTGTACCTCCCTGATTTCCCCTCTAGTTTCTTCCTTTTCCGTATACCCTTTTGTTACCCCTTTCACTTAACCCAACTTATCATTCGTCTTGCAGCTGTTCAATATTGGTGTGCCATTTGTATATGCCTTATATATATTCTCGAAGTTATAGTTATAGTTCACATTGGTTTATTTATGTTTTTAAGGTATATTTATCTTCATTCATGTATTTAATGAGTAACTTGCTAGTTATTTCATAAATGCTAAAGGCCTCCATAACCCCATTAAAAAACAAAGTTCTTACTAATATCCAGGTTAAAATGCCAAATCGCTTTACTACAAGAATCTCACCTTAAAGAACAGAACGTAGTTTCTCTGCAAATAAATTGAGTTGGACATGTTTTTTGTTTCCCTGCCTTTACCAACAAAAATGGTGCAGTCATTCTCATTCATAAAGCGTTATATATTCAGATAGAAAACTAAGTTAAGGATGATGAAGTTAGATGGATTCTCCTAAACTCTTAAGATAAACAACACCCAACTTTCTGCTTTTAATGTCCATGGCCCCACAGGTGTTGATTCTGAAATCTGGGGCCACTTTTTCACCAAATTATTGCTTCGCCCATCTGATAATCTCATTGTAAGGTGGACTGCCATCAACTAATGGGCCTCTTTATTGATCAAAGTTCTCAGACTTGATACATACCCAAGAAAATGCAAAATGCTTTTAAAAAATCAGTTGTTTCCAGAGGATTAATTGATTCTTGGAGATTCTTCTCACTCTGATGTCCGTGAATTTCATTTTTATTTCCTTGTGTACCACTCCAAATATAGGATAGATTACATTTTTTTAAACTCAAAATGTTTTTCAATCATTGTTGGCTCTATCCTCATTTCGTACCATGCCTTGTTATTGTCGACTTAGATATATTAACAGAAATTCCCTGCTCCAATAGATAGATTTAACAATGCATTATTATGCAATAAGACTTTCCTTGAACAGTTTGAAGTTTCTCTACTGACTTTTTCAATGACCTTTGCATTTCTGATACACAAGTGAATTTTATCTGGGATGCCTTTAAAGCTATGGCCTGAGGTTTTATTATATATGATGCTGCCACCTAAAAGAAGAAAGCTCTTAAAGATTCTTCAGAACTTCTTTAAAAACGTAAAACTCTTGAACATGAATACTTTTCCTCCCCGCAGACAAATACATTAACACAGCTGACTCAAGCAAAACTACTATATAAAAAGCTATTCCTAGATAGTGCATGTGCACTCTACTAAAAATGAATAATTAATATTATGGCATTCGTAATAAAGCTGACAGCTTATTAGCCAATTATTTAAAAGTCAGGAAGCAAAAATTCAATATTCCTGTTATCACCGACAAGCATAAAACCAGACATTGGACTTATTAAAAAATTAAGGAATGTTGCACAGAATACTACACTCAGTTAAATACTTCAGAGTCTTCCCTCACAGAGGATGCTCTTGATTTTTACACTCTTTCCCTAAAAATGTAGAGCACATGAATAACCTCTCCTCCCTGGATAACAACATTTTTGTGTCGGAAATGATTACCTCAATCACTAAACTTCCAAAAGACAAAGCTCCTGGCCCAAATGGTTTTGCCGTTGACTTTAATTCTTCTTATTTTACCTTCTTTTAATTCCAAAATTATTGCTCTTGATTCAACACTTTCTTTCTCAGAATAGGACACATGGCACCTTTTCTGAAGCTATATTATGTTTGCTTCCTAAAAAAAGATAAATATATGGCCTTAGGGGGAGTTATAGCCCCATTTCTCTTACAAAACACTAATAGTAAGATTTTTGCAAAAGTACTTGCTTTCACATTAACCATTTCATCCCAGACCGAATTGGCATAGAGTCGTTGTTTACTGTGAGGGGAAGATTTACATCAGATGAATCTAGAACCTTTTTAAATATTCTACACTCAGCCCCCAAATCATCATCTCCTACTGCCACCATAACACTGGATCCAGAAAAAGCTTTTGACTGGGTTAATTGGGATTTTATATATTGGAACATTAAATATATTCATTTATAATATTCTGAACCTTCTACCTCTATTTTTGTAAATGGTAAGCAGTCGCCGCAGTATTTTGAGCTGCATAGAGGCACTTGGCAGGGTTGCCCACTATCCCCTTTTATTTATTTTATCTCTAGAGCCCTTTTTAGGAAAATAAATTACTGATCTACTTTTCTGGTTATAAGTGCAAAGAAATGAAGGTTGAATTTACAATTTATGCTGATAACATTTTATTTTTGTCTCAGACCCTCAACACTCTATTCCCCAATTTCTCAGTTTATTCAATGACTAAGGTTTCAGTATATAAACTCAATATAGATAAATCTGAAGTTCTCCGGTTAAATAAATACAGTTATGAAGAAATATTTATAGATACAGGATTCACTTAACTTCTCTTATTTGTATCGGAGAGCTGGTTTACACTTCACAATCCAGAAGTTGTTTCTATCCCCAATACTTACTCACTCTGTTTCTGTAGCTAGACCCTTGCTCACCTGTTCCAACTCTAGCTTAGAAAATATTGTGTTTTTCCCAATCTGGCATGCATAATAAAACATCAAATTAAACAACAGAGTCCTTTCTTGGAAATAATGGATAAATAAAGGGGTTATAATAGATCAGCTTCTGTCTGATTTGGATGCCCTTGAATTTCAAGACATACAACATAAATTTGGAAGTCTATGGCAGACAAGGATAATGCTCTTCTGTCTTCCATTTATTCAAATAGCAGCCTTTAACAGGGACACAATAACACTTCATATCCATAACCTCAGGTAAAAAGAAGTTCACAAATAAACAAGTTCCTACCCAATCAAGCACTGCCTACCTCTTTCTTTGCTGCCAGCAGCTGTGTCCAATAAGTGTTGGGACCCCGGTCCCCCTTTTGCACATGTTTGATGCTGTTTTATTGCTAATTACTGGTTGTTCGTTAATGATGCTTACACTTTGTATGTAAACAGCAGCGGGGATGTCGAGTCACTCCTCCGTACCTGCTACTTATGTCAGTTTCCCTCGTGTGAGGACTTTGGCACTGAGGCGCGCAGCGGTCCATCAGCCGCTAGAGGGTGCACACCCTTCACACGTCTCACTAAAGACGCTCTTTGACTTGCTGGGCCGCAGAGCGGATTGCGTGTCAATTTCAGTCATACGCTGAGCGCCTCCACCCATGGCAACACCAACTCAAGTTAAGCATTTACACCCTGTGGGATAAGACGGTGTCAGGAGCTTAGACTCCTGTGAGGCAGACGCCTCCCAGACTGCCCTTCGTAGAGCAATTTATCCCATTTTTATTGCAATAAAGGCGAGTTTGTCTGCCAGACCCCCTCTCCTGTTCAGAGCCTGGCGAGCCATACCTGACTGGAGCCCAGTATATACTTCCTGTTCAGGTCTTCAAGGCCTGTTGCCTGCTACCTTGTGACTGCTAAGTCTTAGAGTTGGCAAGAGCCCCCCTTTGCTCAGGCCGACACAGACTGGTTCAGGCAATCATTTAGGGGCTTCCCCCCATACTCTTGCATCCCACTTACCTAGTGGGTGGCCACTCAGTACACAGACATACATCCCTCATACCTACCTCACCCCATGGAGGAGTACAGAGATTACTATAAGGATGAGGACGTCCAGAATTTTGTGTTCACAGACTACTTCTGTGACATGGTAGACGCCGCCATCATTAATGTGGTCTCAGATGCAATGGCCCCTCTGGAGAAAAGACTCATGGAAATGACACAGAGATACCTACAACCCCTCACACCAAGGAAAGACCTTCTTGGGCCCACGGCCCACAACCTCCAGAGGTGGCCTCTGCCTCCCCCCAAAGAGAATCCGTGCAAACACCTGCATGACTCAGAGGCTGAAGCAGGCCTTTTTGGGGGCCAACCCACCCACACCGCAGAATCTTCCACTCCCTCAGGCTCCTCACAACTGAATTAGATCGCCCCCTCTCCTCTCCAGATGGTTCCCTTACAGGTTTTGGGGTTGATTCTGACCACAACCGGTCTTGGAGACCCTCGTCCAATCCTCATGTGGGGTCTAGGCCCTCTGCAGAGGGCCAGCTGACCCCCTGTTAGGCCTATTAGACCACAAGGACCTCATTCATACCCCCTCCACTGAGTGGACCCTCAGAGACAAGGTTGCACAGTATCTGGCTGGCAGGCTCAATTAAGCCCTTGATCAGGAGGTCGGGAACCGCTTTCAGGTGAGAAAGTGGCTGTCACCCCTGAGATAGACGCTTGAATGGCCCCTCTCGTAGCCAAATACATTAAAGACCCTAATACAGGTATTGACAACTCCTGTTCATGCCAGGACAAGCTCCTGGACATCACAGGCCCACTTGCAAAAATCTTTGACATGGCAGAAGACACCAAGGCATCCGGAGACTTAATTTATCTGGATGTACTGTCCAGCTGTGCCCAACGGGCCATTATATTTCATGCAAACACAACAGGTGATGGACCGAATGTGGATCAATGTCACACACTCAACCCAGTCCAAAGATCTGGGCCCAAATCCATTGTTTTTTTGCACTCCACACCACCCTGGGTTAAACAATGGCGATATGCAAACCAGCTCTGACCCTGTGCCCCATGGGAACAGTCCAGTCCGAACTACAAAAGCCATGTCCTTCCCAGAGCGGAATCAAGCATCCGAGGACCGGACCGGTTTCGAGGTAACACCTCATCAGCCCGGCTAGCTTGACTCCAGTGGTGTGGAGTGCCTGGGACCCACGTCTGGGCATCCCCAGCGCACTTAGGGCGGAATATGCAAACACAACAGGTGATGGACCGAATGTGGATCAATGTCACACACTCAACTCAGTCCAAAGATCTGGGCCCAAATCCATCGTTTTTTTGCACTCCACACCACCCTGGGTTAGACAATGGCGATATGCAAATCAGCTCTGTCCCTGTGCCCCATGGGAACAGTCCAGTCCGAACTACAAAAGCCATGTCCTTCCCAGAACGGAATCAAGCATCCGAGGACCGGACCGGTTTCGAGGTAACACCTCTCATCAGCCCGGCTAGCTTGACTCCAGTGCAAACTGTGCCATCTTCACAGAGAGGTGCAGGTCTTTGTTAATAAAAATTGACCCCAAGCTAGAGGACTTGGCCACGTCAGAGGTGGGCAAGGAAGCCAGGGTGGGCTCTTTGGTAACCCGTTTGTCAAAGAGTTTGGAAATGTGTCTCAATGTTTAATTCTCTTGACAAGTCCCAGTCAACGGTGAAGTGCATTTTCAATGTACGTTTTCAGTGGGGCCGGCCATGGTAGGGGGTGCTCGGCTGGCCGTTCCACTTATTTGCCTTCTGGCAGGGGCCAGCAATCTCAGCACGGCCAATGACAAGCCTCCTGGTGATTCTGGGGTTTCCAACCCACCGAGCATGGGCACGCCACAGAGGTCCACACAATGGACCCAGGGGTGGAGGAGTCAATCCAAATACTCACAGTGAGTTTTTCATCCACTTCTTGCAGTTGCTTGGGTGGGTGGACTGGCACAGTTTATAGAAAATTGGTGAGCTCTCATGTCCGACGCCTGGGTACTCCAAACAGTGCAAGGGTTTCTCATAGAATTCTATGGGTCCTCTTTTCAACCTGCTCCCCTTCACCCCATCTTTTTCTCCAGCAGGACGCCAACCTTATCCAGCCGGAGATTCAGGAGCGTCTGGCTGAAGGGGCTTAATCCTATGTCTTTCCACAGGATTAAACTCTCGACTGACAACAGATGTTGGTCTTGCCTCAAAGACAATAGTGACCTGCTACATATGTTTTTTTTTTAATGTGAACATGTGTGAGTATTCTGGATACAATTTTGGGATAAGATCATTGATATTTGTTCTCATAAAATACTTTTGATAAATTACATATTTTGTTAGGATCTATTTCTCATATATGGCACTCTCAAGTTATGGTTGGAAAATGTGTTGACTTACTCATTGCTATTGCTTTACAAATTATTCCATCTAATTGGAAGGATACTACTAAAAGTTTGTTTATTGGTGCTGGAATATGCACTTGCATAATCACAGACTGGACTGAGCTAACGCTACAACCACATCTCCAGATGATTAAATGAGACCTGCTGTAGATGCCGCTCACATCCTTCTTATCTAGAAAATCTATTACCTCTTCCACTACCACAACTTTTTTCGAACCACCATAACTATTACGTAGAATTACTTGGCTGCATTCTGAACTATGTAGTATATTCACACTGTTAATGTTTAGACTTCTTAACTTACATTATATTTTTTATTCTTCCTCCTCCTCTCTCTCTTCTTTTACCCCATCTCTTTTCTTTCTTTTACTCTTTAAAATGTATAAAATGCTAATTGGTTGAATGAACTTATTATAGCAACATCTTTGTGTTTTATATTTTTGTTCTACACTTCATTATCAATTCAATTACCTTTTTGATATCCATCAGTGCTTTTACATGTTCTTCTCAATTGTAACACTCTATATAACTGAATTCTTCAATAAAGCAATATCACACGCTACAACATTTAGATATTCAATTAAGACATTTTACCTAGAAGTACTAAATATAAAACAAAACAGCCCATTTTGCAAAGCACTCATTCACTATCAAAGCAATTTTGTGGAAAAGAAAACAAGAGCTTAGTCTTTCCCATCTCAATGGGGATAACGTTTATCTTTGGAAGGATGAAAGCCTGAGTCGAACCAACTGGATTCTATCTCATGACCACACTGATAAAAACCAAGCAGCACATTTACTAAAAGAGTGCTACGCAGTTGTCTCCAGTTCCACTAGCGGTAGAAATCATTGCAGATCCAGAGCTGTTAAGAAATTGTTCTGTTGCTATCTTCCCCCGTGCTGGTGCACAAACAGGCTGCCTAACATTATGCACACTCCTTTGTGTCATTGTGAAAAGGGACATGATCGCTATCATAGATTTTATACTGTAATGCTATATTTCCAGTACAAAACATTATGCTTAGACTAACTTTAAAAACTGTTCACACATTCGATGTGTTATCTATAGTGGAGCATACATTTATTTTTTGAAAAGGTACGAGAAATTAAAACAATTCCCCCTCTTCAGACCTGCTTCAAAGAGGGATTATATTTTGGTGCAAAGCCCTATATACCTATTTTAGTAGATATGGCTTGCTATAAAAAAAACTGGGTTGTAGTGTTGGAATGCCCATGTACCACCCAGGTGACACACCCTTGATGCATAGGACACTTTGTATTTCTTTTTGGCCTACTTTTCAACACAAAGAATGTGTTGGAAAGTAAATACTTATCAAGAACTTCCGCTGGTTTGTGTCACTTTTCATTACTTTGCACCCGTGAATCTTAGCCCAGGTTTCTGGATAGGATACATTAATCCACGGAATAGTGACTTCTAGCCATCAAATGGACTTATTGGTTTGGGATAGAGATTTGAAAATCTGGTAGTTATTTAAAACCCACCTTTTAATAACAAAGATGCCAAACCTTTTTGCTAACATTTTTTCTGAATTATGTTTTTACAGTGGGTCATTTAGAAATGAGCTGGCAGGCTTCCAAGATGCTGGAAGCCATCTCCACCGACCTGGCTGAGGCTTGTCCACCACAACTAGAATGGAATTATTCAATGTCGGCTTACCACGTCATGGCAGTGAGTTTTTTGTTTTTTATTTTTATACACCAAACCCCAAATTGGACATTTGTTTTTTAACAGCAAACACACCAAAGTCCCTGGCACTCTGGAAGTTTTCTCCTCTTGGGTTTCCATGTTTGGGGTTGCCAGGCAAAACACTTTGTCTTCTATGCCAGTCAAATCAGTGGGACAGTGAAAGATGGCTCACCCCAAAGTGGATTCAGATGGCAAAGTCGGCTGAGGCTCCATATTAGGAATCAAAAAGGGCAAGGCGCCCTGAGCAGAAAACAGTAAAGGGAAGGCTGTGCTCTAAATCGAGCTTTCCTTTGGGTGCCATGAAGCCAGTCCCCCAGTGGCGGCTGGAATTTCTGATGGCTTCTGAGGCCTGCCATCTGAAACAAGGCAGTTTCCAAAATTAAGATATTGTAGGCAAAGGCATCCTTCAATGTTTGGCAGATGCCCTTACCCTCAACCTGTAAATGAGGGCAAGAGCCTCTCTTTTAAGTACTATATCTTGTCATGTTTGATGAATGCACTTTACCTTTAGTTTTACAATATGTAAATTTAACCATAAGTAGAGATGACCCTAGTTCTTACCTGTGCTTTCCACAAAGCCTTGCGCTTGCCGGTCACCCTGAAATGAGTGTCGCCCATCAGTGCAATAAGAAGGTTCAAAAGGAGAATAAATGCAAAAAACATGTAGACCATGTAGAGGATAATGACGAAATCTGGAAATTTAACAGCTGGAGGACCTGGAAGATCAGTGAGGCCCATCATTAGCTGGAAGACGGTGAACATTGTGAATGGGAAATCCCTGAAGATCGGGCATAATGTTGTGTTTAACGCTTGGAAGTGGACATCAAAGGCTGCAAGAGGAAAGGAAACATTGTTAGTAAAGCACTAAGGTTGCCTGGAACAAGCACACTTATATTGTTTAAAACATTTAGGACCAAGATTATAGAACCATGGGTGGTTTTGTCACTGTGATTTCCAAAGGCATTGTATGAACTCTTGATGAATGTTTGTCTCTGGCATGAGTCAGCTTATGGTGCAATGATCTTTACTGTTGGGCAGGTCCAGATCATTAGTTCTCATCAGGAAGTTCTGCAATTGTGTGTGAAAAGTTCTTTGTAAAATGCATAGACAAGAACAACATTCAGGAGCTGCAAGGGTAGCAGACTAGGCTATGATCTGCATTTGGTTTGGTTCCCTAAGGTCTGCCCTTACCACCTCTGCTCTAAGATCAGGGCCACTAGAATTATGCGATTGTGCAGCCATGTCATTTATCACATAATTATATATCTTCCGCATTTGCCACATAATCGATCCTCTGCTTCATAATCTGCAGATTTTAGCAAAAAAGTGGTTTCTAGCTCAAACCGTTCAAAAAGTTACTGGAAATACAGCGCCAAGTGTTGCTGTGCAGTGTAAGGGCAATTGCAAAGGTTGACTAGTTACCTTTCTGTTGGTTATTGCTATATTTGGGTGTTAAACTGGCACTAATGAGATGCAACCAGTGCCTAAACAGTGTTAAGTGTAAAAATGCCAAAATAATGAAGTATTACTGTTGGATGGAAAAGTCCTCCGGATCCTACTGCACTATGGGGGAAATATTGTGAACCATTAGTTAGTTCTCTAAAACGGTTTTTGAAGGTAAAGGTGGGTGAGGTAGCATATAATTGTTATGTTGTGCTTTCTTTTATTATTTGCATATTGCTTTAAGGCTCGCGTTAGAGCGTGCCACCATGTAGAATGTCAATTACTGTTCTTGCATTCTTGTTCCATGAAGGGTCAGTTGAAGCCTTCCTCTGCTGCTGTCAGTTGTGCTTCCTGGCTCCACCTGTTTTATCATTTATCTCAATAAACCTTATGAGATACTACAGCCTCCTTCTCTACTTTACAATTGGCGACGATCGGGATCGACACCCTGCAACCTAAAACCTCGGATTATTTTTTTTTTCTCTTTTTCATCGTCTGCAAGGGAAAAAGAGAATCGCTTTGCAAAGAATTTATGTTATCTCTACTATCACCTGAGCCATTTACATTCAACGGATTCAAAAGCTGGTTCGTATATTTTTCTTTACTTTAAGGAGACTTACTGACTTGCAGGCTCCGGTTGGTCGCGCATGCCGGCATCTTTCAATCGGGAGCCGGGTTCCAAACACCATCTGACGACGCGCGACCACGGAATGCCTTACGTCAATCACGCGCGCCTGGGTTAATCGCGTGATGACATAATCGCGCTAGGTCACGTTGCGTGACCCTGCGTAGCGGCCATTTTGGGTTGGTCGAAGGAATCTCGGAAGATTCAATTACCGAGGCTCAGTCACCGAGGCAGTTTAAAAAAAAAAAAAAAAACGAACTTTATTTAACCAGCGCTAAACCATCATTGGCTCACACCATTGAATAACGTTTCTGTCTACCAAGGAGGATAAAGATAAACAGGTGAGACTGTCGGGGCACTTGCTAATTGTTAATCAACCAAGTGTTGTGTTTTAAACGGGATTACTGCACAAAAATCCTTGCATTGTTTATATACATATATGAATTCTGGGGATCAA
Source organism: Lissotriton vulgaris (assembly GCF_964263255.1). Taxonomy (NCBI): domain Eukaryota; kingdom Metazoa; phylum Chordata; class Amphibia; order Caudata; family Salamandridae; genus Lissotriton; species Lissotriton vulgaris. The sequence continues at coordinate 1,009,979,057 of NC_141699.1, read as the reverse complement.
CTCCACAGTGAAGATATTTCTGAAACAGTAATGGCTCAACAAAGCTTTGTCATTAGCCCCCCACAACCCTTTTGGGCTACTGGATCACAACCAGACATGAAGTGGGTGGAGTGGAAGGAGTATTTTAATAATTACATCTGTGCTATTGATGAAAACGCTAAAATGAAACCAGAGCAAAAGAAAAGAATACTTCTACATTCACTGGGTCCTAAAGGATTAAAAACATATTCACGTATGCAAAAATTAGCTGACGCTGATTCAAGTGAATTTGATAATGCCATTGCTGATATGGATAGATATTTCGCACCTAAAGTGTGTATAGGTGTTGTGAGACACAAATTCTTCCAAAGACTTAAAAAACTGGCTATTGATTGCAAATTTGGTGATTTACACGACGAACTTATTCGAGATCAGCTTGTGATGCACAATGATAATTCTCCTATTCAAGATCGCCTTTGGGTTAATGGCGATGCACCTCTCGACGATGTACTCGCAATAATGAGGAAATCAGAGATGTCGGGAAGATGTGCTACTGTGATTAAAGATACTGTTAAAGATTCTGACAAGGCGTCATCGGCTGTCTTCAAAATCCAAGGGACACCAAAATATCAGAACAAACAATCTTATAACAAAGGGTTTAGCCAACCTTACAAGAACCAAGGAATGGATAACAAGTTGGAAGACAAAAAGTGTTACCGTTGTGGTAGCAAAGAGCATATGGCTTACTACAAGTCATGCCCTGCTTTACGAAAAAAGTGTGGTATTTGTGGTCTCATTGGCCATTTCAGCAAAATGTGCCGTAGGCGTACTAATGTCAAATGTATTTGGAATGAGGATGAGTGTGTTGATGGAAGTAGTGATGATGAAAGTGGTTGTGTAAAGAATATAAGAGGGAATTACATGTTGAACATTACTGAGGAAGGCAATTATATGTTAAACCTTACTGATGAAGCAATGGTGGGCAAACCTATCTGTGAAGTCTCTTTTGGCGGTGTTAAAGTTAAGGTATATGCAGACTCGGGGTCTCCATATACGATTGTCAACGAGGAGATATGGAAAAAGAATTTTACACAGAAAATAGGGGATAAATTAAATGCCTCAGATGTTAGTCCAGTAAGTTATACTGGTGGTAAAATTGAACTTTTAGGGTTCAGATGGCTTACCTTTATATTTAAAGGCAGAATGGCCAGAGGCAAATTATACATTGCAAGAAAAGGACCTTCTGTTCTGGGGTGGTATGACCAGAAAAGTCTCCATATCATCTTAGATCCGAATAGCAAAGAAAAGGTGCTAGTCGTAGATGAGGGCAGCAAATTGGAAGATATTTTAAAGCATAAATTCTCCAACGTAGTAAGTGGTCAGCTAGGCAAGCTTAGGGGCTTTGAGCATAGAATTATGCTCAAACGCAATGCACAGCCTAAAGTGCATAAGGTTAGGCCTATTCCCCTTTTGATAAGAGATGAAGTCAAGAAGGAAATTCAGGGTCTTTTAGCCAAAGGTGTCATCGAGGAGGTAGACTCTTCGGAGTGGATTAGTCCAATAGTCGTAGCGAGGAAACCCAACGGAAAAATCCGTTTGTGTATTGATTTACGCCATCTTAATCAAAATATTGTGATTGAACGTTTTCCCTTGCCCAAAATTAACGAAATGGTTTCTTCCTTAAGGGGAGCGACTTGGTTTTCCACAGTGGACCTTTCCGCTGCATACCATCAGGTAGTTTTAGATCCTGAGTCTAGGCATCTAACAGCCTTCATCACACCATTTGGCTGTTTCCAATTTATAAGGATGCCATTCGGCCTTGCATCAGCCGCGGCTGTTTTCCAACGCCTAATGCACAGATTGTTTGATGACATGGATGGTATTAGCTTCTTTCAGGATGATGTTCTAATTGCTGGCAACGATAAAGAGGATCATGACACCAAGTTGTGGGAAGTTTTTACCACACTTAGTTCTGCTGGTTTGACTGTTGAACTGTCTAAGTGCAAATTTGGAGAAAGAAATGTCTCATATCTGGGTCATATAATTAGTGAGGAGGGCGTCAGACCAAAAACTTCACTAATAGAATGTATTGTCAACTCACCTGCACCTGATTCCAAAGAAGGAATCAAATCGTTTTTGGGTATGGCTGAGTATTGTGCTAAGTTCATCAAAGGCTTTGCTTCTAAGGTATACAACATCAGATCCCTATTGAAGAAAAATGTAAAATTTGAATGGTCTAAAGAGTGTGAGAATGAGTTTGTTGAGATCAAGCGGGATTTGCAAAAGGTGAGCGCCTTGTCTAGCTTTGACCCTAATCTAGATTGTTATCTGACAACGGACGCAAGTGACAAGGGTCTAGGCGCAGTCTTATCACAGGTTGATGAGAAGGGTAAAGACAGAATAATTTTGTTTGCATCCAGGGCTCTGTCACCTGCTGAAAGCAGATACCCGATTATAGAAAGGGAAGCCTTGGCTTGCGCTTGGGCCTTAGAACATTTTCGTGCATTTGTTTGGGGGAAAATGGTTCACATTAGGACTGATCACAAACCGTTGGTCCACATTTTATCCACTGATGGCACAGCTACTGCTTCGGCCAGGTTGGCAAGGATCTCTATGCGGATGAAGGAATACATTTACGTGATCACATATGTACCTGGTAAAGACAATGTTGTCGCTGATTGTTTGTCTAGACTCCCTTCTCCTCTGGAAGAATGCGTTGATGATCCTTGGGGAAACATTAGTATAGCATTCATTCATGATTCTGGTTTTCCAGCCATTAGCAGGGAGGATTGGTTAAGAGAACACAATGCCGACAAGGATTTAGTGGAAGTTTCAAAGTTTATTTGTCACGGCTGGCCGAAAGAGAGATTTTTGTCGGGCACTGTGAAGCCATTTTGGGAGGTACGTTCTGAATTATCATTTGAAAAAGAGGTTCTAATGAGGGGGGACAGGATTGTCCCACCCTCTGGGCTGAGGAAAAAAGTCTTAGAGTTGTGTCACGAGGGACATTTCGGTATTGTAAGGACTAAGCTAGCGGTTAAAAATTTGTTTTGGTGGCCCAAAGTTGACAGTGAAGTGGAAACCTTTGTCAGAGGTTGCTCTGTTTGCAATTCTGCAGACAAGTCTTTGAGGACTCTTAGACCAGCTATGAGTGAGGGACTCATTCCTAACATGCCCTGGGAAACCATCGCAGTAGATATTTTTGGCCCTGTAGGTGACCCAAAGGAATACGGGCTTGTTGCCATTGATCTGTTTACCAAGTGGCCCGTAGTTAAGTTTGTGGACAGTGTGGATACTCAGACCGTGTTAAAGTTTTTGGATAAAATTTTTATTGTGGAGGGTCTACCCGTTAACATCCTAACGGACAATGGTGTACAGTTCTTGTCCAAAGTTGCCCAAAACTATTTTGCAAAATGTGGTATCACACACAAAACAACCTCTTTGTACAATCCCAGTGGGAATGGAACTGTTGAGCGTTTCAATAGAGTTATTAAGGGGATTTTGCAAGCTGCAAATTACAAAGGTTTAGATTGGAAACTGGAAATACAAAAAGCGGTATGGTCTTACAAGGTGACTTTAAATAACTGCACAGGAGTTTCCCCTTTTGTGATGATGCGTGGTAGATTACCTAGGTGTAAATTCAACCCTGGTTGGGTATTCAAAGATAACGTCCAGCAGTGGTCACCTATTGAGGTCAAGAAAAGTTTAGAATTGGTGCATGACAAGAGTAAAGCCTACTATGATCAGCGCCATGGCGTGAAAAATATCATTATAAAAAGTGGTGATTGGGTCAGGATTAAGAAACCGTACAGGGTTTCGAAGGGGGAGAACAAATTTGATTCGCCTAAACAGGTTCTGGAAGTTCTTAGGAACTCAGTCAAGTTAAGTGACGGGAAGGTTTGGAACCTGAAGGATGTGGCTTTGGATATTTGTCAAAACCATGGTGCAGATGAGATTGTAAGAGACAAACTAACTGATTTTGATTGGGTTGAGGATTACTTCCAAGGCAGCAGTTTGCAGTCTCAACTTGCGCCTAATGGATCTCTGCCTCAATTAAGGGAGGGGGATGGGGTAACCGATTCTCCTGTTTCTCATGATTGTCAGACCAATAGATCCTCACGTAAACCTGATAGTATTGAACAGGAACCCAACTCAGTTGATTCTGGTCATGTACATGACAACGTACCTTCCTTTCCAATTGTAACTTCTCCTGCTGTTAATAATGATGCTGTTTCAGCACCCACACTACCTACAGTTAAGGTTTCTAATAGGACACGAGTGTTGCCTTGTTGGCTTAAGGATTATGTGAAGTAATTTATTATTTCCCCCCTTGTTCCCTTCCTCCTTTCCCTTGTTCCCCTGCCTTTCCTTTGCTGTCCCTTTTGCCATTTATTGTGACGGAGGGGGATGTGTTATGTTGTGCTTTCTTTTATTATTTGCATATTGCTTTAAGGCTCGCGTTAGAGCGTGCCACCATGTAGAATGTCAATTACTGTTCTTGCATTCTTGTTCCATGAAGGGTCAGTTGAAGCCTTCCTCTGCTGCTGTCAGTTGTGCTTCCTGGCTCCACCTGTTTTATCATTTATCTCAATAAACCTTATGAGATACTACAGCCTCCTTCTCTACTTTACAATAATGCTCCGCAATTGCACAGTAAAGTTTTTTTTGTTTAGATTTTGCATGACTAAATCAGGCAAAGCTTTCTATTACTTGCCCTGTAAACAGCTAGGAAGAGGGCAAGAAGGTAAATGGTGCTAAGATTGAAGAAGTGTGAATCACCCAGAGAAAACCAAGGGGCATATTATCAAGAACGGTGTTTCCTGCCGCTGAAACAGCGATAATTTTAACGCTGTTCTTGATAATATGCCCCCAAGATCACAAGCCCTGGAGCATCAGCACTTGTCTGCTTGTCAAGACCAGTGTGCCCTGTGAGCAAAAGAGAGGGTTGCAGGAAGTGAGATCTAGTGGTAAGCCCTGCTGAAAAGATTCCCTGAGAGAGGTGTGAGGGAACAGTTGTGCACAGATCAAGTCGTAGCTTGTGGGCAGTGTTGATTCGGTGACCCCCCATATGCCAATAGAGGCCTGCCCTGGACTGCACTGTGAGATTGCGCAGCGCGGGACCCGTCAAACTCGTACTGCCGTGTTGTGGGTGACCTCGTATTCCAGGAGGAGCCACTCGTGAAGTTGCTACTGTGAGAGTGTTGAGACTCATAATAGCCGTCATATCAGCGTTTGAACCAGAGGAGTCTGCACCCGTACTGTAAAGTACCAAGGTAAGCCTGTAAGCAAGGAGGGACTGCCAGTACGAACATCACCAAATGTTTTGGGCTGCCGCCCTAGGAAAAGACTGAGGCTGCGTTCGTTAAGGACTACCCGTGACGGACCCTCCAAGGAACCAACTGACGATGTTGCCCCCTTGCTGTACTCCAGTCGGGAAGGGAAAGCACAACCTACTGCATCTTTGAGAGCTGGAAGCTGCACCTATAACTGAAGAACTCCAGCAGTGCCGCTCACGAAAGTGAGCCTGCACCGCCGGGTGCTGCTGTGTGAGGCGTGAGCAGCCTGACTTGTCCAAGCAGGATGGGATCTTGTATGTGCTCCCACTGAGGGCCCTCACTACATCCCTAAATTCTTCTGTGCTGCAAGTGTGGGTAAGAATTAAACTGGGCCTGTTAGGCCCTGGGGGACTCACTGCTAACAGTTCTGTTGCACCATTGACATTTTTGGTTATTTCCTGAAGAGTTAAAGGGAAACTCTTGAGCACGCCCAAGTAATGAGCATTCCCTGGATACGGCAACCAGTGAATGGGGAATAACCCTGACCATTGTACAAGGAAGAGGGTGAGACAGGGACTTGCCTGACAAAAGCTGGAGCCCCGACCTCAAGGGGATTGTGTTGTTGTTAATTAATGTTGTTATTCCTTTGCATATGTAGAGTTAGAAATAAAATACTTTTTTTCCCCTACAAAAGCAAGTATTTGACGGGACATTATTGGTTGCACTTAGAGTTATGAGTCGTATTCACTTATCTGTGTCTACATTCTCTCCCCCCACTCCTCAAGGGAGTCTTTAAGTGCTTTTCCAAATCTACCGCTGAGAGTCAAGGACACTTGTCCCAGTTGCTCAGAATCCATAGTAGATCGGGCCCCGGAACAACAGGAGTAAAAGGCCTTCACAACCACAGTTGGTCCCATTTGCCTCTATATGTCCCTTAGCCCTCTGAAAGGGGTTCTGACAATTGACAAAAATGTACCGCTTTACGCATCAAAACTTATGTTTTATTGCCACATTATTTGCTCAACGCTGCCACATAATTTGGCCTTCCCCTGAGCATAATGCCTGTGGCCCTGCCTAAAATCTAACATGGACATTGTGCTACCCAAAGGCCAGCAGGGCTCTGATAGTCATGCTTAACTGCTACTGCTCCCATCCCTATCCTCTTTGCATAAAAGATGATCAGGTGTTAACGTTGGGCCGAGGGGTTGAAACTTTTTAAAGATCTGTTAAATATATATTTTTTAACTGTGTTGCCTTGATAACATTATTTTTTTGGAAGTGAAGTCTAATAAACAATATTTACTAGTAAAAAAACCAAACCCCATAAATATAGGACCTGAGTACGATGTCAGGTGGACTTGTCTCCGCCTGGCACTGTCTCCGTCCTGGAACTGACCGACCTCCGGTCTGCAGTCCTGACCGCCTTATTACAATGCGACCAAACACGTTTTAGGTCGCATACTCCCATTTCTCAATGAGAGCTTGTGTTACGGCTATAATTCTGCCGTAACACAGGCTCTCATTGAGAAGTGGGAGGTGTTGTCCATCCATGCACCCCGTAGAAAGCACCTCAAGGTGCCTGCCACGGGGTGCAGGGATCAACAGGGGGGCACCATATGTGCCCCCCTCGGCCCCCAACTGGAAGCCGCAGGCCCAAGTCTGTCTTGCTGGGGGCCCCCATACACTCTTTCCGACAAGGTTTCCATGTCGGACAGGGCAGCATGCAAACCATGTCAGAAACCATGCATCATAATCTCTAGGGCGGAAAGGCCCGCCCCTTGGGATTACGAGCCAGCTCCGACTGGCCATTTGAAGCCAGCTGGAATGACAGGCCAGTTTAGTTTTCGACTACCTGCATCACATTACGAGGCCGTCTGGACCTTTATGGGCTGCATTGTAATCTGCCCCATCGTCTTTTTTCGCTATGTGCAAGGTACTATGAGATGATCTGTGTACAAGAAAGCCCTATACCTAAAAATGACCAACACCCCTATTCAGGTCTACTGTAGTTCATAAGGCTTTTCATAATAATACAAATGAGACCTATTGACTTTGTCAGGGTGTGCACCTTTCGAAAAAGGAATGGCCATTTGTCTTTAAAGAGCATTTTTCAATTAAAACATATGACTACATGCTTCAAGATACCATAAGGTCTCCTCCCAGGAAGAGCTTAAACACATTTTTAGGTAGCAAAAAGGGTAATATTAAGGGACTGTTTAGGAGCAAGCTCCTTCAATTGTGATAATTATGGCCTTTGAAACAAATTCGTTTTGTAGGAATAACATGTAGATTTTTATTCTTGCTGCACCGAAATACACATGTACCAGAAATACCGAGCCTTTTCTCCTTCTGAAATTCCTTCAGGTTTATCCTGCTGAAAATGAACAAAGGGCGCGACGTGTATTGCACCTAGTAATTACCGGGTGCGATAAACATTGCACTAGACAGATTGAACCAGAGTATGATCAGGTCATGGTGATGCCCCTTGTGCACCACTGAAGACCCGACACATTCTGTGCGTTGGGGCATATTTACTAATGTTTCATGCAACGCCGCACAGCAAGCAAAGTTGCTGCGCCGTGTGAAACGGAGAGAGCAGAAATGTGCCATATCTGATGAGATACAGCACACCCCTGCTCGCTCGTAGCACTGACACATTGTGTGCTGCTTAGTGCCGGGAGGAGTAGGGGGAGGGGGGGCGCGACCGCGCTCTGTGCCAGGGCCGGTTTTCGGCCGTTTTTGTTACAGGGCCGTTTCTGCAGCTATGCTGCAAAAACGGCCCTGTAACAAAAACGGCCCCCAGGGGCCCAAAACCGGCCCCCAACAATGCGGCCCACCGGGGGATTGCCCGGTGCCCGCAACGGCCAGTCCGGGCCTGCGCCCCACCGAAACTCCCTCCACGGGCCGTGGCTGCGAGCAGGATAGTTTTTATGTAGGAAGGGAAACCTTCCTGGGCGAAAACTATCCTTAGAAGTATTTTCGTCTTTCTATGAATGCTGCAAATTGTATCACGCAAAGAAAAAGGACAAAACAAGGAAAAAAGATTTTTTTACTTGTTACACCATTCCCTGTTCGGTGTACTGGTTTGAAGCAATCCAAGGTTCACATACCTTTGTAAATCTGGAATTGCGTCAGTTCCATGAGTGGATGCAATGGAATGCCCATACTCCACCCATGAAGCGCCTACAAGCTCGAAGTTTAATACAATGCTGCACAACCTGCTGCGTTGTTACATTTCTTTTCAAAGGGACGCAAATAGCCCTTGTGTGGCTTGGTAAATCTTATTGAAGCCTTTCTGTTGTAAGTGTGCTACCTTGTGGACAATGCAGAGGCTTAGTAAATTTGGGTATTATTGTCTGCAGATGGCCACAGACTATATTAACTCCAAGACAGTGGAGCCAGCAAGACAATAAGAGACCATCAGCTAATAGTGCCAGAGAAATATGTTAGACAAGTCCCAGGTCTGACCAGACCAGCCTCAGACGGAGGCAAGGTGACATGAGTTCTAATGGTCTGTGAGTGTGAAACAAACATCTTCCTGAAAAAGTTTTCCTAAGGAAATAATCTCCTTGATTTTTTATGTGGCAGATTTTGGACTGACCGGGTACCAGAGAGCTAGATAGGAGTATCTTGTTACAGAACCCGAAACTCAAAGGACAGATGCTCACAAAGAGGTCCACAAAGCGGTACAAAAGGGGGAGTCCCTTGCTCACTTTGCCACTGGATTCAAGCAAGCCGGGCTGAAGACGGCTGAAATGTCAGAAACCGGTCCTCGGAAGCTTGTTTCTGGTCCAGGGAAGGCATGGCTTGGCAGTTCGGGAAGGACTGTTCACCATGAGGCACAGGGTCAGACTGATTTGCATATGGCCATGTCTGAACTGGGTTGGCAGAGTGGGCTAAAGAACGGTGATGGATTAAACGCAGATCTCTTGACTGGGTGTGAGTGTTTGATTGGTTCAGATGCCCCGTCCATCACCACCCCTTTTGTATCGCTTTGTCCGCCATAAGTTGGCAGGGTACGCTCAGACATGAGTCCCTTGCTCACTTTGCCACTGGATTCAAGCAAGCCGGGCTGAAGACGGCTGAAATGCCAGAAACCGGTCCTCGGAAGCTTGTTTCCGGTCCAGGGAAGGCATGGCTTGGCAGTTCGGGCTGGACTGTTCCCATGAGGCACAGAGTCAGACTGATATGCATATGGACATGTCTGCACTGGGGTGGCAGAGTGGGCTAAAGAACGGTGATGGATTAAACCCAGATCTCTTGACTGGGTGTGAGTGTTCGATTGGTTCAGATGCTCCGTCCATCACCACCCCCTTTTGTACCACAAAGAGGTCCACGGCAGAGTGCAAGGTGGACCTGCCACTGTGGGCGCCACCGAACCCACTTTGACATGGACTATTCAAAGTATGCTCTGAGGGAGCACCCAGCACTTGCTAAGGACCAGTTGTTTAAGGAACCTATGAGAGTCCGAAGTAGGATGCCAAAGTGTCACAACCTGATGAAACTCAGGAGTGACCCCTACAGAGGAAGCAGTCTTTCACATGGTGCCAAGAGTCTGCTTTCCTGTTAGACCTATACCCACAGCAAGGGTCCCCACCTGAGGAGTAAACTTGTGTGGGGTGGGGATACTGTGTGTCTGTCATGCTTTTGATTGCCTTCAGCTCATTGCCCAGTGGGCACCTCTCAAGACCAATGGGAGGTTTGAAGCACCTCTGGAGTTTATCAGGTTTGCAAACTGTAAGGCAGAAAAGCTCTGCTGGAGCGATGGGTGGCAGAAATCCCCTGACCTTCTAGGAACATCCAGGGATAATGTGGTAGCTTCTAATTAAATCTTGTGCCATCCATGGAGTAGGCACACTTTGAGGGCCTTCCTTTGGAGAGCAATACAATTTTCTGTTATGCACATGGGTGAAGGTGGGGAGCTGTTTTTCCTGATGAGGGCTCAGCATCTACCCCTTATCACATCAAGTTCAGCCCCAGGGAAGGATTTGGACAGACTATAAAGGGTTTCCTTGCATCCGTCCTCCAAGGTCAGCCATAGCCCTAAGGACATTATCAAGGGCTGAGCTGGTTGTTTTCCTGATGCTGTGAGACCTGATATGGTGCCCAGTTTGTAGAAGGACTAGAGAGTAGAACATTTAGAATATTGTAGTCTGTAATGGTTTTGAGATCACTCATAAATGTTTGCATATTATTATTATTAAATTAAATTTGTAGGGCGCACAGCTACCCCAAGGGGTTTCCCGGTGCCGTCCCTTTAGGAAAGAATAGGTAATGAACGAAAGAAAACGAATTAGAGATTGAAAAAACATAATGTCCCTTGAAGGATGATTTCAAGGGAGTTAGTAACCTGAGGGATCCCTTCTTACCTCACAAAATATCAAATAAATGTGCATTCTAGCATGTTTTGATTATTTAACCAAAATTGTTATTAAAACCGGCGAAATGTTTGACGATTAAGCTATCAAATAATATCATTCCCATTCCCAGTCTATAATATATTTAACTTAATTCATAGTTCACTCCGTCAAGCACAAGATAAATTGTAGAAAATGTACCTGCACTGAATCCGATGACGACAGTAATTAGAATTATGCAGAATCTTAGAAGGTCTCCCAGAATCATCTGAAGGAAGAAAAAAAGCAAAGTTTGCATCAGTAATCAGGACTACAAACAGATCCTTTAATTGACTGCAAAATATTTTCAATTTCGGGAATGTGTAACCCTATAAATGATATCTCTGGACAGTGCGCTTCCACTTCCGGCCTGTCCTCAGCGCCATCTCTTAAAAGCTCTGGAAAAGGTTGCAGCTATTTAATAATGTTTTGCGGGGTGAGATTTCCTACCCTTCAAAAAAGCGCGCTTCTGTGCACCCTTAGTAAATCTTTGCCTAAGTGTTTTAATTCAACTATTTTCCCACAGTTTTGGTTTAAGAGTGAGGCAAGATAGGTGTGCACATGACACACATCCCGTATGTTTTTCGGGAAACATCCTTTACAACGCAACTTTTACCACGCAGAGCCTTTACCACGCAACTTTTAAAAGGCAAACCATTACAACGCATTGCGCTGGGGGGCGCTCTAGGATAGGGAATAAGTTTAATTTACTATCCAACACCTTCCCTAGTGTCCACGGGGACTGGAGTTGGAATAGTAAATTAAACTATTCACTATCCAGCACCCCAAAGCGCTATGCGTTGTAAAGGTTTTCGTTGTAAAAACCGCGTTGTAAAGGCATGCGTGGTAAAAGCATGCGTTGTAATGTCATACATCCATGTTTTTCTCAATGCTTTCTCTTTATTCTGCTCATCAATGCCATCATATAACACTATCTTCAATTGCCTGTTCTCCACAACTCACCAGAGGCTGCTACTTGCAATTGCAACCAACAGAACCTTCTCACACTGTTCTAATAGTGATAACCAGTGTTAGCTCCTCACAGTGCCCAACACAGAAAGCTCCTCCTGCTTCCGATGAGTGCTTGTGCATTATGCCAGCATTTGTAAAGCGCACAGCTATCTCCAACGGAAGTGTCCCGGCGCTGTCCGTATACCACTTAGGAACCCTTCCTGGCATTTCGCTGTGAAATGTCCACTCCTGGGCACCCCCAAGGTGAAGCCAGGCATCCTAGCACTGTTGGGGCCGTTGTGGAGATTAAGCAAGCTATTGCCCAGAGTTGCAGAGTGGGACCCATGATTAGAATAGGCACCGAGGCGAGAATTATCAGGTCCGAGAAAATTTAGCCCAAGACCCGCCGAGGCGGGAATTGAACACTAGTCCGGGCCAGGCCTCTGCATCAGGGTTTGCTGCTCTAACCATTGAGCCACACATTACTCTTCTAGAAGCTAACGCTGCACATACTTATCACAAATCTCAGTCCTCCCTGGTGACCATCAATCACACCATATCAGTTTATCCTACTGCCTAACAGAATCATCTCCTCAGAGTGCCCATCAGTTCCTGCTCCTCACACTGCAAGCCAGTGCCAACTGCTATATTGACCACCGGTGCCAGATCCTGACATGGACCACAGTGCCATCTCTTTACCCTGCATATTAGTGTCCATTCCTAATGTGGCAATCCAGTACCTCGGTTTCACACTACCCAATCTTTATTCATTCTGTAAGTATCGACTCCTCATGCTGTTCGCCATTGTGTTTTAAAGTCCTGCCAATCAGTACGAGTTCCTCACAGTATCAACCTAGTCCAGCTCCTCGTACTGCAAACAAGTGTTAGATCTTCACATTTCCCACAAATATTAGATCATTATCCTGCCCGACAATGCAAGCTCTACTTACTGTCTTACAGTGTTAATTCCTCACACTTTTTTTTACCAGTCTTTGCTACTCACTATGCCCAACTGCTGCATCTCCTGATAGTGTCACCAATCATCTACTTCTCACACTCCACACCAGGGCCAAATAGTGCCCTAACAGATGCTACAACTATTTCCAGTGCCAGCTTCTCAAACTGCTCACCAGAGCTAATATTACAAACTGGTCAATGGCTCCAGCTTCTTACACTACTCACCGGTGTCTGCTCCTGCCACTGCCCAATAATACCAGATTTTCAAACTGTGCTCCACTGACCGATTCCACACTACTGCCAGATACTCACACTGACCAACAATTCTAGCATATCGCACTGTTTATCAGTATTGGCTCCTAATATTGCTCACCATACTTGTCAAAATCAGCTCTTTATAACGAAATCCACTACCAACACCTCCCCAACAGTGTCCACTCTTTACACTGCCTAATCATGTGAGATTTTCTTCCAACTCACTAATAACAGTTCATAGTTTGCCCTTCAGTGTCATCCTATTAACTTAAGCTGCTTATGAATGCCAGATGATCACACTGCCACCACTGACCTCCTCTCATCACAAAGATGAACACTTTTATTACTTTATACAGCCCATTAGTGCCAGATCCTCACATTAATCGTGTGTGTGTGTGGGTGTGTGTGTGTGTGTGTGTGTGTCACGAGTGTCACACGTGTCACGCTTCTTACTAGTGCCCACACTTCACTTTGTTCACAGGGTATGTCAATACCTTCTCCCTATACTGCCCTCCAGTGCTGGCTTCTCACTCTCCTCGCCAGTGTGAGTTTACTTTCCCTTAAGCACATTTCTCACACGAGGCACCAGTGTTATGTCTCCAAACTGCCTAGTGTCAGTAAGCTCTGTACACTGAACAACAGGGCCAGCATCACACCCTTGGCACCTGTACTAGTTGCTTATGCATCATGGGCTCTCTTGCCAGCTCCTTCCACTGCTCATAATTGCCTGCTCCTCATATTTCCAGCCAGGACAACCTTTTCCCACTGCCACAAGGCTAGTTCTGTCCATTGAACACCAATGCCAGTTTTTCACACTGCACACACTTTTCTTCACATGTGCATTATCATCATCTTCACCATCCTAGCATTATCTAGTCCTTCTACAAAGCTACAACCCCATTGGTAATCCAACTGTTGACACAAATCAACTAAAAGTACACAAATCACTTGCACAAAACAATGTCGGTGTTGCCCACAATTTGCATGCATAAGCCTCAAGAAGCCTGACTCAACTTCAGCTCCATCTGTGGTGAAATCAGCATCACCATGTCTTGTTAGCACAGATGACTACAAGTGGGATCATACTGTTTAAATTATAAGCTTTATATAGTTTGATACTGTAGGTAATTCCATCTACTTGAAACTTTCTCCTTGGTTTTGCTTCTGAACCTACAGATGTTTGAGCTTTGCAGTGGCTTTATTTCGCTAGTGGACCCATACCCATTTTTCTTGTAAAATGCTGCCCATGTCGCTGCCACCAGTGCAACACCCTCCACTATGTGACCTATCAAATCAGAGCTTCCCTATGCGCTTCCAGTGTGGAGCGCCCATGTCTAAATAACAAATATATTTGTCAGATGATGTTGTGGCCATCATAGTCTAGTTAGAGGGTATGAAAGCTATGAGATTAAATGGGGAGGACTTTTGTTCTGTCCGCCCACAAATGATTTTTCTTCTTCCATGGTCAACAGTGTTTATCTCTTTTTTTTAATCACTGCATATCCTAATTGGAGTATTTCACCAAACAGAATCTCCAAAGTCTCCAATTCCAGATATCACTGGGAATAGACCATGTTGGGGAAACGCTTTGTGTTTATATGTGCAGGCAGTGGCGGCTGGTGACATTTGAAAGTGGTGCTAAGCAGAGACTGAAAGGAATGGTACAGTGTGTCAATCATAGACCCATAGATACAAAATTAAAAGACAAGAGCTATGTAAAAAAAAAAGAGAAATCCAGAAATAAAAAGACATCATCACAGTCCAATAAAATACAGAATTATTAGTGAGAACTACATCAAAAGCAATAAAAATATCAATCATGGCCCCAAAAAGTACAGAATTAATAGCATGGACTATATTAAAACAACCTCATCTCACCACGGTGTCCAAGATTTATCAATAAAAATGAATCGCAACTGGACTTGAGCCTAACTGCATGTCTAACCTTTCTAAAACTTTCTTTTTTAAGAATGGGGATAATATAACTTTCTTGGTACCTCATAAAAACTACAAAACATTAAAAAGCGCATCATGTCTTGTGGAGACTTCCTGTCCCACCCACAGGGTAGTAGGCTCTGCCCTTTGTGCGCCCTACAGGTGTGGGCCAGAAGATAATGAAAAAGGTTCAATCAAAATCTAGTCAATAAAAAACGATCATGGTTGCTTTTAAGTCAAAAAAGAGGACTCAGTGAAAGGCACAGCTTTCAGTATAGAATACCCATGGACACTCACCCCCAGATGCATCAACAACCCAATTTGCGATTCATTAATAGCGAAAAATACCGATTCGCTATTAAGGAATTGCAAAATGGAATGCATCAAGAAATCACTTAAAAAATAGTGATTTCTTAGAATTCCTTAATTGCGACTCGCAATTAAGCAATACCTCCCCATTCATTCCTATGGGCCTAGAGGCCCATAGGAATGAATGGGAAGACAATCTGAATTTGCGAATCGCAATCAGCGATTCGCAAATTGAGATTGAGATTTCAAGGGTGCAGGGGTGTCCAAAGGACACCCTGATGCGCCCCTGAAATTGATATGTGCACATATGTTGCGCACACACATGCCCATAGGGCATGTGTGTGGCAACATGAAACTTTGAAACATGCACTTTAGTGCATTTTTCAAAGTTTTTGCAAATAACCATGAAGTATAATTTGCGTGCCCTATTAGCGATTTCGCTATTTTAAAAACTTTCATGCATTGCATTTAAGGAATCTCAATTTGAGATTCCTTAAATGCAATTAATCGCAATTTAGCAATTTCTAAAATTGCGATTTTTGCATTTCGGATGATGCATCCCAAATGCAAAAATACCGCTCGCAAAGGGGCAGATTCTGAGAATCTGCCTCTTTGCGAGCGGATTTTAGTTTGATGAATCTGGGCCTCAGCTTCCTCAGCTCCACTTCTTCTCTGGCCCACATACGCCTTTTGAAAAGGTTCTCTTTCACCCAATACAGATCCTTCCTACAAATTTTCTCCGGGTTCTCAAATAGATCTGCCCTTCCCATACTGGTAACATTTTCCCTAACATACTTAAGCCAGCAAATACGATTAGAATGGTCAAGTGAAAGACAGCCCCATAACATTTCTTTGCTAGGGCAATTCCCGTTCTGAGCTAGATTTTCATCCACAACGATAAAGGACAATAAGCCAACATATCTGAAAGAAAGGCCATCCCTAATTCTTCATGAGCTATGAAGGATGGAGTGCCCTGCAGCAAGCAAATATCTGTCTCAGGAAGGTATTTTCAACAGTTTGCAATACATCATGCTCAATACAGCGCGGGATCTTGCTGCTATAGATCACATTTGAAATGCATTTAGCCGTATAAATCTGCAAAAGGGCCTGATGGGCCTACTTCCCAAACTGGAAGCAAAATTAAAAACAGCTGCCATAGCCCTAATAAAGTCCCCTTTCTTATGACTTATCAAAGGGTACCAGTTCAAGGTCACATCAAACATTACCCCTAGGTAGGAAAAAAATCGGTCTTAGGGACCGGCACAGTCCCTACCACAAATATATAGGACTTAGGTAGACGGAGGCCCACTTGCATTGCAGACAATTTACTGTTATTCTCCAAAAGGTCCAGAGCCTCCATAAGATGAACAGGAGTTCAGCAGAGATTGCAAACCCCTCGCTGTCCTAGCCATGAGGACAGCATCAGCAGCATACAGTAGGACAGGCAAACTTTGCTTGCCCACCTGAGAACAGTCAGATTTTGATTTCAGGAGGACCTGCTACAGATTATTATTATACAGGTTAAAATGAAAAGGGGCTAGAATGCACCCTTTACAGACCCCTCTCTGGATAGAAAACTGGCGGGTAACTTTGAGATCTTTAAAATAGCGAACTACAGCTTTGGTGTCTCTTTGGAGATCCCTTAAAAACAGGACAATGGCTTTGTCAATGCCACTAGAAAGCATCATCTGCCAAAACTTGGATCTGTTAACCCAATCAAACGTGGAAGACAGATCCATAAAAGCTAAGTAGATGGTGCCCAGTGCAGGCAACAGTGTACTTGTTCAAAATCCCATAAATATATAAACACTGGTCCATCGTTGAGCAACCAGGACAAAAACCATATTGGACTTCAGCCAGTATATTATTATCATCTATCCAGCTCGATCTATCCAGCTCGAAAGCCTGTCTAGAACCATGCGTTGCACCACCTTTACCACATAATCCAAAAGGGAGATGGGCCTATAGCAATGAGTGTTATCCTGATCTCCCTTTTTGAAAACGGGGACAATGGTGGATAACGCCAAGGTATCTGGGCGACCAATCGTAACTGCGGCATTAATGATTGAGGTGAGAGCAGGTACCCAAATATTCAAGTTCGAAATATAGAGGTCTGGGGGATCCCATCAGACACCCCACTATGCCTGCTCTTACTTCCTGTGCTGTAAACACAACCTCAGATTTACTCACAGCAATAACCTGGGGTTCCTGCAAAATAAGGTTAGTCTGAAACATATTCTCAAAGTGACTTACCCAGTCATCCTCGTTATTATGCATATCCAATAAATTGGCACTATTTACTGGCAGAAAATGTTCGTTAATAATGCTCCGGAACTTGGAGCCATTCTTCAGAGTACTGGTCTCTATCAAATCTGACCAGGCCTCCTCTTTCAGAGCGGACTTAAACTTTGTAAGGCGACCTTATATTGTTTACATTATCCCATAACTACAAGGGGGTCCCATGGTATGATACTCAAAACTTCCTTCAATCTCCTGGAAGGACGAGAGCACTCAGAGTCAAACCATTTTGGGCCAGTATTTATATTTATTTAGAAGCTTGTAAAGCGCGCGGCTACCTCCGGCGGAGGTGTCCCGGCGCTAAGATTACCTGAATGTCCCCCGAAGGAGATACCAGGTTTAAGTCCAACTGAGAGAAATAAGAAATGCTGAAGAACATTATGACCGTTTTGTAAACAACCAGGTTTTAAGTTTACGTTGAAAGACAGGCTCAGATTCGATGAACCTGAGGTCAAGAGGTAGGCTGTTCCAGAGCTTGGCAGCTGTGACGGTGAAAGTTCTGACGCCACTGCGGGAGAGCCTGAATCTTGGGACGATCAGTAGACGAAGGCTGTTGGATCTCAGATGTCTTACTGAGGATGAAATTTTAAGGCGTTTGCTCAGATAGGACGGGCCAGTTCCATGAATTGCACGAAATGCCAGAATCAGGATTTTAAAGTCGATGCGCCGGGCTATAGGGAGCCAATGAAGCTCATCCCGGTATGCTCTGACCGAAGTACGGGAAGGAATATTACCAATGAGCCGAGCTGCGGCATTCTGAACAATTTGCAGACGGTCAATCAGATATTGGGGGGCACCTGCATAAAGACTATTGGCATAGTCTAGATGTGTCGTGATAAGTGCCTGGACAACCGTTTTGCGGGATGATTGAGGGAGGTAGGGGAAGATCTTCCTGATCATGCGCAATTTGGTAAAACAAGCCCCCGCAACTTTGTTGACTTGGGAGCTACCAGACAAGGTGTTGTCAAATGTGAAGCCTAAGTTGCGGGCAGCATGTACTGGCGTTGGTGGGGGATTCAAGACGGTGGGCCACCATAGAGTTGAAGGGGGGGGTGATTTCTGGCTGAAGAAGAGAACCTCAGTTTTGTCGGTGTTAAGGGCAAGGTGATTTGCTGACATCCATGTGCAGATATTGCCAAGGCAGTTTTATAAGTTGGAAAAAAGGAATCAGAGTGGTCTCTAAATGAAAAAACAAGCTGAGTATCATCAGCATAAGAGACCACCCTGACACCCCAAGATTCTACTACCTTGGCAAGAGGGGCCACATAGGCGTTAAACAATAAAGGGCTCAAGGCGGAACCCTGGGGCACGCCGCACAGGAGGGGTTTGTCCTCTGATTCAAATGGGTGCATCGTAACCCTCTGAGACCGACTGGACAGGAAAGATTTGGTCCAAGCCAGTACTGTACCACCGACCCCAAGCTGTTGAAGACGGGTTGCAAGTATGTTGTGGGATACAGTATCAAATGCAGCGGATAGGTCGAGGAGGACCAACATGGCCTCCTCGCCCCTATCCACTGATTCCCTGATGATTTCCGAGACTTCTAGCAGCGCCGTCTCGGTGCTGTAGCCGGTTCTAAAGCCGGACTGGGAATCATGTAGCAGCTGATTTGATTCAAGGTATTGAGCCAACTGTTTCTGTACCACTTTCTCCAGTACCTTGGCAGGCTTAGGCAGGAGTGATATGGGCCGGTAGTTGCTAAATTGCGAAGGGTCTGCGCCGGTTTTTTCAGAATGGGAATTAGCCTGGCTTGTTTCCATACTGAGGGAAATTGACCGCAGGACAAGGAGGAGTTCCAGATGGAGAGAAAAGGATTTACTAAAACAGGGGCAAGATTGCCCATGACTTTAGCAGGGACTGGGTCGAGAGGGGAGCCAGTATGAGAACAACGTTTGCCAGAGGCCTTTAATAAATTAACTATAACTCCTGATAGACTTCCAAAAGCCTCCAAAATGTCTGATGGTTTGGCCAGCCTGTCTAGGCAAGTGGCAAACTCCTTATGAAACTGAGCAAGCAGAGATTCATAAAACTGGTCCGGGAAGGTCTGTACCCACTTGAGTCTCCTCTCCCCTTCCACGGCTATCATGGACCCCCTGGCTCCATTCTTAGAAGGTTGTACCACCCGGGGCCAGTCAGTCTAAACACACACTGGATTATGATCACTGTAAGCGTTCTCCTGAATAGTAAAATCTGTAATAAAAGAGAAAAAAGGTGTAGCGGCAACGATGAAATCAATAAAAGACTCACACCCTCTCCCGGTGAAGGTAGGGTCAATATCCCTCTTATCCGGGGGCAACTTATTCATGGCTGAGGTAAAACCAAACTCATTTAAAATAGCATTAAGTATAGAGTCCTGGTAGGTGTGTTCCATGTGCAAGACAGTATGGCATGCACATCGCAGATATCTACTGAAGAAGATTGATGACTGTGTGCTGGTTTAGATCCCACTGGTTTAGGAAGTAGCACTGTTCATCCCTCGACTACATCACATCAGCTTTCCTTTTTTTTTAAAGGACACACTTGCTCATCACAGAATAGCAATATGTTTGTCAGATAGACTTAAACAAGCAATAGAAATCTGTTTACTAAAGGAAAATGTGATAAGAAGAATTGGAGGTGGCAGAGAGGAGTGCATTGGGAAAGGTGGAAAAGGTGGGGAAGGGAAACATGGGTGGGTGGTAATGGAGGAGGTGAAAAAGGGCTACTAAATAGGTAATGCTAGGCATGGCACAAGGGGGTTCACACAAGGGGTAAGTTAGAGAGGAGTGGCTCTCAGATGTGGATAAAGAATAGTAGAGAAAGTGAAGATAATGGAAGAGGGAGGCCCTTGCTTTGATGAGAAGTGGAGGAAGAGGGAAGGAATGAGGAAAAAAAGGTGGTAACAAGCAGAGAAAAAAAGAAAAGAAACGTCCAGGGGAGAGCAGAAGGGGAAGGTGGAGAAGTTCGATGGGTGGCAAAGGGAGGAGATGGTAAGCAGACCATGTGAAACAAGAGGAGGTGGATGTATGATGTTACGACGCTATCAAAATGATCGCGGTACATCACAACACAGTTTTTACAATGCAAGTCGTTACCACGACTTGCGCTGTAGGGTGCTGGATTTAGGAATAGTATAATTTACTATTCCAACTCCCGCCTACGTACAGTAGGGAAGGTGTTAGAATAGTAAATCTACTATTCCTTAGTCTAGAGCGCCCTCTAGGTGCAAGTCGTGGTAACGACTTGCGTTTTTGGTACTGTGGTGTTTTGACCGCGCCGTAAAGGTTGTTTACGGTTTAGTTAGGACGGTGTCGGCTGCTTCTTTCCTTTCCTTGTGTGCTCAGACTAAACAGCAACCCTCCTGTCTCCTCGAATCTATGCTTGCTGTGTTTTTGTGCCCTTATCTGATTTCCAACATCAGCACCATGTCGATTCAGCTGTTAATTGTGCGTTCATAACATTAACCTGTTTGTGTTGACCCACCTACTTCCTCTCACATTGAATAAGGGGATTTCTGTTCCTGTATCCGGTGTCTTGCTCGCCCTCTTGCCCAGCTTTAACAAGTTATGTTTATTGGGTCATATATGGAAGGCCACTGGAATTATGTAATTCTGCTGCTTTTTTGTTGTTGCATAATTAATGTTTTGCCGCATTAGCACAAAATCCACCACCTGCTGTTTAATCCGCAGATTCCAGCAAACAAGTGTTGTTTCTAAGTCAAGGTGACCAAAATATACTAAAAACTTGGCGATATGTGTTTGTGTGTGTTGGAAGACCCCTTTGCAACTGGTAACTGGCCATCCTTCAGTTGCATATTTATGTGTTTGGTGTTAAACTGGCTGTGGAGAGGTGAAATCTTTGACCCAGACAGAATTACCATGTGGAGAAATGACAAAACAATGAAGTAATGCTATCAAAAAATGTGGCACATTATGCCACATAATTTGCCGTTTCTTGACATATAAGTTAGTCAACACTGTTGCATAATTTGGTGCTCCCCTGGCACATCATTCCAGTAGCCCTGGTTATATGGCAGGTTTGTAGTTTTTCGTGTGCTTTAGTCTGCTGAATGTTGATGACGTACTGATTTGGGGTCTTAAGGTGAGGTAGTTGAACTGATGTTTTGTTCTGGTTACATATTCAGGCAGGTCTCATTTGGGTGCATAGGTTTTCAGTGGCTTCTCAAGTTTCTTTCTGATTAAACAAAACTAAGACAGCCATGCAACATGACACCACAGTTCGTTTTCTTTCTTGATGAAAATATGAATGCTTGAATACATTCACTGTCATTCCAAATGCAGACAATTGTAAGATAGACAATTTAAAATATAAGCCACAGTGTGGGAATTATGCCTGCATTATGCATCGCATACACCTTTTACTATGTGCCGAGATTGCTTATTAGTTTATCATTACTTAAAATATGCAGATTATTTAGAACAAAGAAGCAGCGTATGAATGTTACAGACATATGGAGTGCAACATGCAGATCTATAATTTATAAAAATTATTAGTGAATAGCTGTGAGTAACTTTTCACAGAGGGCTTCTGAGTTACATGAAACAGGCAAGACTAAAGCTTGAGTTGTCCATATCACTAAGAACATCAGGATAAAACCACCCTCTTTATTCACAGTTACCCATCTGCAATTTTATGTGATGTATTGCCCCACACCATCTTCCACTGCTCACAAGAGCAGTGTTGGGGAAAGGAGTCACGGGAGAGCCATTCATAACCAGATGTCCAGTCATCCAACCCACATGTCCTTGGCATTAGCCCCTCCCCCTCTCATATTATAAAGTACTATGGGGCATATTACCAACGAGTAGTGACAGTTATCGCTAACTAGGCCTTGCAACGATTTTTTTTATCGCTAAGCATCGTCGGAAATTATCACTGAGATAACTTGCTATTAGCGACGTTTATCTCAGAAGTGATAAAAATCCTCACGCTAACTGCCAAATGAGAGATTATCGCTGGAAAACCAACGATAATCTCTCGAAGTTTGGCGCTAGCTTGATGATAGGGGCTTACAAACTTAGCCGTGATATCCACCTTCCATAGGATATCATGGCTAAGTCAGGAAAATACCAGGTGTAAAAAAAGCAGCGCTAACCGCGGTTAGCGCTGCTTTTTTTGTCACTAACAGGGTTAGCGATATCCTTGATAATAGGAGAAATGTCGCTTAACAACATTTCTCCTATTATTTTTCTCTGAAACGCCCCGTTTGCATCTCATTAGAGATGCAAGGGGAAGCAAAGAGAAAAATGGTGCTAACATGCGAATTTGCGTGTTAGCACCCTGTTGCTGATAGGGAGATAATTTTATCTCCGCTTTCATGGCTTTTAAAGCCAAAAAAGCAGAGATAAATCCCTTGATAATATGCCCCCTTGTGTTCCTGCTACCTGTTCCCAACCCAATGCGAAAAATTAATAGCTGGTGTCCCGCCACTCTTCCATACCACCAACTGTGCATTCCCTCCTTTCACCCCAAACACCAGCGTATATTTAATCACCCCATGGTGGCCCCGTGTGCCTATTTTTTTGCAGAAATTCTAGGTGTCAGTTTAACGTATTTTAAACTAGGACATATGTACTGCTGTTCATGGCATTTGGCAGAAGTGGCAGAAGGTCGGGCAGTGCCAGCTGCTATGGACTCCTTTGGACTATGGCACTTCATTTTTTACAAATAATGCACTGCCTAGTGAGCTTGCCTTTTTATTAATTTGCAAGCTGGGGAAAAAAGAAGTACATTCACAGATGTCATCTTCAGTCCTGACTATACTTATGATCCATCAGGTTACCCCATGGAGTAATCCCCACATTCTCTGAAATTTTTCATTTACACCCACATTGTTATAAAAAAAAGACGCTTCCCAGTGCATAATGTACTTCATTTTCATTCTCCTATTTTCAACTGTATGAACCTCATCTGATTTCCACAACTGGGCCATGTTACATTTTGCAACTTTTTGTGCTTTTCAGCAAAGCATGTTTTTGATGTCTGGGTGGGACAGCAAAGGCCGCGTCCATCAATGAATCTATTGGATGGCAGAGGAAGAGCTCCTCCCACATTCTTCTGCCTTTGTGGGTCTGTGGAGGCCCATGAGCAGTGGCGGGCGCTTTTGAAAAGTAGTGGTGGGGGGGGGGGGGGCGCAGGAGAAGGCTTGATTTAAAAAAATAATAATAAAAGTTCATTTACCTGAAGGGCTGCCTCCTTTCCTGCGTCCGACGCAGGAAACAGGAAGCACACAGGCTCCCAGACTTCTCTAAACCAATCACAATGCAGCTCTCAACAGCACGACAGTGGCATCGTGATTGGTCTGAGCACCATGGTTCGGTGCTCAGACAGGTGGAAGCCTGTGCATGTTCTTCACCCGGCTGTCCAAACCATCATGCACACTTAAATGCACATTATACCACTACTCCTCCCTCTCCCTGTGACACAGCCCAGCCCCACCCTGCCTAAACCCGAATCGGGCTCCATAGAGAAAAATAAAATGATAATAAGGTAACGTTAGTAAGGTTGCCTTATTATCATTTTAGTTTTCCTTTTACACTCAGTGGAACTACGCTCCTCCGCCTTAGCTGAGGAGCCGCCGCTGACCATGAGAGGCATAAGGCGGCAGCCGAAACAGCCTGTCACCATTCTACTGCCTCCATGGGGCATTAGCAGAACTGGGTCAATCAATCAATAAGAACATTTGTAAAGCGCACTACTCACCCGTGGGGGTCTCAAGGCGCTGGGGGGGGGTTGCTGCTACTGCTCGAATAGCCAGGTCCTGAGAAGTCTTGTGAAGATTAGCAGGTCGTGGGTCTGCCGTAGGAGGATGGGGCGGGTGTTCCAGGTCTTGGCGGCGAGGTGAGAGAACGATCTGCCACCGGAGGTCCGCTCTTTGGATGCGGGGGACAGTGGCGAGGGCGAGGTCGGCGGAGCGGAGCTGGCGGTTGGGGGTGTAGAAGGTGAGTTGTCTGTTGAGGTAAGCTGGTCCGGTGTTGTGTAGTGCCCTGTGTGCGTGGGTGAGGAGCTTGAAGGTGATCCTCTTGTTGACGGGGAGGTAGGGGAGGTCTCTCAGGTGGGGTGTGATGTGGCTGCGGCGTGGAATGTGGGGGATCAGGCGTGCAGAGGTGTTCTGAATGTGTTGAAGTCGTTTCAGGAGTTTGGCCGAGGCTTCTGCGTAGAAGGCGTTTCCGTAGTCCAACCTGCTGCTGACGAGGGCCTGGGTGACCGTTCTTCTTCTTTCGGTGGGAATCCACCTGTAGATCTTGAGGAGCATGCAGAGGGTGTTGAAGCAGGAGGACGAGACGGCGTTGACCTGCTTTGTCATGGAGAGAGTAGAGTCGAGGATAAACCCCAGGTTGCATGCGTGGTCGGTGGGTGTTGGTGCTGTTCCCAGTGCGGTCGGCAACAGGAGTTGTTCCAGGCTGAGGGGGTGGAGCCGAGGATGAGGACTTCCGTCTTGTCTGAGTTCAGCTTCAGACAACTGTTCTTCATCCACTCGGCGACGGCTTTCATTCCTTCGTGGAGTTTGGTTTCGGCAGTGAGGGGGTCCTTGGTGAGGGAGAGGATCAGCTGGGTGTCATCGGCATAGGAGATGATGTTGAGGTCATGCAGCCGGGCGACTGGTCGAGCTGAGCCATGTAGTTGCTGAACAGTGTCGGACTGAGGGATCAGCCGTGGGGTATCCCGCAGATGATCTTGGTGGCTTCAGAGCAGACAGGGGGGAGGCGGACGCTCTGGGTTCTGCCGAAGAGGAAGGAGTGGTCCAGTCCAGAGACTTGTCTCGGACCCGAGTGTCGTGGAGGCGTGTGTGTAGGGTGTGGTGGCAGACAGTGTTGAAGGCGGCTGACAGGTCCAGGAGGATGAGGGCCGCGGTTTTGCAGTTGTCCAGCAGGGCCCTGATGTCATCGGTGGTGGCAATGAGGGCAGTTTTGGTGCTGTGGTTGCTGCGGAACCCAGATTGGGACGGGTCCAGGATGCTGTTCTCCTCAAGGTAGCGGGTCAGTTGTCTGTTGACGGTCTTCTCGATGACCTTCTCCAGGAACGGGAGCAGGGAAATGGGTCAGAAGTTCTTGAGGTCCTTAGGGTCAGCCTTGGGTTTTTTGAGTAATGTGTTGATCTGGGCGTGCTTCCAGCTCTCCGGTAAGATCGAAGTGGCTGCGGTGCACAGTGGCAGCAAGTGTTTCCCTTTATGATCGAACAACTGGGAGAAATAACTTTTGTTTCCCACTGATGCTACGTCATAGGACTGAATAAACAGAGTTAACAATGGAGACTGATGACAATCTATTAGAATCTTACATACATATGGGTTACATGAATCAAGGCATAGAATACAGAGATTATCAACAAGCACATGTATTTTTATTCCAAATACTAAAACCTTTTAAGCACATACCTTTTGAATCATGATACACAAAGGGCCGAGGTGACTGGATCCACGAGCAAAATAGATCACATTGCTCCACGCACATACTAGAGCCAATGGCAACACAACTGTCTCTCCATCGAGGCTGCAAATCCTCAGTATCATATTTATCACAATAAGGCATGCGCACAGTACCCTAGAACAAAAAAGTCTATTACAAAAAAAGCATGGTCACCTTTTCAAGCACATTTTCATTGTTCCTATTGAAAGTGGCCCACCTTGTCAATTATCAGAAAAATTATGTCTCAAAAGCTACCCACCTTAAACATATAGACTATTTCCTGATGCTATTTCAGCATTGGTTATTTATTTGTTTTGGAAACTATTTTGTTGCTTTGTGTATATTCTGTGATACTATTTAATTTCTAAGTGGCTTCAAAACAACTTGTGTCTAACATTATGTCTGCTTTACAAATTAAATTAATGTAAATGCGAATAACACACCTAGAGCCCCAGTAATTCTGCAGTACGCAATTCCACAATAGCTATTTGAGAAAACAAAAAAACTTAGAACCAAGGGATACAGCAGAAAGTAGACAAATTTGCTTGTCTGAAGATATACAGTGGATATCCTCACTTCTGCTACCGCTCCACCACTCCCGTTCCTCTAACATTCATGCTGTTCCTTCTGATAAAGGCCCTAGTTTAATCCCATTCCCAGGTAAGAAAGTGTGTGGATAAACCATGAAAAATACCATAAAAGATACAGGAAGGGTCTAGGAGACAAAGAAGGCCTGTGAGAAAAAACAAAAGAAACAAATACACATCGTCTATTGTATTGTCAACTTTCCATAAATGGCCTGTCTTATGTATGGTCGGTATTCACCAATTAAATGCCTCTTGAAATAGCTTGGGGTGTCGGTTTTAATCACCATATGCAGTCGGTGGATTTCACCAGCAGAAGCGACTCAGTGGGATAGTTCATGTTACAGTGGGTGCACTTTGTAGTTTCCCAGAAAATGAAGGAGGGAGAGCAATGGGCTTGGACAGAGATCTTCTCCGTGGAATAGGCCTGGATGTCAGCATAAGGTAGCCTGTCCTATGAACTTGGAGTTCTGAAATCCCTGCTGCACTCTTTTTCCTCCAAGAATCATTTCAGTTAAAGGCTCTCTTTCTTCGTTGAACACATCTCTGCTCTGCAGATCTCCCCGCTGCAGTTTTCCCCAGTGATACATTATCTAGGATTGTCACACCTTTTCCTCTTCAGTTTTTTAAACTCTTTGTTAAATTCCTGCACCCTGTGGGAACCACTCACACACACAGCAATATACAATGTTTTATAATTACAGCAGAATGCTGACGGAGAAAGATTTGAACAAATTCTCTTGATTTTAATTTTCTCATGGTTTTATGCTCTTATTGTCTGCTACTTTCCTTTCATGTCTGCTAAAATAAAATATTCAGGACTTCCTTCTCCAATCACTCCAGTAAGTGTCCTCAGATCCTAATGTTCACTTTACAAACCCAGCCAGCTGGTATTGAGACAAATTAAAGTCCCTCTACAGGTTACAAGGATTTTTTACCTTTTCCTGTCCCTCAATTGAGAAATCAACAGCAATCTTGCTTAGAGTCTTACCATCTTTGTCGAAATGTTCATTCAATAGGCCAGAATCTTGTGGTCAGTGTGAAAGTAATATTATGGCTTGAGGAGTGGTTAATTGATGTTCGTATGAACCCCGTGGGAGGAACTTACACTGGTTACAGACCTGCACATTTGTGAAACTTAGTTTTTATAAACCTGCAACAACTTTACAAAGTTGTTCAGATTTTATTGTTATTATTATATAGAGGGTGACACAAATCTGCTAAAAGTATGTCTTTGCAGGAAGACATACCCAATAAAACCTACCCCTAGCTGAACAGCATTCATAAAAACAAAACTGCAAGAACATTGTCTAAGAAACTGTCCTGACAAAACCTTTCTTCCAGAAAAACATTTCCCAGGAAAAGTTGTTCAAAGTACACAAACCTCTAACTTTGAGAAATGTGCCATTTTTGTACTTCTTACAACTTCACTGGTGAATCTATAATTTAATATACCCTTATTTGTGATTTTAGAAATATTCTACATGTAGCAACTGAAAAAACTAATGGGCCTTTATTTTGGGAGTGATTTGAAAAAATAGTTTCTGGAATTTGTGACTGTTTTTCAATGCACTTTAAAGTTTGTATTCAGTGGAATGACAAGGCAGTTTAGAATCCACCAGAAATTATTGCATGAATACTATACTAACTGTTCAAATATTTACTTACATGATTGTATGAAATGGTCCCCCAGTTATTGTGGTTCCAAATAAGTGTGACAGCCCTTTCCGATAAATGCGTGGGATCTAAAACAAGCAGAATATGGCAAAATTATAATTATTGTATACCCTGACACCCTTCCTCACAAAGTACACTTTAAGGTTATCCTGACAGCAATTCCTTTGCAACTGCACCTAGGCAGACAAAGGAAAATATTGTTACAAAATGTAGAGAAACAACAGAAATATCACTATAGATGAATTCATGTGGAATAAAATTCAAAATCTAATGATACTTTTACCATCAAACATTTGATAAAGTATTTCTTATTTGTGAAATCATGTGGAAAATTGACGGGTTATGATCAGTTGGACAGACTGCTAGTTAAAGGATGTCATGGGGAGTTGAATCCTTCTACATCTCCAGCAATATTGGGTGGGCTGAATGTATTACTTGCTTAATCCAACTAACACGTAGTGTCCATAATGTCCATATGTGTTATTGGCATAACATTCTGTGGAACATGGTCATTGCTATAGGTAAGGTGAAAAATAGAATACTTAAAATATAATAAAGAGATCACATTTGCACCTAAGCATCAGAAGATGGCATATGCATGCAACCCCAGAAATTTTCCAGTTGCACATGAAGTACATGTCCTAATGCTAAACATTTTCCCTTAGGGCATAAAGCAGAGTTATTAACTGGTGTGCATATGTGCAGTCTGCAGAAATACACTGGAAAACAGATACAGACAACCTTAAGGGCAAACAAAAACACTTACTCTAAGGTGTAGTTGTGTGGAAGAGCAGTTTCTTCCCTATATGCCTTAAATCACCCTATTTTTTACCAAAAAGAAGGGGACTGATTCAATTAAGGCCCACAGAGGCTGGAATCTAATAAACAATTAAATGAAATGATGTCATTGTTAAATCACCCTACAACACCATGACAAAAAATGTAAAAGTCTACCACAAGCAATAATTTCACTATTCTTGTTAGGTTCAGTAAAGGTTTCAGTCATTTTAACCTGAGCTCAACCCTTGGTAGCTATGGTACAAACGAAACTGGCTTAACTTAAGAAAATGTGTAAAGCATTTAAAAGTACTAAAACAGTAAAAAAGAAAAAAGGTACAAGCAGGAAAATTCCAGAGCCCGCACACAGGAAGTTGTCAACGTCGATCTGATGCTGCTCGGCATTGGATCCTGTGAAGATTTATACCCTTGGATTTAGAGCCTGATTTAGATTTTAGCGGAAGGCTACTCCTTCACAACGGTGACGAATATCCTGTCTGGTGAAATATAAATCCCATAATATCTTATGGGATTTATATTTTGTTGGAAGAGGCATCCGTCGCCGTTGTGATGGAGTAACCAGTCTACCAAAATCTAAATCAGGCCTGTAGTCTCTTTTCTGAAAGTCAGATTGCTTCACCGGGAAAAGGCTGATGGCTGTAGCCAGAAAGGGTTTGACGTTTTTGGATACCCCTAGGTGTTGGCCAGCTGAATCAGATTTGTGCTGTGAAAAATATTGTAGCTCGAGATTCGCTGAAATTGAGCCTGTCGATGATGCAGCTTCAGCGTATCGTCTTGCAAGTAGGACCTGGTCTGTTGTCGGCTCTCCAGGCAGAAATTCTACAAGATGTTTTTAATTTCCAGCATTTAGGATTAGACAGGAAAAGTACACTCCAACACCTTTCCAAGGGCCCCAGGACATGGGAACACCACCAGGAGAAGCCAACAGACGGGTCCAGGGCAGGTCCAGTTAGAAATAGTCAGCTGTGCTCTTCAGGAAAGTGGACTTCTTGCAGCTTCTGTGTCCATGCAGAATAACAAAAGGTCAGAGAACTGACCCATGGAGTCAATTTCACAGTCTTGGGTACAAGTGGGAGCGGTCCAACATTTGGGGGTCTCCTCACAAGTCACAATAGCAGGTGCAGTCTCTTTTCTGTCTTTCACAGGTCCAAAGGTGCTCCGAAGAAGTTACTGGGGGTGCCACATTTTCCCAATGCCAGCCTGTGGGTGAGGGAAACACCTGGTCACTCCCAAACCAATTGGGCAAACGTTGCAAGGGGGACCCCACTCACTGTCTTTACTGAAAACTGTACTCTTCCCAACTCAAAACCAAGATGGCCTATACCTTTTTTACCTGTGCAGAGCTCTATGTGGCCACCCAGAGGTGTGGATATGACAATGAACAAACCCACCCTTGTGGTGACTCAAAACCGGTTCTAGGGGCAGGCCCAGACATGAGCTACATCTGCCTGTGACAGAGTAGGCTTCACTTGAAGTTAATTAAGTTCATGGGCACAACCAGATGGCAATGATGTCAGGAGATGTCAACACCACCCTCCCTTTGTCTCAACTCTGGAAGCTACTTCACACCTAATTAAGGATCCATTTAGTTCTTTGGTGACTGAGCAATGACAAAATGGCACATTTGGCCCAGACAGAAAAAATTACTACTTTCTAGAAGTGTCATTTTCAAAATAGTAATATAGAATTTGAATTTACCATTATGTTGGATTTTAAATTACTATTAAAATGAGTCCTTAAATAATTTTTTACCTACTCCTAAACTGAAGTTAAGCATTATAAGGTGTTATAATGCAACCCAGTGCTTTTTTTTGAAGGAGCAGCCTTGCCACATTGATAACCAAATTGGAGGTTTTTCACTGCCAGGAAATGTAAAACATAGAATATACATGTTTTTCATTTTAAACATCATGCACCCTTCCCTATGGGCATTTAGGGGCATATATACAAAACATTTCCTAAATAGTGACTCCTTAGAAATCTCTATTTAGGAAATGCAAAATGATATGTATGAAATAGACAATTTCCTAATAGCGATTCCTACAAAGTACGAATCGCTAGTAGGAAATTCAAATAGGAAATCTCATGCTATTCTTTCCAATGGTCCGGTGTAGCATTTTCAAAATAGTGATTTCATAATAGGAAAACGCTATTTTAGAAATGCTAAACCAAGGATGGCTATGAGCATAAAGCTCTGTGATGCACCTTAAAAAATGGTGCACATGAGGAGAACACATATGCCGTAGGGGCATATATCCCTCTATCGCACTTCAAAAAAAGAAACTTTGAGTGCTTTCTTTAAATTGTACATGCTTACCATTGACTTGGAGTCAATGGTAATTGCATTTCCTAAATACCCAATCCACATTTAGGAAATGCTTTCTACACTTGCATAGGAATCGCAAATAGGTAATGCCTATTTGCGATTTCCTATTTAGAAGATTGCAAATTTCGATTTCTACTGGGTAGAAATCGCAATTTGAGATCGCTTCAAGAGCTTTGTACACATGAAAAGCCCATTTAGTATTTCTTAATTACCCCAAAAAGCGATTTGGTTTGTTACAAAATGCTGAATGGCTTCATACATCTGGCCCTTAGTGCCTAGCTTAGGTGTAACTTCAAAGTATTAAAAAAGGAAGGGCTCATCCTGGTAAAACGTTGATTTTGCCAGGTCAAAATTGAAAATTTTAAAACTGCATGGTATTCCAAGAAGCCCCCAGGCAGGTTGGGGGGCAACAGGGAAAAGCAGATGCAGAGACTGGAGTCCTTTTACATTATTGAACTTAATACTAAGACCCCAGTTGGGTGAAATATGGAGGAGGAATTGTTTATACATCTTTGATACCTACCTCTTCTCTTTTAATATTGGGTGGTAACTATAGTCATGGATAATGGTTATCAGTATAGATAAGGGATTAAAAATAAATCTTTTAACATTTTTTTATTTGATTATGAGTGGGTGAGGTTGTAGTTCAAACCACCCAGAATAGGCTACTAGACAAGCTAGTTAGGCATGGTAGTGTTCACTCATGATGGACTTAGGCCCACTAGGGCAATACTTCTCGACAAAAGTAAGATTCAATAGAAAAATACACACAGGGGCAGAATTTGCAATGTGTAAAGAGAATGAGAATATGCAAGAAATAATGTATTATACATCACATAAATCTGGCCAAAAATATTTAGGATCATTATTTAAATTTAAATTTTGAATGATCAATTCAGGAATTCCTTTTTTCACTAAAGTTAGAGAAAAACTATCAGTGTTTTGTTTGTGTTAATTATGAAATATTAATGTGATTACTATAAAGAAGCTGACAAATGATGCTCTTGTATGTGTGATCAAGGCTGTGAGTGTTGGGCGAAATGCGTTATGGTGGAATTGTTTGAATAAAACATTTACCCTTGTAACATTGTGAGTGTGGATGCTGTTTACTGGAGGTGTGCGGAGTTTGAATATACATAGGAGCTAGCTGACTTCGTATTTGAGTCACGCTGCACTTGCTTTGGAAAACTGTGACAAGCAGC
Organism: Lissotriton vulgaris; assembly: GCF_964263255.1. Taxonomy (NCBI): domain Eukaryota; kingdom Metazoa; phylum Chordata; class Amphibia; order Caudata; family Salamandridae; genus Lissotriton; species Lissotriton vulgaris. Next base: position 1,009,946,706 of record NC_141699.1, on the reverse strand, counting down.
AACATATATATATATATATGCGGAGCTAGCTGAACTCCCGCCCATGGGAGGGCCGAATCATTGTTCAAAAGGAGGGAAAGAGCGAGTCTCAGTGCAATAGGCATCTGAGGAAGGCACACTCGCCGAAATGCATTATGCCTGCACTTCGTGAATAAATGGCTGCCGAAGTTTCCCCTGCTGTGTCCTCTGGTCCTTTCCTGTTGGAGGTGATCGTTTTGTGTATATTTTCGCGTGCTGGCCAGTGGCACGTGTGAGAGGACCTCGCCTCATCAAGTGGCCTGCAAGAACACCGGCAAACTTCTGTGGCATCCAAGGGATTGGAAAATTGCAGGCCTGCCACATGCAAGGGTCGGGGAATGTGGCCGCTGCTATCAGCAGTCTGTCACTGAATGGAGACGCACGGTAACTGTACTTTTGCGTCACGACCACACTTGAACCCTGAATTGTGGAATAGGCGTTGGGGATCCAAGGCAACCATTAACACGGTTTATTTTGGGACTCACTTGGTTGTCAGTAAACCCCTCCCTCCTTCAGTCAAGGCACTACAGCGCTGACCAAAACTCCGCTTCTGACATTTATTGCGGCAGTGCATGCTGGTTACTGGAGTCTTCGACATCGGGACAGCAGCTGTCCTCAATCAGCAGCGGAGCTAGCTGAACTCCCGCCCATGGGAGGGCCGAATCATTGTTCAAAAGGAGGGAAAGAGCGAGTCTCAGTGCAATAGGCATCTGAGGAAGGCACACTCGCCGAAATGCATTATGCCTGCACTTCGTGAATAAATGGCTGCCGAAGTTTCCCCTGCTGTGTCCTCTGGTCCTTTCCTGTTGGAGGTGATCGTTTTGTGTATATTTTCGCGTGCTGGCCAGTGGCACGTGTGAGAGGACCTCGCCTCATCAAGTGGCCTGCAAGAACACCGGCAAACTTCTGTGGCATCCAAGGGATTGGAAAATTGCAGGCCTGCCACATGCAAGGGTCGGGGAATGTGGCCGCTGCTATCAGCAGTCTGTCACTGAATGGAGACGCACGGTAACTGTACTTTTGCGTCACGACCACACTTGAACCCTGAATTGTGGAATAGGCGTTGGGGATCCAAGGCAACCATTAACACGGTTTATTTTGGGACTCACTTGGTTGTCAGTAAACCCCTCCCTCCTTCAGTCAAGGCACTACAGCGCTGACCAAAACTCCGCTTCTGACATTTATTGCGGCAGTGCATGCTGGTTACTGGAGTCTTCAACATCGGGACAGCAGCTGTCCTCAATCAGCAGCGGAGCTAGCTGAACTCCCGCCCATGGGAGGGCCGAATCATTGTTCAAAAGGAGGGAAAGAGCGAGTCTCAGTGCAATAGGCATCTGAGGAAGGCACACTCGCCGAAATGCATTATGCCTGCACTTCGTGAATAAATGGCTGCCGAAGTTTCCCCTGCTGTGTCCTCTGGTCCTTTCCTGTTGGAGGTGATCGTTTTGTGTATATTTTCGCGTGCTGGCCAGTGGCACGTGTGAGAGGACCTCGCCTCATCAAGTGGCCTGCAAGAACACCGGCAAACTTCTGTGGCATCCAAGGGATTGGAAAATTGCAGGCCTGCCACATGCAAGGGTCGGGGAATGTGGCCGCTGCTATCAGCAGTCTGTCACTGAATGGAGACGCACGGTAACTGTACTTTTGCGTCACGACCACACTTGAACCCTGAATTGTGGAATAGGCGTTGGGGATCCAAGGCAACCATTAACACGGTTTATTTTGGGACTCACTTGGTTGTCAGTAAACCCCTCCCTCCTTCAGTCAAGGCACTACAGCGCTGACCAAAACTCCGCTTCTGACATTTATTGCGGCAGTGCATGCTGGTTACTGGAGTCTTCGACATCGGGACAGCAGCTGTCCTCAATCAGCAGCGGAGCTAGCTGAACTCCCGCCCATGGGAGGGCCGAATCATTGTTCAAAAGGAGGGAAAGAGCGAGTCTCAGTGCAATAGGCATCTGAGGAAGGCACACTCGCCGAAATGCATTATGCCTGCACTTCGTGAATAAATGGCTGCCGAAGTTTCCCCTGCTGTGTCCTCTGGTCCTTTCCTGTTGGAGGTGATCGTTTTGTGTATATTTTCGCGTGCTGGCCAGTGGCACGTGTGAGAGGACCTCGCCTCATCAAGTGGCCTGTAAGAACACCGGCAAACTTCTGTGGCATCCAAGGGATTGGAAAATTGCAGGCCTGCCACATGCAAGGGTCGGGGAATGTGGCCGCTGCTATCAGCAGTCTGTCACTGAATGGAGACGCACGGTAACTGTACTTTTGCGTCACGACCACACTTGAACCCTGAATTGTGGAATAGGCGTTGGGGATCCAAGGCAACCATTAACACGGTTTATTTTGGGACTCACTTGGTTGTCAGTAAACCCCTCCCTCCTTCAGTCAAGGCACTACAGCGCTGACCAAAACTCCGCTTCTGACATTTATTGCGGCAGTGCATGCTGGTTACTGGAGTCTTCGACATCGGGACAGCAGCTGTCCTCAATCAGCAGCGGAGCTAGCTGAACTCCCGCCCATGGGAGGGCCGAATCATTGTTCAAAAGGAGGGAAAGAGCGAGTCTCAGTGCAATAGGCATCTGAGGAAGGCACACTCGCCGAAATGCATTATGCCTGCACTTCGTGAATAAATGGCTGCCGAAGTTTCCCCTGCTGTGTCCTCTGGTCCTTTCCTGTTGGAGGTGATCGTTTTATGTATATATATATATATGTATATATATATATATATATATATATATATATATATGCAAAATTCCAAAACAACTCCAACAGTCTCACACTGCTCGTCGAAGATGGACACGGACCCAGGGAGCAGGTATGTGCTTCAAATTTTCTTTATTCCTGATATGTGTATATATATATATATGGAAGAAAAGGTTGCCACCTAGGTGGGAATGCACTTACAGGTATTGCTTCAGCTTTCACACCTGTGCATAATCACTGAGGGTATTTACTGGTGCCTGCAGCTGCCGTCATGTCACATGTGCTGCCACTGAAGAGGGCGTTGGCCCGAAACGCGTCTGGCAGGAAAGGGACTCTGTTCGCAGCTCGCGCCCTTGCGCTGGCATTAATTCCTACCTGTAAGTGCATTCCCACCTAGGTGGCAACCTTTTCTTCCATTTGTTAGCGGCCGGCCACGGTCGCGGGTTTGCACATCCGCGGACAAACTGCGGGTCCACGGCTGCCTCATTTGGGCAGCTTTTTGTGGTACAGGAGGTGCCTTTACTTGCGGGGTGCTTGCGGGGACATTGGCAATCCCTTTAAAACTTTTTTTGCATGCGAATGGCGGCGGCGACCCACTTGGGTTTTATCGAACCACCAGTCCCAGAAAGCATTGCTTCAGGTTTCACACCTGTGCATAATCACTGAGGGTATTTACTGGTGCCTGCAGCTGCCGTCATGTCACATGTGCTGCCACTGAAGAGGGCGTTGGCCCGAAACGCGTCTGCAGGAAAGGGACTCTGTTCGCAGCTCGCGCCCTTGCGCTGGCATTAATTCCTACCTGTAAGTGCATTCCCACCTAGGTGGCAACCTTTTCTTCCATATATATATATTAACAGCTTTCAGCTCTAAACCACAAAACATTAAGTTTCACTTAACATGTAAAAGTGAATTTGTGGTTTACATACTAGAGTGCACTTGTATTTTAAAGTATGTAGGTAGTACCAAGCTTCCCAGCCACAAGAGGATCCTACAACACATTAGGGCGATCACCAATAATGACCCTAATTACCCTGTGGCGAGACACTTCCATGAAGTCCATGGTGGAAACCTGAAAGATCTTAGGTATTACATCATAGACGCAGTCCCCGTGCAGAGAAGAGGAGGGGATAGGGAAGGCATGCTGCGAAGGCTTGAGACACACTACATCTTGACCCTAGACACTAAGCAGCCAAAAGGTCTCAATATGACTGAGGATCTATACACATTTTTAGAATGATTATTGGGAAGTCATTGCTTATACTAGGCACTAAAAGTCTGTGTGGTTTTCATCAATTCAATGCAACAGAATGTAAAAAATGTAAAGTTTGAATCCTCCATAACTTCCAAGATGTAAATACTTTGTGAACTTGTTTTGTATTGTAAATAATGGATTTTACAAGGTGAAAATGAGAAACATACATATATATATATTTTTGATACTAATAGGGTTTTAATTATTTATGCAATTTTAAACGAACCATGAGTGGATTGAACAACAATAATCATCAATTTTCTGTAGATGTTGGTCAATTGTGGGAATCACTCATTCGGACAAGTATATTTAGTTGCATTTATTTGGAAGAACCCTTTGAGAAAAAGATATATAATTTTCCTTGTATTTATCACACGAAGAATAGGAATTGTTCTTTGAATTGTTTTTTGGTAAGGTACATTTGTGTGTAAATATAATTTTTTGTTCACATTGGGTATTATTTTGTGTCTATTGGAAAAAAGAGGTTTTTATCTATCACGTTTTGAACAATGTTTTAGTTTTAATTCCTCTTTGTTTGGATTCACGGTGATGCACTGTAGTATTCAGTGAATGGATATTTGAAATACAGTTAACAATAAGCCATTATATTATACTGAAATATTTTTGAGATTTAACCCTCATGCATAACCTTTTGCAAATGTATTTTACAATCATTACCTGTATTTTACGTATCACACTAAGAAAATAATGAAAGAAAGCTGTAAATAGTATACTTTCTATGTCCATTCACGCACTTGCACTTTAAAAGGAGGTGCATCCCACGACACTGTTGTCATGTGATCAAGGCAGGGATCTGCCGAAACGCGTCGTGGCTGATGTGGTTGCACTTTAAAATGAAATAAAAAAGAAGCACTGAATCGGGTCTACCTCGTCTTTTGCATATTTGGCTGTCGGTTTTCATTGGGAGACTGAGACGAGTTCTTGCAGCATATATATATATATATATATATATATATATATATATATATATATATATATATATATATATATATATATATATATATATATATATTTATTGTTTTAGTTTGTACACCCTTGACTGCCAGTATGATTGAGTCGAACATTTCCAACATATGTAGGCATAAGAAGCTGGCAGCACAGCTCAGCATACCCCATGAAGTCGTTTTTATTTCATTTTATTTCTTTTACAAAAGTGCAATTGTGCATTAATGGCCAACACGTTTCGGCTGGAGCCTTCCACTGGTCCATATATACATACATACATTGCAGTTTTATATAGCATTAGGACCGCCAAAGGGTGTTGGAGCCTTTTACATGAGCACCAGGTTACATTACACAAGGTCAGTTTCATTTTATTATAAGCACAGGAGATTAAGTGATTCACAGAGAATCAAAGGATGTTGAGCGTCAACGCCGGGAGTCAAACCTTGTTCCCCCGATCCAAAGTCAGCATCTCTGGCCACATCCATATTTCCCAATTTATGTGTGAAAGAGATACACATATGGTATGGTTGTGTATGATCACATATAGTGAGCATGTTCTCTGTTCAAATGCTATTGTGAAGTAAAAGAACAGCTACAAAAAATACTGTAAGGTTCACCCAGAGTCTTGCTTGGAAGTACTTGCAAGGGTTTGATTTAAAACTAGACTTGGGGACATTGTTCAGCACCTTTGTACTGGTGCACAAACAGGACTAATCATTTCAAATATTACTTACATATAGACCAGAACTTTTAATACTCACCAAAAATCTGCTTGCATCCAACAGTTTGATAAACGCTACTTTGGTCACAAAGAAAGAGGACCATTCGCATTGGATACTCAATTGAATTATAAGGCCTGATCATGCCAAAATGTCCCATCTGCTACAGACTGTAGTTCTGTCTCATATATTAGTTTTCCTCAGCATGCACATATCTGCACAAATGAGTTCGCTTGCGACAAGTGCTAATCCTCTTACCCCAGCAGCACAGCAGCAGACCTTTAAAAAAAAATGCACTCATATCCATTTTAGTAGAGCTCACAATGGGTGATGTTCCATTTTGGAGCCTCACTCATCGTGTAGATCCAAGAACCAGGCAGAGTAACATTAGGAAATTTTGTGAGATTAGGCAGATCAGAACCCACTTTCTAACAAGATAAATTACAAAACAATGATCAAATCTACATCTGAAAGGCAGGACATTAAATCTTAGAAAGGATTACTGGGAATGGGGCTCAGGGGGTTGCAGATCATGCACCAACCACAACACACTTCTGGGCATGAAGCAATAAGTGGTACATGCCAATTAATCAAACACCATAGGTTTTGATACCTTTTTATTAAAAATATATATTGCGTTCTACTATGATACATTGCAATTTCAGTTACGCAAAAATGTTTTTATCAGAATTTCTTCGGATGAAGATATAAGATTTGGTTAAGGAAATTAAATATCTCAAATGAAGGAGTTGTGGGATTTGTGAACTGAGCTAACATGGCTTTAAAATCCTCCTTTCACAACTTTCTGGCAGCAAATAAATAAGCCCTAAAACTGTACTCCTGGGGTACTTCTTCTACTTGAATTCCTGAACTATGAACCTTTTATTTCCTTCCTCATATTCTACTCCCTCTTTGAGAGTATAACACAGGGAATATGTGATATCTGAGGACAATATGTTACGGAACCTTGTTAAACAGCTTTGTCATATTACCTGCTGGCATACATAACGCAGACACCAATTTTATTATTTTGCAATCTTTAGGACTCACCCATGCTTTTGTTTCTCAAGTCAAAATCTGGCCTTGTGAATACATTTTATATTGCTGTTCAATGATGGTGAAGCTTACCTCATTTCCTCTTCTCTCTGAATCAAAACTAACATTTCCTAGACAGTGCTTACAGTACACAGACACAATTCTATTAATCATTGCTTGTTTTGAAAACACTGAATCCAGTAGTGATGAGAGTGCAGAACAAGTTAAGGGACATGTGGGTTTTGCAGTCAAGTACTATGAACATTTTCAAATAAAAAAAAAATACAGACTATTAAGTTGTCCGGCCTGCATGGCCGAAGTATCCAAGAACATAGCAAAGGCAGAACTCTAATTTACACAAGAGTTAATCCATTCTTTTGATTGACTTTGTTTCTGGGTTCAACAGGCAGCCACTTATTGAAACCTCTCTGAGTAATATCCAAGAAAATATCCTCACTGCATAGGACCAGGGCTAGGCTTCACACTGATGTCTCTTGATAAAAGTTCTAACAGTTGACCACAACATTCTCCTTCAATAGTTTTAATGCATCTGGGGTGTTGGGAAGCACAGTGATGAAATAGTACACCTCTTTTTTTTTGTAACAGGTGACAGTACATAAAGTAGGCTTCCTACTTATTGACCTCCACTAGCATCTCTTGTGCGATATGTAGTCTTCTGCCCTCTTCAATACCTACAAAGTACCTCTCAGAAACGTCTTGGACAGTTTCATCATTGGTTACTACAGGTACACTGACAACACCAAGATCTACAACTGAGTTTCAATGGACCTAGGGGTCCACCCTCAAATAATGCACTGGAAAAAACACATGTTAATAAAATAGATATGCCACAAAAGTCTTAGTACAGAAAAACTGAGGTCATTCTACTAGGCTTATAAAAGACGCTTCACTTTCATGTGCCTAACTAAGGTCCATTGCCCTTATTGTCCTCACACTGTCTGCAACTCACAAATCACTCTGGATGAAAATCTGTCAATTATTTTACTGTTAATCCATGTTGATAAAAACATATTCTACAAACTAGGTATCCTCTTCAGTTTCTACCCTAAGGACCAGCCCTTGTTTTAGCTCTGATGTTGTCAATGATGTTGTAACAAAAACTATGTTGGCTTCCCTAGGGGGACCAAACACTTCAGGCCCATGATGTTGGAATCGTGATTCTGTGTTTATTGTAGCTTGACAATAGGTCAGCTACAATGTGCACAGAATCTTTCTTTCACGTCATCCTTGCCTGAAGATGCCTATCTCATTCTCATCTGCACTACTGAACCATTTCACACCCTCCATATGGTGAACTTCAAGAGTTCATGTCGTATGCATAAAATTCTCCACAGCTCTCCAAAGTGTGCAAAGTTGCAAATTGTTTTCTTGCAATTGTTGGAATTTACCATCTTTTGAGTGGTATTCCCCTATATGTTTGCCTGAACTGTTTGTGTTGGCTTTTGGAATTTACACTCTAACCAGTAGTAAAGTGTTGTGCTCTCTCTTAAAACACACTCAAATTAGCATAGACGAATAGCCAAATTCTATTTACTTATACGTCTCTAATATATGGTACTATATGAATCCAGGGCTTGCAAGTTGAATGCTACTAGTTGGCTGCAGCACTCATTGTGCCACCCACTACAGTATCAATGTAAAACCTGCTTCCAGGCCTGCCACTGAAGGCTGGTTGTGTATTTTTAAAATACCAATTTGACCTCTTAGAATTATCCTTTTTTGCAGGCTAAAACTTCCATTTAGAATAATTAAAAGCCACCCCTAAGATAGGCCTTATTGTCCAATAAGGCAAGTGCATGGTGTTTAAAAGTGGGACATGCAAAACATAATGTTACCATGTCCTAGGAGTTAAAAGGCACGAAAACCCATTTCACTATGGCAGGTTTAGCTGTACCATCGGAAAACACTAGATTCTATAAAATGATAATTTCAGGTTTGAAGCACCTAAACATATATTTCAAGGATACATTTTAATGGATTATTCAACATCTAATTTCATGGTGAAGTTAGATTTTGTCTAACTATTGGGCAAAAGTCACATTTAGTGAGTTGCCACTTTGCCTCTAAACAACTTTTTGTAAGTATTCTGTCACCTGGAAGATGGCACCCTTGTGGCGAGGTGTGAACTGCTCACAGGACAGGGACAAAGGTCCTTCAGTGTTGTGGGGGAGTGTTATCCTTTACTTGACAGGATTTCCTGGGGGCTATGCCAAGTAACTTGATTAACTTAAATGTGGCCTGCCCTGCCACAGGCAGATGTAGCTAACATTTGTTCCTCCTGCCATTTTTTCCCTAGCCAGACAGAGACAGGCCCAGTGGGAGAGGGGGAGAGAGCCTGCCCCCAGAGCTGGTTTAGAGTGGCCACAGAAGAGGGGTTGCTCATTTCCCTGGCAACACTCCTAGAGTGGGCACAGGAGCACTGAACAGAAGTAGATAGGTGTGTGCATGTTGGTTTTGGGCTGATGGAGCGGTGTGAAATTGTTTGAAGTACAATCCACAGGAAGTGCTCAAAAAGTGGGTAGTGGAAACAAGAAAGAGGGGCTTGCTCACATAACCAAAATTACATGGGCTTAAACATTCAAAAAATTAATGAGCAGTATATAATGGAGATCAATTACTATTCGTCACAATGGGACACCTGATTCTCGTTGGAAACCTGATTTAATCAAACACATTATTGCAATCAATAAAATGTATTATAATAGTGATAGCTATTGTGACTCTATATTAAAAGTTGCGAGGATATTAATTTCCTCATTGTACTCCATACCCTCTATTTTCTTGATTACGTCCATGGAGTCTCCTACATATGCTAGTGTTGCCCAAATAAAAGGTTTAAGAAACACATCTACATATTGTTCTAGGGGTTGGAGCAAGTACCCACAGGCTGAAATAAATGGGTCATCCAGGAGGATTGTCTATTCTTTTATGTATTTTGGGGAGGATATAAATAACTGGCACGCAGGGATCTTTTTTATTAAGAAATTTGTACTCTTTACTACATAGCCATTCTTCATCCAGAGCATTTTTGTTATTTCCTCAATTCTTTGAGACAGGTTCAGGGTGGGATATGTAGTAATGCAGGGATACTCTTCTAGGTTATTCAGTTGTCTAAGTACCACCTGGTCATAAGTGTTACTTACAATACCACTCTTCCACCCTTCTTTGTCTGCTGGTTTAATGACAATTAGATGATTTCTATCAAGTTGCTGCAGGGCTGTTTGTTCAGATTTATGGAAATTATCATTGTAGCCAATTGCTTTCCTGTCAAATCAACAATTCATTTAAGGATTATTTCTTCATGGGGCAAACATCTGATTTATTTCTAAGGCCTGTAAAATTCAGAGAAATAAAGCTTTCTGCCTCAGTTTATGGAAAAATTGTGAGACGTCTGTTTTAGTATCCATAGGGTGTTGTAGGGACACAGGTACAAATTACAAACCCTTACAAAGATTCTTCTGTGGTGCTCAAGTTGTACTGTGGAAGATTATACATTGGAAGTTTGTCTTTCTTGTTTTAGGTGGTAGTAGCTGCCACCTGTAGGTCTGTCTCCTTTTGAGGACATCCCTATGTGCCCTGTACTCATCCTCTGCCTCCCTCACCTCTTCCCCTATTGCCTCTCCTGGATAAAAAAAAGTCTGAGCACCTAAATGTGGAAATTCCAAGCTTGCCCCTTCTTCTCCTCCCTAGCTTGAGTCAGATGAGGTTTCTGAGAACGTAATGAATCTTCGTCTTGATCAACCTTGATAATTAAAGTTTTGGTTACCTGGGGTATTTTTTTATAGAAATCTTTTTTTAAGTTGGGGTATGTTGATGCAGACCCTGTGCTGGCATCTAATGGCAGTTAGACTTATGGGCAGCCAAAAACAAAATGGTCCACTGGTTGCGCAAAAGCTTAGGTTATACCTTGCCTTTGTTCAGGGACATTATTATGGCAAAGAGAGTTTCCTGGATCGGCCTGCAGCCTAACACATTGGGCGGTGACTGAGTAATGGTCAATTTGAACAACCCACATTCGGCTGGTTTTCTGTTGTCGATGTTGTCATCCAGAAAGAACCCACATACTGGCATTACAGTGATTCCTTTGGGTTTCTTTTACAAGCCATCCTTTTTGTGTAAAAATTAGCCAATGTATCTGCTGTCCCGCCCTCTACTGTTGCCCTTTCAGGTGCTGTCCCACTAATTTCGCACAAGATCAATGTTCCTATTCCTAACCTCTTTGCCCCATCAAGTTCCTTATCTGAGAATGATTGACTCCGGACTACTGATGCTAACTGTCTGTCTATTTGTGCTAGTGACCCACTGTTAAATCAGGTAGATCTGGGCACTGTTTCCTTCTTTAGCCGGAATATTGTTGGCTTTGCCTCAAAAGTGACAATGAAGATTTTTGTGACTTTGTGACTTTGTGGCTAATGTGAATGTATTTTTTACAGGAGACTTGTGATAATCTACCAACTATTTTGTGAATGCTTTTCCTCTTTTCCAGTTCCTGATGTTCCCTCCATTCATGGATGGGCGAAGGGGGATCTGGATGGGCCAAGGGTGATCTACATATTCTTATTTCTCTAACACTTGAGTATACTGTGTCCACAATCCAAACTAGGTCTCCTAATTTGGCAGCAGTTTTGTTGAAATTCAATAAGTTATTCAGTTTGTTGGTAGTAAACTTGTACAATGATCCACCTCAGCAGGTACCTCCAATAGCACAACATCTCTCAAGTTTTTTTTTATTCCCTTCTCAAAGTCTGCCTGGAGAATTGTGATGTTATCCTTGCAGGGTATTTTAATTTGCACCCTTGTCCAAACCGGTGTTTTAGTCAACCAGATGAAATAGCTAGTGACTCTTTTCAGTATCTGCACGCATCTGAGGAAGATTTTATAAATACATTCCCGCTGGATACAACCTGGTTTACACTTTGGTCTCCGACATTGGCATCTCTTTGGAGGGATACATTCCCACTTTTACTGTTAGAGGCGATAACAGTGTTATTGAAAATTTCTTTCTATATCTTCCTCTTTGAACGAACTCTTAGTAGAATCTAAGGTCACATGGAGCTTGTTGAGTGATCATAACTCCATTGCAGTTACCTTTCGTTGGGGCATATCCAAAATCGCCCAGTTCACTTATCTATGCTAAATGGGAGCATATCTTCTCAGGGACAGTATTGTAAATGGAGTGCCATGGTGCACTAAGTTTTTTTTTTAGATTTAATCAGGGAATGTCCCTCGGAGTTTCACACTTGCTTAAATTATACTTTTTATAACACTGTAATTGAGAATCCTTTCAAGGTTACCTGTAGTTGCATATCTTCTATGCTGTTGAGCAAGAGTAATGACAAAAACCCAAAGCCCTTTAAATGGTACGGCTCAAACTGCTTCAGGGCATATCTAGTACTTTTAGAGGTAGATAAGGCTGTACCAAGAGACTCCAACTGGGTCATAAAATGTTGAGCGGTCTACAAGAGTACCCTAAAAGACAGGAGGAGGGTGTTGAAAGATTAAGCCTGGGAGCAGTTCTGGCTGCGAGCCATCTTAGGGACATTGCTAAGTTTTGGGAGATTGTCTACTGCCCACTTTTTAGGTCCTTGCTAGAGCCTGCCCTGATCCTTTCCTGTTGAAATACCAACTAAAGCGTTAGCCCCCTATTAATTTTACTTTAGATGAGGTGCATAATGCCATATGTGTACTTCCCACTAATAAGGCGCCGGGTCCTGACGGGGTTCCGATTGATCTGTTCAAATCCAACATAGATTTTTCGGCTCCTCTTTTAATGTTGCACTTGAACACAGTAGTGAAAGTGTGTATTCCTGAGGCCTGGTCCACCTATAGTTGCCTGTATTTTGCTGAATAGGCCTCAGAATGTCCTTTGTGACACTCAGTATAGCTTTCGACAGAGCCTAGGCACTATTGATCATTGACTCACTTTGTATATGATTGCTGCTTAGTGCACAGTTGCGAAACCTTCACTTTAACCTTACTGCATCTGTGAGATTTAGTGAGGGGGTGAATGCGCGGAGCTCTTTAAACTTAACAGGGGCGTTCATCAAGCTTGAATTTTGGCCCAATGTTTGTTCACATTGTATGTCAGCAGTTTGGAAAAGTTGTTGATTGAGGTTTGAAGGGATATGCCCAAAATAGGTACTCACTCGGCCCCTGTTCTGCTATATGCAGATTATGCAGTTCTTATCTTGCCTACTGCTCTGAGTCTAAAGGTTTTTCTGAAACTCATCATTGAATTCATGGAAAGACTTGGCTTAAGCATGCACTTTTCCAAGTCCCTTGTCATGGTTATAGGCCAGCGTACTACCAAGACAAGGACTTACTGCGTTAGAGGCAATACTCTTAGCCGTGCTTCTGCTTTTTCCTATCTGGTTGTTTTATTCGATTCTTCCCTGTTTTGATCTCCGTTGGTATTGGCTAGAAGGCAAATGCTTACTAGAAACACTATTTCTATGTCTAGTTTCCCATCTAGGCTGGGCCCTAAGCATATCAAAATCATGGTTGAGATTGACAGATCTAATTGAATTTCTGTAGGTGCCTACGATAGTGACTTTGGGGGTATACTAATGGGTCTTCCATGCAAGTCCTTGAGAATACGTTTCTAAGAAAGCACCTCAACCTCCCAAAGTGCATCTTCTTTAAGGTTCAAGGTTCAAAGACACTTTATTCGGATAACGTATTATCCATAAAAGCACAAAGACACAACAACAAACAGGTTAAAAAAGTGTGAATTAGAGAGTCATGATAAAACCATAGCAGCATATAATATGCAATAGTCTTAGGATTTATAAAAATTCATAAATGGGTAATTAGACATCATTTGACGAGCTAGAACTGCAATTCTCAAGAAAGTGCCAGTCCAAAAGATCAACTCTTCATCATCTAGGGTAAGCAATCTCAAGTAAGCGTTTTCCAGGCTGATAGGAGTATGCTTTTTGAAATAATGAGTTAAGAGCCACTTAATATTCTTTAAATAATATTTACCAAAAAAGGTAGGATAGATTGACCACTCTGGCCATCACACGAGCGGGGTACACGATCAAGATCGGAGTGGTGGCCAAGAGGAAAACATAATATGAAATGTAATAGTGCCAGCCCTTAAGCGAAACAGAAGGCTCCTTTCCCAATGACTCATCGGAAGGGTAATGTAACTAACCAGCGGGTGTACAGAATTTTCAATGGCCATGTATCTGTGAACAAGGGATTTTTTTGATTCATTTTGGAACCTTTCTGCTCTATATAACGAACAGAGTGCACTCCTAAACTCACTCTTGTTTGCAGCCTTTGCTGTGCTGGGATCTGAATAAATACTACCCTTGTTAATAATGCAAAGGCTCTGATGCACCCCTGACAGCCATGTTATGTCCTTCCCTTTCGCGCATCCTATACAGTCACTGATAATCTCTCTCATTAAGGATGCAGCTGGGTTTTTCCAGACAGATAACCAGAAAAGGGCAGGGCGGGTCCTAATAAAATCTTCAATAAAATGTAAATTGAGTTCCTTGTGGCAGGTATATTGGGGTGTGGAGATTGAGACGTCTAATAACTTCCTGCAAAATCAGTTCTCTTCCTGTTGGATGCAGGTACTGTTGGTGAACCCAAACATCAGCGCCATACGAATCTGTAGCCACGCATTGGGACTTGAAATTTTTTAAAATAGCTAAAATGGCACCTGTTCTCTTTGGGTGGGGGAGACTAAGAATTGAGTTGGAGGCCTTTGTGAATTTGCTCCTGGAGTGGGCCATATGCTCACTCCAGGAGTGGTTCCGAGCAAAGACCACCTCAAGATGGGGAAAGGTGTTGGTGCTCATCCGCTTCTGGTTACCCATAGATATGTAATCAGTTTGCCCACTTGACCCTTTCAACCACATAAAGGTTTTTAAGGGAGAAGGTAATCATGAGGCACCTGGTCCTCGTATTTGACCCATACTATGTTGCAGTCAAGCTCAAATCTTATCCTTGTTTGGTCCGAAAAGTGTGTGTTCAATCATATCAGATTGATGACACAAGTTTTTTAAAATCATAATACACTACACATTTACTGATTAAAGACACAAAAAGCTGAAAGTACATTTTGCACATGTTAGACAAAGTGACACATGACACTGAGACAAGTGTAGTAGAAGCACCATAAAAGCATGCTTTAAAATGCAAGATGAAGAAAACAAACATACAAGTAATATTAATACATATAAACGAGTTGCACTAATGTGAATTTTTTATGAACATGTTTTTATTAGCATTTATTGATGAAAATTCTGCTACTAATAAAGTGGCCTAGTGGTTCTAATGCCTTTTGTTTGAATGCATGAATAGAATAATACTAGAGATTCCATAGTTTATGAAAAATGAAAGACAAATTTTGTAGTGTGGATTAAGAAAATGATATACTTTTATGAATATTGAGAAAAATCGTGGTAGTAGGGTATTTCTAACATTAGCTTTTTCCGTGTAATAATGTCTGGTGACAGTTCTACATAGTCCCTATTTGAATACATTTTTTTACACTATATTTGATATTCATTTAAAGTTTATTTCATTTAAAATGTGTACTGCCAATTCGAAGGCTTTTTCGAAAACGCTTTTTCTCTAATGCTGACCTTTCCCTTGACCTAATTCAATGGCCCTTTTTCAACTAGTGTAATGTTGCTTTAATTTGATCAATACATTCAACATTCCTAAATGTTTCTTCAACGTTCATAGTAAATTATTCCTGTGGGAACAGTATTTCAGCTGCTACTATAGTATTTCTTTTTCACCAATGGTAGGCTTATTTGGACTTTCAAATCTTTCATTTCTCATGACTAGCATAGGAAAGCATTTTTCTGTTGTTGACATTATATGTATCTGAGCATATGACAGTATTTCGATGGTGGTGTGATGCTACATCACTGGGGCCTTGTTAGAGACTTTATAAAAGAAGATACCCCAAAGGAGGGCCAACACTCACGGCCATTCCAATTTTTCTTACTTTGAGTCAAAGCCATACTTTTTCTTTCCCCTTGCAAGAGGGCACTATGCTGATCAATGCTGATCGATTTTTGATGATTACTAAGAAATATCCTCTTACTTTTGGACTGCTTTGCTGATGTTACAGTCGGAAGCTGAAGAACTGAAACCTTTTTTTGCCAAACCATTTCAATATAATTTTCCTATACTTATTTGTTCTATGCTAATGGACTCTCCCTCAATGGACTTTAAATATGAACCCTTTCCTCTTCTTGGTAAGATTTGAGCTGTTATACAAATGAACTATCCTTCTGTGTTTAATGATAGTGGGACTCTGTGACTCTGTAAACTGAATTTTATAATAACCATCCGATAAAGCTGTGCCTAAATGTTTGGCACTTGATGCAAGCTGTGGTATTCTTAACTGAAATTCTCAAAAGATTGCTTATTGTTATGGAATTTGAATCTTTAAAACAATAACCAAATTAATCAAATACCTGTCTGAGTTTATTATTGAGTCTTGTTGGTTCTTCCATTTAAACTGTGTTATTTTGCAAATGATTTAAAAGCATTGTAGGGAGAATCAGCGAGCTCTGTCAGAACATCGAGTATTACTTCTATTGTTCTGATTTGCTGATGCAGAGCTTTTGGCCTGCATAAGTCTAGTCCAACTTAACTTCTTCAGGAGGTTGGGTCTTCCTGTTGCTATTACTTATTTTTACAGCATGATCTTGAGAGCGGTGTACCTAAATCTGATCTCAAATTTGTGAGTAAGCTGTCAATTAATGGTCCTCCTTGGGCAGCTAATTTTGCATTTTGGCCATCCTCATTTTCATCCCTCCTATCGGCGTAGAAAGAATCATCAGAGGATCATTGCCTCTGTGGTAAATAGTAATGCTGCAGATAGTTTAATCGTGAAGGGCCCATTATGGTTAGAGTAGAAAGGTGATTAAGCGTGTAATAAATCTTTATCACGCTGGCGCTCTAACAAGATCAAGTAGCATCAAGGCACTGATATGGAAAACCAACAATAAAAAATAATCATTGGCACACATAATCGTAGACAGTCTGACCAGCATGTAGAAAGTGTATCAAATATTCCCAACAGTCAGTTTGTGTTGCTAGATTACTAATGCAGACCCGTCCGGATTATTAGTGTTCATAAAATAGGTTATGCCATTGAGTATCTTGTAACCACTTAAAAACATATGACAGACCATAAAACATATGTCATCCATCCAAACAGACGGGGTGGATGACAGAAACATGTTGAGGGACCTAGAACAGAGACTGTAAAGTGGTGATATACAATAAGTTAGAGAGAGAAGGAAGAGTATAGCGGCAATTTAAAAGCAGGACAAGATGGAAATGTGCAGATAGAAAAAGAGAATTCCATACTTTCGGTGTTGAATCCTAAAATGATTGCTTCATTGTGCACTTTTGTTGAAGGCAGACACAACAAGGAGGACTGTATCAACACTGAAGGAGTTATTTAGAGTTAGGCTTGCTGCCCTCAGAGGCATGTACTTTGCTGCCCTGGCGGATTATAGCCCACCATATTTCTTCACCTGCCTGCAAAGATCTCTAGGACCTCAGAAGAGTTCTCACCACATTGGCTCCTTTGAAGACACTGTAGGCTGCTAAACAAACATATTTGTTCTTCAAAAAATACTCCCAAACTGGGAGATTGTTTTTGAAAAACACAAAAACAATTCACCTTACTACTCTAAGTTCCTCATTAAACGTTTGTTGGAATAGAATGTAGTATTTACATAACGTAGTATCTTCCATCCCCCTAGGGAGAAGTATTTAGCAAGTGTGATCTTCAACAAAAAAAAATTAAGCATAATATGCAGAATAATATTTGATACACCCAATTTCATATTGTGTGTCTTTCATGCCAGTTGTTCTTTTCCAGGCTTTCTCCTTCAGTACATTTTGGCAGTTTTGACCTGCTGAAATTTATCAGGGGAGAAACTGCAAGGATGTGATAATTATGACTCGTCTGATAATTTCAGTCTCTTTGCAAACTCCTGCTTGCACAGATATCAAAATGTAACCCATAACTCATACATAACAAGGGCTTCAGATTTATCTTCCAGGGTGTGATGGGGTGATTTGTTTTCTTTTCAGGATCATCAGGCTTTTCCTTGCTTTCCCAAAAAGGAAAACAGTCAATCAGAATGTCCATCCTTAATAGGACAGATGGTCTCAGTTAGTTAGACCGACGCCCAAAGTCCTTCTGGCTGTTGGTCTAGGCCATCAGCAGAGCCAGAGGGGCACCACCGGTATAAACATGATAGTCAACCCAACTTTAAATAGGGCAGCCATACCATCGTTTGGCAGACACATAACTCCACCACATTTGCGACCTTTGTGTCTGCCAAACTCTGAATAATCTTCTGCATAGTATACTGGAATCCCTTCACATCTTTAATTTCTTTGCCAGATATTGTTAGAGATTAAAATGAACACATTTCTAAGAAAATCTCCCTGCTTCAGTGATCCCCTGTGCTTAACTTTCTTCAACTCACACAAAGTGCCTTGAAACCACCTCTGGTCAGTTTCAATATCTTAAAAAACACAAATAATAAAAAAGTTAACATCATATTATGAGACTTACATGTTTTAAGGCAAATGTGACGTATACTAAAAGATATTTAGAACATTTGGTTGATGGCTTTTAATAAATGCTAAAAATAATGACTTGCTTTATATATAGCACTTCATTACACACTTACCTTACAATTGCTATAAGTAGGATGTGTTCCTATTTCACAATTTAACGTTAGTCAAACTACTAATTCTGGAAGGATTGAAACCTGTATGGACTATGTTGGAAATCATAATTTGACTGTCAATCGCCACAGGATTCAATAACAAATATTTACTAAGCCATCCTGCCGGCTAGGGGAACTGTTTAAATAATTGCAATTAATCTTTAGAGTATGTCATGAGTCCAAAAAGAAAAAAATACATACCTCTGTGGCAATGATGAAAAAAGCTCCCAGGACAACAACTATTTCACCTGCCAATCTTAAGAAGTCCATTCGTGTAGAATATGCTTCCTGCCAAGTATAAAAAACTTGGGTTTATTGTAATAAATACAGATGTCAAAATGTGATAAACATTAATCATAAGCAAAGCAGGAAACAAAACAAGACAACATACACCAAAGTTATCATTACATTTTTCACAAAAGAACATATGTAAATTTGCTCAGTTGAAAGACAAGCTTTTCAAGCGCTTGGCTAGGTTGTGCTTGGTGATGGGTGGTATGGTAAATCCTCTGATTTCAGGAAAAATTGCTGAATTCCAAGAATACACAAATGGAGATTCTTGAAATCCAGGTTAAGCAACAACTGAATTTTCAAATGGATTTTGCATTTCATCCCAAAAAACTGGATTTTCTATTGGCCCCTCCATCTTTAAATCAGGCCCATAGTGAGACCAAGCTAAGAGTTTGTCCTGGAGAGGTGTTGAATGAGGACACATAGGAGAATCATGTGGAAACAGCAAAAAACACCCGCACCAAATCCATTTATAATGGGATTCAATTGATAGAAGCAATAATTCAAGGCACTTTTCTCAGAATATAGACAATATCCCATAAGGTAGATATTTTCAAAGAGTAGCATGAGAGAGCAGACAATATAAATAAGGTTTCTTACATCTCTGTGAAACAATGCCAGAGACACCTTGTTGGCTTTCACAACAAATATCAATGCACTGCAGAGAGACTTTTTGGCCACACGCAATATTTAACTACTCTTTGTCCGAAATCACACATATGTCCAGTGATACAGTCTTTTATACCTATTGAGTTATCAATT
This sequence comes from Lissotriton vulgaris, assembly GCF_964263255.1. Taxonomy (NCBI): domain Eukaryota; kingdom Metazoa; phylum Chordata; class Amphibia; order Caudata; family Salamandridae; genus Lissotriton; species Lissotriton vulgaris. Next base: position 1,009,927,207 of record NC_141699.1, on the reverse strand, counting down.
ATTAGTATAGGGCACTTCCATAGCCAGAGCAGTGAATATTTTAGTTACGGCTCTCCCACTGTGCTTGGGAGAGCCACAGAGCTTTCCTTTTGTGTTTTTCTTTTTCTTTTGGTGTGCCTGGTCCCACCCTTGCATCCTGACTTGGCTTTCCTTTGGGGCAATGGGTGAGACAGCCTCCAGCTGCCCCAGTTGGCTCTCCGCCTGTCCAACTCCTTTCACTGTCGGGGTGGGAGATGGCAACTTGGATTCTTCCTGTCCATTCCACTGGGGCAGGGTGTTTGCACTGTGGGGCCACCCAGCTCACCCCAGACACAGGCATGGGGAGTGGCAGCAAGTCAACTGCTATTGGTGGGGGGCGCAACGGTGGTCCGCCTGATTTCTCCCAAGTTGGGGACCAGATATGGGGTCCTGTACCCCTTTCAACCTCCTTGGAGGAGGGCACAACAGTGCTCTTCCTCATCTTGTGTTAGGGGCCCAGGGAAAGGGTCCAAGGCCCCTTCTTTGAATGGTAACTGGGCCTCAGAGAGCTCTGAGGAGGGGTCTTCATGCAAGCCCCACACAGGCTCATTGATCATTATTGCACCTTTGCGCTGACCCACCTTGGGGGTAAATTCAGAATTCGCAGCTGAACTCCACGCACTATGTGGGCTTATTTATCTCCTGATAGCGACGTCCAGCCACCCAAAGAAGTTTTAGTGGTTTCCACTGGCTAACTGCACCACCCTTTCTCCTTACCCTTGTTCTTTGGTGCTCGTCTCGACTTGTTTGGGAGCAGAAGTTCAGATCTTACCCCAACTAGTCCTTAGGATGTGCAAGGGAACCAGCTTTACTGGTCCTGGAGAGACCCCCTGGTCATGGGGTCAACTGTAGGCAAAGTCTTTAACCTGTTAGGGCATCAGGGGGCATGTTCTTCCAGTTGTACATTACTGCTACTGCCATCCAGTTCCAGTGTCCAAACCAAACAACACCATCCTTCCCTTGTGCAAGTGTTTTTAAAAGGGGATGAAAGAAACCAGAAATCCCGGCCAAATCCTAGGGTACCACATCGCTTCTCCACCCCTGCCCCAACCCTTCTTCATTACATGCTGGGACAATACCAGATGGCGCCATCAACAAGTCGCTATTCACATCTTCTCTGGGGGCATCAGCTCCACTCCTAGCTGACGTCACTGCCAGTGACTTTTCCACCTAAATGTCAAATGGGAGCCTCCTACTGTGTTTACTCCAGTTGTCTGGGCTTCCTCCTTTGTTCAGTGGCCTGGGCTGCCCCAGACTTGGTATAATGTGACAGCTAATTAACAGATGCAGATTTTCTTCCCCACCCCTTCATTCTCAGAAGCTGTGTGAAGCACTGTTACTTACTCCTTTTGTGTGATAAGGCCTTTGTTCTCTTTGCTGGGGAACAGGGTAATTAACTTGGCACAGCAGAGTAAAAAAAAGGCCTGGACCTGATCCTGAGCTGAGCCAGAGAAATATGAAAATTCTGGAAGACCAATCAGGTGTACAAGTAGGATCTTGGGGCCTGCATATTCAAACTAGACACACATGTTTCACCCCTGTTTCATACCTTATTGGACTTTGTAGGTCTAAGGGAAGGGAAACTGCACTCTAAGGCGGATTTTCCCAGGTGTATAATATAGTGTCACTACAGACAAATCAGCAAACCATACTGATTTTACCTATTAGTGCCCACTAATATTATAAGCAAGACTACTGGCAGTATGTGGCAGGAGAGTGCCAAATTATGCGGCAGGTTTTAGTCAATTATGTGGGGGGAAAACAAAGTGTGTGGCATAAAGTGTCACATTTTGTAATGGTATTACTTCATTATTGAGTCATTCGTAAACTTGTTACACTGTCTGGGCATTGGTTTCACCTCATTAGTACCAGTTTAATACCCAAATATAGCAATAAGCAACAGAAAAGTGACCAGTCCAGTTTTTCAAATGGTCTACCAGTATGCTGCAACACTTGTTGCTGCATTTTTTAGTAACTTTTGATACACGTGAGCTAGAAACACATTTTTTTTTGTGTGTGTGTGTGTGTGGGGGGGGGGGGGGTTAAAATCTGCAGCTTTGCGGGGATGACAACTTATGTGGAAAATTAGGCAAATCTATAACTATGCGAAAATCACCACAGCTACTCAATCGCATAATTCTAGTGGCCATGATTATAAGGCCTATTTAAGGTCATCATCTAACCTTGCAAGGTTTGTGCTCACCTGTGTTCACGTGCATCCAACCAAGTGCCCCTTACCCTGGGTTGGTCACAGCAGCCTCATCTTATAAGACTAACACTGACAGTAAACACACACAGCCCATTTACTGTGTGATTACTGCAGGTGATACATACTTAGTAAAACTCACCCACAGTAAAAGGTCCAAAACTGGGTGATGAAGAAAAGCAAATTAAACTGGGCATTCCAAATGGGTGGAACCCAATTGCAACAAAGAAACTCTGAGCAAATGCAGCATGTCTTCACATTTCTGCACAGCATCAACTAAACCAAGCTAACCCTCAAGTGATATCAAGATTCTTGTGCAGATTCTTATAAATTTAAGAAACATGAAAGACTTATCCTTTCACACTGCACATCACTGATCTGTTCCCACATTAGTGAACATTCTCCATAGGCCAAACTCTCACCAAAAGAAGCACAATCAATTATTAACCCTGAGAATCTGGCTACATAAATCAATCCTCCATCACATCCCTAGATGTCTAGCAAATATGTTTCTTCACCAATGCAGGTACAAAAGTACAAAAATGTTGTACTGTATTCATTCCTATAAAAACAGAGTGAAGGTAATGACCACACACACACAAACACACACAACCACTCTCACACATATCAATGTTTCATCTACATCCATGGGCTTTGAGAAGAGACAAGTTGCACTTGAGTCAAAAATTCATGAAATAAAATATATTAAACTAAATATATTCATGTCACAGGCCTACCATGCAATAGGCAAGCAAAATATGATCAGTGTATACATTTCATGGCAATCAATATAGTGTGCTGGCTTATCAATATTTGTCCTTTGATCAGTAACTATCTGTAAGCAATACCTGGGATATGTGAATAGTCATAATAATGGAATAAAACAGACAAAGGTAACAGACATCCAAGTGACTTGTGGTATCCACATGTAGGCAGCCACATTTTCCATAATAGAGGACATTCCCTTGTGACGAGGACCATAACCTTTTAAAGTACATTTAGAAATGGGGTTTTTGATGTGCACCACTTTTTAACAAAGATGTTTTATGTCCTAAGGAGGGCACCAAATTTAATATACAGGCCCTGAAATTAGTCGGCGATTCACAGAGTGTCATGTATGAGTCAACAAATGCCTAGAGTAACCATAATAAGATATTTGTGTTTATAATGGAATCTGAAAAGGGTATAAATATTATATTGGGCTTTACTGATAACAGCTTGTTTTCCTAAGCACATTTAATATTATTTTTGAGCAAGCACATACAAAAGAAGAATGTTTAATATAGGTACCTGCTAGTGAGGTGACCCAAGAATGCTAAAACTGTAGACCCAAGTCTGCCTAAAGGAAAATTTTGTTACAAAAAAAGGTGTTGAGACGTTAGATAAAACTAGCATGCACACATTCCTCTACCACACTATTGTAAAAAATCTTCATAACCTTTAAGAGCTCAGCCAGGCTTTGGCATGTCTTGTCAATGTATGTTATGACATCAAATTGAAGTCTTAGAATTTGGGGAACCTGTTCCTTATAGTGCAGGATTTAGGGAGCAGCGAACATAAGGGAAAAGCGTGCTCCTTAATAAACAGCTATATTATATTAGAGTCAAATTCTCACTGATTTCTATTAGTATTTTGAATATGATTGTTGGAAGGTGTGGTCTATTCGTTACTCTAACTTCCCTACTGTGTCTTGGTTGGTTAAAAAAGCAACCAAGGTTGTTACTCTAAAATGATTACATGGTTGTTGCAAGACATCATGGAGTATGTAACATGCATCCTTGGAGGACGCCAGCATTGCAGGAGGCTTCATGTCAGGGATATCACCTTCCTTTCCTCTTAAGTAGTTTAGGTGGCTTTGACATATCACTGGTGCAGGAACAAAGAAAGATCAGTAGGAAATAGGACTGTAAATTTAATAGATGCAAAAAGTCTCACAATTTTGTTCCACAGTAAGCATATATTTTTTTGATGACAGCAACAGAAATATTTAGTGAGTGGTTTGTCCCGTTGCCTATTTCTTTCTTGTTTTCAATTTGAATTCAAACTCACAATTCTGGCCCTACTCCAATACACTTTTTGTTAATTAATAAGTGTAAACAAATGCCTCTTTTTGTATGGTCAACCCTATTTTTTATTTGATGCTGCTGGAATTTTGACCCTGTGAACTGAGACTTTGCTAACCAGTGCATGCGTTCTGATCCCTCAAACATGTCTGAATTGGCTATACTCTTGATTGACATATTTAACTGATCTATAAGGCCCTAGTGTATGCTACAAAAGTGTAGCCAGGGCCAGTAAGGTAACTGCCATTGGTGGCCTGCAACACATACTGTGCCACAACTAAAGTGACAATGCAAAACAAATCTCTAGGTCTGCCAATGCAGCCTGGGTGTACAGTTTCAAAACTGCCAATTTGGTCTGGCCAATAAACCTTTTGCCATGCCTAAAGCTTCCTTTTTAATACTTATAAGTCATTAGAGGGCTTCGCTGGGACATATGTTGAGTCACATTGCATTGATGGTGAGGTCTTCCTGGGCATGAACTTTGGACTTCTCCCGCTTTGAGCTTTCTTTCCTACCTTCATCAATGACTGCACTGAGACCTGTGGTTAAGCAACCTATTGTCCTCGAGTCCCACTATGGATTCAGCTTGCACTGCCGACGACTTGTTAATAACAACTTTTTCTCCATAAAACATTCAAAGTCCTAAGGTAACTTTTTGACCTAGGCCAACGTGATTTTCGTATCTGACCAGTGCTTCATCTCAGTTGGCCTTCAACCATACCCTTATACCTTTCTAGCACAACCAGTTACCCACCGTTGGCACTCTGGTCCTTTTTGGCACTATTTTTATTTAAAATTTAAAAACTCATACCTCTGCTTCCCCTTATTGGATATTTCTCATTTTGCTGTGATTTTGCTAATTAGATTATTATCTATTTTTATCATTTGGAGTCGGATTTTTATTGAGCGGTGTTTATGACTTTTTTTGGATACTTCTAAATGCTTTACTCATTTTCTTAAGTTAATCCTGTTTGCTCTGTGCCAAAGCTACCAGGATTTGAACTCAGGTTTAAATCACTGAACCCTTTACTAGACCTAACAAGAATAGTAACAAAATCCTTCTTAATACCAATGGAAGCAAGCTGCTCAGGCCAAGGCTAAAACTCAGCTTACTCTTATTCATCTAGACTCCCTTATGGTCGCCACCGCAATCGCTCAAGATTAGAGTTCCTTTGCACTCTTGATGGATGGGTTTGCAATAGCCCAAGCTTCCCTTAGGGAACGCATGCTTGATAACATTATGTAAAATGCTCATTTCAAACAATTACCTTTTTTCGAAAATAGCAAAGGAATGGACTGAGTACTATCTTTTTTGGGTCCGTGGCAGACCTAATACATTTGTTATCTCTGGGATTAAGAATTCTCAAGGGATTTAGTGGCCAATCCTACTCTTATTCAAGAGGAGTTTTGCGGCTTTTATCAGAAGCTGTATGAACAGGACTTGGTCCCCTTCATGGACCAAACTGTTCAGTTTCTTCAGGCCTACCATCATCAGAAGCTATCTACTGTACAGTACCTTAGGCTGGAAGGTAAAATATTGGTTTCTGAAGTAGAAGCCACTATTGGTAGCTGGCATGAGGCAATTCCTATGGCCCGACAAACGTCCATTGGAATTCTATGTTAGATTGTTGAATCTCATAGATCCGGTTCTCCATGATTTATTCAACTTTTTTGAGTTACCTGGGCAGATTCCCAGGTCATGGACATAGACCAACATCGTCATATTCCCTAAGAAAGGAAAGATCCCCTTTTCTGTGGTTCATATAGGCCTATATCACTGATCAATGCTCACTCCAAGAGTTATACTTAGATTTTGGCTAATAGGCTGGAAACGCTTATCTCTGATCTTGTTGATGAGAATCAACATGGTTTTGTTCGAGGGCGATACCACTGCTCACATTAATACTGTTATCACTGCTTTAGAGGCAGGCTGTTCTCAGGAAAATCCTGTCGGAGTGATAATGTTAGACACCGAAAAGGCTTTTGACCGGGTTTTCATAATTTTTTCTCTGGGTCAACATGGCAGCGTCAGGGTTTGGACTGGCGTTTTATTGCTCGGGTTCAGCAGATTCACCAAAATCTTAATGTTTGGGTTTTATGCTTAGGTTCTTCTACTGATTTAATTCAGATAAATCGTGATACCAGTCAGGGATGTCCTTTTTTACCTCTGCTGTTCGTGCTTTATGTAGAACCTTACAATAAAGACCTCAAGAGTTCAAGAGACATCGCTCCACTATGGATTCTTCATCATCAAAATTTAGTTTATTTTGGATTACAAATCCATTAAACACATACACCTACATCATCAACAATTCAATAGTCCCATAGAGGAATACATAGGTTAAAAGGAGGTTAAAATCAACAAAAGATACAAATATGATTTAAAATTGCAGCACTGGTGGGTACAATCACGTTTCCTAGCTCATAACCAGCTAGAACTCAATTTCAAATGAATAAATGGCATCCATGGGATTTACACTTCCACAAGTGCTGGCTCGGGCACCAGGCCTACACGGCCTTTTATCCAAGCTGCATGCAGGTACTTGGCTATACTAATCACTACCCCTTCGTTGGTGTCGGATTTTAGTATCCTCAATCCTAGCTGGGAGAATCTTAACCCCAGCAAATGACACACTGGGAATATACATTTTTTCTGTGACAATCTAATGGCAGGGCATGTAAAAACATGATGGACAATGGAGTCACGACCAGCATTACACATTGGACAGAGATAACTAAGGTTACTTGAATTACCCCACCTTCCTACAAATTCAGTCACTAGGAGAGTTCCATAGCAAAACTTCAAGTAAATCTGTCTTGGAATAGAGCCCTGTATGGCATTCAAAGACTCTTCATAGATGGCGGATAATCTTATGATCTAGGAGCTTGTCAGTTATTCTTTCTGAAGAACAAGTTTGAATCTGTTCACCCCAGAGGTAATCCATGCACCTAACTTTGATTAGCTGCTTCAAAATCTGGGTGGCTTCATCAGGATTGGTCCTCAGAGCATCCAGGGAGAGAGCTTTAAACAGCCTCTTTAGATATGACAACCTAGGCATTTTCAGGTGATCTAGAAAGGTCAACAAATCTATATTAGTGGACACATAAGAGTCCAATGCAGGTGCCGTGCAGATCTTATGCCAAAACAAGAGAGATCTGACCTGGATTGTGAAGGCTATTGGGTACAGGCCCAAGTCCAGCAGCAAGGGGATTATTGGAGTACTTTTTGGAAGGTTGAACACATGTCTAAGAAAACGATTCTCTGCCACAGTTAACTCCTTAATGTATGAGTGACCCCACAGTTCTGCTCCGTATAAAGCAGCGCTTTTTGCCTTTTTTTTAAATAAAGTTCTAAAGCTGGAAGTTATTTTGAGACTTAATTTTTTTGGGCCATTTATAGAAATGCTTTTGACTTTTGCTGGAGTTTGAGTGCACTCTTACTAACATCTGCCTTCCAACTAGAATTCGGGGTCAGAGAAACCCCAAAATAAACTAATTTATACACACGCCCAATGGGGGAATTATTGAGCATAATTCTTACATGAGGAGGACTTCGGGAATTTAATGCCATGAATTTTGTTTTGAAAATATTTAGCTTGAGGCCTTGATCTGTACAAAACATCAAGAAGCAATTTAAAATTGCTCGCAGACTAGTTGGAGTTATAGAAATAATCCAACTATTGTCTGCAAACAACAGGATATGAATTTTAGGCCATTTTTTGGAGCATCATTGTTTGGGAAGTTTAGAGCTTCAACCAGGCCATTAGCGTGCAGTGCAAAAAAGGTTGGAGCTAGTATACACCCCTAATGCATGTCCTTCTCTATCCCAAATGCTTCCGTAAGTTCCCCATTTGACCCCTATCTAACAGGGGTAGAATTATTCTTGGGGATCCCTTTAATGATATCAAGGATATTGTCGGGGACTCCCATTCTTTCTAGAACATTCCACGGATTCCTTCTGGGAACCATATTGAGGGCAGATTTTACATCAACGAAAATTACGTAGAGGTTGCCCTTAGCCAACACAACTGTTTTCCAATGTAGGGTCAAACATTTTAGAATTTGGTCTAGTTTGTAAATCAACAAGGATATCATTGGATTGGACAGTCGGTCAGTTTGTACACAAAACATCTTTGGAGTCCATCTAGAAGGCTAATTGGCCTATAGGGTCCCTGGGTCCTCTTGTGGCCTCTTCTAGTATACTAGCACAATATCAGTGTTGCACCAGGATTTGGGCAACAGGACCCCCTTTTAGTATAGCCTTCATAATAACATTAAGATAATTTGTCCAGATTTCAGGTTTGCCTGCATAAAGATCAGCCGGAATGCAATCCATGCCTGGGGCTTTGCTACAGATACTTAAATCTAGGGCCCGTTGGGAACCTAGGCTAGATACCACAAGGAGGTCTATGATGGTTAGAGAGTAAGGGTGTCCCAGGCTGATTATATCAAGATCTGTCCCATCTTCGTTACATGCTGCGTATAGATTCCCAAAATGCCTGACCCACTTCTGCGGTTGAACATGGAATGCTACTGGTGAAGTGGAAGAGCAGCTGCCATGTGCTATGATGTACCAGAATGTCTTGGAGCCCCCGGACTTGACTTGTTGAGTCAGGCCAGCTGAGATCTCCATTTCACAATCAGCTTTGGCTTGAGCAAGCACTTCTTTTATATTTCTTGCAGGTCTCAGGGATATTATCATGATCTCTACCTTTTATTAGATCCAGTATTGGGACATGACAGCACTGCTCTGAGTCTTATACCATTGGTGGGGGTTAGGACGAGCCATTCCGCCTCTCCTCTTGACTATAGATAACAAGTCTCTCAGCCCAGCTGACAAATCATAATGAATTTTTATTGTTAGATTTGGGCATGACACTTCATCTGTTAGCTGTCTCATCTTTTCCACAGCCTCTACCACCCTCGAGTCTACCAGCTTCAGGAGATCTGGGAGTGTTTCCATGAATACCCTTTTAAGGCTTTTTTATTAGTGGAGATGGTTACGTTTCCCAATAAAGTAGGATTAATTGATGCCTTGCCGTGTCTGACCAGCTGGTTCAGGTGTAGTATCAGGGCAATATGGTCCCTATCTCCTCTTTCTATAACTGCCATATCAGACAAAAATGGCCAGGTGTGCAGGCATAGCAATATATAGTTGAATCTACTTGAGCTGTTAGAGCGTTCAAATGTCATAGCACCGTTTTGATCAGAGTTGGATCTAGAATTGTGGGCTCTTAGCCCTAATCTTAGTGTGTTACTCAACAGAGCCAACGTAGAGATTGTTTTTAAGGTAGGGATATCTAACATTGGATTCGGCCAATGAGCATTTTCCTAATCTGTTAAAGACTGGGCACGGTCTCCTACGGGTTCGTATGTCACAATAAAGTCACCTGCGACTATCGTGTGCACATCAGGATGTAGGAACTTAAATGATTGTCTAAAAGCACTAGAGAGAAAAATTCCCTATTCACATTATGGGGTATATTATACACTTTTAAAAAGAAGTTGCACTTGTTCTCTATGTGTAAGGAAAGAGCAAGGATACCCAGGGATGGAACTGCCAGCCTTCTGATTGTAAAATGTAGCACATTCCTTACCCAAATTACTAAACTCTCCATCGGTCGACCCTTCTCCAGGAACAAAGCTGGACATTAGATGTTGGAATAACCACATCTAAAACATGCTTCAGGGGCCCAGGTTTCCTGAAATACACAAATTTTGTGTTGGCCAATAAAAGGGCCCCAATCATGGTCTTTAAGTTTTAAGCCAGCCAGGTTCCAAGAGAGCATAAGCCATGAGTTGATTACTGGAGACCTTAAGGGAGGCGTTATAAAGGTTTCTTGGGCATCAATATCAAGCAGATCTGGACACCCTCGGCTGGACGTTGAAAGGAAGGGATTACTGGAGGGTTAGGGAAACGGGTGATGTTATGGGTTCCAGTCAGCCATTAATGGGTCAGTTTGAATGGTGGAACCCTGGCATCTATTTCCTTGGTCAGTCCTTGTTGAACACATTCTTTTAGCAAATGTCTGCAAGGTGGAGGTAGCTTCTAGAGTGTCACATGATGCGCTCATAGAGCCATTTGATGCTTTTACCATAGGGGATTGATCCCTACTATTTTGGGCTAGTTGGTGGATACTGTTAGATGGATTAACACCGGTGCATGCATTCATGAAGACTGGAGCTGGTTTTAATTGAATCCCTGAGTCTTGTGGGGGTAGTGATTGAGGTCCAACAGCCAAGAGGCCATCTACGAGGGCCTGGTCTCAAGCCGGAAACCTGATATTCTTACTCCTGTCGACAGTCAACGTGAAATTTCCATCTACACAATAGGTTTGTTTTATTGAGCATTACTTCCAAATGTACTTTTTTCTTACATTTATTGCATAATAGTATGTATGAAGGTTCTGTGGCAGATTCAAATGATTTCCATGAAGAAGGAACTAACACGCTCCAATGTACAGAGATTTAGCACCCGGTTCTTTAAATTCTTTTGAATCAATATGAAAGAACATGTTTTCACATAATCAATTGTACTGTTCTTTTAAAAAGATTTGTTTATTGCTGGATGCATTTGTAAATTACTTTTTGCAATTACATATTTATTTTACTTAAAATGATTTACAAAATATGAAAATAATTCACTTTTAAATTCTTCATGAAAAAATACAGTGAAATTACTTTGCTCACATTTTAATAAAATGCTAAAACTCTAGGATCATCTGAGGATATGTAATATGGTACATCTTCACTCTGTATTCCATTCTTTTAATTCAGCACCAGCCATTTATGATAGACAAAAAACAACATCATAAAGCAGGCTAGCATGTGCAGGCTTAGGTAAGATCGAAACTACAACTCTACAAACCTCATTAAATTGGTTACTCTTGAAACATATTTCTCCTTCTAATACTCTGGTTTATGTAGAACTTAGCTATGGCACTGGTGGCCCACATTGATCCAGGAAGGCTTCATCACGCCAGATTTTTTAGCTGTCGACATAGAGAGAATTCATGTACCTTGGGGCAGATTTACAAGCTCCTTGCAACACTTTTGTGCCGCTGTTGCGTCACTTTTTGACACAGCGGTGGGGTAAAAAATGCGGCCAATTTACAAGATGGCGCATCTAGGGAGATGCGTCACGTATATGCATCACTTTGTAAAGCCCTGTGTCACATTATACCTGCGTCAGGTATAATGTATGCAGGGTGGGCGTTCCTATGCAGGAAAGCATTGCATAAGTGATGCAGTGAAATCTAAAAGATTTCACTGGGTCACTTCTAGGACGCCACTGCGGCAAAACCTTACGCCTGCTTGAAGGTGTAAGGAGCAACGCAGTGTAGTGGGAATATGCCTCAAAATGCATTGCTGGAGTTGCGTTGTGTTTGCGACAGCACTCCAGCAATGCATGACTTTTACCCCAACAGATGCGTCAGAATTTCTGTTGCATCTGTCACTCCTTGTGCAGTGACGCGCCGTATTGTAAATACGGTGAATCAATGGTGGCGTAAGGGTTTCTCAGGGTGGTGCAGGGAAAGTGACCCATCTCTACAGATGCATCACTTTCTTGTAAATCTGCCCCCTTTTATCTAAATTCGGATCATGTGCATAGTGATTAGTATCATGAGAATTTGACATAGATATAATCTACTTTGACAAATTCCAGATACTACTGGGATAGAGGCAATTACCTCAATGTGGAGAGTGAACAGTCTTTTTCTTCACCTGATACTCATTCTTTATTACTTTACTATTATCACTCTATTACTTGACTATTATTTTGAAGCCGGAAGCATGACAAAGTAACCATGAATGTTTCCTTTTTTAACCAACTTTACTTGCCACTGTATTGCCGCAAAATCATGGGATCACAGGGAAAAAAAAAACTAACCGTCGCCATTTTCTTTCAAATGAAATATGTCCCTCGGGGTGGCCCAAGTCCAGGGGATCAATGTAAATAAATGTTTGGGGAGGGAGGCATGCCGGGGTCAGTTTCGGCCCTGGGGTCCTCACCCCTCTGTGCCCGTATTTAAACCAAAAGGGGAGGCTTGGAAAGGCACCGGGACCAACAGCCCCAAGGCGAAACATAGATATGAAATGGAGGGAGGCCGGTGCCCTCCCTCCCCAAGCCTCTAAAGGCCCTGGGGACACCTTCCCCCAGAGCCAAAACTTAAATATAAAGAGGAGGGGGCTATAGCCCCTTCCCCAAGCCGGTAACGGTCCCTGGGACCCCGACTTCCGGGTTGGCATCAATATTGAAGGCAAGGGGGGCACGTAGACCCTCTCCTGGACCTTCTAAAGGCTCCAGGGACCCCATCCCCTAGGACCGGCTCTACTGTGGTGTCCCGGAGAGGCTTCCACCACCGGGACACTGTTACCCTGCCCACAACAGTGCAGACAGGGAAAACTTGTCTGCTCCCACCCGACGGGAGCTTTAAAAATGCTCCCACCGGGTGAGAGGAAACATTTGTTTCCCTACCCCCGCTCTTGCGGGAGCTGTGAAAAACTGTTAGTCTCCTGTGTCATTAAATCTATACCCGAGGAGAACTTACCATATTTTGTAAAGCACTCCTAGCTTTAGCTCTAGGCTCTTCAGCTGGAGTACAAGGCCCTCTGGTGGTTGTTTCTATGATTTTTGGGGGGCTGAAATATGTTAACAGAAAGATTCTGAGACATGTTGCTCTTATAAAAAAAGAACCAATATGTCTCTGAGTCTTTCTTTTACGATTTTTCAGCCTCAAAAAGGTAAACAAAAGACTCACAGACCTGTTTTTTTTATTAAAACCTTGTTATAATTATCCTGTGTGTAGGATCGAAGCAAGTTTCTCTGTAGACCTTCAATCAGAGCAGTGCTCTGCCATCCTCATCAGCCTTAAGCCCTACATTGTTGGGGTCTTTCACCTCGGGATCCTTTGACCCGGGGCACTAAAACTTGCATCTGTTATGTTATGTTATGTTATTAATGGTTTTATATAGCACTCAGCTACTCCGAGGAGTGTCCCGACGCTTTAAGAAAACCAGAAGCGGCTGTTGGGATCTGAAATTGATGTTGTCCCAGGACCTGTTAGCATGGATGGAGAAAGCTTATCTGCACTTACCATCTTTTTAAGGTTTGCATTGATAAGTAAAATGAGGTTGGACAATAGTTTAGATTTCAAGAAATAAAAATGACTTCTTACCCATAGGGGTTTTGTGACCTTGATGGTTAATTGGTCGGGTGGAGTATCTGCTTTTTTTAGCGGGCGGTGCAGGCAGCAGATGGTGAGAAGGACTGTGTATGAGATGTACAGGAAGGTCCAGAGGAGGAAGAATTTAGAACCATACTTCACCCATTTGAAGTGCATCAGCTCCTTCACTGGAGTAACTTCCAAAAGTATTCTTGCCTTATTGAATAAAGAAACAAAAAACAGAGAATAAAGAGACAGGTCACTACCATTAAAACAGCTAGCTTTACTATATACTATAGGAGCCCAATTCACAAAGATTTTGCTGTGACATACTCTTGCAGTACTCCTGAATTTCAGGAGGAAGTCAGTGATACTCTTGGCTTACTCCTGAAATTCACGAGATAGCCAGCAATACTAGAAGAGTAATTCACTCCTACATAATCAACAGTCTTTGTGACTCTGGTCCAATATACACAAATTAAGATTCTAGACTATATCTGGGACAAAAAAGCAATCCGTGGACCACATTTATCTTTTCTCATTTTATAAGTGAAGGGCAATACACAAAAGGTGTGAGTCAAACCAAAGTATATGGTAAGCTGTAGATCTTTGCAAAATTATAGCACTGTTTTACTTGTGTTCACTGAAGTATCTTTACTATTTGCAGTTAATAGCAATCACTGTTTTGATGTTCTTTCCACAAGCAATGTTTGTACAAAGAGATGGCAGGGTTTCCTTGAAATGTGGATATCGTATACTTTGTTATTAAGTACAAGCTGGCGTATTCCTAGTATTGTTATTCAACATAATAGGCACTGTGGGGCCTAGGTATCCAAAATTCATGCAATGCAGGGCAGCAAACAAAGAGGCATACATACAAGCCCCTATCACCACCACAGCATCCCTTTTAACGACGTTGTGGTGGCGATAGGGGCTTTGCCTTATTTACAAGACAGCATTTAGCCACTTAACGTGGCTCAACGCTGCCTTCTAAATAAGGCCCCCTTTCACGCTATGCTTAGCGTGAAAGGGCTAGGGCAATGTGTGTTGTGGTGGCCGTTCCGCCGCATCACCCATTGATTTAGACGATGCCCCATATTTACAAGGGTGGCGTAAAGATGGGGTAGTGCCAAAATTAAGACTAGGGAAAACCTGGGCTTACCGTGGAGCAACAATGAGAAATGTTTAATTTCTCCTCGGTTCTGCTGTTTCCATGTGTGCTGCGTTGTGCAGCACACATGGAAACAGCAAAAATCCATTGATTGTTTATGTGCAGGAAGTTGTCCCTTCTTGCACCAAACAATCATTAAAATAAAATGCAGTTTTGCAACTTCTATGTGTGCTGCATTAAGCAGCACACATAGAAGTTACAAAATGCAATTTATAGATTGTTTATGTGGAGGAAGGGACACCTTCCTGCACATAAACAATCTTCCCCTGCAACTCATCCGCCCTTGCACTATCGCGCAAAGGTGCCTGTGTTGGCGCTAGACAGCTAAATTTAGCACCAGCGCAGGGGGAAATGCAGGGCTGCATCCTATTCTTGTAAATGCTGTGCAGTCCAGCATTTCAGATGTGGCGCAGCATGGCGTTAAGCCAAGAAGGCTAACACTGCACTCCGTCACTTCTATTGTAAATATGCCCCAAAGTTGCTTAAAGGAGTTTTGTGAATGGGTGTGAGCTGACAAGCTCCATCTTTACTAAGTTATGTCACCCTGCAACTCTCTCCCTGCAATGGTGCACTCGAGGCTGCCCAGCCCTAATGCAAACACCCTTGCACCATTGTGCAGGGGGTACCTGTGTTACAGACCGGATTGTTTTTGTGCAGGAAGGGATACATTCCATATGAAAACAATCCACAGAGGCAATTTCCTCTTTCTGTGCATGATGCAGAATGCATTAGGCATAGAAAGAGGAAATAACAAGGAGAAAAAAGATTTTTCATTTCATTATGCCTCTCTGCGGTAGGTGTACCGTTTCTACCGATTTCACGTCATTCCAGCTTTACAAATTTAGTAAATCTGGAATTGCATAAAATCCATGGGTGGATGCACAGGAATGCCCATGCTCCATCCGTTGACCGCCTTCCAATAAGAAATATAACACATTGCACACTGTTGAATTGCATTACTTTTCTTTACAAAGCCATGCAGGGCCACGCAAATCAGTTCTTGTGTGTCTTCCTATTTTGTACTTCCAGCTAATCCTTTGCGTTGCTCTGCGTCATCTTGCGCGACGCAAGGGTAATGCAAAGGCTTAGTAAATCTAGGCCAGAATGGGAGTTCAGCAGTGATATTTACACAACATTTGAAGGATATCTGCTCTGTTCCTTGAAGCACTGGGCTGCTACTAAGATTTGTTTTGTGACTCTATGTCTAGCCACAATAACTACTTCTTTAGTCGTGGCCCAGTTGAAGACCCTACATCTCACCCCGCTCTTCTGATTCCATCTTGGTTTTAGGTCTGACCAGTTCTAAAGAGATTATTTATATCTGGGGGTACATTTTACAATATATTTCTGTCCCATGCAGAGTTTGCAAGCAGACCTAGGGGCATATTACCAAGCAATAGCGATAATTATCGCTATTGCTTGGTTAGAGACAAAAATTTACAGCTGAGCTGCGGTGATTTTTATCGCAGATAAACCTTGGTATTACCAAGGTTTATCGCAAATGCGATAAAAATCGGCCGCAATGCATGAATATCGCTGAAAAGTCAGTCAGATTTGGCTTCATGAATCCTTCACCCCAGACAAAGCAATGGCTGTGGTTATTCATTTCTCCACACTAACTGCTTTAATCACCTGGGTGATGGATGGACTATCTCTCTCTTGACCTGAGGTCAGTACCCTCTTCCTAGCCTGTGACATTCCTGGTGAATCATAGTATGTGTCTTCGTCCACTCATTTTGCAAGCTCAATTCTTGACCCTATTTTCTCTTCTTTCAATGGTACTGCAGGCCAGCACCTAGGGGTGGCTCCTCCGCTAAGGTGGAGGCGCGTCGCCTCTCTGCTCTCAGAGCAGGAAAAAGGAAAAATAAAATGATAATATCATTTTTTTATAATTGTATTTTTTGGAGCTACGCGCTGGGCTGGAGCGAGCTAGAGATATGAGAGAGGCCTGGATTTTCAAGTTTTCTGCTCCCACTTTATAGTCAGCGGAGTCTTCTTCCTCGCTTGAGTATCTGCTTTTGAAATGATTCGCCAAATACTTATCCTACAGGCATATGAGAAAAGGGACAACGACTCTGGGATCTTTCCTTCCAAAAACATGGAATCAGATAACGTAAAGTACCTAAATTGTTCAAAATCTTAATCTCTGAAAGGTTTCACCATCGCAATTCAGGGAAATTTGACCATAAAAGCACTTCTACGATGTTGGTCCATTCTTACTTTCCGATAACCTCCTTGTAGTTGATTGGCATCTTGTTAGGCCATTTCTCCTACACTCTCCCTGACATTCCTACTTCTGGCATCATTTCCTTTTTTGTGGCCCTAGCAATGTCAAGCATCATTGTTTCAGTGACTACTCTTTTAGCCCACCCTCCCTGTGGAATCATCCCATATTAAGCTTAGAAAAGCCTTTAGAACAGTGCTTTAAATGGACAGGTACTTACAGGCCCTGAGTACTTATCCTTCTGCCATTAGAAAGGGAGAGACCCTGCACTTCATAGCAGCAATACATTATTTTTAATAGGAGAGTACCTGCACTTTTTAGTAACAAACTGGTACCCTTGTATAGTGAGTACCTACAGTTTTAGATTTCCCTTGTATAGTGAGTACCTACAGTTTTAGATTTCCATTTCAAGCACTGCTTTAGACTGCATTAAGCTTAGAAAAGTCTTCTGGTGACCAGACCTACCCATGCTCAATGTGCCACTGTGTGTCACAACATATCCAGTGAGGATACACAGTAAACACAAGGTGAGCTGGAAACCCCTGCATAGGGTTGGCTTCCAGCTTGTGCTTGGAGGATTTGAAAAGCTGATGCCCATTACAGGCTTTTAAATCTCTACAGGACATCTGCATCAGACTGAGGAGCTTTTTTTGTTGATTTTTTTTGTTTCCTATTTTGCAGGGGAACGCTGAAGGGTAGAAGGGTTTCACAAGCAGTGCTTGGCACCAAGCAACACCCCTCTAAGGCCACAACCCCTGCATACCCTGTGACAAATGTTTAGATAGAAGCGGGTATGGATATAATTTTGATGCAGCTGCAAATTCCATAACATTTCAAATCTGCACCCAAGCAATGCTCCAAACATGAGGGTGCATATTTCCAAATTATTTTGAGGTTGATCGGCCTCATGTTGATAATTCTTAGGTCATACAGGCTGCAGCTTCCTTGACATGCATTTAACATCAGATACACAGAAAATGAGAGGTGTTCTTATAAGGGGAACCATGCCTTGCATCAATTTTGTTGCACCAAAGTGCTTGAAAGCCTGGTCAAGGAGTAGTAGGCTCTATTTAATCGCAATCTACAGCCAGGATTTATCAAACTTTGCAAGCATGAAATTGTTGCAGTGTTGGAAGACCTCAGAGTCTCACTGGCTCAAAAGATACATGGTGGCCTGAATGTGGCATAATATGTCTTGCCTGCTTGCTTGGACTCCAGAGACTGTTGGCAGAGCTGTTGGCACCAGTGCCTTGTTTAGAAGGCATGCCTGGATGATATAAACCAGGTTTTCAGGAGATGTTGGAGCATTTTTGTGGGACATGTCCTTTTGATGGATCCAGATTGTTTGGCGAGAAGGCTGAGTCTGCCCTCAAACAATCTAAGGACAGTTGAGTCACATCATGTTCCTTGGGGCTCTTGACACCCACCACGCAGTTATACCAACAGTACTAAAAATGTAGGGGTTATTCCGGAGGCTAGCTTACAAAAAATGCCAGCCCTCCAAACCTGTGAAGCAACAGCAGACCCAGTCCTTTTGAGCTAAGGTCGTGGTGCTGGTTGAAGCCATTCATACAAGCAATAACGTCTCTCCTCTAACTCCTATTCCCTTTCTGTAGAAAATTCCAAGTCTCTTTTACGTGTGGTCACAGTCTCACGCTCAGCCAGTAGGCATCAGGATATAACCTTTCATCCCCGGCTTCAGTTAATCACTTGGGTTTTGCTAATAATTCAAAGAGGCTATGCTGTGCCCTTCATTTCCTCCCAACCCCCTTTCCCTCTAACATGAGAGTGATTCTCATCGGATCATTCCCCAGTCTTGTTGCAAGTCAACATTCTACTGGCCAAGGGTGCCATCAAGTGAGTGCTAGATTCGGGAGTGGCTAGGGGTGCCATTTGAGCTATTTCCTCATACTAAAGAAGAATGGAGGTCTCAGTCAGGTCCATACTGGGCCTCTACACATTGAATGCCTTTTCATGAAAGTGATCCCAGTGGTCACTGCCCACCTTCAGTGGTTGGGGATACATGTCGTTCGTAACTTGTGTTTCTGTAGAGACATTTGCTCTGCTTATTCCAGCCATCTATTGTTGGGCTCAAATGGTTGCATGTTGTTTTTTTAGAAGAAATATTTCAAACCACATGGTGTAGTAATTCTTCCTTTAGTTGGGAATTCGCATGGGCATCAGCTCCCTGTTAGATTGTTTTTTTCCACCATTGGGTTCGGACGTGTACTGATGGGGCCCTGTGTTTGGCACTGGTAGAGGTTTCTTTTGGGCCACTTGGATGCTCTTTGACTCTGGTAGCGCTGGAAGACTTTCCACACAATGACCACTCTGTTCTTCGGTAAGACAATGGTTACTGGATTCCAACCTTCTTCTATGCCTCACCACCGTGACGACCTTGTGCACTGTCATTATACCCCAAGCGTGGCTACGTATGAGACCGTTGCAGAAGTGCCTCTCAGCACAATGGTCACACGCTGAGTGTAAAATAGAAGGTCTAGTGCTGGTGATAGCCAACGCCCATTACTCTCTGTAGTATTAGAAAGGCAACAAGTTGGTGCAGGGCAGGCCTTTCATAGATAGCATTCCACTAGTCACCATTACGATGGAAGCCTTTCAAGCTGGAGCGCGAGCTCTCCTTAACCACAACAAAGTGCAGGGTTTGGGTATTCCACAACAGCATAGCTACCTCATGATTTACTTCAAGCTTCTGGCGAGCCACCTGGCCCTCAAAGCCTTCCGACCGTATATTTAAAACAATGCAGTCATGGTCAGGACAGACAAATAAATAAATTAATACATGTTTAAAAATTCATTAATAAATTAGCTTAACATACAGTAACACTTAAAAGTTGTCGCTTATAATTATTTATTCTTACATATACATATGGGACTTTAAGCAATACTATTTTGTATTCCTATTATTTTCCATATACATGAACACCTTTCTATGTAGTTATGTGTTTATCTTTATATGTATTTATTACTTTACTCTTACTGTAGGAAAAATAAACTTCAACTCTCTTCAGTTCACTACTGTGTCTCTTCCTGTATCTCTTTCAATATACCCTCTACTGTCACCCTCTGACATATCCTAAACCTCATTTTACTACTATGATCTCCCTCATATTAACTATTAATCTCCCTAATATCCCTTTTTAGACTCTTCCCTCCTGTACCCCTCCTTTGACTAATTCCAAACCTCATTTTACTACCATAACCTCCCAAATAACACTTTCTAGACTCTTCCTTCCTCTATCCCTCCTGTAACTCACCAGAGCCTCGTTTTACGACTCTGACCTCCCACATAACACTTTCTAAACTCTTCCTTTCTCTATCACTCCTTTATCCTATTCAATCCAATTAACAGACTCACATGTACATCGCTTGAATTAATAACTTAGATTGACCCATACTAATCCACTTTGAGTTTTGGAGTAGCGTGATACTCGGCAGGGGTAGTAGGTGCTATATAATTACAATTACAATTATAATGCAATCAAGTGGCCTACGAGTGGCACAGTAAAACTGTGTGCATTCTGAGTGCTGGTAGCCCGATGAGCTGAGCTCAAGATGGATGTCAAAATAAAATAACTCACTTCATTGTTTTTGCTGCTGCATATAATATCCAGAACTGACTGCTTGTCGTCGTAGGAATCAATTCCGGTAAGGTCATAGAGGCTGGAGGACACAGGGCCAAACACACAGTAGGGTTTCTTTCTCCTCTCCATGAAATACTCAAACATCTGTATGACAAATCAAGATGACCATGAACAGTACAACAGAAAACTGTGCTAAGGATAGAGATTTAAGTTGGCGACCAATACAAATTTGCCTGTATAAGAAAAGCCTATACATTGGTAGCGATGGAAACATTTCTTCAAGTGAAACACTTCATTAACAAATACAAGAGAACCATCTAAAAATCTTGGGTAGCTCAGAGCATTGTCAATAATCCTCAATACTGGTCTGTGGGCTCCTGGCCTTCATATTTCTGCCATTTCATTCAAAATATATATAAAAATAATCTATATCCATGATGGCAGAATCATCACTTTCTCCTTGTCCGTTTTTCACATATGAAGATTACCAGTATGTAACCGGGTCATTATTGAACTCAAAAATTAAATCTTTTAACATAAATGTCACTACATAATTCTTTAAAAAAAAACTTTATTGACATTTAGTGAAGAAAAAAAGTCAATCAATAAAAACGTCATAGTTATAGAACAACAGCATTGCTACAGGGTCAAAAATGGTGCACAGACAAAATATCGACTCCAAAATATCGACTGGACATAATATCGACTTTTAAATATAGACTGGACAAAATATCGACAGGACAGAATATAGATGACCAAAATATCGTTTATAAGGTAAGTGATATAATATCGACTGTTAAAAATATAGATAGTAAAAAATATCGATTTCTTAATAATATCTAATTTTTATAGTGTATTTTTATGGTATAATATGTGTGAAAAGTGTGTATTTATGTTATAAATAATAATTATTAATGATTTTTGTTTTTATAATCATTGCGTAATTTAATTCTGTAGCGGGTTGTGGGTTTATAGGGGAATAGGGTGGGAAGTATTTTAATTATTATTAATTAAATATTTAAATTTATTTATTGATAGTAAATTTAAATTAATAATTAATTAATTTATAATAGTTATTTAATGAAATTTTAATTGGTAATTAATTTTAATTAATTGATTAATTGGTAATTATGTAAATTTTACTAAATTATTTTTGTAGCGGGTTGTGAGTTTATAGGGGAATTGGGTGGGAAGTGATTAAATTATAAATAATTAATTAATTACATTTATTTATATATATTTAATTACAAATAATTGTTAAATACTTTTTCATTATTAAATAATTATTAGTAAATATTTTTATTAATTAGTATTAATAGGTGATCAATAGAAATAATTATTGTTAATTAGTAAATATAATATATTAATTAATAAATTGTACACAAATATTAATTAATTTTAATTAATTATTAATTGATATTCAATAAAACATTTTATAATTATTTATGAAGTATTCATTTTGTATTCTCTGGAGTGGGAATAGTAATTTTAACCCCTACGCTATCCAACTTTTTCCCTACTGTTGCACCCACTGGAGTGGGAATAGTAATTTTAACCCTTACGCTATCCAACACTTTCCCTACTGTTGCACCCACTGGAGTGGGAATAGTAATTTTAACCCCTACGCTATCCAACGCTTTCCCTACTGTTGCACCCACTGGAGTGGGAATAGTAATTTTTACCCCTACGCTATCCAACGCTTTCCCTACTGTTGCACCCACTGGATTGGGAATAGTAATTTTAACCCCTACGCTATCCAACACTTTTCCTACTGTTGCACCCACTGGAGTGGGAATATTAATTCTAACCCCTACGCTATCCAACGCTTTCCCTACTGTTGCACCCACTGGAGTGGGAATAGTAATTTTAACCCCTACGCTATCCAACACTTTTCCTACTGTTGCACCAACTGGAGTGGGAATATTAATTCTAACCCCTACGCTATCCAACGCTTTCCCTACTGTTGCACCCACTGGAGTGGGAATAGTAATTGTTACCCCTACGCTATCCAACGCTTTCTCTACTGTTGCACTCTTTGGAGTGGGAATAGTAATTGTAACCCCTACGCTATCCAACGCTTTCCCTACTGTTGCACCCACTGGAGTGGGAATAGTAATTTTTACCCCTACGCTATCCAACGCTTTCCCTACTGTTGCACTCTTTGGAGTGGGAATAGTAATTTTAACCCCTACGCTATCCAACGCTTTCCCTACTGTTGCACCTACTGGAGTGGGAATAGTAATTTTTACCCCTACGCTATCCAACGCTTTCCCTACTGTTGCACTCTTTGGAGTGGGAATAGTAATTTTAACCCCTACGCTATCCAACGCTTTCCCTACTGTTGCACCCACTGGAGTGGGAATAGTAATTTTAACCCCTACGCAATCCCATGCTTTCCCTACGCTTGCACTCTTTGGAGTGGGAATAGTATTTTTTACACTTCCGCTATCGTACGTTAATATAATAGTATGTTATTTAATTATAGTATGTTACTATATATATATGTTTTAACAAATATGATTTTAAAATTTTATTTTTATTAATTTCATTTATTATTTAATTATTATAAGTTAATTTAAGTATTTTTAAGTATATTTTAGTAATTAAATTTTAATATTAATTTAATTTAACACATTTTTTAATAAAGTCGATATTTTTTAAAACTATATTATTGTAAACGATATTTTGTACTCGATATTTTTGTACTTACCTGTTTGTAGATACAAACTCGATATTTTGACTGTCGATATTTTGTCCACGATATTTTTGAAAGTCGATATTTTGTCCCTCGATATTATTTCAGTGATCCGTCAAAAATATAAAATGATTAGTAATGACTGCCTCAGCTTTTTTGACAGGGTATGTCCTCTAAGGATTTAGAAAGGTAGGTGCCCTGTGTGTACTTCAGGGCAGATGTAGATCTAAACTGAATTATAGCCCTCTAGTCACATCTGCATATTGTCCTGGTGTCAAGCTGGCCTAAGTTTATTGAAACCTATTTGCACAGCAGTTAAAATTCCCTGCTGGGTGTTTTTTACTGCACCCAGTAATTACTGGTTGCAGTAAAGACCTCACCCTTCATTAAATTCCAGCTGGTCAAACAGGCCAGAATTTAACATAGAAAAACACTAATATATTTACAGTAACATGCAGATTTTGTTGCACTTAGCACTAAAATCTGCATATTATGCCCCAAAAACTCTGAATAGGTGCTATTTATTGAGCCAGATAAATTCCGAACCCAAAATGTTGGAATTTATCGGGGGTGATAAATAGCACCTATGCCTCTGACTCAAAGTCATGGAAGTATTTCAGAAAGGCTACCCAGACTCCCTGAAGTTTTGGATTGCAAACATGTGGCACCTTTTATAGTCTCTTCCAATAAAAACGTCTTTTTATATAGTGTTTCATACTATCGCTGCCACTTCTACGCTTGTAAATCATGGTCATAAGTATTGCCTAGGCGATGGTGCTCATTTTACTGACCTCCAGAAGGATGGAAAGTTAAGTCCCTCGTACAACCTGGGCAGGCTAGATTTGGGCATTTCCCTCGAATGGTAAGTACCATTACCCTATTTTTGGTAAATACTAACTTTTACAAGTTTCCAACTTGAAAATAAGGCATAACATATGGAAATGTAATTAACACACCAAATTCCACATACTTTTCCGTTCTTATGAGCGGTTTCACAATACATTTCTGCAGGTTTTATCTCTTGGAACAGATCAGGGGTAAACTGCATGGCTGTGGTAATTATCAAAATCTATCAGTTTGTTTACATGGGCACTGTCAGTTCCCAAACATCCCTATCGCCTGCAAAGGCCCCCAGAGCTCCATACAGTCCTCTTCATGGAGCTGCTTGGACCACTACTGACGTTAAAAGCATCAAGATTCAACAATTTGCCAATGACACACATGTTTACTTGAAAGTCTCCTCTGCTTCAAACATCCAAGGCCTTAATCTATGCCTCCACATCATCCAGACCTGGATGTCCTTGCCTACCTGAAGCTCAACCCAGTCAAGACAGGATTCATCTTACACAAACAACAAACAAGAATCAGTATGAACCTGCGTCAATAACATGAACCTTGGCAGCTTTGAACTCAACTTTCCCCCAATGTCAACTCACTTGATTCACCCCGGATACCAATCTCATCCTCAAGGATATGGCGCAAAAGAACACAAAGCCAGCTGGTACCAGCTTTTTCTTTTGAAAGAAACTGAAATAGTTTCTTTCAAAAAGCGACTTCAGAACTGCTGCTCAGGTCCTAGCACCCTCAAATCTGGATGATGGTAACACTCTGCTTTGCTTTCAAGAATCCTCAAGGGCACCCCTTAAAGGCATCCCACTCGCCACAGCACCCATCACCCATGGCCTGTAGAAATAGGATCACATCTCCCCTTCCTGATGGAACTCCATTGGCAATTCTTGCTAGCCCCACCATCTGCAAAGCCAGATTAATAAATTATAAAGCCATCACGACCAGTATCCCAGATTAGCTTGCAGACAAACTCATCATCTCTGGTGGTTCTCAGCACACTAGCAGCCAGGAAGGACAACACAGACTAGGGACTAAGAAGTGCAAAATTATATAACAAGACATCAGGCCATTTATAACTATGTACCTCGGATCTGGAACAACATCACCGTATCCATCAGGACCATCCCAATGCTTACCCAGGGTTAAAGATGAACCTCTTTAAAATACACAACATAAGACTGGATTAATCGTCCACAAACCAGCTACCTCTCCTATCACTTGTTGACTTTATGCTTGCCTTTTACCCTGTACAGTGCTCCAATGCCTTTTGAGTAGGTTTGCACCATAAAAATACAACATACATACACACATATCACACAGCGCAAAAATTATATTGCAGTGATGTTTTGCACATGGATCAGAGTTTAGCCTCTTACTTCCAACGAGTGCCTAAATCTTTATGTAGGATTGTAACTTGCGGACTGGAGACCACTTCCTAATTCAGTTGTGGAGGCCAAACTCAGAAATCCACCACACTGGCTAATATTACTCATCTGATCTTGCAGCAAAGCCACTCCTTCACTGTTGCCAGTATAATATGGAGATGCAATAACCTCCTTTAATCAGGAAGCAGTCTTAAGTACCACACTAAAGACAGAAAAAATAGAATAGGTGCAGATTACAGGAAGCTAATTTAAGTGGCTCCACAGTGTCAATCCAATATTAGATTAGAGGTTGTTTGAAGGGAATGCTGCTTTTCAAAAATTGGTTATTTCATGTTAATAAACCTTTCAAAACATATAATCTACAATTGACTACAGGCTAATCAATAAAGGTTTGCTACGTCTTTAAAAGGGATTGTTACCCTAAACATATAAATATGCTCACTGCTTGGTGACAAGGATATGTTTAACATCTATTTAGTACAACAATCTTGTATCCTCAAAGTATTATAAACTCACAGTTAACATGAATTATGAAATCAAAGAATTCAAAGTAATAAAAGAAAATATGTAACGCTATGGTCACAATTTACTGAAAGCTGGAAGAATTGTATTAAATTGCATGAATAAACCTTCAAGGCCCCTTTCCCCAATCGAAAGGGCCCCACTTTCTCCAAGACCCAATATATTTGATATTGCTCCAGGAAAGAGTGTGCGAACCATCTTATTGATCTGGAGATCCTGGACAGAACTGCACATAAGACTGAACCCGCCTCTTAGAATCCACCATCAATTGCTCTGGTTTGGTTGCAAGTGACATGTTTAAGAATTACAAAGCAGTTCTTAAATAATAAATCAATACAAGAAAATTACTAGATGGCACAGCCAAGTGGAGAGACCTAATGGTGGAATTTGTGGGATAATGTAGATACCCATAGAATAAAATCATGGGGCTTTCTTCCAGCACAGTCCTGGCCTTTTCAGAATGGTAACAATTGTTGGAATATCGTGGACACCCAGGTATATTGGTAAAAGGTCTTAGCATAATCCTGGGATTTGCATTTCAGTGGGTGTTGCTAGTATAATGAGGGCATGCATGGCTTGATGGTACCCACCTCTGGAATAATAGTCAGCCTGACATCCGTGTGATAGTATCTACTTCTGGTAAAATTCTTGCCCTGCTGCCATTTTGACAATTCCTGCCATATTGTTGGCATACATTCGCAGGCACTACCAAGCTGTGAATGGTGGGTTGAATCAATATTTAATGGGTTAAGTAAAAGGGGCCTTTTCACATTACTATTTTGCTGGCAAGCCATGCCCTGAAGCCATGTAACATGTCTTAGAAGTATCATTGGCCTGTCACTCCAATCTCATCACCTTACCTTTTCATTCACCCATAATCTAGTTCCTGTGGGACATTTAATGGTTTCTTATGTGCATAAGGAGCTGTGATGCTCAGATCTCCATGTGTGAGCTCTACTACCTAAGCCTATTATTCCAAGGGGCCGTATTACTGTATTGGCACATTTTTCTGGTTAGCGTTGGGTGCACCTTTCAAAAGGTGCGCCCAGCGCTAACTAATGCACCGCATTATACTGAATGCAATGCCCCCAGGGCATCCGCAAACTTTCATTGAGGTGAAAAAAGGGGTGGCTGCTTTGAAGCCGTTGTATGTTTTACAGTGCAGGCAGTAGCCTGCCTGCACTTTGAAGGGGAATTCGAGATTCCCTTGTAGATGGGTGCAGTAAGTGACTGCACATGCCTTTAAGGGGATGTCTGGGGGGTCCATAGACCCCCTTCCCCCATCCAGAAGGCTGCTATCAGGAGGTGCACTGACAGTGCGATAACGTTTAGGTGGCACGCTGCCGGTGCGCTTCCTGACAGCTTCTTTGCCTCTGCGCATACGGCGTGGGCATAGAGGCAAAGAGAATCCCTCATTTGCATGGGGCCACGCCCCCATGAAAATGACTTTTGTAGAGAAAAGGAGTATGGTCCTGGGATGCAGGGGAAGCTGGACCGGTTAAATGTGAGCATTAAGGAATTTGCTAGCCCCCACGGTGATAATTGTTACGAAAAATTAATCAAACACGCACAAACAAAGAAACTCTTCAATTTGTGCAGGTATTTTATTTAAACCTGTTGAAATTTTTTTATCAAATTCAAATTTTCATGGAAGAGAAAGATACTTCTGAACCACAATTATACATATTTACAACATTTAAACAACAAACATATATACAAATATTCCACAATCTTCTTTTACAAAAGCTACGGATTCACAAATATTTACTTGTTGTGAAATATTTTGTTGCCTTTATGAAATATTTCTCACTTTTGATTACCAAGAATAGAAACAAAAGAAAGCAACCCATTCATTGCAAGGGAAAATGAATTAAAAAACAATTGATAATGCAGTCAACAATAAATTTCTAATTTTTTCTTTAAGTGCCGACGCGTTTCGAATCTGAAGATGAGTGACAGATTCTCATCAGGGCTCTTTCATTGGGGGTAATCTAAATAGAAAAATGTGAAAGAAGAACATTCAGTAACTAGATCTGAAACCTTATTGCTCCCCTTATAAAAGACTGATGTCATAACATCTATTACCTTGATCTATGGGCTACGCGGTCCCGCGGGTCCAATATGTGTAACGGAGCTAATAGCTTTGAGGGTCCTGTTTCTGTGACTGTAGACCTATTGTATGAAATGAGGGATGTTTACTATTTATAATCATAGCCACTCTTAAGACAGTCTGCTATACAGACAGAAAAGCTGAGGATTCCTACCTCTATTGCTGTTTATCTCGTGGAGGTGTTTTTTAGTTGGAAATTCCGAGGTTGTAGGAGATGTCCTCCATACTCGCACGGGGGTTCACACTTCTGAAAGACATGGTGAGTAGCGCGTGTCAAAATCTATTGCTTGTTTTTTCACTACAAATTATTTTACAGATAGAGCCCGGCGTACCTGTGCTGTTTTGTCGCTGCACAGAGAGTAGTATTCTTCACGGGCCTCGTGTTGCTCGCTGTGTTAATCCTGCCGATCAGGACCTTCACTCGGTGTCCTTTAACGGTTAACCCGGCAGCGTTTCAATTCGCGCTTTAGTTCTGCAAAAGGGTATTGCAGTTTAGATTAGGGAGCTGCTACAAAGATTAGTCAGGCTATTTTCGCCCCCCTTCCCCGCTCACCTTCCTCTCAGTCTGAATTCACGGCGTTCTGAACCTTCCTCCAATAACGTGACAGCATGTTGGCTCTTCCACTAGGTTAAGTCACCGCTAGGCATTGTGGTATATGTAGTTTGACAATCGTCATTTGGAGATTCCAAGTGCTTTAGAGCCTTGCAACCTCAGACAGTGAATTCAGGCCTGTTTGGGCACTGTTAAATTTTAGAATCAAATAAGCCTCCTTTTTAAGCAACACTTGTTCTATATTTATTCCAGGTTTCATTTGGTTCAGGCTGTATAAGACAGTCCACTGAAAGTCGTTATCAGTAGCAATCATGTGGATAACGACTTTCAGTGGAAGAGCCAACATGCTGTCACGTTATTGGAGGAAGGTTCAGAACGCCGTGAATTCAGACTGAGAGGAAGGTGAGCGGGGAAGGAGGGCGAAAATAGAAAGACTAATCTTGGTAGCAGCTCCCTATTCTAAACTGCAATACCCTTTTGCAGAACTAAAGCGCGAATTGAAACGCTGCCGGGTTAACCGTTAAAGGACACCGAGTGAAGGTCCTGATCGGCAGGATTAACACAGCGAGCAACACGAGGCCCGTGAAGAGTACTACTCTCTGTGCAGCGACAAAACAGCACAGGTACGCCGGGCTCTATCTGTAAAATAATTTGTAGTGAAAAAACAAGCAATAGATTTTGACAAGCGCTACTCACCATGTCTTTCAGAAGTGTGAACCCCCGTGCGAGTATGGAGGACATCTCCTACAACCTCGGAATTTCCAACTAAAAAACACCTCCACGTGATAAACAGCAATAGAGGTAGGAATCCTCAGCTTTTCTGTCTGTATAGCAGACTGTCTTAAGAGTGGCTATGATTATAAATAGTAAACATCCCTCATTTCATACAATAGGTCTACAGTCACAGAAACAGGACCCTCGAAGCTATTAGCTCCGTTACACATATTGGACCCGCGGGACCGCGTAGCCCATAGATCAAGGTAATAGATGTTATGACATCAGTCTTTTATAAGGGGAGCAATAAGGTTTCAGATCTAGTTACTGAATGTTCTTCTTTCACATTTTTCTATTTAGATTACCCCCAATGAAAGAGCCCTGATGAGAATCTGTCACTCATCTTCAGATTCGAAACGCGTCAGCACTTAAAGAAAAAATTAGAAATTTATTGTTGACTGCATTATCAATTGTTTTTGAATTCATTTTCCCTTGCAATGAATGGGTTGCTTTCTTTTGTTTCTATTCTTGGTAATCAAAAGTGAGAAATATTTCATAAAGGCAACAAAATATTTCACAACGAGTAAATATTTGTGAATCCGTAGCTTTTGTAAAAGAAGATTGTGGAATATTTGTATATATGTTTGTTGTTTAAATGTTGTAAATATGTATAATTGTGGTTCAGAAGTATCTTTCTCTTCCATGAAAATTTGAATTTGATAAACAAATTTCAACAGGTTTAAATAAAATACCTGCACAAATTGAATAGTTTCTTTGTTTGTGCGTGTTTGATTAATTTTTCGTAACAATTATCACCGTGGGGGCTAGCAAATTCCTTAATGCTCCCATGAAAATGACGGCATGCCCTCGGATGATATTACAGGTGCCAGTTCAAGCATCTGCGGCCTCTTCTGTAATACCAAAGTGCCCCATTGCACCCCCAGGGCGCTCCTGTAATACTGCCCCAGATCTGTTGTGGCCAACTTTCATCAAGCCTGTCTCCTTTTCTCCATTCACCAGGAGTTTTGTTTTGTTATGTCTACAACTTTGTCCTCCGTAATTCATTGTTACCTCTCCAAAGGCATTGGGTTGTTTCATGTGCATTGTGTAGGATCAAGGTGGCTTATGAGGGGCGTCGCCTTTTTCCTCAGAAGTACTAGAACCAAGTCATCTGGAAGGTCGTCACGCCCAGCCCTTGACAGGCATTGATTTCATCATCATCCATATTGTCAGGCGCTGGGTCAGTAGTTCCACACGGTCCATTGGCTAGACTTAGTGCTTAGTAGAAGTGATGGAAGCACGAGAATAGTAATGGAGTAACTTTGGCAAAAAGATTTAAATTCACAACTTTGCAATTTGTTTTACTGTTAATTGCAATCTCATGCAAGAGGGAAATGGTCCTCACAGTGTCCTGAAACCAATCTCTGACTTTTATGGAGTGTACTTTACATGCAAGTGATAATTTTAGGACTTGGTGCACTGGTTCAGATTTGAAGAACATGCAGATCATGATGATTCAATGGTTGCTGCTCTTGTGTGGTGAAAGGCCATGCTAGCTTCTACATATTGGGGAGTGTCATGCCTGGCTCTCTTAGAATGGCAGAGTGCAGATTGGCCAAAGAACACCCTTGAATGACTTATGCGCTCTTATCTCCTTTGATGCATTATATAGTGTGGGGTGCTGGTCAAATATTTAAGGTGGGCCTGAAATGTGTCTATTTGTTCAGTGGTTCCCTGTTTAGCATGTGTGAGCAGGGCCGGCTCTAGGGCAGTGCGACTGGTGCCACCGCACTGGTTGCTGATTTGGGGTGGAGGAGTCATGTTTGCAAGTATATTATTGTTTTAAAAGCACCTGTTGATGCAATCCTGCCCTCCAGCAATTTTTAGACATCAATAAAAGTGTCAATATAACTTCGGAGATGAATGTTCTTCCTAGAGGGAGATCAGAGGTGTGCCTAGTGGACGTTTTGATTCATCGTAAAGTAGCACAGAGGGTTAATATGCCTGCAGCAAAGATTGTGTACTATGCATATCACAAAGTGCATCTAATGTAAATAGATCAGTGGGTTACTGCTTTTGTCATAGAGATCCTTTTGTTACTTGCAGTTTATAACTTGAGTTCCTAATACACAACAGTGAGCTACTAACTGACATCAAAGAGCTACATGCAAACTGCAAGGTATATATTAGAGCTAACCGTTTTTTGCCCAGTCTTTCATTATCCTAATCTTGCAAAAACGTTATTTGGTTAAAATTCCATTCTTTTTTAAAAAAGAGAACCTCTAACAATGTTGTTACGTTTTAAATTCTGAATTTGTGCTTTTCCAGACCAAGGTCTCTTAAACTATACTGCCTACCAGTATGGATTAAATGTGACTCCTACACCTTGTAGTACTTTATTTTATGCAACATTTCCTTTACACTGATTTACACGTGTATGATTGTCTCTGTGCAATGTGTGTGTGATGTAAAGTGCTCTGGTATGAATGGTGCTATAAAACGAAATGAATCTGAGAGAGCGGTTATGGAGACTTGAGGGGCACTGTTAAATGGTATTAGAGAGGGAATCTGTATCAGAGGTGGTAATTGGGAGGCAACAACAAACATTGTCGCACAGTGGCGTAACAAAACTTAAGGGGTACATGGATTGCCCCCACTCCAGATTTTTTCCGGAGCTGTCAGGTCAGAGTACTCTGCTGAGGGGGCACTCGACAGCTCGGGGCACCCCCGCACTGCGGGGGCTGCGGGGGACAGTTTTGTGGCACAGGGCACCACCAGTGCTAAAGCCAGCCCTGACAGTGTGAGTGGGAATAATCCGAATCTGCAAGGGGTTTGAAGTAGGTTATCAGGGGCATTCCATGCTGTAGTGTCTCAGTGTGACACACCCTGGACAATGAGCGGTCGCTGGAGGAGGGAGCACTGAGGCGCGGGTGGCCTGGTACCTTTGAAGGATTTTGTCTCCTCAACAGCATATGTGCTGAGATCCAGTGGTGGTAAAGGGCTGGCACATGCAGTGATTGCTAGAAGTCTTGGAAAAGAACCCCTGAGACACTCCATAAATTAGACTACACCTATGACTAGGTGGTCCAGCTACCTTTACTAACATTCCTTATATTATGGGATAAACTATCAAACATTTAAGGAGAAGGGATACCATCAAGGCCACGCTAATGGTCCATGCATGGCACTATAGTCCACTCTGTCTTGCCAGCACTCATCTCTTCCCCTGCTTCACCTCTTGGGAACTTGCAATAGCATTGCTCCCCCCTTGCACCTTGTTATTTCCTTGTTCTAGTCTTTGCATGAATCATGAAATCCTTCTCCCTTCGGAGGTCAATACATTGCCTACCACTTGACTTCCATTTACTGGGCAACAGTAAAATCTGGGTCCTTGTCTCTGGAACAAACTACCCGCTACCCTTAGGCTTTGCACTAACCATCTGGCATTTAGGAAATTGTTGAAAACTTTGTTTCAAATGTAGCTCCTCTTTTAAGATCCTGAGAGCTCTGCTTTCTACCTGCTAGGTGAATTAAGCACAGAGATACTCCTTCGGGAGTCGATTCCAGCGCTATATAAGCCTATAAAATAAATAAATAAATAAATAACAGAATTATGACATAGAGAAATTACAGAAGCAAATGCAATATAAAACGTCTATAGTTATTTACGGTGTACATACCTTTAGGTTTCCTTCACTTGCTGCTAGTTTTAAAGGGGTGAATCCATAATTATTCTCAATCTTTTCCAAATGTAAAATCGTTTCTCTTGGAATGAGAGAAATCATAAAATCATAGATTTTACAAGCCATAACTCTATTAGGATGTAATGCTAACATGTGAAGAGCAGTGTTTCCTAGAGTAAAATACAAGACACAACAAAAATATGAATTAATTCTGGTATCCATGTCCTGGACCCATGCTCACAAAATTGGATGTTCCATAAATATTATGGTGATCTCATTCTTATTTCCAAAGTAATACAACTAAACAGCACAGTAGTATTTTAGGATTATGGGCGAGGGTGAAATCAATGAGAAATAATTAGCAATAAATTAGTTACACAATTTAGGGGCATATTCACAAGAATGTGCGATAACTATCGCCATAGTAATTTATCTGCAGAAAAGTTAGCACTGCCTACCCCCGTTTACTAACGCTGTGATAGCGTGGTATTCACAAGCCCGCGCTACATGGTGATAATTACAGTGAACCGCGGAGAAAACAGGCAACAACAACATTGCAATGTTGATAGTTATTCCTGCGTTAGCAGGCGATAGCTGTGGATCGGCACATCAGCGCCAGAAAACTCACCTTTCTCAACCCAGGCGATATCGCATTGCGAACATGGCCCAACAAATATTAGGATGTGAGGGTTAGGATGTCAAGTGAATAACAAATGTAGGAGACATTGTCTGGTTCATTTAACATTTGGCATGCAGCCTGAAAGACTGCTGTGTCAACAGAGGCCCTTTTCCCGGCCTCTGTACCCCGCTTTATTGAAAGACCCTGCCAGCCAGCACCTACAAGTGATAGATGGAAATGCATTCATGGGTGAATGCTGAGGGGTTGGCAGGTTAATAAAAAAATATGGTGGGGGGGGCTGAGGGTGGTGGCGGTGGGTGTTGTGACCCTCATGGGTATCGGAGCTGCATGATCATTGCCTCCATGGTATCTGTGGGTCTTCAGGTGTGGCTCTTGGCTGGGCTCCCTTTCATGCTGTGGGTAGTCGTCCTGCTTAGCACCAGCAAAAGGCAGGTGTAAATCCCTGGTGCTACCGCGGGTTATCCCCTGTTTTTGCTTCGCTTCACAGATCTGGCAGTTCTTTGTGAATGTGGGGTTGTGGTTCTTGCATGTGCTTTTGCACGGGAACGCCTACTCTGCATCTCATTAGTGTCATACATCCGTGTTGGTATACAACCTTTAGCACGCATTTTTTACAACGCACTACCATTACAACGCAGGCATTACCACGCATACCATTACAACGCATTGCGCTGGGGGGCGCTCTAGGATAAGGAATAAGTTTAATTTTCTATCCAACACCTTCCCTAGTGTCCACGGGGACTGGAGTTGGAATAGAAAATTATACTTACCACTATCCAGCACCTCTAAGCGCTATGCGTTGTAACGGTATTCGTTGTAAATACCGCGTTGTAAAGGTATGCGTGGTAAAAAGTATGCGTGGTAACGTCATACATCCATTAGTGTTAGTTGGTGGTGTCCACCGTGGTGATACATTTGGGGGCAGTTATTGTGGGAACACTGGTGTTGTCTGCAGCTTGCACTAGCTTGTGAAGGGGGTGTTAAATCTATCTCCACTTTTGCTGCTTTAAGGTGGAGATAAATCGGAGTTAACTCCTTTTGAATATGCCCCTTATTGCACATATTTATACCACTTTCTTACCAACAGCCTTTTGCTGGCGGTAGTGACTGAACATATGAGTTGAGGAAAAGTGTGTGAAATGCACGCACATTTCTGTACCACCAGTGGATACCAGAAAATGCTGGTCGTTAATCATCATATGTTTTGCTACTTTAGTCATTTTATTAATAATTTTAGGAGTGTTAATAAAATGTGGGCCTCATTTACAATATTTTACTGTAGGGCGGCGCTGCAAACCTTCCTCCTGCATAGCCTCATGGCAAACGAAAAGGGCAGTAATGCACTGTATCTATCATATAAGGCAAGTTCCTGTCCTCCTTCTCTGCACTGACGATCAATTGGCTGCTATGAGTCAATGCAGCTGGCCGCATTGTACGGATGATTGGTTTTGTGCAGGAAGGGACACTTTCCTGCACACAAACAATCAATGGAGGTGATTTCCTCTTTCTATGTGTCCTGCTGAATGCAGCACACATAGAAAGAGGAAACAACAATGAGAAATAATGGTATTTCTCCTCTTTGAGCCTCCCCTACAACTTCTTTGTGGGAGGAGTAGGCTTTAGACGCATTCCCAGTTTACAACTTGTTGTAATTCTGGGAATGTGTCAAATGCCACGGGTGTTATGTAGGAACACCCATTGTAACACCCATGGCATGTCTCCCCATCGTAGTGTGAGGCAACACTGCGTTGCCTCACTCCATATCTACAAGGACATGAAAAGTAATGTAGGGTGGCTTCACATGGCCTTGTAGATTTGGCTAAGCCCCATGCGCCACCGGAACGTCACAAAAAGTGATGTGCCGGCAGCGCACAGGGCTTGTAAATGAGCGATCCAGTTCATTATAAAATCCATATTCAAAAGAAGCTTATTATATAACACCATTCACTGTCTTCATGGGCATTGGAGGTGACTGTCCGAACCCACGTGAGGCTACAATTGATTACTCAAAACTCCTCCTTATTTTCAGCACATACTAAAATGCCTTTAATGTGCAGACCGTTTCAGCACATTTGTTTTAGCTTAGGTAATTTTTGTTAATGAATCAGTCCAACAGTGTAATAAATTAGGATGAATTTCTGCTTGCTTCAGTGCACCTTAACCATCAGGTACAATATTCACCTTGCTGCGCTGCCCTACTCCAAGGTGAAGGGGCAGGAATGCACAGTATTTATGCAATATAGTGCATGCCTGAACTTCCTCCCTGCTCTGGTGCCATTTCAGCAGCCTAGCACTAAAGTAGGCAACCTTGTACCATGGTGCAAGGGTGCCTCCGTTTAATGCAAGATTGTTTTTGTGCAGGAAGGGGCACCTTCCTGCACAGAAGCAATGCTAAGAGGAAAGAATGAGGAGAAATAAAGATATTTCTATTTGTTACGCCTCACCTTGGGAGGTGTAAAGATTTGAAGCTTCCTCAGGTTAACATGATTTGTAAATCTAGGGCAGCATCAAAATCCATCTGTGTTGTGGTGAAACACCCCCTGCAACACCCATGGTACGCCTCCCGAGTGCAGTGTAAGGTGACACAGCAATTTGCACTGCATTGCCTTACTAAAGATTTATGCAGGGTGGCTTTGCGTAGCTTCATAAATCTGGTTCATGGCTCTGCATCACACATGTACCACTTTACATGGTGCAAAAGTGATGCAAGGCTCTCCTAAATTTCACCCTAAATATCCAGAGACAAAATTTCAAAGTGCATATAAGTATAGATTTACATTCCTTAACTCTAAATCTATGTAAATTGAGAATACGAATGTTGTCAAGGTACACAGATGCGGAGTTAGGCATAGGAAATCTATGCGTTCTTACCTTTCATTATTTTATTCCTACATGCTTTGTTTATGATATTACTTTCCCACAATATTCTGTATTCTTTATTCAGAATCCAAACATCCTGTATCTTCTTTACAAGGAGGGGTGGGGTCGCACACTACTCACACACCGGCGGAAGTTGCCCCTAAGGACTATGGTCACTGTAGTAGAGTGTTCGCGATGCATCATCTTTCGATCTTGCTGTCTTCGCTGTCTTCGCCATCCCTGGACACGTGTTTCGGGTTTTCAACCCTCGTCAGCAGGGATAGGCAGTGTTCTGGGGTCGCCGATGGCTGCCAATATCTGCCAGGTATAGTACCACTCCGGCGCG
The DNA here is from genome assembly GCF_964263255.1 of Lissotriton vulgaris. NCBI lineage: Eukaryota > Metazoa > Chordata > Amphibia > Caudata > Salamandridae > Lissotriton > Lissotriton vulgaris. The sequence goes on along the minus strand of NC_141699.1, from coordinate 1,009,890,400 downwards.
TAGGTGCGGGATCCCAGGCTCGTCAGCCCGCTGCTCAAGGGAGCTTTAAATTACAAGGAGGGTTGGCGTCGCACACTACTCACACACCGGCGGAAGTTGCCCCTAAGGACTATGGTCACTGTAGTAGAGTGTTCGCGATGCATCATCTTTCGATCTTGCTGTCTTCGCCATCCCTGGACACGTGTTTCGGGTTTTCAACCCTCGTCAGCAGGGATAGGCAGTGTTCTGGGGTCGCCGATGGCTGCCAATATCTGCCAGGTATAGTACCACTCCGGCGCGTAGGTGCGGGATCCCAGGCTCGTCAGCCCGCTGCTCAAGGGAGCTTTAAATTACAAGGAGGGGTGGGGTCGCACACTACTCACACACCGGCGGAAGTTGCCCCTAAGGACTATGGTCACTGTAGTAGAGTGTTCGCGATGCATCATCTTTCGATCTTGCTGTCTTCGCTGTCTTCGCCATCCCTGGACACGTGTTTCGGGTTTTCAACCCTCGTCAGCAGGGATAGGCAGTGTTCTGGGGTCGCCGATGGCTGCCAATATCTGCCAGGTAAAGTACCACTCCGGCGCGTAGGAGCGGGATCCCAGGCTCGTCAGCCCGCTGCTCAAGGGAGCTTTAAATTACAAGGAGGGGTGGGGTCCCACACTACTCACACACCGGCGGAAGTTGCCCCTAAGGACTATGGTCACTGTAGTAGAGTGTTCGCGATGCATCATCTTTCGATCTTGCTGTCTTCGCTGTATTCGCCATCCCTGGACACGTGTTTCGGGTTTTCAACCCTCGTCAGCAGGGATAGGCAGTGTTCTGGGGTCGCCGATGGCTGCCAATATCTGCCAGGTATAGTACCACTCCGGCGCGTAGGTGCGGGATCCCAGGCTCGTCAGCCCGCTGCTCAAGGGAGCTTTAAATTACAAGGAGGGGTGGGGTCGCACACTACTCACACACCGGCGGAAGTTGCCCCTAAGGACTATGGTCACTGTAGTAGAGTGTTCGCGATGCATCATCTTTCGATCTTGCTGTCTTCGCTGTCTTCGCCATCCCTGGACACGTGTTTCGGGTTTTCAACCCTCGTCAGCAGGGATAGGCAGTGTTCTGGGGTCGCCGATGGCTGCCAATATCTGCCAGGTATAGTACCACTCCGGCGCGTAGGTGCGGGATCCCAGGCTCGTCAGCCCGCTGCTCAAGGGAGCTTTAAATTACAAGGAGGGGTGGGGTCGCACACTACTCACACACCGGCGGAAGTTGCCCCTAAGGACTATGGTCACTGTAGTAGAGTGTTCGCGATGCATCATCTTTCGATCTTGCTGTCTTCGCTGTCTTCGCCATCCCTGGACACGTGTTTCGGGTTTTCAACCCTCGTCAGCAGGGATAGGCAGTGTTCTGGGGTCGCCGATGGCTGCCAATATCTGCCAGGTATAGTACCACTCCGGCGCGTAGGTGCGGGATCCCAGGCTCGTCAGCCCGCTGCTCAAGGGAGCTTTAAATTACAAGGAGGGGTGGGGTCGCACACTACTCACACACCGGCGGAAGTTGCCCCTAAGGACTATGGTCACTGTAGTAGAGTGTTCGCGATGCATCATCTTTCGATCTTGCTGTCTTCGCTGTCTTCGCCATCCCTGGACACGTGTTTCGGGTTTCAACCCTCGTCAGCAGGGATAGGCAGTGTTCTGGGGTCGCCGATGGCTGCCAATATCTGCCAGGTATAGTACCACTCCGGCGCGTAGGTGCGGGATCCCAGGCTCGTCAGCCCGCTGCTCAAGGGAGCTTTAAATTACAAGGAGGGGTGGGGTCGCACACTACTCACACACCGGCGGAAGTTGCCCCTAAGGACTATGGTCACTGTAGTAGAGTGTTCGCGATGCATCATCTTTCGATCTTGCTGTCTTCGCTGTCTTCGCCATCCCTGGACACGTGTTTCGGGTTTTCAACCCTCGTCAGCAGGGATAGGCAGTGTTCTGGGGTCGCCGATGGCTGCCAATATCTGCCAGGTATAGTACCACTCCGGCGCGTAGGTGCGGGATCCCAGGCTCATCAGCCCGCTGCTCAAGGGAGCTTTAAATTACAAGGAGGGGTGGGGTCGCACACTACTCACACACCGGCGGAAGTTGCCCCTAAGGACTATGGTCACTGTAGTAGAGTGTTCGCGATGCATCATCTTTCGATCTTGCTGTCTTCGCTGTCTTCGCCATCCCTGGACACGTGTTTCGGGTTTTCAACCCTCGTCAGCAGGGATAGGCAGTGTTCTGGGGTCGCCGATGGCTGCCAATATCTGCCAGGTAAAGTACCACTCCGGCGCGTAGGTGCGGGATCCCAGGCTCGTCAGCCCGCTGCTCAAGGGAGCTTTAAATTACAAGGAGGGGTGGGGTCCCACACTACTCACACACCGGCGGAAGTTGCCCCTAAGGACTATGGTCACTGTAGTAGAGTGTTCGCGATGCATCATCTTTCGATCTTGCTGTCTTCGCTGTCTTCGCCATCCCTGGACACGTGTTTCGGGTTTTCAACCCTCGTCAGCAGGGATAGGCAGTGTTCTGGGGTCGCCGATGGCTGCCAATATCTGCCAGGTATAGTACCACTCCGGCGCGTAGGTGCGGGATCCCAGGCTCGTCAGCCCGCTGCTCAAGGGAGCTTTAAATTACAAGGAGGGGTGGGGTCGCACACTACTCACACACCGGCGGAAGTTGCCCCTAAGGACTATGGTCACTGTAGTAGAGTGTTCGCGATGCATCATCTTTCGATCTTGCTGTCTTCGCTGTCTTCGCCATCCCTGGACACGTGTTTCGGGTTTTCAACCCTCGTCAGCAGGGATAGGCAGTGTTCTGGGGTCGCCGATGGCTGCCAATATCTGCCAGGTATAGTACCACTCCGGCGCGTAGGTGCGGGATCCCAGGCTCGTCAGCCCGCTGCTCAAGGGAGCTTTAAATTACAAGGAGGGGTGGGGTCGCACACTACTCACACACCGGCGGAAGTTGCCCCTAAGGACTATGGTCACTGTAGTAGAGTGTTCGCGATGCATCATCTTTCGATCTTGCTGTCTTCGCTGTCTTCGCCATCCCTGGACACGTGTTTCGGGTTTTCAACCCTCGTCAGCAGGGATAGGCAGTGTTCTGGGGTCGCCGATGGCTGCCAATATCTGCCAGGTATAGTACCACTCCGGCGCGTAGGTGCGGGATCCCAGGCTCGTCAGCCCGCTGCTCAAGGGAGCTTTAAATTACAAGGAGGGGTGGGGTCGCACACTACTCACACACCGGCGGAAGTTGCCCCTAAGGACTATGGTCACTGTAGTAGAGTGTTCGCGATGCATCATCTTTCGATCTTGCTGTCTTCGCTGTCTTCGCCATCCCTGGACACGTGTTTCGGGTTTTCAACCCTCGTCAGCAGGGATAGGCAGTGTTCTGGGGTCGCCGATGGCTGCCAATATCTGCCAGGTATAGTACCACTCCTGTATCTTCTTCATTCTTCTTTCCTTGTCCCATTCTTTATGCGAAAGTTACACATAAGCTACGAGGAACCCCCCTGTCAGTCTTTTTCACAGGGAAGCGTGGTTACATGGAAATATAAGATGTCTAGAGTGCTATTGAGTACATTTTCTTAGTATTTCAGGCCATATTTTAGCATCAACTCACCCCACCTCATACATGCATATTGCTTAAATCACATGACACACTGTGTCTTTAAGTCCATTTCTGTGGCTCGTAAACATACATTAACCATACACACAATGATGCTAAGTATATCACAACCATTTCAAAGCTCACTTATAACGAACAGCTGTGTGGGGTCACTTAGTACTTCAACCTTACATCTTGAGGATGATAGAGCTGCTTATGTTAGACAAAGAGATTTCCAACCACATTTCCAATAGCAGATTATGAATAACACGCTGTCTTCTGCCATTTTTAACCTCAAGTTTTCACCCTGTTTTTGCCTTTATAATCCCAGGAAGTCCTCTTGTTTTTATGTCTCACCTGGAAACACTTCATCAGTTGATAGCTGGGTAACCTGAATATATAGATTACAACACCCACAATGAAGTATCTGTATTGGGGGATTTATTGTTGTATGTAATTGCAATTATCTGAATTATTTTTATCCCAGTTATAAGTACTATTGACCTGTTACGAATCAAGAAGAAGGGAGAGTTACTTACCTGCCTACTCAGAGTGCTCACAATTAGCTATCTCTAATCTACATAGGTCCTGAAGAAAGCCCCAACCCTTTTGGGCGAGTAAAAGGCTGAAACATGTTGACCTTCTACATGGACGAAGAGGTGCTTTAGAACAGTAATATTTCTATAAGCGCACCACCCTAATTTTTTAATCTTGCCTCCTCTCCTACCGAATAAAGTTTCTTTGGGAAGGAACAGGAAGCAATTTTAACTCACTATATTTTTTCTACTATTACTGATCACTACTGCTATCACCAGTTGGTCTACCTCCAGGTGGAGGAAAGCACATTGTCAAAAAGACCCAATGATGATGCTTTCACGTTCTAGAAGAAGCGGACGGAGAAACAAGATATACTGCTTTACCACTCCTGTACGTGAATGAGGGTTTTTAAGCTGGGCAAAACACCCGACCCTGGTAATACAGGTACAAGTGATCCATATATATATATATATATATATATATATATATATATATATATATATACCCACCCCTGGAACATCCACTCGGCTGCCTGCTGCGTTAGTGGCATCTTTTGGCTTCACTTCAGGAATCTGTGGTACAAGCAGGACACGCCGCTTGCCCGCAACCCTGCCCGTCATGACTGGTACATCGCTCTACTACGTGGGAGGTATGCTACTTACCTAGGCAGCACACTTGGGCTACAGTTGGGAGTCTTTGTGGAGGAGTGAGGGACACGTCAAACTGCAACACTGCCCTCTCTCAGGAACTTGGTGAGCATTGTTGTGATAAGGGCAGACACCGCCCACTGGGGACTGCACTTGCCTTATGGTGTCTGCTCGTTGAGAACATCCCGGGTTTTCGTTATCCCAGTGCTACGATCACCTGGAGTGTCCTGTCCAATCTTAGCAAGACATTTGACTCAAAAAGAGGGCGGGAGAACCATTTGTGGTAAACCTCGGCAGCATTGATAAAGTTCGTAATGAACGAAACACGTCTGCATATTGCTGCAATAAAGGATTTTTTTGCCGTTTCCCCTGGAGTCTCGTTGATGACAAAATGTTAGTTCAACTTTTTTACTATTTTAACAAATATAGACATATTTAAATCAAATAAATACATACTTTTTTAACCAGGTTTACTACAAATTAAACAAACAAAAAAAAAGTCCGCAAGGGTAGGTATTTTTTTTAACTTATTTTCTAAAAATGAATATTCATAAAGTGAATTAATAGAGTTAGATTACTTTATTATTTAATACACACTTAATTTAAGGAGGTAATTTGTTGTAACATTTTATTTGATCTGTTTCACGGTAATTTTAATTATTTTACATTATTTCATATTTCTGTTTTTATATACATATTTTTTAATGAATAAAGCTTATTACATTTCTCTATATTTTGCCGGAAGTAGAACTCCACCTCAGTAGTGGTAATCTCTATGAATAGGTGAAAAGTTACTTGTATTAACTCGAAACTTATTTATAGGAGTCTTCACCTCCTCATTTGAGGGAGTGGCGACAATGAAGTTCAAAGGTAGGTATACATCTCCACTCGAAAATGGTGAATAGCAAAACGTTGGAGTGTTACATTGGGGTGTATGAGTAGATGAACTTATAAATAGTTCCTAATGTGTACATATACTTTAGTGGATAGAGCCCTAAGAGAGGGCCAGAAACTACTTGGTAAGTCTCTTCCCTTAGAATCACAAATATTGTAGGCATCCTCAATTCTGGGTGGAGGGCATAATTATTCCTAATCATTACTTTTTGTATTTGTATTTGTGTTTGTGGGTATTTATAAAGCGCAGCCTATCGCTCCGGAGGGAGCATCATGGCGCTAAGCGTGTGTGGATGGGATTAGATAATGAAAAATCTAAATAGCGGCCATCACATAGGTATCAGATTGCTGATAGACCCAGGTCTTCAGTTGTTTCCTAAAAAGACTCTCAGTCTCGACCAGTCTGAGGTTTAAAGGCAAGTTGTTCCAGGCGCTTGCTGCTAGAACTGTGAAAGTTTTTCCGCCCCTGGTTTTGTATTTATACCTCGGGATCTTAGTAAGGTTACCACAGGAGGATCTCAAACATCGTACGGGGTCATAGTGAACAAAACGGTTGGCAAGGTATTTAGGACCTGTGTTTTTCAGGGCTTTGAAAACTGTTAGTAGGAGTTTGAAAAGGATCCTCTTGTGCAGTGGCAACCAGTGGAGACAATTTAATGCTGCTGAGGCTGAAGATTTCCTGGGAAGTTTTAACACTAATCTTGCAGCCGCGTGCTGTACATTTTGCAGCTTCTTCAGAGTGGACTTTTTCACTCCAGCCATCAACCCATTGCAGTAGTCGAGTCGAGAGAGTATTAATGCGGCCACGACCGATTTCCTGGACGCAATGGGGAGGAAGTCAAAGAATTTTTTTTAGAGATTTGATGAGTCCGAAACAGCAAATAAATGGGAAATAACTTATTGGCATTAGTGTTTCTCTGCATATCTTTGCCTGGATTTTCAGTCATTTTGCCTGCACCCAGCCTAAACCTAGAAAGTCAATGGTCCAGGTACAAAACTCTGGAGCTGCTTTTTCCTGCTGATTTTATAACCCTGAAAGGGCTGGTAATGGGATAAGGATTTGCGGGGTACTCATGGGGAGTCCTAATTGTTCACTAAAACCAAAAAGGGTCTATAAAAAGAAGTAAGGTAAATGTTACATGCAAATATATACTTATTGGTTAACATAAGTGAATATTCTTTTATACAATAAAAAGTGTTTGGAGTAATCGAACTTTTGCTGACCCATAATTTACTCCTGAAAGCAGTGAGTTTTTATGGTAACACACGTATTCTTAAATTAAATATTCCAGATTTAGGCTTCCTTTACAACTAGTGTTAGTTGCTGATTCTGCCAATTGAGTTTCCAACATAATTGGAAATTAAAGGTGATGTGGACATACTGCCCTTCTGATTTCCCCCATTGAACTTTGAAATTTGTAGATGAGGAATGCCCACTAAGTGGGCACTTGGTAGAGTAACTGATTGCAATGGTGATTCCTGTGGTAATTTCAGTGCCCATTGCAGAATACCATAGTATTCCCACATCCTCGGTAAATGCAAGTAATGTCTGTGTGTATGTGTATGCGCATGTGTGATCAAAATCCGTCTCATTGAAACATTTTATATCCACTTCATAGGTACAACCATGAAACAGTATTACTTTTTATTCGGCAATATTACTTTAACTTTGTATACAGTGGATCAACAGGCGATGCAAGTTTAACAGAACAATTTGACGTTTGTGAGACTGCAACTACAGAACAAATATACCATCTATTAATTTTCAAATTAAAATTCAGTGGTTTCATGATGATGTAACCAAGGTAGACATGAGAAACATGGCGACTCCTGAGGACACCTATCTAGAACAGCAGAGGGGCTATGCTCAGGGACCATTGGTCTCTTTCAATATTCCAATACTTACAAAACTAAGCATTTTTTATGCGAAAGAAAATTATTCACTACAAGGCTTTGATTTGCAATTCATATTGTTGTCACCTTGTTTATCTCGTGAGTGTAATGGAGCACCACTTTCAACTATAAGTTTAATAATCTTCTCATTTCCAATGCAGACTGCAAATGATAAAACATATTCTCCTGAAATGGAAAACAATATGATTTATTCAAATTGGCAACAAAATATAATTTTCACAAATATATTAAGAGATGAAAAACAAACTGATTGCCAGATCTTAATTTATTGTTTATTTCTAATTTGTTATTACTGTAGCATTTCAAACTGTGTCCCAATTGTATACAATGCAATACTCACCACTTATTTAGCTTCTACCGTCCCTTTACTTGCACTGTGAACAAAGATGCCTTACTGAAGGTGGTTATCTTCACTTTTAGGGTATTCTTTTTTGCCAATGAGTGCTTGTGAAATGCCCCTGCAGCTTTCAGGAATCTACACGGATTCGTGAAATTACATAGCTAGGTGATCATTTGAAATTCAACTAAGTACTTAAGTTATATGAGCTGTAGTTTGTTGTTATCACTTCATTATATTAAATTGCCACATTCAGAAATGTGATTTTAGAAATATTTTCTAAAACTGATATAAAAAATATGTTATGAATCATCTTGTACTAAACAAAATAATTACACTGCCTAAAGCTCCTAACAGCACTGACAAGTAGATGCACCCTTAGAGACTTTAAAAAGTTAACTTAACTTAACTTAAAAAAGTCAAGAATTTCAATTATAGTTGATTTGCATTTACATTCTGGGTAGGTACTCATACAGCAGTGGATGAACATATTCAAGAGTTCAGATTCACTTAGCCCTTTAAGTGAAAAAAAGTGATCCCCTGCCTCCTGCAACTTTTTACATATAACATTCTATGCTAAAACAGAAGACAGAAAATGGGAATTGCTGAACCAGAGATTGTTGAACCAGAGATTATTGACCAGACTTATAGTCCAGATTTATACAAAGTGAAAGAGGATGGACACAATTGATAGGAACATCTTATCATGACACCCAAACCGGTGACAAAAAACACAGACTAGATAAGAAACGAATCATCATTTAGCAGAGAGAGGGAAATGTTCAATATGATTGTGATACCTTGTTAAATCTACACGACTAATTTCAATAGTCACATTTCCCCATAGAGAGCCTTCCACAGTTGGATGACCAGACCTGAGACAGCCCAATTTCCAAAAGTAAATTTCTTTCGTGGTAGAATAACCTGACAACTGATAACGTAAAATTGTAGCTGGTTAGGGTCTTAGTGGTACAAAAGGGGGTGGTGCAAAAGGGGGTGGTGATGGAAGGAGCATCTGAACCAATCAAACACTCACACCTAGTCAACAGATCTGGGTTTAATCCATCACCGTTCTTTAGCCCACTCTGCCACCCCAGTTCAGACATGGCCATATGCAAATCAGTCTGACCCTGTGCCTCATGGGAACAGTCCATCCCGAACTGCCAAGCCATGTCTTCCCTGGACCGGAAACAAGTTTCCTAGGACCGGTTTCTGGCATTCCAGCCGTCTTCAGCCAGGCTTGCTTGAATCCAGTGGCAAAGTGAGCAAGGGACTCACGTCTGAGCATACCCTGCCATCTTAGGGCAAACAAAGCGATACAAAAGGGGATGATGGACGGAGCGTTTGAGCTAATCACTAGGGTCTTAGCAGCAGATGACCTTCCTTGTTGGTATGAAGTACACAAAATTCCTTTTGGCATTGTAATCACAATCACAACATAAAGGCAAACTGTGTGCAAGCGGAACATCTGTGTCTAATGGAGAGAGGTGGTAACCTATTTGCATGACATGAAGGGCTAAATACTTTTCCATCCCAGTCAGTTAACCTACGTTGCCACTTCCAAATCCATCACTCTATCACATTGAAGTCAATTGATTGCAGTGACAATGTAGCCTTCCCAATAAAAAGGTGCATGAGCTCTGAGAAAGTTCATCTTTTGACCTATCAAATGTTGTCTCAAGTGCAGAGCCTGCCACATATGCTAGTTTTGTGCAATTTCTAATTGATAGGCCTAAGAAACAGTGATTACGGACCCTTTTACTAAATCCGGTTAGTGTAGTCAGACTCTGTAAAATGGCGGATGCGTGAGACCGACCTCTCTTCCTGTCTGCAGAGAATCTTGTGGAACCCTGCAGCAAAAACCATTGCAGCACCTTTCAAAGAAATAGAAAGAGACGTCTCATAGACACGATTGAGATGGGCAAGGTGAGGAGTTTGGAAGGCTGATGCACATTTGCTAGCTATGGCGGGGCAGCACATTATAATCCACGATAATACAAGGAGATTGAACTTTGCTGAAGGCAGAATATTTTCTACATAAGGGGAATCCCGCAAACTATCCAGAATCAAGACACATGGGACTATAGCAATGCAATCCTCAAAAGAGCAGGGATTGGCACCAACTGAAATTAACAGAGAGCACACAGCAGCCCCTATAAAATCTGGATGGAATCTGGCCGTAGATGTTGTTGTTAGAGTGAATTTTTATTGTACCAACAAAGAACATATAGAGAATGTGGAATTCTAAGCCCTTTTCTTACAAAAGAATGAGAATTTAAATATTTCAGGCTCTTTCTGCAATAACATCGGCTATAGACAAGGCTTTTTATCCAATCATGGCACAACTTTGAGCCTAGCGCATTTAATGTAGATGGAGCCACCTATCCAGGTTTTCACTTGGGAAGGACAGCACAAATGATTACATCTTTGAAAGCGCTTAGAATACATGGAGAGGAAGAAGATAGAATTCCGGATTCCAGCTGGGGCTCAGCACATTTTCAGTGACCTATGCAGCATATTGTTGGTCAACAAAGACTGTTCTCCAAAGCTGAACCAAGCTGAGATCATGGCTGGCAAAGCATACGTCTTAAAAGAAGAAGAGTGCCTCCGACTTGTCTACTCAGGATTTAATGAGACGCATGGTGTAACCAGGAACATTATGGAGACAATAGAGAGTGGGGAGTGCAAATGTTATATTGATTGTTAAGCATGCAGGGTTTAGGACATTCACACTGGAGGAGATGGGGTTACAGATGAGGGACAATAATACTCCGGTCACATAGCCTTCTAATACTGCCACAACTGGCAAGATATTTACCTCAATTTCTGTCTGCATATACACTCTACTCAAGCAAGAAATGCTTTCTTTGTTCTGATTCTTGGGTGTTGTAAGCATAAGGAGGAGATCCAGGGAGGGAAAAATATCTCAACTCTAAGCGCAAGGAGGCACAATCATTGAAAGCGGCCTGGAGCAGAAGGGATCAGTACATGGAACATGCATCCAATGGTTAGGCTAGTTGGCTAGTTTTCTGTTGGGAAAACAGAAAGCTGGCTTTGCTCTGAGAGGGGCCTACTGAACGGCTGAAAAGACTATGAACGTATTCAAGTAAAACTACACATACCTATTGAAAGGTAAAAAGCTTTTTAGGCATACAAGTCTCAGCATGCAAGTTGAATTAACTCACTTGTGAGGCCCACTGAAGGGAAACAAGTGAATGAATCAGCATGCAGAGAAAGAGTGTTTCTAAAGCATTGGTGCAAGGTTTTGTTAGAGCCTGTGAACAAGGACCAGGTGGGTCCAAAACACGCCAGGCACATAAAGAATCTCTGTGTGAATGCCGGTTTTCCAGCTTTCAAAATTGAGACCTGCAAGTGAGTCCGTCTTCGTTCTTTGGGCAATTTGGCTCCAAAATAAATACACACATATATATATATATATATATATATATATATATATATATATATATATATATATATATATATATATATATATATATATATATATATATATATATATATATATATATATATATATATATATATATATATATATATATATATAAACACATGGCTGCATTGTGAAAGGCATGCATGATGCGTAGTCATGGCACATGCATGGAAAATGCTTGAGTTGTAATGGCAATGTGTGGTTATGGATACATGGTAAACAAATGCATTGTAAGTGCATGCATTGTTGAGTCATACAACCCCTTGGCGTGGTTTACCCCCTAACATTTTGCCTTTAACTGTCCTGTTTTCTGACTCTGTTTTTGATGGCTTTAGGACTCTGTGCATTTTACCACTGCCAACCAGTGGTTAAGTGCTTTTGCTCCCTCCCTAAAACATGGTAGAATTGGCTTATTCCCCATTGCAATAGTTAATTTACCTGTAAGTCCCTAGTAAAGTGACACTGCCTGGGCCCAGGGCCGGAAATTAAGTGCTAGTACTGGGCCCACACTACTGATTGTGCCACTCTTCAGTAAAAATTATGAGTAGGGTTTTAATAATAAGACTAGAAGAGTGGGTCGTGGAGCATGGTGTTTTGGTCCAGGCACAATTTGGTTTTAGAAAGGTGCTAGGCACGATAGAACAGTGTATCAACCTAGAGCTTTTAGTTGAAAAATACACATGTGCTAAACAGGGACAGCTCTTTTTATGTTTTGCTGATCTTAGCAGCGCTTTTCATTTAGTGGATCATGCAATTTTATTGCCAGTTTTACTTAATCTTGGTGCCCCGAAACCCATTATCTACTTTTTAGCCAGGCTGTACGAGAAGCTAGCGACCAAAGTACAGTATGGCCAAAGGGGCGAATGCACAGCTAATTTTAATGTAAAACGCAGTATCCGCCAAGGCTGCGTCCTAGCACCATTGCTTTTTACCCTTTTTATTAACAAAGTGAACGCAGTACTGAAAATGATACAGGTGGATTCCCCACAAGTGGAGGGCAAGGAAGTTCCGGTCCTGCTTTACGTGGACGACGCTGTGCTCCTATCTAGAACGCCGGTAGGCCTCCAGAGGTTAATTGATGAGTTCGCTGATTTTATTAGTAAGAGGAAGCTGATGATTAATAAGGCCAAAATCTTCACAATGGCATGCAGCCCGAAACTCAGGAGTATGAAACCCTTTTTAATCGATGGCAACAAAGTGCAAAACATAGATCATTTTTCCTCTCTAGGTTTATCCTTCTCCTTTGATGGGAAATGGAATCCTGAACTGTCTAATGTTCGTGCCAAAATAACCAAAAGTGCGTATGGGGTTTTTAAGTTTGCATCTAAATTGGGGGATCGCCGCATCAAAGACATGGTCTACATTTATAAAGCAAGATGTACCTCTGTTGCACTTTATGGTGCTGGTCTATGGGGCCACCACCCAAGTTATGACTTGAAAACGGAAGAAAAATATTTAAAAAAAAAGCTTTTATGTCTGCCGGCTTCGGCTTCCTCTTAACTTATTCACTGTGAAGTGGGCCTTCACTATTTGACAGATTTAACTGCATTGAGACCCCTTCTGTTATGGAGATCCATATGGTCAAAGGAGGAGACCATTTTTACTAAATCTATTATTAACGACTGCCTGTGATTGGATCATTGTCTTAAGATCCACTGGCTCAAATATTTAGCCAATACATATAGAGACTTATTCAATTATACAATCCTGGAAAACCCAAATGAAGTATCAGGATTGTCCAAAATAGGAGTTGAAGAGCACCTTCCTGTGTCATAAGAAGGATTGCAGGCTGAAAACAGTAGGGAAGCAAGCCACGTACCAGCTCTACCATCTGCATCTAGATACTGATGGCTTCAAAACGTATTTATCACTTGTAACGAGACCTTCCCACCGCTATGTCTTAACAAGAATGAGGTTGGGCCTTGCCCACCATTTTGTAGCAATCCCCAAATGAAACACGCCCTGTCTCCCCATGCCCTTGTGACGGGCATACTAAGCAGAGTACCTTGCACTTTTTACTTTTATGTGATTTGCATTTGACTTTTAGAATAGCTTATCTTAAACAACTGTTTAAAAAATATGATGCTAAAACCACTAATGCTGCTATGAGCCTACTGTTTATGCTAAGAGAACCTGAGATTTGTTTTTATGCCACAACATTTATTTTAAATTCAATTAATGCTAGGAAAAGTATGTTGTTCTAATGAAATTGACCAGTCCCCCTCAGATTGGGGATGGTTACACTAACAGAGGACTTTGCACTTTCTAAGCCCATGTGTTCTGATCTTGCAACTAAAAACTGTCTATGCCAAACAACTGTTTATGTAATGCTGCTATGAGTTTATTGTTTACATTAAGAGAATTGATGTGGTGCCATCTATTTTAAGTTTATTTTGCTGGGAATTGTATGATGTTTTAATGAAATTAGGAAATTTTAATTGATTGCTGACCATTTTTAGCGATTTTTGGATGACGTATTTTGATCATGTATTCTGCTTTTATGGTTGCTTTGTTAACTAAATAAAGCTTATTGAATCGAATCTAATCCACTTAAGTAGCACTTTAAACATGTCTCAGGTCTACCATTGCAGCCTGTCTATGTGCAGTTTAAATTGCTTTTCGACCAGTCCAAATAAACCTTTTGCCAGGTCCAACACTTTCTTTTAAATACATGTGTCACCCCTAGTGTGGGCCCTGGACAGCCCTAAGGGCATGTATGTCTGCCACATCGCACTGTTGGAAAAGCAAAAAAAATGCTTTTTCAAAGGTTTTCATTATTTACCACCAACTTGTAGTTGCTGGTAAATAACGAATCCTTAACTGAGGAATGCACCAACTTGAGTGCTCCCTACATCCTGGATTTGGTAATTTACCGAATCGGTATGTTAAAGATTCGGTATTTTACCGAATCCTTAAATTACCGATTCGGTGAAATACCGAATCCTAAAAAAATGCCACCTACATCTAAAAACCCAATACCAGTCGGCAACGGCTGAAATTCGGTAATTTCAGCCGTTACCAACCGGTATTGGGCGACCTACATCTGGCCCATAGTCTTATTTTGGGAGAGCTGAATTGAACTCATTTCATTACAGTATCAATTATATCTTACATTTCAACATCACTACTTATGTTCCCATAAGTCTGATTGATTTTCTTTTTCAAGAGCAACACATATTATAGCATTGTCTTGGTTATATAAAAAAAAGTTATTTTACTTATAAATGTGAATGCAGTTCTTCGTCTTGATTAAGCCCCATCAGGGTCGGTGTTCTAAAGTTTAAGATGCGCTTAGATTCCTTCTGTCTTAATATATTTTCTCGATCACCGCCCCTCACATTCATTGGCACTAGTTCCACAGCATACAATTTCAGATCCTGCTAATTGCTTGTGTGGTATTTCTCCATATGTTTTGCAATGGCGTTACTCTTGTCATTATTTGTTGTTGCTCTGACATGTTCTAGAATGCGCTTTTTTAGCTCGCAGATAGTACTGCCCATGTATTTCAAGGCACATGGGCATTCCACAATGTAGATCACAAACTGACTCCTACATGTGATTGATTGATGAATTTTCCATTTTTTCTTATTTGCCATTTCAATCTCTTTCATGTTTTTAGCGATTGCGCAGACTTTACATTTTGAACATTTTACAAACCTGACTGTTTTCAACCAAGTTTTTGGTGCTGTATTTATAAAGTGACTATGGACCAGTTGGTCCTTCAAATTTGCTGCTCTTCTGTATGTTATTTCTGGTTCATCTCCAACAATTTCAGCTACTGTCGAGTCTAGTAGTAATATTTTCCAATGTTTATCTAAAAATGTTTTAATATGTTTATTTTCTATGGAAAACGTTGTTATCAGACGAATTTCTTTATCTTCAGTTATTTCTGTGATTCCATTAATTCAGTTCTTTTAATTTTTTCAGTTTTCTGGTGGCTTGTACATATCACTTTATTACCATATTTCCGTTTCTTAAATCTTGCACACATTGCCTTACTGTTCTTATGCCATTCACTTTCTTCTGAACATATTCTTCGAACCCTAAGTAATTCCCCAAAGGGGATACTTTTGATTGTACTGGGCTGATGAAAACTTTCCGCGTGAAGGATTACATTTGTAGTCGAACTTTCTAAGGTGCAGCGTTGAGTGGACCTGATTTTCGTGGACATAAATCTCAGTATCCATGAATATTGTTCGTTCCTCACTTATTGTATATGTGAATCTCAAATTGCAATCCGTGTTGTTCATCACATTAAAATATTCAGCAAATTCCTCCTTGTTCCCGTCCCAATTGATGAGTAAATCGTCTATATAGTGCAGCTACATGACGATTTTGGCGACATATTGATCATTTCTTGAGTTCCACGCATAGTTGGACTCCCAGCACCCCATAGTTAAACATGCATAGCTGGGACTATGGGAAAATCCGATTGCTGCTCTGTTAACTGGTCTGTAGACTTCTTCTCCAAACATAAACACATTTTCTGTTGTACAGATTTTAATAATTTCCAATAGTATTTTATTGTGGTTGGAAAATTGGATGTTCCGTTCCTTTAATTAAAATTCACAAGCCTTCAACCCAGTTTCATTATCCATGTTAGTATATAAAGATACTACGTCCATAGATATCAATTTATATTAATCCACCCAGGGTAATTCTTGTATATGGCGCAATAAGTCGCCAGTATCCTGTAGATTTGATGTCAGTTTCATTACATATGGCACAAGATAAATATCCAGATAATTGGCTATAGGTTCCAAAAGTGCTCCTTTGGCCGAAATTATCGGTCTCCTAGGTGGTTTCGTATGGGGCTTATGAATTTTCTGTAGAAAATATATGGTCGCAGTTTTGGGGTGATCTGTAGTTAGATAATTAGCTTCGTCATCATTGAGGAGTTTGTTGTTTTTCCAAATTTGTATTTTCCTATCTGATTCAATTTTGAATTTTTTTGGTGGATTTTCAACAAAAAAACACAACGAAAAAACTAACATGTTTCTGTATTTGTGTGTATTGTTTTGCAGTTCAAATCATGGAAAATGCTTTGGTGATGTTTATCGTCTTCCAGGAATGACTCAGTGTGGGTCCCTGGATTCCAATAATGATTCAGTGGGGGTCCCTGAGTTCCACTAATGATAAACTTGGGGTCCACAGAAGTCAAAAGGGTGAGAACCACTACCTTATAGTGTTACTTCTGATCCTCACATAACTTTCACAAGGGACACCCAACCACAAGGCCATGGTACTCTAAGTGGAGAAAAAAGGTTGGGTGGTGAAATTCAGGTTTGGAGGAAGAACATTTATGTGAAAAGGTGTAGACCTATGGACAGGGGATGTGGAAGCTGGTAGTCTTGAGTGGGAGGACATGCTGAGCGGTAGATTTAGTCTCAGTCGCATTTTATGTTGGGTAACTTGACTATGTGGCTGACATGAAAAATTGTAGTTTGACTAATATGAGCTTGCTCCTCTTCGACCTTCGGTTGTGGGTGAGTATATATGTGTGACTGAATGACAAATAAAAAGAGTGAAACTTAAAAACTGATGATAAGAGTAAGACTAAAATAAAGGGCAATTTGTGCTCAGACCCATTTTGGCTGTAGTGCAAAAATAGTTGGAGTGCATGAAATGTGCAAAACTTCTTTTTCAAAATACTTGTCACTTATACAAAATTATGTATATTAAGCAAAAACATTTCTTTGGTGTTTAGGATACATTTTCTCGTGATAGTATATCTCACACAAAAAAAGTTACAGTTTACTGTGTTGGTGAAACCTTTTTTTCACACACTAAACTTTGCATTATGCAAAATAGTGAATATTTCACATTTTGCGTAACACAGGATTTGAGAACTTCGTAAGATTCCGCTGACATAACAAACATTCACACAAGCAAAAAAGATTAACACAAATACTGCGTACAGTAGAACCATTTTAACACTGAATCCATTCATCAGTTGCCTGCTGTTTTCACTCTAATGCGTCAAAGTCAAAGGCTGAATACCAAGTTTCTATATTAAGTACTCACTTTTAACCTTTACTGACTTATACATTGTCATAATCTATGAATACTTTGCGGTATAAAGTGAAATATACCATAGTAGATCATCACGATTCATGTTTACCATATAAAGATTGATTTCTTAAATTACACATAGTGGTTTCTTACCATAATAAAATTTTCTCGTTTTTCCTGGAGCAAAGAATTTGCCGCAAGCGCAAGCGTTTTCTGTGTCAGCTTTGCGAGCCAGGAATTCTTTAACCATTGAAACGTTCTGATTCACAACAGCAATATGTAATGCAGTTTCTCCTAAACAACCAGCAGAAAGACAAAATGGCGTCCTTTAAACCAAATATTTGAGAAATAAGATAGAAATTCTAGGATAAAGTTTAAATAAACAATTACACATGGACTATAGTAAAGGCCTATCCAGAGTTTCTACAGAGCTCAAATGCAGAGAACGTGTCCAGGGTTGAAATAAAGATTTGTAAGTCTCCCCCCGCCACCCCCTCTCTCCATCTCCTTAAAAATCACAATAAAGGGCTAATCCATTTGCAACACCTTTATTGCTTGCGTACCAGGAAATGAAGCAAACAGTATTTACTTTATGGTAATCACAGGAAAACAGATTATGCGCTATTTTAGATGTATGCATGTCCCTCGCTTTTAAATCTCAAAGATGTGGCTTGGCCTTGAGTTCATCACAAAAATAACAATAATGCTACATTCGTTTGCTCAGTTTTTTTAGTTTTTTTAAAGAAACATTTATTTATGGACTTGAATTTCTTTGTGAAAATCTCGATTATTAAAGTAAAATTATTTTTGAGGAACAAAATGTTCTAAATATTTAGAAATAACTCTTACTCTAGTACTCTAATTCACTATATTTCCATACTGCAAAAACCATTCTGTAATAGGAAGTGGGAGTGAAATGTGTTTGTTCTGTTTTGCATTACCAAGCAGCAACAGTGTAAAATGGAATTGTCCTTCTTTGCACCAGTGCAAAGATCCTGCATTAGGATATTTGTTTTTTATTTATTTTCTTAAAGACAAATACTGGCAGGGCCAAGATGGCGGCACAGTAGGAAGCAAGACATGCTCTTCCTCAAGACTCAACTGACTCCACAGCAATCCACCACAAATGCAGAATAAAGGTACCCTGATCACGGGAAAAGCTTGCTGCATCCACTGTTCAGGGCGCCTCAATTATTTCAAGCCTGAAAAGAAGCCGATACAGAAGACCCTGAATAACATTCTATGCTCAACAAGAAGATGTCAGTGTTCCCAGAGACCACAGAAGATAGAAGTGGTGCAGCTGCCGATATGTGCAGGAATGCTGAAACAGACTAAGGAGACGATATCGGCTAGGTGGTTGGCAGATACACAGTGACTCAAGGATGGGGCACCCCAGTAAACACGCAACTCTCTGTACAGCTTTCAGCAACATAACCGTATCTGCTAAGATAAGAGGCTGGGACAGCTGTGCACCGGTGGGCACGATGGGTTAGGAAGACCTTCACTGGGGGTGGTGTGAACATCAGGTATTTTCGGGGGAGGTCAGGGCTGCACACCGCAGGCCTGTTTGAAGAAGCGGAGCACCATGAGTTCCTTGGAAGTGATGTAGCGCCACTGGGCTTATTTACTTTGTTTCTTTTCATCTCTTTTCACTACACCTCAGATTGATTTATTTACTTAGCCCTCCAATGGATCTTTAAACCGTGCCGAAAAGGCTCGGATATAAGGGATCTAATCCAGTTATCCAATGAGGACCAGGAATTGGGTAACCTACCTAAAAACTTGTAATAACATTTATGTATATAACTCACAGGATGAAACTATACAAGTACATAGTTATCACATCTAGACCAAATCTCCTGAAGAAATTCAGTCTAACTAGAATGATGCAAACCAAAAATTCGGTTAGAGCTATGCAAAATAGTAACATTAGTATATGCTGACCATAGAGCTCTCTATTTAGTATCCCATCCCTCATTAATACTCAGTTGGAATTTCACAATCAATAATTGAAAATGAGACATAGGGAAACAGAAAAAGGATTTGAAGATGGTTTAGTTTATCAGTAATTTGAAAAGAGTAAAACATCAATATCAGGCCTTTTCATTTAGGAGTGCAAAATAATCAAATTAATCTCTTTTGGGCCATCAATTACCAACGTTCAAGAGGAAGAGTTCAGGAAAGTACATGAACCATATCAGCTCAAAGGTACTCTCCCATGAGGGAAAGAAGTCCTGGAATAGCTCGCACAACATATGCGTCAGCCCAAGGAAAGCCAGTAGAGTCCACAAGATCGAAAGCTGTCTCTTAGACAGCAAAGAGCAAGATCTCCAAAGAAAGAAAGAGAAAGGACTTAACTCCTCTCTGTCACACAGGGTATATTATCAAAGTTCCAGTGTGACACCTTCTGGGTCAATTCATCTGGTCAGATCGCTCAGTCCATTCGTCAGTTCGAATAGGACGATTGTCAAGTCTTCGGCAATGACGCTGAACATCCTGTGATTCTGGGAAAATCACTTAACCTCCCCGTGCCTAACAAAAATAATTGTGTCCTCATGTAATGCAATTGGTGCTATGGAAAGCGCTCTGATACCCGATTCGGGTCAAGTTTGCGCTATATAAAACTCTGTAAAATAAAGAATAAATAAAACAGGCCGCATGAAGAAGACACATTTTGTGGCAAAAAGGTTGTGATTATCACGTAAGCTGTCAAACCATCCAGTGTGTATGATTTTTAACAATGGTCCTTTTGCAGACACACAAGTGAGTTCAAGAGGATAGTTTCTCATGGCAGACGCTCATCTAACACTGCAAGTTAAAAAGCCTTTCCTTGAAAACGGATTCAAGCAAAGGAAAGAAATTGCAGGCCTAAATTGAATCTTGCCATAAAGTACAGAATATAAAATAATGGAAATATGCATTACATTTAGAGTCTTTGAAACCTTTACATATTGCTTTCAATTAATTGAACTCATAAAGCATTTTAGTGTCATTGTAATTTCGACACATAACTACGACAAATTACAAAATTTTAAAAATACCAACGTATAAAATCATTTCAAAATATAAGACATTTATATTGTTTCTAGTAACTCTCATTAGTACATGTATGAAGAATATTCTGTAGAAGTTTCAAAGAAATTAGAATTGTTATAAACATGCAACACAATTTCTCTTTTTTTCTTTTGCTGCACACTTTCGCATAAGCAAAACATAGAGGGCCTCATTACGATGTTGGTTGGAAAGCATTCTGACCAAAGTCGGAATTGTTTCGGACCGACTCAGGTTCGGCGAGTAAGACTGACCAATTAGAATGTTTCCGAACACCTTTCAGTCGGACTCGCATTGACTTTATCGGAGCCTGTGTTCCGACCGACAACACAGGCTCCTTTGAAAAATGGGGTGGTTGCGGAAAACCTTGCACCCTGTCGCAGGCGCCCCATGGTGCCTGCCACACTGTGGATGGTTAGAAAGAGGGGTTCCATGGGTACCCCCATGGGCCCCAACTGGAGGCCTCCAGATGAAGGAGGGGCCCTGCTACGGGCCTCCAAAGTCAGTTTCTGAAAGCTGTTTCGTGTCGGACTGACCGATTCGGAAAGGCTGTCCTAATGCGACATCGTAATATCTCGGTCAGAAACGGGGTCCATAGACCTGTAAGATTGAGCTTCGACTGACTCAGAGTCTCTCGGAGTTGAGTCAGAAAGACCGAACAATCACCTTCTATTGTAATTGGTCGGTCGGAAATGTTTCCTAGTCAGTCGGAAACATGGGTTTCGACACTGTTTAGGAAAATCTGAATGTCGATCGGAGCCTTTCCAACCAATATCGTAATGAGGCCCAAAGTTTTAAAATGATTCTCCTAAAATACACACATAATATCATCTAAATTACCTTAGTTTCATAAATTCTTCACACAGATAATTATTTAAAGGAGAATGGTTAATGAAATCTCTATAACACGTGAGTCATCACCTTCACATTTCTATTACACGTCAAACTAATATACCATTGCAATTTAGTAAACATGAACCTATGTTATTTAAATGAATCGTTTTATCTAACCTACTTTCTTCTGCATGCTTTTACAATGCAGTAGAGAAGTCTTTTTCATGATCTTTTTCTCAAGATTCTTCAACATATAGTGAACACAAGTTGTGCACGTTTGTAATTTTTCTCTCAAAAGGTGTTAACATCGGTTTTATATGTCAACTAAGGGATTCATCAGTTTATCTGCTTCATCAGAAGGTAGAGGAGCAGTGCCCCAATAATAGAGTGCAAACCCGGCATCCTGCGACCTACCCTGCTGGATGCTGGCACTCAATCCCAGGAATACAAAGGCCTCCCACACTGGGAGCCAAGATGGCAGATGCAGGTAGAACCCTCTAATTTAGAAACTACATTCTCTCAGCCGCCAAAGAGATAGTGCATCTTACTAAACCAATCAATATTGTAGCTACGAAGCTGGGTCCCAAGCTATAATGTAATTTAAGGAGAAGGGAATCCCTCTTCGCATCGACTAACACACACTCTAGATACTAAAGACAATTAGCTACAGCAGCGAAAAAGGCATGGCCAGGAACATTAAGCACTAAATGCATCATAAGAGGAGTCAACTGGTGCCTTGAGGGACTAATGATAACATTAACTTACACTTGAGAGCTGGGGAGACGTTTCCACAGTGAAATAGGCAGCTGCTGCACAGCATGGGTACTTAAGATGGCGACCACCAGGAATTGGAAAGGTTCCTCCATTAAGGACATGTTACCCGATCAGGGTGAGCAAAATAGAATAATACAACCAAGCCAATCTCGAGCTCGCCCTAAAAAGACAAGCTAACACAAAAGGATTTAGGTTTCCAGGCAACACTGGAGGATCCCATTAGGGGCCTGCGCAAGGAACTCCAGATACTAAAAAGCAAGATCAAACAAGGTGTTCAGAATCTAAAACAGGGCATTAATGACTTGGGAGATAGTCTCTTCTCTTGAGAATACAGGAGATGTGCGAGAAAGCTATGGAGGCACTAACACAAGAGGTCCTCTCCCTCAAAGACTGTTATGCAGCTGGAGGACTTTGAGAATCCATCAAGACACCAGAACATACGTATCAAGGGAGTTCCACGAAATACAAAGGACAGGGATATCGCATCATAGTACAGGGACTGCTTAAGCATATTCTCCCAACTCTGTTAGAAAAAGAGATAATACTTGATCACTCGCACAGTATGGTACCCAACTGAGGGAGAGGGGACCAAACACCAGATATCTCGACATGCCTACACTACTACTAACAGAAAGAGAGATTTATGTTGGCAGTCAGAGTTATGAAACAAATTAATTTTGAAAGAAAGAGAATGGCTTTACATGGCAGGTCCCCAACCTTTTCTGTAATAGGAGCTACTAATGTTCAATGAAATTCACCCTGAACTACTAATAATATTGTTGTTGTAATAATATTGGGGTCCTTTTCATATGCGCAGCACATGTAATGCCATTCCTTTTGGTAATACTCTCGTTGTCAATATTCTCTTGCCAATAAAGTTTAATAGCGCTCCACCCATGCGCAGCCTCCCGTCCATTGAGCCACCACGCCTGCATGGAGTCAGCGTTCTAGATGTGGGCTCCTACGTGACTCACACACGCGATCATGTGCCCCTCCTTTGTCCCTTTTACATCAACAGTGACCGCGACCGCTTACTAGCCGGTTCTTGTTCCACGTAAGAGGTTGGGAAGCATCGCCGGAGGTGACAAACTTGAGTTATAACTACCGACTTACAGGCACTGTGCTTCCGTTACTAATATACGATCACCACGGTTACGTATTCTTTTCAAATCTTCTTTTTAAATATTCTTACTGCGAGTATTTCCCTACCTACTTCATCATCCCCAGCACTTCCACGTGTAACAGGATCCCTGTACCCACATACCCGTAAAGATAAAGTGAGCGGCGCTCTTCTTTGTTCTATGTTGTTTGTCTCGTTGGTCTTTGCACATGAAGAATGGATTCCAACACATATATCACTCGCTATCTCTCTGAAACCATTTCATCTTAATTTAAAAGTATACCCACACAGGATGTGCCATAGTTATCTTTCTAGGCACCATAAGAGCATTTTACTAGCAGTTGATAAAAGTCCACCATGGCACATTGTATCCACGCAAGGTCTTTTTCAGCGTCTTCTTGCATGCTACACCTGATCCTGACATGCATGTTATATGAAAGAAGCAGGCATTTCCACCTGGAAATTGTTCGCTCACCACAGGCACAATATGAGCGATTCTGATTATGATGATAATATATGCTTTGCATTAAACTGTTTTCTTTTCAAATACTTTACGAAGAGGATCTGTGAGTATATTGATCCACCACATACACAACGTGGCCACCCATTCCTTTTTTGGCCACGCACACCATTGGTCCTGAAGAAAGCCTCAAGACTAACGTAGAAGGCTGAAAGTAGTAGATCTACACCTCTTGAGTGAGATATAGAGGGACAATTTTTCCTCAACTATATCCTGCCTATGTTTTTACCCATGCCATAGGACCCTTCAATTAAAACTTTTAAAAGGGCATTTCCTATAGGCATTTTTACCTCATCATGCACAGTGTTTCCTCCACCACTTTTGGTGCATGCAAACGTCACAGCCCTCCTAATAAATAAATACGTCTATTGAATTTAGTTGTAATGGTGCCTGTGCAAAATGTTTTGATGGAAGACCCAACTAATACAATTTCGATGATGTGGTCAGACAAAAGCTTCAGTCAGTCAATTTGACTTGGTTGGCTTTTGTCAAGCTTGTAAACCTACTGTGGATGCACCTTCATTGGCCTGCTGCTTTTGTGTGCTTACGAAGCACAATCCATAATGAAATCATACCAGGCCCTATCATGTGTTGGGATTCTACACCTAGCAAAGATTTTGGACCTTCTAGGTGGTTGGGAGCAGAACAAAGTTGAGGCTCATCTATCAGATTATAGATATCTAAAGATCAATCATTTGTCACTTGGAACAACATACTAGAGCCAAGAAGGCTGAGAGTTGCTGTATTCCTAACGTTTTCCTCATCCTAAGAACACAACCTTAAGAAGTGTAATCTTGATCAGATTACTGGCAGAGAACAGAGCTGTTCTGTGCTGATGTTTGCTCAACTAGCTAGCTTTCCAGGTTCTTAGTTGTCTGCAGTCCTGAGAAATGTTTCAGACCTGTCTCTTGCTGTTGAAGGCCGCTGTACTTTGATGATTGGTGAAAGGATGTTGTCCAAGTCAATCTCTCCTCTGATGTGCTCATTTTTGTAGTCTTATACAGAGCATGTCTGGAGATGGGATGACCTCCAGGTGTCTGGCATTCCCTAATTCGGAGAAAAGGGATCCAGAATGTATGGACTTTGCATGCAGATGCATGGAGGTGATTACTTATGCACAGGTTAGTGATTTATGAGTGGCAAAAACATGAGACCAAAGACGCTCCAATACCTCATCAGAACAACACTTTTGGGCCTCTTTTAGGCTCCACAGAGTTTGACACAGTAATTTTAGGCCCCAGTGTTAAAAAAAATAGGGGCGTTGTTAGAAATGGGATCTTGCGCCAAAGCCAAGCAGAGACCACCACTCTAGTCAGGGCAAGGGAGTTACATACCAAAGATAACCCCTGCTCACCCCCTTATTAGCTTGGCACGAGCAGTCAGGCTTATCCCGGTGGTGATGTGTAAAGCATTTGCACAACACACACAGCAACAACATACTAGGCACACCACAATAGGAACTCCACACAAGGTTATATATAAAAATAGCCTTTGTATTATCATAAAACACATTAGATGGTAATCACACAATGTACACTGTGCCAACTGGCACTGGCCAATATTTACAGGGGATTATTTACACATGACAGGGCCACATAGGCCACTGTAAGAATCATCACTTGGTAAAGATAGAAAAAGTAAGAACATATCATAAACGTAGACCACAACAAGTAATTACTGGCAAACACTATACTCAGCATCATCCTGTAATATAAATCATATTACACACAGTATCACATCAGGCGAGAAATATATTCTGCGCCAACCTCATAAGCCTAAACATAGTAGACCATAACCTACTAAACATAACTCGCATTAGGAAATAAACTTACTAGCATAAACCACAGTAGGGAATAACTCACACCTAAACCACAGTAGAGCATAAATTAAAACATAACAGTATGCAAAACCTCACAATCATAAACACATCTAGAAGCATAAATCAGGGTGCATAAAACATACTATATGAATTGCATTTCCTCGCACCTACATAAATCACATTAGGGCCAGGCACCCTACAAACCTAATAGTCCCCTTGGCCAACTGGCCGTCTCTAAGGGGTTCAAATGTCCTATGTCCAAAAGTCAGGGCTGCTGCCTATGCAGCAAAAGTCAAGGGTGCGCCCTGTGCAAACCTAAACGTTGCAGCTGGCACTAAGTGCTGCACAGCTGTGAATGACAGGGGTTAAGGAGTGCATCTCACTCCTAGCTTAGAAGACATGTCCCCAACAAAGAATAACCTAAACAGTGCAGCTGCCCACTACTTGCTGGGCAGCTGGAAATATTAAAATGTGGCATGGGCTCTCAGTAGCCCTTAAAACAAAGTGCCACCTTCGCTGGAGCCACACGGGGCTCTGAAAACAAATAGCCAAACAATGGAGCCACACGGGGCTCTGTAAATAATGGGGCCAAACATTGGAGCCACACGGGCTGGGTAAATAGTTAAAGCCCCCATAGCGTTGCAGCTGACCCCTTCAAAGTGGGGCAGCTGGAGAACAATGGCCAATATGGGGCAGCACGGGCCCATGGGCCCTCGGGCCCCCCACTTGGGCCCTTTAAACAAATATGGTCATGTTGGAGAGGCCCGCTGCCAAAACGGGGACGCTCAGGATCTGTGCCCCAAACAGGCACCACACGCTCCCGCCATCCCCACTCACCGGGCTATGCAGGGGCTCCTCACTTTGGATGTGGCGGGGGCAGGCACCGGCAATGTGCCTCACGCCCCGTCCGCGGAAATCATTCTGCCGCGCTTGCGGGGCTCTCTCCATTCATGGGAGCCCTGCGTCACCAGGCGCCAGGCTTCACCCGGTCCTCCCCCGTCTTGGGACTGGGACTTTAATATGGAGCCAGCGAGGCTCCAGGCTGCCTCCTTCTTGCGGCCGCGATTGCGGGGCTCCAGACGTCGCCTCAGGATGCCGGGGCGTGCGCTAGACTTTCTCCTTGAAACCGGAAGTCCCACCCACTGCCAGGCACTTTGTTGCCTGACTTACGTTTTTGCCGTGACTCGGGCCGCAGCGGTGATTTCGTCTCGGCAGCAAGAGGTGTAGGCTCCCTCGAGAATTAGAAGACAAAGCAGGCTGGGCTCCTGCTCTAAAAATATAAAAATAAGCGGGGTGGGCTCCCGTCATTAAGGCATAACGGGGGGGGGGGGATCCCGACGCTGGGGATTCCCTCCCAGCATGATCTCAGCCCAGCGCTGCAAGTGGGTAAAGAAGCACTCCTCCTAAAAATAAAGTGGCAAATTAAGACAAAACGCTCCCAGGCGCTAGGGGCAAAAGCATAAAGTCCTGTTTGGGGAAGAGTAAGTCCTCTGGCATCAAGAAAAGCAAAGAGGATCCCAATAGTCCTTTAGGAATCCAGGGGCAATGCAGGGCGCAGGGGCCAGCACACAGGGCCCTCCAGCGGAGAGGCAGCCCCCATGGTGGTCCCTCCTGGGCCCCACCAGCAGCAAGCCCCCCTCCGTAAAGAACAGAACAGGAACTGAACAACTTCATGGGGTCACACCCCCTATATTTATACAACATTTCCCTTTGTTTAACAGTGCAGGGCATGGGAAAACCAGATACAACTGGTTCAGGAGCACTTTGTGTACATGACTCCTTCCTTCTTTTCACAGGACAGGCCAGGGACATCAGACGCACCACAGGAGGTGGAGCCAGCATTTTGGAGGGAAGGCACAGGCCTATTCCGGTCCCAGGTGCAACTCCTCCCTCCCATCTACATGCAGATCTCCCTATTCCCACTGGTCAGACTCATCCTGGCTCCTGGAGCCACCCACATCATCCAGCACCTGTCACTCACAAGCCAGACATGCAAATCACAGCATGCAGGCAGGCACACAGCACACAGAAATGTCAACTTCTAAAAGTGGCATTTCTAAAATAACCACAATAAATCTGTGCACACTATTGTGCTGCGTTTATTCACACGATTTCAGAAATACCAGAGTTGACCACACAGCTCGTCTCATAGCAGGAATTACCACTGACCAGGGAATCCCCATGCATTCCTATGGGAGGGCAGGCCAACCTCCCAAATGTACCGCAGTGAATGCATGAACTTTACACTGGGCCACAGTGCGAAAGTGCGCAGAGGTCTAAAATCACTACCTTCATGTCAGAGCTTAAGGCAAAAAGTTCAGGGGTGAACCTGCCAAAAAAGGCCAGGTCCAACAGGCGTCAGTCACTTGGAGGTAGGGGGAACTCCTTAGAAATTAGGACATGCAGAGGAATCTGTAACACTGCATCTGATTCTCCTTCTCTATGAAGTTACTGTGGATATCACAATGCTGGTGGGGCTGATAACTCTTTGTATTATCCCAAACACCTGATATACCGCCATAAATAAATTGTTGTCCATAGATTTTCATTTTTGATTTGTGTTTTTGGATCATTAGAGAAGTAATTTAGCTTGGGTTGACACTGCTGATCTAGGCCGAATGTTTCTAGATGACATTTTTAAAAATGGTGGATGTGTTGCAGTGAGGATGTAATATTTCAGGAACCATGAGACCTATATACTTCATTTTGATGTCAAAACATAGGTTTTGGGGATCAAGTAGTATTATAGAGAGAGAAAATACCTCCTCAGAGTAACCCTTCCGCCATTTTCCAAAATTGCAGCTATATTAGAGGAGGTAAAGACATATAAAGAAATGAAACAAATCTTAATGTTTTTTAATCATTTTATGTGTACACCAAATAATGTTTATAATCTTAATATGAAACATAATAATGTTTATCACACTTGTTTTAGAAACACATGTTCATAGTTCTCTTTATTTATTTGTTTCAGCAGTCACCCCTGGTACATTTGCAGAATGTCGAACATTTGAGAAGAGTATTTAGACATGGACATCTTGTTGTAGCACAGAGTTTGCAAGTAAATGTATGTGTAAGTTCGGGGGGTAGAGGCTTTAGAAATTTCGCAGGTTTTAGCACCACATCAATATCTTCCCAAAATCCACACTGATCTTTCTCTACATAAGCATGATCCAAAACCTTTACATAGCTTCGATCAAGTAAAATGCTCTTTTAATGTGTCCACGCACAGAATATGATGTTGGGGGAAGGTCACTTAGCGGGACTAATCTCTTGAACTCACTGTAGAGAAGATCATCAAATGTGTGACAGTCAAAACTCCTTTTTCACACACGTACAAGGTATTTTTCTAAGTGGGAGGTTTACAAGTAAGTGACACATCCGTAGAGATGCGTAACTTTCCCTGCCTCACCCTGAGAGAACCTTGAGCCACCATGGATGCGCCGTATTTACAGTACGCCGCACCATGGTGCAAGGATTGACAGATGTCAGAAATTCTGACTCATCTGTTGCCGCAAAAGTCACGTATTGCTGGAGTTGTGTCGCAAGCACAACGCAACTCCAGCAATGCATGGAGAGGCCCATCCTCATTGTGCTGAGTCACTCCTTATGCCTGCTCCAAGCAGGCGCAAGGTTTTGACGCAGTGGCGTCCTAGAAGTGGGCCGTGAAATCTTGCAGATTTCACTGCATCACTTCTAGGAGTCTTTTTTGCGTGGGAACGCCCACCCTGCATACATTATACCTGACAGAGGTATGATTTGACACAGGGCCTTACAACGTCATGCATCTTCCTATATGCGTCGCGTTGTAAATGGGCCGCATTTTGACGCCGTCGCTGCGTCACAAAAAGTGACGCAACAGCAGCGCAAAAATTACACAAGGGGCTTGTAAATCTGCCCCTAAGTCTTTAAAGTCACATTCTTCTTCTGTCTTAGCAAATCCTTTTACAGACTTCACAGGTTCATCAGTTAAAGCTCCAAGCTTTGCTCCAGTTTTGCTCATAGTGTCATCAGCCAAAAGAATATGCGTCTTGATAAGAAAACTGGGCATCTCTGGGTCATGTTTCTTGTTCAGAATATGAAGCAGGATTAAGTGTCTTTTCTTGTCTGTTCCATTATGTATCCATAACTCAGACAGTCCTTGACTTATGAACATTGCAACAAATCTAAGTAGCACAATAATAACATCTATATCATTTAACAGTACAATGATTCGATTGGAACCATTTCGAACTGCCCACTCAACATGGGGCAGAACACGAAGGTCAGCTTCCTCCAATTTGCTGTTAAGTTCTTCAACACTATTGCCGTACCTTTTGAATATATCTCTGCAGGCATTCCACTTGCAATCATTGGAAATTCAGTGTTCACTGAAGCATACTCAATGTTTTTGCGAGTTAACATCTGTAAGTTCATCTTGTTCGATGTTGATCACAAGAATTTATCAAGTTGCCCAGGTATAGGGGCCAAATGTTTGATGCAGGCAAGGTATTCTTCAACTTGTAGACATTAGTCTAAATCTCTCACATTCTTTGACAGATAACTGTCAAAGACAATGTGCAGTTCTTGCAAGGTGCACACTGATTTTGATATCCGTAGAACAGTCTGAGCGACCTCTCCGAAGTTTTGAAAGGATGAAATCTTGACCATTCGCAGATGTGACATATAGTCCAAAACAACAGCAGTTATCAATGAGGATACCTTTTCGAACTGAAATTCTTCAGCTGACATTTTTTCCAAGCTCTTGTATGAGTTGGTGCTTTAATGGTTTGGTTTCAGCATCTCCATCAAATAATGCGTTGGTTGAAAGAAGACCATGTAACAGACTGCCCTTGATAAATTCCCCCGTCTCTTTTGCTACATCTATATCTCTATGTGCTTGTGAAAATTGTTTCTTTTAACCTGTTTTGTAGTGGCTTGTTAGACAAAACTCTCTCTATGGCAATTAATGGTGGAAGTTTAGCTTTAATGATTATGTTAAACAGTCTTTTCTCTTTCAATACAAATCTCTCCTGTTTCAGTTCTGCATATAGTGTTGATCCATGTTCTAGGAAATCTAGTAGACGTTTCTTTATATCTGTACCCACATATTGTTTGGTCACAAAGTTGTGTAGTCGCACAGGCTCAGTCATTTCATAGGGGTTTACTTGCTACTGCATGAAATGAAAAACACTTTATTAAAACATTCCCCTCTCTTTCCTACATGTTTGTGGTGAGGAGCAGTTTCGCAATGGTCCATTTATTTTGAATTTGTCTTCCCATAGCAAATAGAAAGGACTTCATGGTAGACTGGCTGCCATTGACAACATATTCACTTTTACGTGTATGGTCAACAATTCCCTTGAAGCTTTTCTGTGATCTCTGGATCGTCTGTTCCAGTTTCATATATAGAGCCACAGCATTGAGCCTTTCCTTTCTATCTTTCACCACAAAATGTCTTTGGATGCATTTTCTGTGGAGGTATGATTTTTCCACTTCTAGCTTCTTCACTCTTTCCAGTTACCATGTCCCATTTATCAGGAAGTTTATGCAATCAAATTTGTGAAACACAGTAATCAGTGACTCCACAGTCTTCACATGCAGCTCCCATTCACCTTCCCGATCAGCGTTTATCAGGTTTTTCATAGAGCTAACACATGTAAAACATTTCCCCAGTACTTGCAAAGTTCAGATTTTTCTTCACATTCTTTGACAAACTCTACGAATTTGGTTTGCAGGTTTTCTGATATTGAACTGAGTGTATTGAACATTGCCTGACTTTGGATTATGTCTTTTGAATAAAGTGCACCCTGTGCCATGTTCACTTTTGAGATAAGATGTGCAAAACGTATTTGTCATTCTTGTTCCAGAAAGCATTCCAATGCAATGTTTCTATAGTCTCAGATATGATGAGCATACCTTGTAGCAAATGAACATAATGAGCTCCTTTCAATACTGACTGGACATTTTGTTTCCAAACAGATCAGCTGCAATAAGTGCATCATCTATGCCACATCCACTGAGATAACTTCTTGTACACCACAACACAACTTTCGTCATGTGGAAAACACCCATCATTAGATAAAGGCATCAAATTCTACTGGATTACTCATAAAAATGTCAGCTACAATATATGGAAAACACCTTCATTGCAGAAAATTGGCAGGATTGGCTGGTCTTCAAGCTGAGCATAAACATGTTTTAATTGTTTTAGAGCTGTGTATACTATTGCATAGTTTGTGACTTTAAATGGCATTACTGGTAAAAAACCAACCATCTCCGGTGGACGGTATTCTGGTAGATCAGAGCATGAATTCCAGCCCATAGAGGAGCTGGCTGTTCTTCATCCTTCAGTCTGCACCGAATAAGTGATATGATAAAATCAATTAAATCTGCTTTCCGGACTGCAGCAATAGGTAGAAGAAGATCCATGCCCTCAGACACGTTGAAACTTTCTGATAGACCCGGACATGTGGATGGATTGTAGTGAATTTGCACACGCTGGCAAGACAGCTGGGTTATAAGTTTACAGCTTTGTTTGTTTATGCCTACAGCTGACACAGCTTGTTTTCCAGCAGCTACTTCATTGGTATAGTCCTGAAAAAGCACCATGGCAGCATCATGTGCAGCAATTGTTAATCCTTTCCTGGTAAAGTGACTTGGAAGTGGTGTGCTGTGGGATTCACACGATTATAAAGCATGAGCTGCTAACAAGTTCCTGCTCCATACTATGACATTGTAACTTGTTGATACACCAATCATATTCATTGAAGTGATTGGCTCCCTACTTTTTCACCTGTCATAGATTGTGTGGGCAGTCATCATATGTAGCGGAGTTATCTTTTTGCCGTGATGTAATTCATAAAACATGATTTGGAAAAGACAGAACATTTACACAACATAAGCCTGTCAGTTCATGGCTTTGTCTTCCACTTCTTTGCTTATATCTTCAAAGCCATTATCAATGTTGTTGCCTTTTGTTCCGTACTCAAGAACTTTAGTTTGTAACAGTTTTCCTTTGCTGATATTAAACAATGATGTAGAAATGTTAAGACAACATCAGGCATTCTTGTAGACTCCCATGATTTGCAGAGCTTTGTGGCTTCACAAAATGTGTCATTAAGTCCAAAATCTATATCTTTCAGGATATTTTATTTAATGGCTCCTGCTGATTTTACTGCATCCTGTGTTCTTATTATAGCAGCAAGAACGTCAGGAGTCAAATCAGCTGAGAACACCATAGGTGGCTCATTCTTTTTGTCAAACAAAACAAAAAATGATTGTGGCATTGTGCATTCGCACCAGAAAAAGCTTAATTTCATTATTATGGAGGAATACAGTTTCATCAATGTTGACCATTAATTCTCGATCTCATTGAGTGTTAACCTGTAGCCAGCACTCAAGGGTGGCTCTAAAACTTAATGTGCTTTTTCAAAGAGAGCAAACTTAACTGAAGGCTGGTGGTTACGTTGCTGCTGGGATCTCATTGCATATTCATATTTTTGAATGTATGCATGCCACAGGGTAGGAAGGGGGAGGAGGGATAAAGTCTATGGCACATTATGGATTAAATGTTCTTCATGGAATAAAACAATATTTTGGATACTTTACAATCCACTGTGGAAGAAGTTACAATATTTCATTAGATTTGCCACTTATCATCACTTCTACCACATGCAGTCACAACTCCTTGCAGCTTCCTATTTGTGTCATTCACATGTACAATACACAAGATATAGAAAGTCTTGTCAGGCTTGTTGGTTTCTTTAACAGTAAACTGAATAATTTTGCTTCATGAAAGGTTTGATAGAACATTCTTCTAACCATGCATCAATCGAGTCTTGGGTTTTGAGGGCACTTTGATTTGATTTGATTTATGATTTATAAAGCGCGTGATTGCCCATGGGCGTCTTGGCACTCAGTAGACTTAGGGGACCAGCTAGCTTCAGAAATGTTTTTAAGCCTGCAGAGAACAGCCAGGTTTGTATCTCCTTTCTAAATGAGAGTAGCGAATGGCTGTTTTTGATTGTCGTTGGGAGGATATTCCATGTCCTAGCTGCATGCAGCAGAAAACTCCTCCCTCCCCACCGGACCTGTTTAAATCTAGGCACCTGAATCAATTTTTGATGACTGGATCTCAAGGTCCTGGTTGGCTCATACCATTTCAGATGATTTTTCAGGAACTGACAACCCATTCAATGGAGGGCTTTGTATGTTAGACACAAGGATTTGAATGTTACTCTTTTTTCAATTGGGAGCCAGTGGAGAGCTCTCAATCTATGCGCTATTGGTTCATACTTGGGAATGTCCAACACCAGCCTAGCTGCTGCATTTTGCAAACGTTGTAGTGTTGCCAGCTGCTTGACCTGGATCCCGGCATATAGTGCGTTTCCCGAGTCTAGCCCCGACAGGGCCAGTGCAGTGACCACTGTTTTGCACGACTCCTGGGGAATGAACGGTAAAAGCTTCCTGATCATTGTCAGAATGTACCAGATGGAAGAGGTTGATTTATTAGTTTGTGCCTCGTATGTCAGTTTAGTGTCCCTAGGTTTCTAACCTTATTAACTGGGGATGTACGCTGGCTCAGGCTATCAGGCCACCATTCCTGGGACCAGATTTGCATGTCTGTCCCCAGCAGCATAACGTCGCTTTTGTCCCCATTTAATTTCAGGCAATTACCCTGCCTCCATTGGAAAATTTGTTCCATGCATTTCTTAAATCTGCTGGCCGTCTCTTTGACATTGTCTGTAATTGACACCTCGATTTGTGTGTCGGTAGCATAAGAGACTGGGTGAAAGCGACAGCCCTTATTATTGTTGCAAGAGGGGCCACGTAAAGGTAAAACTTTGAATTTGTTAGACCCTTTTTAGGCATACGTGCCATCAACGGCTCGAATATGCCTGTGGTTTGACAAGTAAGTCAATTATGGAGATGAAGAATGCTCAACAAATTTAGGAGTATTTCTTTGCATCACTGTGTTTCTTAGATTGTACATGTTTGTGAATATTGGTATGGCCCAGTGCTTAGTGTTATGTGGTTGAATAATAAACTGCATGCCTGTTTCTAAATGGAGAGAATGGACTTAAGTTTTTGTTAACAACTTATTACAAATGTTTATAATGCATTTAAAGTGATAGATGCACATTACCTTGGTACATCTCAGACTCCATTGGTTTGTTGAGCAAGAATGGATAAGCATCCAGTAATGTAACAGCAGCTTGCCTGTTGTTGTAAAGTGCTGCTACGTGCAAAACGTTTTCCCCCAGTGCACCTAGGACAGAAACATACAATTTAATGTAACAGTTAGTGTGATGCACTAATAAAAATAACAAGGACTGAAGATGTTTTGTGGTGAAAAACATGGGAAGTAATTGACACAAGTAACCAGGGTAAGGTGGTTTAAGGAACCCCTTAGCGGTGAGGTGACTCCCAAGAGGTTTGCTTTTCTTACTCATTTTAGAAGTTTAGCGAGGAAAGGGTCTAGTTAAGTACAGCAGCTCACCCTGTGCACATGAATGCATAACTAACCTCATATGCATATGCAAACCTCACTGGCAAAATTGAATGTGGCTATGTGTTTACCATAACTACTGATAGGTTCAGAGAGGTTCGGGGTTCTGGGGCAGTCGTTAGTTCTGGCTGAATCCTTAGAAAATGCTGTTGTTCGTCACACATCTCTCATTCGCACCAATCCAATACACACCAATTGGATGGTGAAATTATTTCTTGCGGCAACCGACTCCGAGTACAGCGAAGTTGAGCAGACAAGGCTTACTTTAATGACCCCAATCTGAGTTCCCCTTTTAAAATAAAATAAGAACACATCTCTGATCCTCACACAAGACATTGAGGACCTGATTCTCAAAGGGGCTCTGCACTCATGGGGGAGGACCCCGAGTCATGAGGGAGTCTCCGCACTCGGGTGGAACCTCGGCAATGCGATTGCGGTGATTCCGCCCCAAGAGCGGATACTCCCTCATGACTGCGGGGCCTCCGGCATGAGTGCAGACACCCCTTGTGAATCAGGCCCTTAAACACTAACCTCATAGCGCCTACGACAGAGACACACTTTTCCATATATTGGGCTTTCAATTACTTTTGACTTCGATGCTTTCAAAGGACACCTAAAATGCAACAAAATACAACCAATCTTGAAGATGAATACACACCCCATACCAGCAGTGCATTAATTTAAAGGGAACATTTAGAAAAATGTTCCTTTTGTCTGGTGAGCACTTTTTGTGCTGGAACCTGCCAATGCCAGCAAGACACAGGCGCATATGGGACAAGCATACATTGCAGCATCTAATAAATAAAGAATGCATATATTAATATTTGCCTGGCTGTTGCTCTCACATTTACCAAAATGTAAAGATATATGTAACATTAGGCGAAACTGCAATGCCTGTTAGGCATTTGATGAAAAGTTGTTTCCAAATGGTACCTTTCCGATCCTCCGATACAAATGCTTGGCTAGGAATCTCTTAAATAGGTGTACAAATGTTATTTTTCTACATGGGAAATACCTTGCTAGAATGTCCCAAACAGCCCACCTTACTAGGAGAAGCATGTACTAACTATCCCCATGATATGGATATTCCTCATAAATGAAGTAGGGCAATTTACTGGCTCAAAGACCAGCAGATGGGAATGGCCCTGCTGTGGACAGTGCATTTTGCTACCCAATATCTCAAAGAAATTGACTAAAACACCTTGGGGCAATAGCGATAATTATCGCTATTGCTTGGTTAGCGAGGAAAAATTATCGCCGAGCTGCGGCGATTTTTATCGCAGATAAACCTTGGTATTACCAAGGTTTATCGCAAATGCGATAAAAATCGGAAATAATGCATGAATATCGCTGAAAAGTCAGCGATATTCAGGCATTACCGAGCTAATGCTCTTAGCCATGTAATCCACCTACCATTGGATAACATGGCTAAGAACTGCTCAGGGCAGGTGTTAGCTTGTAATTGATGACTGTAGTTGGTAATAGGAGATAGCGATGTTAGCGACTGTTTCCAGTCGCTAACATCTTGGCACGCCCACTTTGCATGTCATTAGTGATAAATATCACTGACATGCAAAGCGGGGCCCAAGATGGCCGCTATCTCCTACTAGCTGTCGCTAACTGGTGCTAGCGACAGCTAGGTAATAGGGAGATAATTTTATCTCCGCTTTCTTGGCTTTTAAAGCCAAAAAAGCGGAGATAATCCCCCTTGATTATATGCCCCCTTATCTTTTATAAGCAGCTATGCTGTCATACTTCAAAAGAGTGCGGTCTCCTAAATGAACCTTTCCCTACAAAGGGCCTAATTCTGATGCAGTTAGGAAAGCATTCCCACCTAGGGCCTGATTCTGATGCGGTTAGGAAGGCCTCCTAATGGTATTTGCTCCTTCCAAATCGGATCGGGAACGTGTCCTCCCATCCCTGGGCCCAATTATGATGCGGTTAGGAACATATGCTCCCATTGAAGTCAATGAGAGTTCAACCAAATCGTATCTGGAAGCATCCGGATGCATCGCACTCCGTCGGTCGGACTCTCCCGATCCGAGTGGGTCGGAAACCATTTCCAAACCGATTCGGTCGGGAAGCCTTCCAACCCGCATCAGAATCAGGCCCAAAGAGTTGTTTTGGGTCCACTCATTGATACAATGTAGACAGATGTGGTCTCAAATGGTGCATTTTACAGCACAATTTCTTTAGGAAATTGATTTAGTCAAATGTCATAGATACGTCTGTGTATGCAGATTTACATTGTCTTCAGGCTCTTTTTATTTTCCACTCTGTCCTCTAAGCACGTTTGCTAGAATTAGTCATATAACAGGAACAGATGGAGAACTATACGAAATGGAAGTTACAAAGACATCATAACCTCAGCAGTGAGGTGACAGAGTTATCAAACAGGTTACAGAGATCTTCAAGGTTCAGACAGCAGACATATCCATTAGGATATACCCACCTTACAGCCCTAGGCATTGAGTAGCAGTTATGTAACATTATAAAAATAATTAAAAACTATACAGCAGCAGAGCCCTCCAATTTCCGAGACCCAATAGTTAACTCAATCAACGTTTTCTAGGTAGAGCCTACCAGACAGTGCAAGCTGTCTAGCAGCAAAATAATTATTGTGGGCGTACCAAGAACATGGGGGGCGGGGTTTGATCCCACTCATTGCTTACCATTGGCTGTCATTACTATCACTCTCATTTGCCTGTTTCCTTTTCGATGAAGTGACTTGTCATGCTATGGCTGTCCTTCAAACTGGAGCCTTTTCAAGCCCTTCAATTGGTCACCTTTAGAGAAACACCTTTTTCTTTTGTCTTTAGCACTCCACAGCGCGCATGTGTGTTTCCAGATTTCTCCTTAATGTGCTCCTGTCCCCCACCTCTGCGCTCCATGTTGCTCTCTCTCTCTTTTGCCTGTGTGTACCCCCACTGCCCTCCATGATCCATTACTCGTGCTCTTCTGTTGCTTTTGTCACCAGTTCCACGCTCTACTCTCTCCCACCCATTTGCATCCCTCCCATACTCCACGTTGTTGTCTGTCACCCGTTTGATCTTCTCCTCCCCCCAACTGCACCCTACATGTTGCTGCCCTCTATCTGCATCCCCTGTGTTACTTCCGCCTCCTCAACCCCGTGTTTCTTCTGCCCCATTTATACTTTATGTTGATTTCACTTCCTGAAGCCCTAGGTTGTGTCTGCCCATTATATTACTCCCACATACGCAACTTAAAAAACAAAAACATATTTGTGCTTTTTCCTTTTCATTTACCATCCTCCTCTTATCAGTACATTAAAAAGAAAAAAGCGCCTCCTTTATTGGATAGACATGAGCATGCATGGTGCACATGCCTACAAAATGATGATCATAGGTTTTTTAAATTTCTATTTTTGAGGATGCTGTGCATTATTTCTAAAAACCATTGGTAAACCAAAAATGTCCCAAAGGCAAGACCTATTGGCTTTGCCAGCACATATTTTTGGATAATGCTATTTGTAGTTTTGCATTTATAAATGGACAAATAATTACAACAATACCAGAATGCTAGGCTGGATGACCCTCCAATGCTTGCACCTTGGAACTTTGAAAGAGCAGAATCAATAGACATGATGAAATGATTCAATGTGAGTCATAAAAAGGCTACCAGAACCATATATTCTGTCTGGTGTGAGGGAAATGTTGTCATAACACTAGAAATAACTATCCAAAACTGAGCATGAATTATCACTCAAATGACATCTTAAATATATTTTGGAAAATTAATTTCTGTTGACACCAAACACCAGCTGGTCATTTCTGGAAAACACGCTGTCCACAGACTAAAGATTCTCATTAACTGAAAGGTATACTCCTTGTCACGAAATAGGTGTTGTTATTTCTGGTCCGTTTTATTTGACAACTGTACACTTTCTTTAATCAGACAATATTTTAACATGATTTTATCTTATCATTTTATTACAGTGTTTGTTGTACATGAAACCATGATATTCAATTCCCTATGAGTCCATGCTTTCCTTTCATCTCACCATTTAACTTGCAACTTGTAGAATGTAAAAAATGGAACATATGAAGGCTTTTTGGTCCATCGGTACTTCTGAAATTCTCTTAAAATGTTTCTTCAAATACACACAATAACATCACAAACCTCGAAAATTGATTCATACTGTTGTGTAAGAAAGCAACATTTTTTACTCGAGATTCGGTAAAGGGGTTTAACACCTTTTTTTGACCATGAGATGTTTGATCATGACTCTCAACGCTACACAGAGTCTAAAGGTGATAATGAGCATGACATATTTTTGGCCAGTGCCCCTGAGCCATGACTCACCTTCAGCAGTCCTACAGTGTTATTCACTAGTCCATTGCATTTTGGGAACCTGTACTTGTAATTAACACTATGGGGCATATTTATTAAAACTCATGCCGCGCAGCAAGCAACCTTTAACATTATATGGCACATTCCTGTCCTTTCCTTGTGCTGTTGCACAATGTGTTGCCTATCACCAGTGCAGGCACCCTTGCACAACCTGCGTTGTAGGGGTGAGTGCTTTTGTGCAGTAAGGGACACCTTCCTGCACAAAAACAATCCCCTGAGACATGTTCCTATTTCTATGTGTGCTGCAGAGTGCAGAATGCAGCACATATAGAAAGAGGAAACAACAAGGTGAAATAATGATTTTTCTCCTCGTTACAGCTCCCTTGGGGAGGCATAGCATTTTGCACATTCCCAGGTCTACCACTAGTGGTAAATCTGGAAATGTGCCGAAATCCATGGGTGGATGTGTGGGAACACCCACGCTCCACCCATTGAACTCATCCCTGCGGTAGAGAAGTGCAACTCAGCGATTTGCCCTGTGTTGTTTTACTCAAGATTTATCAAGCCCTTCAAGACTAGGCATGGCGGCCATGCGTGGCTTGATAAATCTAATTTAGTAGTTGCATCACCCTTGCGTCCCCTTGCAAGGCACAAGGGCGATGCAACTCGTCGGTAAATATGCCCCTCCAGTATCATGCAAAGTGATATCGCCCAAAATGCCAGGACTGGCTAAATGTTCTGAAATGATATTGAGCATTTTAACAGCTATGAATAATTGGTAGTCAGGTACAATTATCTTGGTAGAATAAACAATCATTAAGGGGGTGATTTCGTTTTGGTAAAATCCCATACGAATAGCCGTAGGGAGCATTTTTCCCGTACGAATCGTATCCTCGAACGTCCCTGTACATACGATGTAGTACGATGCGTACCCAAAGCAGTTCTCAGTCCAAATCGTACCAAACCCCGTACGGATCGAAGAATAATTTTCCGACCCAGCAAGTACGATACGTCCAGTCAACACTCCGTAAGACTTTTTTTTTACAAGATCTCAAAACGTCCGGAAAAGCAGAATTCGACTCGAAATGTGTGCAAAACGGACCCCCCGGTACGGTTCGTAAACCCCATGATCGTAAGTGTATGAACCGTACCCCTACGATCATGGGGTGTACGAACCGTACCCTATGTGACTGTGTGGCTCTCCGTACGAATTGCTCATACGCGACGTTTAACGTACGAATCGTCGTACTCATTCCCTGGTCTGGATCGTACTTGTCGGGTCGTACGGCGTGTTTACGATTGGTATGGTTCACTTTCAGGGTCCGTATCGTACGGATTTTCCCTTGCTTTTTGTACGGTTCACAACGATTCGGACGTATTTTTTTACTACGGATCATACTATGCGATTCGGATGGATTGGTACGATTCGTACGGCTACGAATTCGAATCGTCGTACGGATTTGTTTCCCGAATCGGAATCGACCCCCTTGTGTTTACTACAGGACACCCTTATTCAACTCCCTCTCAAATGAGTCTGTCAAACTATTGCCTCCTTCTGTCCTTTGTACATGAGATAAAAACTATTTGTTCTGTAGCTCCAATTTATGTAATTCAATTTCCACATACTCCAATATAATTCAGGTTCCTGGTTGAGGATGTAAAGAAGGTCAAATAAATAAATGAAGATGCAAATGTCTGTCAATCAGAAAACAAATATGTGGCAGATTTCTTATCTTGTAGTGTACTTCACTAGACATGCCATTACAAAATACATTTCTTAAAACAATTATAACTTTGATTTGGAAGATTTGTTTTGGATTCAATTTACTGTAATCCTTGAACAGCCTAGCAGAAAAAAATGACGAAGTTTGAAGCATCAAAAGCAGCCCAGTGGCACTCATGCGAGCCACAAAAGCACTACAAATGTATTTATTTGTTACCATATAAAATAACATTTGGACTTTTTGCTTATCCTGTGGCCCAAGAGGAATCTACTGGGCATGATGATGATCTTGGCATGCATCAACCGGAATAGTTCGACTGCATCTTTTTAGTGAATTTACCTTGCACTTTTATTCTCATGATTCAATTGTGGGTTTGATACAAGTCACTTATGTAAAGTGCATTACCGAAAGACTTTATTTTCATCAATAATTGGTCAGTGATAAATTAATAAAGAATATTGTTTTCAATTTAAGGGAATAATTGTTGAAGTAATCTCTGTTTGTGTGCTGATTTACCAATGTGCAAACATTTTGCAAAAAAAATCTCTATATTATGCTTACCTTTTATAGATGGATCAACATCTTCTCCAATTAATTTCTTCAAAAGATTAACATCATTTTCTTTTGCTGCCTTAAGTAAAAGACATCCTGCTCTAGTAAAAACAAAAATTGAATTATTGCCAATGGGCATGTGAAAGAACGTTGCACAGAAAAAAACATCAAGGATCATCAAGGCTCACAATGTACCTCTTCAGATTG
Source organism: Lissotriton vulgaris (assembly GCF_964263255.1). NCBI lineage: Eukaryota > Metazoa > Chordata > Amphibia > Caudata > Salamandridae > Lissotriton > Lissotriton vulgaris. The sequence continues at coordinate 1,009,848,601 of NC_141699.1, read as the reverse complement.
TTGTACTAATTAAATACCAATTAGTATTCCTAGCTCACTCCTGTATTCCAAGGGCCCGATTAACAAAGATTTAACTCTCAGTAGCAGTGGCTTACTCTTCTAATACTCACAGATTATGCCTGCATTTCTGGAGTAAGCCAGTTAGTACCTTGTTGTACTCCGATCTTACTCCTGAATTTCAAGAGTAAGTCAGGAGCACACCACAATCTCTGTGAATCGGGCCCCAAGAATACACCAGGAGGACTCCTGGTTTAATCAGTGCTTACCAGAGTGTTCAGATAAAATATCGGGTCAATAATATCGACTGACACAAATATCGAGTTGGAAATATTGTGACACAGAAATATCGTCAGCAAGAACATTGTGGACAAAAATATCAATTTTTAAGGGAAGTAATATCGATGTTAAAAATATTGTTGTTAATATCAATATTAATTATTTTGGTGTATTTTAATATATATGTTAATTGTATATGTCTTAAAATGTTTGTTTAAATATTGTTAGTTTTTTAGTATGGTTTGAATATTAATAGTAGTTTTTACATTGAGGGGCCGATTACAATGTCGGTAAACGGGGCCGACCAATCTCTAGTCGGCAGATCCAACCGATGGTTAGGATACGACCGAACACTGTCCAGTCGCATTCCGACATTTCCCTATGGGAGCATGTGTTACGGCCGTAAACCGTCCGTAGTACATGCCAGCCACGGCCGGTAGTAGGTGTAACTGCAGGGCGGTGACGTGGGGAGGGGGAGGGACAGGGTGGGGGGTAGTAATGTATGGATTATGGACTTTAACAGGTAAGTAAACATATAAATAAATAAAACGAATTTCGTTGTGTGCACTGCATCACCAAATGCGATACATGGTACATGCTCCCATAGGGAAATGGGAGGTAGTGTTAATCCTTGCCACGGGGTGCAGGTATTAACAGGGGGGCACCATAGATGCCCTATCGGAGGCCGTGCACACAAGGTGGCACTGCTAAGGTCCCCCAAACACGTTTTCCGACAGGGTTTCCATGCCAGAAAGGCCAGCATGGAAACCCTGCTGGAAACCGTACATCATAATCTCAAGGGTGGTAAGGCCGTCCTTTGGAATTACGGGCTGGCCTCCGACTGGCCGATGGGCCCCTTGAGCCCGTTTGAAGCCAGCCGGAATGACCGGCAGGTTTCAATTCCGACGGGCTGATTCATAATCAGCCCGTCGGAATTGAAACCGACAGAGTCTTTCAGACCGCCATCGTAATAAGCTCCATAATGTTACAGTTTTTTGTTATTTTTAGTACTGTAGCAGGTTGTGGGCTTAATGGGGGAATAGGGTGGGAAGTAAATTATTTAAAAATAGTTAATACATGTTTTTAGCTAATATTATTTATTTAACTGATAATTATTTATATTAATTGTATAATTAATATTTTTTTTAGTTCAGTTTTAGGTGTGGGTTGTAGGGTTTGCAGGGGGTATAGGGTGGGAAGTAAATTAATTATAAATAATTAAGAAAAATTTCAAAATAATATCAACTATTTAATTGATAATTGTCTACGTTAATGGTATAACTAATATTGTTTGCTATTAAATTATAGGGTTGTTGGTTTTATAGGGGTATAGGGTGGGAAGAAATTTACTTTTTAATTTATGTAAACTTAATTTGTAAATATGTATAATTATTTTATTAATAATTACTCATGTTAATTATATATTTTTTTAATTACATTACATTTAACGTGCGGGTTGTAAATTTTGTATGGTTATAGGGTGGGTAGTAAATTAATTATCATTATTTAAAATGTATGTATCATTATAACTAATTATTTAAATGATTATTCTTTATGTAAATTGTGTGATATATATATATATATTTTGGGATGTTTTGTGGTTTATGTATGGGCAAAGGATGTGTTGGAAATTATAATATATGATAAGTATTGTTTATTTTTTATTAATTGTTTAAATGATAATTATGCAAATATGTAATTAATTATCTTTTTAGGTTATATGTGTGAGTTTGTATTTGTAGGGTTAAAGGTTGGGTAGTTAATTGAATATAATTAATTGTTTTCTTAGCAAATTAGTAATATTAATTGTTTAATTGAATATTAAATATGTAAATTCTCTGTTTTTTTTTATTTATATATTAGGTGTGGGTTATATGTTTTGTATGGATAAATGGTGGAAAGATAATTAAATGTAATTGTTTTATTAGTAGTTAATTAGTATTAATATTTTAATAGATATTTAATTATGTAAAATGTGTAAATATTATAAATGTTAAAATAAATTTTAAATGTGTGGTGTGTATCTTGTAGAGGTATAGGGTAGAAAGGTATGTAAGTAATAACAAAATTAAAAAGAGTACACTTTTTTATTGTAATTTATTATTGTATGTGTTAATTGTGTTATGCTTTTTAATTGTAAATAATGTATTTATTAGTTAGTAGTATTTTGACAATAGATTTTGGTATTTTGCTAAAACAAATATAAATGTTTTTATTTTTTGTTATTTACAATCGTTTTGAAATTAAATATTTTACTCAAAGTAAAATAGTCTGTTTCTAATGCTGCAAAGATTGCAGTGCCAGTAGTGAATGTTACCCCTCTGCAATCCAACACTTTCCCTACTGTTGCACTGAGTGGAGTGGGAATAGTAAATGTTACCCCTTCACAATCCAATACTTTCTCTACTGGTTTACTGACTGGAGGGGGTATAGTAACTTTTACCCCTCTACAATTCCACACTTTCTCTACTGTTGAACTGACTGGAGTGGGAATAGTAAATTTTACCCCTCCGCAATCCAACACCTTCCCTATTGTTGCACTAATTGGAGTAGGAATAGTAAATTTTACCCCTCCGCAATCCAACACTTTCCCTACCGTAGTACTGTGTGGAGTGGGAATAGTACATTTTACCCATCTGACACTTTCCCTATTGTTGCTTTGACTGTATTGGGATTTGTAAATTTTACACATCCTGAGTTCAACCCTTTTTTTACTATTTGTAAAATGTTGTAGTTTAATGTATGTTGCTTAAATTTATATTAATATGGTTTTGGTTCCTTAAAGTTATGAATGCTTTTAAAAAAAAGAAATTTGTAAATTCGAAATTTTTATTTTGTTTTAGTTTTTTATTTGTAATTAAAATGTTTTTTAAAATATTTTGTTATTGGATATATGTATATATTGATTTTTTTATATTATTACATTTATAAGTATAAGTATCAAAAATATTATATAATTTAAGAATCTTAATTTGGTAATATTTTTACATTAGATATATGCAAATACAAATATGTGTATTAATATATGTTTTTTTATTTTTGAAATAATAATTGTTATATTTTTTTTAAAAATTGATGAAATATATTTTCTTTGGGTTATATTAGTATTAATGTTTAATTTAATTAATGTTTATCACATAAATTTATATATACTTAAAAATCAATTACTTTTTAGTAGATTCTTACTATAGTCCTGCAGCTACTCACTCTAATAGAGGGAATGCAAAAGGGGGTACTGCCATCTTATTGTCTACTGATTTCCCAAATTGTGTACTGTACAAATTGGCTTAAATGTTTAAGGATTTTTTTCCCCAGTGATAAATGAAAATCAAGGACACTCCCTCTATTATTTAATGCTTATATTTCCTGAGTATACAAAATAGTTATATTCTTACTGATTATTTGCTTTTACAAATAAGACATAGAGAGAAGTCCTTTTGTGTTATCATCGCAGGTGACCTCAATGCCAAAATCCTGAATGCAAAAATTGGCCGGCATATAGACCTTGAGGAGAACTGTGATATGCCCAAGGTTCAGTTCCCAAGAAATAGTAGAGCTGACAAGTGTGAATCACTTCTCCTAAATGAATTGAAGACCCTAGATGCCATAATACTAAATGGTAGGGTAGACCCCTATATTCCAGCTAAAACGACAAGAAAAGGTAATCTTGGTTCTTCAATTATTGACAATGCGATTGTATCATATATGATATTTGAAACGATATCGGATCTGAGTATTACTAATACACTGTATAGTGATCATGCTTTCCTTCAAATCTACCTGGAAATACTTCTGGAAAAAACTACGGACTGGTCATTAGAAACTTGCTCCAGTCTTGTGGATATACAAAATCAAATGGAAGCCTTGTGACAACAACTTTTTTAATGATGTGGTTGAGTCTCATTTCACATGGCTTCTCAAAACATATATCATTCATGATCCTAACAGTCTGTACAAACTACGTATGATCAACTTAGATAATCATATAAAAGGCAATGAAAAAGTAGCTTTTTGCATTGAGAGAACAATAAAGGCTAAAATGGAAATCCAATTATCTGCTGAAATAAATACAGTTATTTGAAAACAGTTTTATCTTTTTCTCTCACCCACATGAAAACAATAAGGTTACTTAGAAAAAAAGGTAAAATTAATGTATTGTCATACAGGAGAAGAGATCAGGATCCGAACTGGTATTTCCTTCATTAAGGCGCTCTTACTAAAAAGCTGAAGTCCTTCTGGCGCACCGTTGCTCTCAGTTTTGGTTCTAAAAACAAATCTGCTGCAAATGAGATACCTGTCAAGATTTGGGTTGACTATATTGTGAAGCTTTATGAGACCAACAAGGATGCATGCATGTTTCAGCTTATTATCCCTTCAATAGATCACATTTCTCAGGCATGCCGTGATCAGATTACTGGCTATATATAAAGAGCCAGAGATTCAGTTATGAGGGGTCAAACGAAATTCTGATTTCTGTCCTAAAAGCATATCCAGAAATGTGGGCTAGAACTCTGGAATCTCAAATTAATTATTGGTTTGCTACTGGCTTGATCCTGAAATCTTGGAAAGGGAGCGATATCATTCAACGCTGCAAAAAGGGATTCAAAGAAATTGTGGGTTATTATCATCAAATTGCCACGTTAGATGCTGTAGGTAAGATCTTTCCTAGGAGTGTTCTGTAAAATGGAAGTTTGCGACTATGCCATGTGCAGTCACATACTAATTCGGTATGCTGAACCGCTTACCTATGGTCGGGCAGTTTGCTCACCGAAACGGTGTCAGACAGACATCGTTTTAAGGGCCAATGTTGTAAAACCCAAACAAATGGTATATGTAGCTTTTATTATCTTTTCCACTGCATTGTTATGAATGAATAGACCCACTTTATGGCAGAAATTGTTGTCATTTGTCATTCTGAACAATTTACTGCTGTTAATGTTCTCCTTGCACTCTCCAACTTGGTGTAAAGTCTTGTTGGGTGCAGTGAATATATTTCCATTCATATAGCTACACATGAAGAATTAAAACAGGGTTTTGTTCTGATACCATTGTTATTTTCACTATATTTGTTTGTTTTTCCTGATCAATTTTGTCTGTAAATAATTTCCTCCAAAACTAAATACTAAGGGGCCCATTAGGATGACTGGCGGACTTTGTCCGCCTGCCATCCCGTTGTGAAAATGGACCGCCCACCATAAGGGCAGGGGTCCCGTGGGTGCTATTAGGATGCGCCCGCCACAGTGGCGGGCGAATCCTGCATCCCTAACATTGTGGCGGGTGGTGCACTCAGCACCTCCCGCCACAATGTTAGGGAGGCATGTTGTGCACTTCCATGCACAACATGGCAGGCACCACGCGGTGCCTGCCATGTTGTGCATGGAACTGCAGGGGGGTACCATAGGTACCCCCCATGTGCACCGCCCACCCCCCAGAGTCCTTGGGGGCCCACAACGGGCCCCCCTAGCAGACTCCGCATGCCTTTCCGTGGCGGCCATGCCGCTACGGAAAGGCATTCCTCAACGTACATTGTAATATGGCTGGCGGTGTCAAACAGACACCACCACCATATTGCAGCCTTTTTTGCCCGGTCGCAAGTCGACTGGGGCGAAAATGCGGCAGACGGTCTTTCCGTCCGCCGCGGACCCCCCAGCCATAATAATATGGCGGGGGTCTTTTCAACAGGGATGGCGGGCAGATTGCACCCTCTGGGCCGGCGGGAGCAATCCGCCCGTCATCCTAATGGGGCCCTAAGGGTGCTGCTCTGGGGTAGGCGTGAGTGTGACAGGGTGGGTTTTGGGGTTTGTTTCTTTTTATTTATCTGGCTAATATTCCATATGTATTGCTCTTAAATTGTCCTATTTTGTCATTGAAATTGTCAAAGTCCTTTCTATGTACATTTTATGTGCATGAGCTGCTGGGTTACAGTGCTCTGCTATATATTTGTTATTTCGCAAATAAAGTCTGTTCTTAAAAAACTCTGCGATATATTTGTTATTTGGCAAATAAAATCTGCTCTTAAAAAAAAAAACTAAATACTAAGCATATGCACACTCTTATGAAAGCAGATGATGCAATTTTATTTGACCTGACACCATGAGGACTTCAAAGAAACACAACAATGCTATACAATTATGCAGAAAAGCATTTTTAAAGATAACTATATCAAAAACAAAAATCCTAGCTTTTGAAGGTAAAAAAAGGGGGCAGGTATATAATTGTTATAATATAGGGATGAAAGTCCTGGAGCAGGCTGACTCTCTCCAGTCATTTTATAAGTCAATGGGGAAATATATTTTTACAAATCTATGGAATTGAAATCCGCACATGTTAAGTTATACTATTGAGTCAATTTTGAATTGGTTATTTTTGAATGCATATGAAGGAAGGATCCTAAGGACATTTTGTAAACTAAGGGGCCATTTAGCATGTCGGGCGGATCGCCACCGTCCGCATATTACTATGGCGGGGGGGACCCCGGCGGATGGAAAGACTGTCTGCCGGTTTTCCGCCAGTAGGCAATCCGCCCGATTGCCTACTGTGCGGAAAAGCAGTTAATATAGTGGTGGTGTCTGGTAGACACCGCCATCCATATTAGTATGCAGGCGGAGTGTTGCCTTTCAGAAAGGCAGGCGGTTCTCACCATTGGGAGCCCGGCCCACAGGGATTCCGGTGGGTGGGGAGTGCACATGGGGGGTACCTATGGTACCCCCCTGTATTTCAATGTACAACGTGGCAGGAACCGCGCGGAGCCTGTCACGTTGTGCATTGAAAGGCACAGCTTGCTTTTGTGGCACTACGGCAGGGGGTGCTTTCAGCACCCCCCCGCCAAAATGTTACAAATGCGAAATGCGCCCGCCAGTGTGACAGGCGTATCCTAATTGTGGGTGCCGGACCACCGCAAGCTGTGTGGGCGGTCCCGTTTCCCCTGTGACCCCCCTAAGTTCTATCCTTGTACAAATGCTTAGACTGGAGCTTGGATGGACTAGCATATATGCTCAAGCTCTGGCTGATATAATTATCTGGGGATATAAACTTCAACACACAACTGTTTCAGCTTTAAGAGAAACACCCCTGGAAATATTTAGTCACTGCATTGGCTGACTATATGACCTTTAACACAAATCTAAAAGATACATTTGAGTCTTTTAACTGTAACATGGATATAAGACTTTTCCAATGTTCTTTATGTAATGTTTGGGTTTCAAACGCTTGGGGATTCTGTGTTAGCACTTCTCTGGTGTTGGGGTGGGCTGCACACAAATAAACATGCCTCCAATTTGAATTACATTACTGATTCTCTTGACATCATTTTATTGGCTGTTACAGAAAGGTTGGTGACCAGTGTGCCAAGTTATAATTGTCCTGCACGTTGTTTTTCATTTTCTGAAGATATACACTGAAGTGAAGGTTTCTCCTCAGAAAATAACAAAAATGATTACTGTGATAAGGTGGGGATATTTTTTTAATTTTCCAGTCCAGGACTACTGTTGGGACATGTTGGATCTGGACTGGTAAAAATCAGACATAAATCCCATTGAAGGGGTCATCCCAAATAGGGTGGCCCTTTCTTTTTTTTTAAGTTTGAATTTATTGAAGAGTAAAAGAACAGAAACAGGAATGAAGAAACAGACAATATATAAGTCATCAAGTTATACAATAATGAGGAAAATGATGGAGTTATAAATACAAAATATAAATAGGCAAAAAATAAATGTAATCGAAATCATATATGTAGAGAGACAAAGCAAGCATGGTAAATTTACAAAACAGAATAAATTAAACAGTATAGTAGAAATAACGATAAATACCATTAGCAGTTGATATTGAGAAAAAGGCAATAGGGGAATCAAGGTGGTTTTCGTACTTCAACAGAATTAACATCATGGGTAGTGACTGAGGGGGCAGATGAGGAAAGATTGGAAAGGGGCGACCACTCGGTCCCCCCGAACGTATGGTAGGGGGCCCGGATCCCCCCGGGAGACCATTTTGGGCGGGGGGCGTGTCTCGGCTGGTATGCCCGAAGCGGCGTAGCCGGGGAGCGCCTTTTTCCCGCCCAAGGAGGGTTGTCCTAGACACCTACACCGTTGGCCACGCCCCGTAGGCGTACCAGAGGAGGGTACACGCCCTCCCGAAGAGGAATAAAAGGAGCAACAATCCAAAGAAGCATCCTCTTGTTCCTGTGCTTGGAAGCTGCACCGTCTCGTTGCACGTGAGCCCTCGACGGAACAAGGAGCAATTTTTGAGAATTTGTAATTCTTGTGTTTCTCTTTCAGCGACTCCTACCTCGGATCCAGGACCTCGTACGCAACAAGGATCGAATATCCGACAACGATGCCTGGCAAGAAGCCCGGAAAGAAGGCAGGGACTGACCAGATGCTCCGCATGTTAATGAAGGAAATGGCGAGCATGAAAAAACAGATGGCGGCAATGAACAACTCGGGCAGACCGAAGAAGGTAATCGGCCCAGCATTGCCGGGAGTAGTCCCCGCTGGGAGAGGTAGAAGGGCCAGGAACAGGGCGGCAGGGGGGGAGGCCCCAGTTCCCGAGTCACCCCCGGCAAGCCCGGTTAGTCCAGGGGAGACCCCGGTTCCGATCCCCGACGCAGGCCAACCGATTCCGGTTGTAGTGACGCCCACTAACGAGGAGGATATGCCTCCGGAGCTGGCCGCCCAATTAGCCGCATGGCTCGGCAAAAATACCGGCGGTGCTACGGCACCAGGAGACACGGCCGAAGAGGCCAGATTACTAATGAAGCAGTTGCGGCAATCGAGAGATGCTGCGAAGGCGAATCTCCCTGTTGTCCCCCCACAGGTTCCCTCGGAACGACCGGTGTCCGGCGTTGGAAAGACAGCGGGACCAGCTACGGATTCGGGTAAGCAGCCATTGCCAATGGCGAGGGAGGGAGCGATACCCTCAAGAAGGGAAAAGGTGGTCCAACATATTCCGCTGGCCACGAAAGAGTTGATTTGGGCTGATAAATATGTAAATATGTTTTCTCTGTTGACTGACCACCACGAGGTGGAGTATGTTAAAAGTCAGAAAGATGTGTGGCACCCGAATGTGTGGCGTGCAAAAATGGCGGGATTCAGGGTGGATGAGACGATCTCAAATTGGGCCAGGGCATTTGCGATGTTTACCGCTATCATGGGGGAACGTAAGCCCGAAGTGTTGACTGAATTGGCCTGTTATCAGACGCGTATAATGGATTTCTATGAATCATATGAAGGCAATGAATGGTTGGGTTATGATAGTAAGTTTCGTAAGGCCAAGGAGCACGATTCATCTCTGACGTGGGATTGTCTCGACTCCATCTCTTGGCAGAAGCAGCTCCTGCCGGGCCCGACCAAGTCGTCTTCGCTTGGCGGGAATGGGTCGGCGCCCTCCCGCCAACATTCGGCGGCGCCCTTTCGAGCAGGCGCCAATGGTGACCACCAACCAAGGAATGGTGGGAACGGAGGTAAAAAAGGGGTTTGTTGGAACTTTAACAGAGGCAGGTGCACGAGGCCACAAGGGACATGTAAGTTCAGGCATGAGTGTGCAGGGTGCGGACACTCTTCGCACCCTGAGAGTTCGTGCAGAGCCAAGAATGGTGATACAGGGGGTAGAGGAGGGACCAAACAGGTCTAATGTCGACCATGAGGTACCGCTACCTACCCCTGTAGATATCATGGCAATGATCCCCTGGCTAAATGAATACCCTGACCATGTCTCCGCTGGGGTGTTGCGGGATGGCTTCTCGTATGGTTTCCACATCCCGGCGGGGGATTTTCGGGGGGAATCACTATGTAAAAACCAACTGTCGGTACAGCAGAATACGGCAGTGGTGGAAAGTAAGATTGCAAAAGAGGTTGCCCGGGGCCGGGTTGCTGGCCCATATAGGCACCCGCCAGTCCCTAATTTCGTTTGTTCACCATTGGGAGTAGTCCCCAAGAAGGACCCAGGTGAGTTTCGGTTAATTCATAATCTGTCAGCCCCAAGGGGTCTTTCGGTGAACGATGCGATCGGTCCAGGACTTTGTTCGGTGCGGTACGCATCCTTCGATGAGGCCGTCGCCATGTTGAATCGCCTGGGGCCCGGAGCGCTGATGGCTAAATCGGATATTGAGTCAGCGTTCCGGTTGCTCCCGGTACACCCACAGGATCAGCGTCTGTTAGGCTTTGTGTTTCAGGGACGTTACTACATGGATAAATGTATGCCAATGGGTTGTTCTATTTCTTGTGCCTATTTTGAGAAATTCAGTTGTTTTCTGCAATGGGCGTTCACCAAAGCCACTGGCCATACCCAGGTTATGCATTACCTAGACGATTTTTTGTTCCTGGGGGGCTGCTGGCGACACACAATGTGCGCTGGCGTTACAGGAATTTTGCACTCTCATGAAGAGGTTTGGGGTGCCATTGGCACCCGGTAAAACGGTCGGACCATCCACTTCACTCGAGTTTCTTGGAATTGAGCTTGATTCGGTGGAAGGATGTTTCAGTTTGCCGGTGGGGAAGGTAGCGAAGTTCAGGGCTTCCCTGGAACTGTGCATTAGCAAAGAGAAGGTTACTCTCCATCAGTTGCAACAAGCAGTGGGCCTGCTTAACTTTGCCCTACGAGTGATACCAATGGCCCGCCCCTTTTCCCGCTCTATTGCACAAGCCATGGTTGGTCTCAAGGAAGGACACCATCGCACCAGACTGTCTGCAGAGGTTCGCCAGGACATGCGCATATGGTTGGCATTTCTGGCGGATTTCAACGGTCGAGTGGTGTGGGGCAAGTCACCAGCGTCCTCCGACGAGCTGGGTTTGTGGACCGACTCGGCAGGGAGCGTGGGATTTGGCGCCATCTTCGGTAATCGATGGTCGGCACAAACATGGCCGACGTGGTGGCACACCAGTGGGCTCACAGGTAGCATTGGGTTTCTTGAGCTGTTCCCTATTTTTGTGGCTCTGAAGGCATGGCCGGATGAGTTTCGTGATCGCACAGTGGTGTTTTGGTCCGACAACATGACCGTAGTTGAATGTATAAATAATCAGGCAGCACGCTGCAAGTGGATATTGAGATTACTGAAAGAAATTGTACTACTTTGCATGAGACTGAACGTACAGTTTAGGGCGAGGCACGTGCCGGGTGTGTTGAACCAAGCGGCTGATGCACTCTCTCGTTCCCACATGCAGGCCTTCAGGGGTTATCTACCTTCCGCGGACCTAGTGGCAGCACCATTTCCCGAAGCTCTCTGGTTACTCGGTGCCCCGGATTACAGGACCTCGTGGGAGCAAGCCTAGCCCCCAGGACAAGGAAGGCATACGAAGGAGCGTTTCGTTCCTATTGTGCATTTTTGGGTCCAGCAGGAGGGGATAATTGGGGGCAGGAGGAGTATGTTCTAAAGTTTTTAGTAGCACTCCACAAGGCAGGCCGATCAGCGGCAACGGCTAATAGGCACCGGGCCGCCATTGCATTCATGGCACAGGCGCATGGCATCAAGGACCCACCATCGTCCTTTCTGGTAAAGAAGGCACTACGTGGGTGGCAACGCCTCGAGGGTCATAGAGCTGACGAGAGGCGCCCGATTGGGTGGGACAGATTGTCCCTGTTGATGTCAGTACTCCCCGCGACATGTTCCTCCCAGTCCGAGGCAGTGCTGTTCCGGGCCGCTTTCGCATTAGCATTCCATGGGGCTATGCGGGTGAGTGAGCTGGTGGCAAAAAATAAGCAGGATGTGGGGGGAGGACTGTGTCGGGAACACATTCTGATCAAGGGTGATTCAATGGTAATCACGATAGCCAGGTCCAAGACCGCTCAAGGTGCTATGGGGGACAGTATTGTTGTCCAGCGCATGCGAGGGTCCCCCATGTGCCCGGTGAAATGCGTTGAGGAATATTTAGCGCAGAGGGCGGTAACATGGGGGGGAAGCTTGCTGAGACACACCGACGCCACCCCACTGACTAGGTTTCAGTTTCAGCGGGTGCTTACAATGGCAATCGCGGCAGCGGGCTTGGACCCGGGCGATTTTGGGACCCATTCCTTTAGGATCGGGGCTGCTACAGAGGCTACAGCCAGGGGTCTGAGTGCGGAAAAGGTGAAACAATTGGGGCGTTGGTCCTCGAACTGTTATAAAAGGTATGTGCGGTTGCACATGTTGTGAAGCCAATGTCATGCACTCACGCTTCTTGTCTTTTGTTTGGTTTACAGTTTCGCAAGCATACGATGCGGGGCGGACTGTGCAGTCGACCCGACACCTGGGGACCAGCGGTCAAAGATCACCGACTGAGGAGAGAGTGGTGTGGGTCGTGGGCCACTCATACGTGAGGCGTGCCGCGGACGTATTCAAAGCAGGTGACATGATTCACGCAGCTGGGGAATACGGGTACAGGGTGACCTTCCACGGAAGGGGCGGGCTCTGTATTGACCAATGTCAAAGTTTTGTTGAGGGACTGTTAGAGCGGACAAGGTCACCGCCGTCTGTAATCATAGTACACCTGGGGGGCAATGATCTGGTGACACTCGGTAGGCGAGTACTACTCGAGAGAATTCTATCCACTGTTAGCTGGTTGGCAAGAAGGGTCCCGGGGTGCACGATGGCATGGTCACACATGATTCCCAGGAAGGTGTGGCGGGGGGCCCTCTCTGTATCAGCTTTGAATCATTCTGTAAAGAAAGTCAATAACAAGCTTGGTAGGTTGTTTCGCTCGGCGCAGTTGCACTGTATTCCGCATGGATGTATTCCGGGGGATCACATGTATCTCGAAGATGGGGTCCATTTGTCCCGGGAGGGAAATGTCTTACTCATAGGAGACTTCATAGCATGGTTAAGGGGTTTGTAAAAGCATGACCTGTAGTAGGAGTGTGGGGGGGCCGGATAGCCGGTCAACTATCCGGCCTGTGGCGGTAAGGTCATGATCGGTGAGCAGTAATTTCAAGGTCCCTAGAGGGGGGCGCCACCCATTATGGATGGGAGCGCCCGGGGGGAGGCGGCCATTGGCCCCTCACACGGGGAGGCGGCACCCACTAAGTATGGGGTCGCCGAAGGGAAGGCAGTCATAGGCCCCTCCCAGGGGAGGAGGCGGCTAGATGCCCCTCCTACGAATTTCCCGGGGCCAGGATATCCGCGACGGCGGATGTGAGAAACAGTGTGGGGTGGGAGGGGGGTCCACGCTACCTTCTAGACACCTCACACGAGTCCTCGGACGACCATTAAGATGGTGTCGAGTTAAATAAGGGGCCCCCGCTAAGACAAGGGAAATTGGAAGTTGGCACAGAGGTACAGTCCTCTGTGCGCCCGCCCCTCACACCGTGAGGGGGGAATTGTGGTGTGGGGACCTGACACCGGTTACGACCTTGCCGTTGGCCCGTAATGTTAGGATGTACAATTTTATTTAGAAAGTATGCATTTGCAGGATGCTTAGACTCGGCTAGGAGAACCTTTGTATTAGAGATTTGTTAAGGTTAGCCAATAAACATGTCTGCATCGTAATGTCATAAATATAAAATTGTACATGATATGAAACTGTTATTTTAATGTTTTAATTTTGTTTCATATTTTAATAAATACGGCCGGGAGGGTAACTCCCTCCCGCCTTCCAAAAGTTCAGAACGGCGTCCGTCTTCCCATCCTTGGGGATTGTGTTGGGAGGGGGTGACAGGCATCCCGGCCATATGGAAAGGGGCGACCACTCGGTCCCCCCGAACGTATGGTAGGGGGCCCGGATCCCCCCGGGAGACCATTTTGGGCGGGGGGCGTGTCTCGGCTGGTATGCCCGAAGCGGCGTAGCCGGGGCGCGCCTTTTTCCCGCCCAAGGAGGGTTGTCCTAGACACCAACACCGTTGGCCATGCCCCGTAGGCGTACCAGAGGAGGGTACACGCCCTCCCGAAGAGGAATAAAAGGAGCAACAATCCAAAGAAGCATCCTCTTGTTCCTGTGCTTGGAAGCTGCACCGTCTCGTTGCACGTGAGCCCTCGACGGAACAAGGAGCAATTTTTGACCCACCCACCAGCCCCTTATGGCAACATTAGTATTGCAATAAAATTGGTTTTTTGCTTTGATAATATCGTTTTCTCCTGACTTAGTGGTTAATAAAGATGTCGATGTCTGTACTGCAATAAATGATTTACTGCATAAACATTTTTCTCTCCAGTGAAGCAGAGTATCACAGTCTAGATGTGTTGATGGTTTTAGTTAAACGATAAATATTGCAACGTAAAGTTAATTTTCTTTCTTCAATAGGTAGATAAAACGTCGTATTTATTTTTGGTCGGGCGGTAAGGTCATGATCGGTGAGCAGTAATTTCAAGGTCCCTAGAGGGGGGCGCCACCCATTATGGATGGGAGCGCCCGGGGGGAGGCGGCCATTGGCCCCTCACACGGGGAGGCAGCACCCACTAAGTATGGGGTCGCCGAAGGGAAGGCGGTCATAGGCCCCTCCCAGGGGAGGAGGCGGCTAGATGCCCCTCCTACGAATTTCCCGGGGCCAGGATATCCGCGACGGCGGATGTGAGAAACAGTGTGGGGTGGGAGGGGGGTCCACGCTACCTTCTAGACACCTCACACGAGTCCTCGGACGACCATTAAGATGGCGTCGAGTTAAATAAGGGGCCCCCGCTAAGACAAGGGAAATTGGAAGTTGGCACAGAGGTACAGTCCTCTGTGCGCCCGCCCCTCACACCGTGAGGGGGGAATTGTGGTGTGGGGACCTGACACCGGTTACGACCTTGCCGTTGGCCGTAATGTTAGGATGTACAATTTTATTTAGAAAGTATGCATTTGCAGGATGCTTAGACTCGGCTAGGAGAACCTTTGTATTAGAGATTTGTTAAGGTTAGCCAATAAACATGTCTGCATCGTAATGTCATAAATTTAAAATTGTACATGATATGAAACTGTTATTTTAATGTTTTAATTTTGTTTCATATTTTAATAAATACGGCCGGGAGGGTAACTCCCTCCCGCCTTCCAAAAGTTCAGAACGGCGTCCGTCTTCCCATCCTTGGGGATTGTGTTGGGAGGGGGTGACAGGCATCCCGGCCATAAAGTTAATAAAGGGAGCCAAAGGAGGTCTCTTTTAATTGCTAGGGAAATGGGAGAGACATAATTAGTATCTAGTCGGTGATGAAAACATACCGCATTCCACCATAAACGGAAAGAAACATTAGTGGCTTGTTTCCAATCAGAGGTAATGTGATGAAAAGCAATAGCTATCAAAAGATCAATGAGCAGGTAATGTTGGTGAGATTGGGGGAAAACAGGGGATAAAGAACCTAAAAAGATGTGGGTGAGGGAAAAAGGGACCTGAAATTGAAAGATCTTTTGGAGTTGAAGCCAAACTAATTTCCAAAATTGGAGTATAGGAGGACAATCAAATAGCATATGTTTTAAATCTGCAGAAAGACAAGAGCATGACCCGCAAGTAGAGGGGGTGTCTGAGGAGAAAGTTGATAAAACTAGTGGGGTAAATAGAATTCGGCTATAAATAAAATAGAGAGTTTGGGTAGTATTGGCAGCTCTAGAGGTTTTATGGATTTTAGACAAGATTTTATCCCATAAAGGAGTTGGCCATTCTAATGAAAAGTCACGTTCCCAGGCCAATTAAATTTTAGTTTTGGATCTGTCTGTAGAGAAGTGAAAAGAATTATAAAGAAATGATGCGGAAGGAGAAGAATCTATTGCTGAAGATATGGAACGATGAGCGATGGGAATGTCACAAGTTCGGTAAGGATTTAAGGTATTGAATGAGAATAGGATATAGCGTGTTGTATTGTGAGCGACAACTGTAGGATAGAGAGAATTGGGACCGAAAAGGAAAGGGGGTGATTATGAGAGAGAAGTTGAGAGATCCGTCGTAGGCCATGTGAGTGCCAGATTTTCCAGAAGAAAGTACGGTAACGGATCTTGAGCTGTTTATTATGCCAGATAGGTTGTTCATGTGTCAAAGAGAAAGAAGGATAGGATGAAGATAAAAAAAAGAAGAAGGAGTTTGCGAGAATGAGAGATGATAGGATTACGAAAACGAGTCAAAATAGACGTAAAAGATAACATTTCTCGAAACTCAAAAGGAGAGATAAAAGATTCTATTTTTACCCAAAGAGGAGGATAAAAAGGAAAATCAGTTGAAAGCCAGCAGGATGATTGTTTTAAAGAGAAAGCACGGTGATAAGATTTAAAATCAGGGAAACGAACTCCAGCTTGAGTTTTGTCTTTCCTTTAGGTAGTAAGAGCGATACAAGAACGTTTACCGTTCCATAATGGCGCTGGATGCGCTTCATTGGCTACCTGTGAAGAAGCGTGTGCGGTATAAGTGCCTCCTCCTCTGTCACCGTATCGTCTGGGACAGATCACCGACTTACCTAAAGGACTTAGTCAGCAGATACGAACCAACTAGGTCCCTCCGCTCAGAGGGCGCCGGACTGCTGACAGTCCCTAGAACTAAGAAGGCCAGAATGGGTGGACGCTCCTTTGCACTCCAAGCAGCTCAACAGTGGAACAAACTTCCCTCTGCACTGAGACTGGAGAGCAGCGAAACGCGGTTTAGGGCTCTGCTTAAAACTCACTTATACTCTTCATAAATCCGGGTAGTTTGTATGCTGATTCCTTGGACAGTGTCAGCGCGGGGACACGCCGCGATGGCGTTACTGAGCGCTCTACAAACTCTATATTATTATTATTATTATTTCATAAGAACTTTAGTAAAATAGAGTCAATCCTTTTAAAATAATAATCGGGAATATGTATTGGAATCATAGAAATAGTATATAATAGGAGAGGTGATAGCATCATTTTGATAGAGTTTAAACGCCCCCACCAGGACAAAAAGAGTGGATTCCAACAGGTGATGGCTGCATCCAATTTCTTAGAAACATAATCAAAATTTATTTAAGAGTATCAGATAAGAGAGGAGCAAACCAAACTCCTAAGTATTTTATTTTCGTTGGTTGCCACAAGAAACCAGACTGATCAAAGAGATGTTTTTGGCATAAAGAGTTTAAAGGGAGAATTTCACATGTATCGGCGTTAAGACGATAACCAGACACATAGAGAAAGAGGTAACTTGTTGAAGAAAAGAAGAAGAGAAGAGAGTGGGTCTGAGTAATAAAAAAGAATATCATCAGCATAAACCGAAAGTTTAACTTGTTCAGAATGAAAATGCAAACCAGAGATGGAATTATCCTGGCGAATTTTGGTAAGAAAAGGTTCCAAAGCTAAAACAAATAATAAAGGAGACAGCGTACAGCCTTGTCGAACACCTCTTTGGAGGGCGAAGTAGTCCGAAACCATACCATTAAGAAAGATCGACGCTTGAGGACCAGAATAAAGTAAAGAAATAAGAGAGAGGAATTTGGGAGGGAAACCTGCCCAAATGAGAGCCTGAAACATAAAGTCCCAACTAATCCTGTCGAAAGCTTTCTCAGCGTCTAGAGAAATAGCAGCTAGAGGAAGGTCTAGAGAGAATGCTTTACTGTCGAGAAAGACTTGTGAGTTGTCAGAAGAAAGACGGCCTGTAACAAAACCAGATTGTTTAGGACCGATTAAATCGGGTAAAAGAGGGTCCATCCTAATCTCCAAATATCTACTAATGCATTGTTCTGAATGGCTTTGGTGAATTGGGAGTGCATCCTGGACGGTGAAAATCTAACCTTTGAGTGTCGGTCGAGGATAGGGGCATACAACAACAAAGCCTCATTTACATGCACATGGCCTATTAAAGACTTGTGAAGTGCTTGGGTGTGGCTGTGTGTGCGCCCCGGAGCTGTCTGAGCCAGGGCCACCATTCACGACGGGGGGCTGAAGCCCTTTGGATTCCAATGGGTGTTGCACGCCTGAGCACACCTCAGTGGCTCCCTTCAGAGCTGGCCTTGGCTAGCAGTAATGCATCATGTCAGTGTCACTAAGGCCTAGCATTCCAAGTCAACCAGGATTGACAAGTCAGAAGGTATGCTTATATGTAGCGATTTGTTGGATCTTGTACCGCCCAGAAAAATGTTGGACACAGAGCATGAAGAAATGTTTTCGCATAGGTTGGTACAAGACCGCAAGAACCTAGATGCGAAAGGTACGGAAGGTGCAAAATGAATTGGGACAAACCGTAATTTGAGATCTGAATAGCCCATTGGATTCTTTAAGATGCGGGAGGTTGGAAGATGACCTGCTATTATCCGTGACCCGGTCCTTAGTTCTACAGTAAGTGTTAGCGCAGAACTTGAGAAGGAGAATTTTGACTTCGGTTCTCTCTAGCTGAGCAGCCTACATAATTGCTCAGTGTCTATTTACTGCTCCGTTATCAAAGGCAGTATGTTTCTAAGAGCGCTCCTAGTCATTGGTGAGTTGGGATTTTTATTCACAACACAAGCCGATTCCCCCATGCCCACTTGATGGGGATGACCGCAAATATAGAGCAGCATTTGACCCTGCTGTAGCTCTGCTGAACCTATCTGAGTAAAATCTCAGCGTGCCCCAGATAAACAGAACAAGAACAGACTTTTTACGTCTGATGTGGGCATGCTCGCAGTTGCAAAGTTATTGGTTGGATGCACTCATAGGTTGCAGGGGGCAATGGGGAAAGTACGTGTTCAGTCCATCCTGCTGTGTACCCTTGTGGAATATTTGGT
This sequence comes from Lissotriton vulgaris, assembly GCF_964263255.1. Taxonomy (NCBI): domain Eukaryota; kingdom Metazoa; phylum Chordata; class Amphibia; order Caudata; family Salamandridae; genus Lissotriton; species Lissotriton vulgaris. The sequence continues at coordinate 1,009,829,745 of NC_141699.1, read as the reverse complement.
TTGCAAGGACCTCTGGGCGTCAGCAGACAGTTTAAGTATGCTGTACCACGGGTCAGTGCAGACAATGGTTCTGTACTATTTTACAGCTGGAAACATCACGAAAACAGGAGTACATTTTTCTGGGTTGAAGAAATAAGCAACGCTGTCGGGGAGTAGTTAAAAGGTGGAAATGGTGCTCGTCAAGGTTGAATAAAATTGTTTATGGCTGTTACCCATTCTGGTGAACGAGTGCTGCCAGCAAATAAAATGGTAATTCCCATAGATTTCAGGGGCTGAGTGTGTGTGATGCTGAGCGTGCTTGCATAGCTTACGCATAGGTATGAGCAGCTTCAGAGAGCATTGGAGCTACAGCGGTTATACCGGGAAATTGCTTGGAGTTTATAAAGATGAACTTTCTGCTCCACACATTTGAGCGCCTTCGAAGTGGAAGACCATCTAAAATGAACTGCTTGTTTTCTTTTCCTTTATATGCTGGCGGGGGCGCACTATGCTGAGAAGGGCAGTAACATGGTCGCCGGACGGCAACTGGCAGGAACTTAAGGATGGCCGTCATATCGGTGCCAGCACACAAGGGAAGGAGCCCAGGTTCTCTGTGGTAGCAGTATGGATCTTGCCATAGGATATGCCATGGTGGTGGAATGGGAACCTGAACGGCAAGGAGGGAAGCAAGTTCGCGTCTCAGTGGGCTCATTGTCATGGGGTACTTCGTCAGATACAAGTTTCTCCCTTGGTGCTAACACGTTAAAATGTTGGTGGTGGCTACACATTAAGGGGGGATTATCCTCGGGGGCCAGGTGGATAGAGCTTGCCCAGCTAGCCCGGTGGGGGGGCCTCACCGTTGTAGTAGCTTCCTTTGAGCTTGGTTTCTAAAATGCATCGTGGTATCTTTTACACACAGTAAGAAACAAGTGGGCATGGTGCCGGGCGGATTGTGAGATATGTCTTAATATGGCAGCAGATTACGTAGAAGAGACATTGCAATATAAGCGGTTTATCCATAAGTACTTGTCTCTCATTATTGACAAGTCTCTCATCATCAATTACTTTGAGCTTACTGGGGTTAATTTCACTTAATTTAATAATGCCTAATTTATTTCATGCACGATTTTAGCAGGTTTCTGACACACTGGAGTTGGTTTCACTTGACTTTAATAACGCTCGCAGGCCTAATTTATTCCTGCACCATTTCATCACGTTTCTGACTCCATTTAATCTGGTAACTGCAAGGAACTGTTGGATCGTAGCTCAGTGGGGACAGCAGTAGGGGGGTTTGGGCCTGCAGAAGATGAGCAGATCATCTCGTGTGGTGCTTGTTAGGACCTAACATAGGCTTTTCAAATCCCTTTGGAGTAGTGATTAAGGGCACGCGAGGTTACCTTGCGCCAGTTGCAGGTGCAGGGGTTGGTGGGGCAACTCAATTTTGCTTTATGAATTATGCCCATGGCCAGGGTTTTCTCCAGGAATATTGACAGGGCAATGTCAGGTTTAAGGAAAAACACCACCACACTAGGCTATCGGTGGGGGTATAGGATGACTTGGTCACGTGGAGAGAATTTTGGAGTGTTTCAATGGTTCGGGGATTGGGCAACACCCAGCACAGGCGAACGGTGAGTTAGAGGGTTACACAGATGCGGCAGCCAGTGTGGGGTTTGGTGCAGTGCTAGGTCAAGGTGACTAGAGAACAAGCGCAATGTGTTTTGGTCAGGCAGCATGTCGGTACTCCTGGCAGTGAACAGTCAAAGGGCACGTGGGTACTTCGCTTGCTTCAAGAGATGGTGCGGAGCTGCCTCAGGCGTATTGTGTATTTTACTGCCAAACATGTACCGGGTGTGGATAATGCAGTGACTGAGGCTCTGTCTCTTTTTAAGTTGACAGAATTCAGAGCGCGATGGCCGCAGGTGGGCGTTCAGATGACGGTCTTCCCGGAAAGCCTATGGAGGTTTGGGGCCCCATTGCTCCCGAACTCATAGCGGCGTCGATGGCGCGCAAGACTAAGTGGATGTATGAGAAGGCATGGCAGGTATACATAGAAGTGGTGTGGAAAGATGGGAGCACAGTGGAATTCACAACACAGGGGGTGCTACAGTTCATAGTTCATCAGAAAGAGAAGGGGCAGTCGTTGACCATTGTTAGGAGGCAGTTGTCGGCAATTGCCTTCTTTGCTGGATTAAAAGAGGTAGCGTATCCTACCAAGTATGTTAGAGTTAGGCAGGCTCTAAAAGGTTGGGAAAGGCTGGCTACAAGCGTGAAGGATAACAGGAGGCCCTGGTAAATATCCTGAGCGTGTTACCTCAGGTGTGTTGGTCGTCATACGTAGTACATCTGCTGAGATTTGCGTATTCCTTTGCCTTTTTAGGAACATTCAGGATATCGGAGCGCGCAGGTCAGAGTAAGGAGGTCAAAAACTGACCCGTTAGGGAAAGCCGCTTGGGTCCAGCTAAGATCAAGAGCTATGTCAGACTACAGCTGGTGTAGGTAGGAACCAGGGGTTTGGGGGGTTTGATAATTATGCCCTCTTCTGTCTTTTGTCTGGGGGCTTATATGCAGTGGTGTCAAGTAAGGAGTCACAGGTATGCTGGTGTGGAGATTCGGTTATACACAGAGCCTGGAGAATTGGGAATGCAAAGGGCCATGGGAGTCAACCATAATTGGTTAGGTATTGATGGGCATCATGTGGAGGACGTTGCATGCCTTTTGCAGAGTGCGCTGAACGATGGTATGCCCATTCCAGATGTGTTGGTTATTCACTCGGGGGGTGAAAATATGGTTCCGTGTGGCAGGAGGGGATGAAGAAGGCCCTGTTCTGTACCTTCTCATGGGTCAAGAGAGTATTGCCAGACACCATTCTCTTATGGTCAGAGGTGTTCGCTAGTAGAGTCTGGGGTGATGGAGTGTCTTTAGACGCGGCGAACACGTCTGTGAGAAAACTGAATCGAGAGGTAGTGAAACTATAGCGGGGTTTCCAAATTCATCAGAGTAGGCATATTATGCTGCAGGCATTAAACTCGAATTTGTATTGGGCAGAAGGATTGCAGCTGTCCAGGGCAGGATTGGAGCTGTTTCTCCAAATTATACTGAGGGGCTGTGGAGTTGCATTCAAAAGTATAGCCCAGAGCATCACAAATGGAAGGTGGAGCAGCTTGGGGGGAGGGCAAGAGCGCCAGTGGGCTACTTGCCCTGTGGCGGGGTCCTGGACAAGAGGAAAAGGCCCGGGGACTTCTTTATGCGGAAACTGCCTGACTTTGCAACAGGGAGGCAGTCATTGGGGCTCTGGGCTGGCGGGAGAGGGGGCCGTCCTGCTGGTGGTCCTGGACTCTCCGGCTCTACCCTAGTAGCCGGTGCTTGGATGAAGCAACATGGTATCTCATATGGACGAAGTGGTAAAGGGTTGGGTTGTGTCCTGCTGGTACAACATGCCTCGAGTGGATCTAGAGCTGACGAATTGTAAATACATGGTAACCTGTGGCGCAGACGGATACTGCGCCTCCTTATGTTCAGTAATGGTATTAAGTGGTAAGGGGTTGGGTTGTGTCCTGCTGGTACAACACGCCTCGAGTGGATCTAGAGCTGACGAATTGTAAATACATGGTAACCTGTGGCGCAGATGGATACTGCGCCTCCTTATGTTCAGTAATGGTAATTTGATGGTTAATAAAATTGGTCAAAAGTTGGCGGTTTAATAACAAATAAAGATGGTGTTATTGACAAGTAATAAAAGCTACGCAGTGAACACCAAGTTCGTGTAAAGTGTCTTTGTGGGGGTGTGTGTGGTGGACAAATGGCACGGATATCCCCACTATGAGAGGCACCCCCGCGTCTAGGGGAGGGGTGCTTTTAGTGGGATTTTAGTGCAGAGGGAACGGTTTTGTTTCCCTGAAAGTGGGCAAGGGGAGGGACGCCGGAAATGTGACTAAAGAAGGAGGTGCATTGGCGGTCCCTCCCCTTAGGTGATAAAATAGCCGGAATCAAGGGAGTAGCCCTCTTTGTCCTCTCGCCTTGTGGAGTAGCCGGAAAGGCGCAGCAGGAACAGTTGCCAACCCACCCATCCCTAGGTTTTAAGTAGATTTGGCGGGGTCCCGGACAAGAGGAAAAGGCCCGGGGACTTCTTTATGCGGAAACTGCCTGACCTTGCAACAGGGAGGCAGTCATTGGGGCTCTGGGCTGGCGGGAGAGGGGGCCGTCCTGCTGGTGGTCCTGGACTCTCCGGCCCTACCCTAGTAGCCGGTGCTTGGATGAAGAAACATGGTATCTCATATGGACGAAGTGGTAAGGGGTTGGGTTGTGTCCTGCTGGTACAACACGCCTCGAGTGGATCTAGAGATGACGAATTGCAAATACATGGTAACCTGTGGCGCAGATGGATACTGCGCCTCCTTATGTTCAGTAATGGTATTAAGTGGTAAGGGGTTGGGTAGTGTCCTGCTGGTACAACACACCTCGAGTGGATCTAGAGCTGACGAATTGTAAATACATGGTAACCTGTGGCGCAGATGGATACTGCGCCTCCTTATGTTCAGTAATGGTATTTTGATGGTTAATAAAATTGGTCAAAAATTGGCGGTTTAATAACAAATAAAGATGGTGTTATTGACAAATAATAAAATCTACGCACCAAGTTTGTGTAAAGTGTCTTTGTGGGGGTGTGTGTGTGGTGGACGAATGGCACGGATATCCCCACTATGAAAACAGACATTCTTTGCAGCTAAACAAAACAAACGTGAAGGTTAATTGTGGGAAGAGACCACAAATTATCTCCGACACGAAAGAGCCCATCCCTGCTGTGCCAATTACCATAAACAAGGCTTCAAAAACAGGTGCAGCATTAAAAAAAGAAACACTGCTTTCAGTGTTTTTTCCAGCCCACAATGCTATTTCTTTTCGCCACTACATTCTATGGACCGTGCTTTTGGTTGAGAGACCCACCTCAAGCAGTTCATTAAAATATGAAATATTCATGCTTTCACTTCAGTCTTTCTTATTGTTATCTATGGTGTTCGCTAAAGTAGGTACTTGCTTGGAACATATGGCAAGGAATTTAACAAAGCAGTATCAATTTTATTCAATAAGTATCAAATTCCATGACTGCTACTTTCAAGGGCGCTGCATTGTGAGCAGATGCAAAAGGTGATACATTTAGCAGATATTTTTTAATTGAAAGATACTACTAGACAACGCAGTATTTGTTCCACATTTAACCCCTTCGCTGCGGCGGCTATTCCGCCGCAGCGCTAAGGGGGTGGGGCGGCCGCGCAGCGGTTCCGTGCTTGTGACAGAACCGCTCCGTCACGGCTTGCGGGTGAGCTATGCTTGTGACAGAATGGTTCCGTCACGGCCCCGCCCGCTCTTCAGAACGCTCAGCGCATGCTCGGAATTCGTGCCGCGCAGGCGTGGTGAGCAACCCGTAACGGAACCGTTCCGTCACCAGCACAGCCCACCCGTGATGGAACGGTTTCGTCACGAGCGTGGAAGAGGTTAAACTTTGTTGGTTTGTTTCAAGGGAGACTTTTTAAACAGAAGACACTGAGAAGCTTCTGCATATTACACCAAGGCCTTTATCCTTTTTACTTACCTTGCGCAATAATAAATTAAAACAAGGAAAGCGCTATGCAGCTCGGTGCCTCTGTACTTTTATGTTGTATGTTAGACCTGACACGCTTGGCTTGGTATCAATCTTAATAAAAATACCAAAAGTATCCTTAATATTAGAGAGAGAAGTGTGGCTCACTGGTTAGAGCAGGCAGACCCTGAAGCAGAGGTCAGACCCGGGACCAGGGTTCGACTCCCGACGCGGCAGGGTGTTGAGCTCAAATGTCCACGGACTCGATAATTCTCGCTTCGGTGCCTGACCTAATCATGGGTTCACACTCTGCAACTCTGGGCATTAAGCTTGCTTAATCTCCACAACGGCCCCCTGCGGCGGGATGCCTGGCTTTCACCTTGGGGATGCCCTGTAGGGGCTATCTCACAGGGAAAAACCAGGACGGGTTCCCAAGGCAAGCGCGGAGATACCTCTTCGGGGGTCGATTCCGGCGCTATATAAGAAATGTAGTAGTAATAATTATATGGGATAAAGTTCCCCGACTGTACATTATAAGGATATTGCAATCCAAATTTGAGTTCCATGACCTTATAAAGACACTCGGTCTGCTGCCTTGTTCCTGTCTATGTCATAGAATTCCTTGTTGACTTACAATAACCTATAATAAATGTTTTACGAGCCAAGCTAGTGCCTGCTTTGAACTATGGACATTTAGCTTCTCAAGGGAAACTTGGCAAGTGTCTCATGGATTTTAAATAATGGGATTTAAAATAATATTCGCTTATCCTTGGCAAGCAAGGAGGGCCAGGATGAGGCTGGAGCTGAGGCTGGCAAGTCCAGACCTCTCCTGCCTAGGAGACCTAATTAAATATTACATCAGAACCATGTGTGTGTGCCCCAGTTGCATCCCTGAAAGATCAACTACAAACAATATTTGCGGATGAGTACTCTCCATAGCACGCACAGCTGCTCTAAGCCATCAACTTCCTGAAGATAGAAACAACAAGTTTGACCAATCCAAGCATCTCCCTGCCAATGTGGAAAAAGACAGCGAATGCGCAAATTACTCAAGTCTCATTTGAAAGAGACATTGAAAGGCTCCAACACAGGCCACTCCTCACGGCTCTGGGCGCTTCCTACATTTAGGGGCAAGCCCAACCATATTTGAAATATCCACTGTCCTTAGACTAAAAACAAAATCACATACATGAGACTTCGAGCGCTACTAATTGTTGACTTTGATCCGCTTTGGATACTCAGGGATGGGCTATGTTCTTGCGACTACTATCTCAGGACTTGGCCACGCCTGCTGTGTTGCTGTCCCCACCTTGACAATAGCCGACGTTGCCTCCTATTTCCTCTCTGTCAAGGCAATAGCCTTAGACGCTGCATGGAGGCACCTAAAATGTGCTTTACTAATAACACCCCACAGTCTTATGCACAGCTTGGGAAATCAATCAATATCATCTGAGTCGCACTACGCACAGCCCAGCCCATTGGGAGGAAAACGATTTAGAACAGTGAGACTCCTGGTGAAGAAAATATTAACCTTGACTAACTGATCCTGACAAATGAAAACCCTACTGCAAGAGCCACATGCAAAGCCCTCTTAGAGACTGCGGCCCGGTGCACCACATGAGGACTGCCCATGCCTTTTATATTCCAGTACCATCTTTGTGGGCCTTCTTAGTGGGGCCATGAAACAAATCCCACCGTGTCTAACATCCTTACTAATCCATTTGTTAAGCACCTTGCGTTCTACAACCCCACTAGGACCGACTAGCCTGCACCTTGCACTTTTTTCCCTTTTCCCAGAACCCTAAATGAACCTCTATAGCAGAAAACTGTTAATACTATGTGGACTCATGGACTCATTTTTCATCCCTTTATAGCAAAATAATGTTAAAAACAATGTACAGGATGTTGTGCTCTTTTTAGAAATATTATTGATTGCATTTTGCATCTTCCAATAAGCTTTTAATATTAATTGCTGGTTATTGTATTTACATATAATTGCATCGTACGGTTGCACATATGTAATGATTTTAATTAATCGAACATGAATAAACATTGAGTGACTTACAGCATTCTAATAATGTACAGTAGGGTGTATTTTACCCCACATATAGTTTGCCTGCAACCAGTCATGCATGTGGCATGCACATTAAATGTATTTATTTATTTTGTTTTATATAGCACGAACATGTCCACCGAGGGTATCAGAGCTCTTAACAGATTATGCATCACTAAGGGTCTAAGCAAACAAAACAGAATATACAAAGCGACAAACACAACAGAATCAAGACAGTGACAAAATCACATTCTAGAGTTGTCCGCCAAACTCGAGAGCCAGGTGGCTGGGTCAAAGTCAAGTCTATGGACCCAGAATCAGATGAAGGGGCAATGCTAAGGCAGAAATGTCTACATCAAGAGCCCTTTGACTTCATTTTTGAAGAAGACGGTGGAAGGGTTCTTCCTGACTTTGGGGGGAAGGGTGTTCCAGATACTTGGAGCCAAACCCGAGAAGGCTCGGTTATATGTCTTTTTTTTCTTGGATTTTTGTGGTTTTAGCAGAACTGTACTGGCGGTTCTGGAGGCTCTAGAACTACAGGAGAGCTCCAGTTTCTGCATGAGGTACAGAGGGGTCTTGAAGTCGATAACTTTGTGAGCCATGCATGCAATGTTTAACTTTATACAATTTTCATATGGAAGCCAATTCAGGTCCCGCAAGTCCGGAGAGATGTGGTGGTATTTTTTTGTGCCAGTTAAGAGCCTAGTAGCGGAATTGAGGGTAGCCCTGAGAGGAACCGTCCTCACTCTAGGCAGGCCGCAAAGTGTTGTGCTACCATAGTCCAGCTTTGAGATCACTAATGCTTGTACTGCCACCTTTAGGTCATGAGCAGGGAGAAAGGGTTTGAGTTTCCTAAGTAAGCTGAGTTGGAAGTTCGCTCCTTTGGTGAGGGAACTGATGTGCTTCTGCATGTTCAGGCTTTTATCTAGAATGACGCCCAGAGAGGATGCTGACTCCACAAGGTGCAGTCTACAGTTAAGAGCAGTCCGCTGATTCAACCATTGTTCCATGACGAGGGATTGGTTGTGGGGTGAGATCAGTAAGAATTTGGCTTTAATAGCATTTAGCTTCAGGTGATTACGTGTCAGCCAGCTTTGAGTTTCCATCAGGACTGAGTTGAGGGACTGAATGTCTTTGAGGGAAGCTATCTGCAGGTATAGTTGGGTATCGTCTGCATACATATGATAATGAATGCTGGATGATTTTAGAATTTCTGTCAGAGGCTCCATGAACAGGTTAAAGAGCGTGGGGGATGGTGCTGAACCTTGTGGGACCCCCAAGGTGACCGGTTCAGGATGGGACATGGATTGGTTCACCTTGAAGCTTAGGGATCTGTTCTGAAGTAATGCAGAGAACCAGTTCCAGGAGGTCAATTAGGTGATAATTTTAGACAGTATCAAATGCTGACAAAAGGTTCAGGGGAATCAATAAGCATAACTCATTGTGATCCAATATTCTCAGCGCATCATCCACGATGTGCATTAGTGCCGACCATGTACTATGGCCTGGGCGGAAACCAGATTGGCAGTGGTCCAGGAGTTGGAAATGGTCGATGTGATGATACAGTTGAGCGAGCACGCATTTCTCCAGGAGTTTTGCCAAGATGGGGATGTTAGTGATTGGGCGAAAGGTAAGAAGGCCCGTGGGATCAGCATTTGGGTTCCTTAGGATCGAGGTAACTTGACCTGCTTTAAGGCAATCCTGGATAGCACCTTGCATAATTGAAGCATTGATGATCATTGTCCAGAGTGTTAGTAAGGAGGATCTCACTTCCGGGAAAATGTTCAGTGGCAGAGGTTCACTGTAGTGATTGTATGGTTTCAAAGTCGACAGCATTTTGCAAATAGTGGATTCATCCAAGGTTTGGAACAGACTCCAGGATGCATTGTTTTTGGGGAGGAAGGGCTGTATAGGGTCAGTGACATACGACTCTGAGGGGCGAAGGATGTTCAGGGGACCATTTTAGAGGTAATCTTGAGCTGAGCTTAATTCAGTCTCGATCTTAGTAGTCCTCCCAGTGAAGAAAACAGCACATTTTTCACAGTTAGGCAGTGTCCTTTGACACGGAGCCGAGAGGTTAGAATGATTGTTAGCTTGGGACTTGATGAGCTCGAACAGTTTTTTAGGACGTTTTTTGCTTGATCAAGTTGAGTTCTGAAGAAGGTGGCCTTCGAGCCTCTGATGCGTTTATTCTATTGTCAAGTACATTAAGCATTGCATGGTTATAGTGGGCCATAAGGTCATGGACATCCAACATGTTCATAGGGGTTAAACAAAGCACCAACAGGTCTTGCGAGTTGATGTTCCGTAAACATCTTTTCAACAGTTTTAGGTTCTTAGGTTGGGATCTGCTTGCTCTGACCAATTCAAGAAGAGGTGATGCAATAGTGGTCTGTCCAGTTACATGGGAGGATTAACTCCAGGAGGAAAGAGTTGGGCTTACCAATGACAAGATCTAAAGTGGCTCCTTTGATATGCATAGGGCTGTCACATATTTGGATAAAGTTAAGGTCAAGTAGGAAGGATTTAAGGCTATTAACCTTCACATCGTTTACATCATTCCAATGGAGGTTGAAATCTCCCAGGAAGATCTGAGTGCCCTGGAAATCCGCAGTGGCCGAAATAATTTCCATGATATGTTCTGTGAAGGTAAGGTTGTCACGAGAAGGGTTTTAAAACGTGTGCAGTTTGCATGAATGATTATTACCCCCAGTCACTTCAATGCATAGGTATTCACATGACGGCAGGAGGTCGGCCTGAATGACTTTCAATGTTAGATTACTATGATGTAGGCATGTGATGCCTCCCCCTTGACCACTCGTTCTGTCCAACCTAATTATATCGAAGTTGGGCAGCATTAAAAGGTCTAGGATGGGAGCGGCTGAGTCATTTAATCAGGTTTCAGTCAACATTACAAGGTCAAAACCCTGGACAAGGATGAGAACGGCAATATCCGCAGCGTGTTTAACAGCCAATCTGCAGTTAAGGAGCATGCATTTGAGACTAACAGGGGTGTGAGTTGGTGGAGGTAGAGTAGTGGTGACTATCGTGAGGTTGTTCTCATTTGAGGTTCTAGTGTTTGGCTAGGTTCCCAGAAGGGATCAGTGGGGATTAATTCAATTAGATGCAAGTTTGATGGGGTGGAGGGAAGTGCCAGATCATATAAAAGTAGGAGAGAATGGATATCACTATCCGACAGGGAGGTTCTACATCTGGAGGAGCGAGAGGAGTCATTAGGGTGCGGCGCAGAGGCCCACCTATGGGGTGTGTGAGTGGTGTGTGATGCAGTTCGCCTAAGATAGGGAGGGAAGGGTGCTGGGTACAACCGCAGTATGGGAGCGGGCATTGATGGAGATTGGTCATAATGGAGCAGCTTAGTCTGGAATTAACTGACAAATCCTCAGCGAAGTGTGATAGGGAGCGCACATCTGCCTTAAGTTGTTGTAGGCCGAGTGCAATCTAGTTGAGGCTGACTTCCAATGAAGTGTGTGATTGGGGATGTGAGGCTAGGTCCTGGGGACCTTGTGGTGGAGGATAGGTAGTGGAGGAAGGGAGAGGTAGGGCAGGTGGTGAAGGAGTGGGCCCCAGGGCAGGGGATTCTGGGAAATGGAACTGTGTGCTTGAAGGGATGTGTAGGAAAGGGGAGGAAGGGACGGACAACAGGCGATCCTTGCCAGCCTGTCGGACCAGGTCGGGATTGTGGGTTGGGGAGGGGGAAGGGCTCCTGGCAGGAGTCCGGGCAGTGTTGTGAGTGGTGGGGCTAGAGGAGTTAGAACCAGCTAACCGTGATGGAGGAGGAGCATGTAGACACTCCTGATGAATGTGCTGTTGCGTCTTGCTCACCACCGGCAATGCAGTTGAATTGTTATTTTGATTAGAGGTAGCTAGAGGGGGGACCTTCGGAACAAATGTAGGGTTAGTGGCTGGTGGTGGAGAGGCGAGAGATAGAATTTGCATGGTATTGGTCATTGAGGGGCCTGCTCCTCCAAGTGTGGCGGCACTGAAGTTGGCGACAGTCTTCATGATAGTGGGGAAAAAGTTGCAAACAACATTAGATAGCGGTCAGAGGCTTGGATAAGGATGGTTCAGTTTTTATAAATTGAGATGGTTGCTTCAGCTCTGTAGGCTGAGGAGGGCGTGACTATCATTAAACATTCAAGCTGTATCTGAAAATTAGGTTAGTCATCCTGTGCTTTTCCAGACAGACAGGGACAGATCAATTTGGCTGTATGAATATGTATTTGCAACTGGCAGTCCCGGTTGTGCCAGCAAAAAAACGAATTATTCTTAAAGTCTGCCAAAAGAGCAGCAGGCATAATGTGACAATTCAGTTTTAACAGATCGAAGTTAAAATCCCTCATTTAAGAACATGTTTTTCCAAGCTGCTTTTATACTTGCATGATACAACACACACATTTAACGAGATATGTATTTCATACCTCTGTGTGATTTGGGCTTTTTGCTTCAGACTACATGCATTTCAATGCATTCACTTTAACGCAAGTGATATATGCACATTCTTCTATGAGGAAAATGTATTTTGGATTCCACTTATATTTCCCAAAGCATATCAGTGAAGGTTTACTTTCACAGATATTAGGCAATACCTTGTGATGCTCACAACTACTCATCTTGCACATAAATTAGCCTTTTGCGCAGCACCAAAAGTGTATGCTTAATGTCACATTGTTTTTAGGTCGAGCCTGGGCAGCACATGAGCTGCTCTGCGAGTCATGCTGTATTCAGGTAGGGACGTGAAGCTTCGCCCACTCTCCGCCCATATGTTTTATTGGCTTGTGTCATTGTCCACTGTAAACTGTGGCTATTCATTGGTCAATAGGCTTAGTAGTCCCTCCTTAGTACCGCCATGTCTCATTTTGTCACCTCTCATGGAGACACCCCCTGTTACATGTGTTGTAACACGGTAGGCTTTAATTACAGCCTCCGAGCACTATATTTTCTCAAAAAGGTTTTCTCCTGCCTTCTGCAGACAGGACACACTCTCTCCTAACACTTTTAAAACAAAGTTATAGCACAAACGCATTTGCAATGCAATAGGTCTCGCATTTGCGAGAGTCTAAGCTATTGGCATTGTAAATGACAATGCCTTTTATTTATCTGTTTTAAAAACAACACATTAATAAAAGGCATTGTCATTTACAATGCCAGTAGCTCAAACTCTCCGAAATGTGAGACCGATTGCATTGCAAATGCTTGCTTCTTTTTGTGACACGCATGGAAGAAAAAGCGTACACCTTCCTGCGTTCTTTTTGCAGCCAGATTCCACCATCCAATATAATATCACACGGGAAATAGCAATGGCCTCAGTACTGAATTTATCGGGTTGTTGATGGTTTTATAGCTTGATGAATATGTTTTTAATATATGTGTATTGATGATACATATGTTTTATAAATCTTTTTGTATATACTTTTAATTTATAAGGATCCTAACAATAAAAATATGTGATAGAATTTATATTATGTTTTTGGTCTCTATTCGGTGCTGGTGATTGGGCCGTGGGTGGATGGCAGTAAGGTGTTTTTGTATGCTTTAAAAAGAGTCCAAAGGGATCTTGCTTTTGACAGAAGTGTCTATTTCCGGTGTCCGGAAATAGACACTTCTTTTGGTGAGTGGGACCCTTCTCTCTAATTTTGGGATCTCCAGCTTACCCAAAGGAAGAAAACTTCAAGGACTAAGACTAAGAAGAGGAGAAACAGTATGTCCGGGAGTAGTAGGCAGCAAATGAAGTGGTACTATTCTAATGCTCAATTATCCTTTCAAGAACTAGGGGACATTGACAAAACAGAGATAGGAATGCCTACTGAAAATCAGGAGCCATCACTCTCTACTATATTCTAATCGTTGAAGCAAATGCAAGAAGAGAATCAGAGCGAAAGCCGCCGTGCAAGGCTCGCATCTAAGAAGCTGCAAAGGGGAGATGAGGAAAATAAATAAGACTTGCAGAGAGATTGTGGAATGGTTGACAATGGTGTAGGATCGGAAGAAATCTTTGGAAGCACAGATGGAATCATTAAAAGCAGAAAATGCATCCATGGGAGCAGCACTAGCATATGCAATGTCCAAAGTAGAGGATCAGGGAAACCGCCAACGGAAGAAAAATGTACGTTTTTGGGGGATCACTTAAGGGGTAGAGGGAGATGATACCAGGGAATATATGGTGAAGCTGTTGGGTGGTGCCTTTCAGGATCAAGTCGAATGGGACTGGGACATGGAGATCCAATGGCCCCATAGGTTCCCACTTATGGCAAGAAAACACCCACAGAGGGAGTCTGAAAGGCCTAGCGCACATAAGGTTGGGATTTTGAATTGGTTTGGAAACCAGGTGTAGGACCTGGCCCTTTTTGGCAGGTTCACCCCGAAACTTTTTGCTTTTGCCTAGCCTGTTCCTGTAACCTGGTGTTGGTGATTTTAGGTCTCTGTGCACTTTTTCACTGTGGTCCAGTGTAAAGTGCGTGCGCTCTCTGTGTGTGTGGTGAGAGTGACCTGCCCTCCCATAGGAATGCATGGGGATTGGGGAATATGTGTGACCATGGTAGTTCCTGATGTGTGGGGAGTGCAGGGTCGAGTTTGCTATGTGCGAACTCGTGAGATTGAATGCTGCGCAATGATGTATGCGGCATGAATGTGTCTAGTGTGGAAGTGCCACTTCTAGAAGTTGGCATGTTTGTGTAATTTGCGTCTGGCGTGTGATTGGCTGGAGCTGGCTGGTGAGCCTGGCTCCAAGAGTCTGGATGGGTCTGCCCCGGTGGTGAGTGGAGAGATTAGCATGCTGATGTGAGGGAGGGGTGCACTTGGGATCTGAATAGGGCTGGGCTTTCCCCAAACAATGCTGGCTCCACCCCCTGTGGTGCGACTGATGACCCTGGCCTGACTAGTGAATGGGAGGGGTGGCTGAGCTCATCAAGAGTGCTCCCAAACCAGCTGCGCCTGGTTTTGCCCCCACCCTGCACCTTTAGACAAAGGATTGTGCAGTATAAAAGGGTGCTGTGACACCCTGAAGATGTTCTTGTTTCCTGCTTGAATCAACAAGGGGCGTGCTGCTGCTGGGGCCCAGGGGAAGGCTTGCCTCCCTGGGCCCTGCCCAGCCCCTGGATACCTGATGGACTTTTCTGCCCAGGACTTTTGGGACCCTTTGCCTTGCTTTCTAGCCTTTGCCCAGGCTTGTTGAAGCCTAAGCGTCCTGGGATCGCCTTTTTAGGGAGAAGGCTCGTGACCCTGCCCTAGCGCTTAGAAAGCGCTGCTATTTCATGCCTGCAGCGCTGGGCTGCATCGTGTGCTGGTATTCCCCCCTTCTTGGGCTCATCGCAGGTGCTCACCCCGCTTATGGCGATGCGTTTTTGCATATTTGCATTTTTGGCAGGAGCCTACCCTGCTTATTCGTTTCCCCACTGTTATTTTAAAATCCGGGTGCTACGCCATTTATGCCGCCAAAAGAAATCACCGCAGCAGTCTGAGTCGCGTTTACAATCTTCCCCCGGGCCGCTGCCTAGTGCGACCTGGAAGGAGAGAGACGTTTGGTCTACCGGGGGCGGGGCTTCCCAGATCGAAGGGGACGTGATGCGGTGTGTGCCGCGGGAGCTCCCACATTGAGGGAAGAGCCCTGCGGTGCGGCGTGAGAAGAAGGAGCATGGCGGCTGAGGGTGCAGGCGGGTGTCCGGTGGTTGAGGAGAGCCCCGTGCTGCCCAAAGGAGACCGGTGATGCGGCCGCCACCGAATGCGAGGCTCTTGAGAGTGAGAGAGCCCCGCTCGCTGCCGCCATGAAGGAAGTTGCCGCCCGGAGGAGCCCCTGCCAGCGAACAGCCCGGTGAGCGAGGGGAAGCTCCGGGCGTGGTTGTAAGTGCCTGAGTGAGGCACTGTGTCCGACCGTGCTAGGAGCGGCCCGTCTGTGCAGCGGGCCGCTCCCAAAAGGCCTCACTGACGTCAAGAGCCCCAAGTGGCTCCCCATGGGGGCCTGTCTTGTTTTGGGAGCCAGTGCGCTCCAAAGGGGGCATAGTTGTTTAAAGGGCCCCAGTTGGGGTCCAGAGCTACAGTGGTGCCGGGCCCGTAATTGTCGCCAGGGACAGAGGAGCCCGGGGATGCCCTAGTCATGGGCCCCTTCATTTTAAGAGCCATGTTGCTCCACCAGGGGGGCAAGCTTATTTAAAAGCCCTGTGAGGTGCCAGTGAGGGCACCATAGTTGTTTCCTGAGCGGCCCGCTAGCTAGAGGGCCGCTCCAATGTGGTATTCATTTTACAGAGCCTAGGTAGCTCCAACGTGTTGCCTGGTGAGATGTTCCTAGAGCCTAGGGGTCCCCATGTTTGGCACAGTTTTGCCCCAGGGGCTAGTGAGAGCCCTTGCCGCAGTTTGAAGTTCCGAGCTGCCCAGCAATTAGTGGGCAGCTGCACCGTTTAGGCGCCATTTGAGTGAAAGTTCTTGTGAGGGACGGAGATGGCACAGAGGTGCCAGGCCTTCCACAGCTGCGCAGCACTTAGTGCCAGCTGCAGCGTTTAGGCCCTTGGGATTGTCCTCAGCTGCCCAGCAAGTAGTGGGCAGCTGCAACGTTTAGGTTTGCGCTGGTGGCACACCCCTGACTGGCGCTGCATTGGCAGCGCGCCCTGACATTCTAGACACAGGGCATTCAAGCCCCTTCTTGAGATGGCCAGTTGGCCAGGGGGCTGGTATGTGGGTAGGGCACAAGGCCCTAAGGTGATTTTTGCGCAATATGATTTTACTATGTGTATGATGGTAATTGCCTAACGTGATTTTTGCGCAATGTGATTTTACTATGTTTATGATGGTAATTGCCTACTGTATTTTTACTGGGTAGGCCTAAATGTGATTGCTGCGTAATGCGCTTTGCCTTTATGCTTGTGTTATACTTCTAAAGGTGCACATGCTTAGAAGTTTGCTTTGCCTAGTATGTTATACTATTGAGCTTGTGTCCCTGCGTGATCTGGGCCTATGGTTATTAGTATTGCGTAGGGTGTACCTACCTGTTACCAGTGGTTACTAGTTGTGATCTATAATTGTTATGTGGTGTTACAGTTATTCTAAGTGCTAGTTCTACTAAGTGCTGATTCTGACAGTGGCCCACGTGGCCCTGTCCTGGTGTAAATAATCCCTTGTGAATATTGCCCGTGCCAGTTGGCACAATGTATATTGTGTGATTACTATCTGATGTGGTTTGACAATACAAAAGTTATTTTTATATAACCTTGTGTGTAGTTACTTTTGTGGTGTGCCTAGGATGTTGTTGCTGTTGTGTGCGTGCGCAAATGCCTTACACATTGCCACCGGGATAAGCCTGTCTGCTCGTGCCAAGCTACCAAGGGGGTGAGCAGGGGTTATCTTGGCGTGTGACTCCCTTGCCCTGACTAGAATGGTGGTTTCTGCCTGGCTTTGGCGTAAGCCTTAGCCAACCAGACATCCCAGTTCTAACACCGGGGTTTGCTGGAAATCTGGAGAAATATAAATATATTTTTTTCTCTTCTTCGCAGTGGTATAGGGGGTGTAGAGGTTATGGCATTTTATAGCAAATCCAGTGAGAGGACTAGGGACACTTCAAATTAAATGATATCAAAAAAAGACTAGGGGTTTAGCGGGGACAGAGAGTATTCCGGGCAGATATCATCTGTCTGCAAGAAACCCATATAGAAGAATTAAGAATTGGTCTCCTAAAAACTCTGGGTTTCAGATTTATAGCAGGTACCACTCAAGGGACTTGCACACGAGGAGCTGTAATCCTAGTCCAGAACAATAACCTATTGTTTGCCCAAACTCACACTGACCCGATGGGGAGGTGGGTGATTACTAAGTGCAGCCTTATGGGGAATGTCTCTTTTATGCTCTGTTCTATGTATATGGCTCAATAATGGATGACCCAGGGGGTTTTAATTGGTTGAATAATGAACTAGCACACTAGCTATTACCCATCATTCTCTGTGGGGATTTTAATGTCAATTTACTAAATAATTGGGAATTATATTCAAAGTATGTGAGGAGGAAACCCAAAGTATTTCAGTCAATGTTAAATATATGTGGTACACACGGGCTGATCGGTGTCTGGGCTAAAGCTAGGCCATTTGATCATGGTTTTATGTATTTTTCTGCTCCTTACTCTAAGCATTGTAGATTAGATTATTTCTTAGTATCAGCTTCATTACAACAAGAGTTTAAAATCAACAGAGTTCCTAGGTTGTTATCAGATCATAATCCATTAGTATTGGAAGTAACAATGACTGGAATGATACAAAAAACACTGTCTGGTCCTTTGAAAGAGCCCTTTTGCAGGATGAGGGTTATAGGGAGCACATGAAAGTGTGGATACCGGAGTTCCTGAAGTGGAATGTAGGGACTGCGACCCTAGTTGTCATTTGGGACTCTTTCAAAGCAGCCGTTCGGGGGGAAACAATAACATTTTCCTTGAGAAAAGGGAAAAACGAGAAGTGCAAGACGCAGGAGTTGTACCAGAGAATAGCACGAACAGAGGAAAAACTTGTTATGGCAGTACAACACACGAACGATGTTGAAGATGTCCAAGTTGGGATAGCATTAGCAAAAGCTGCAATTGGGGAAGCTCTTGTGAAAAAATCCACCGGGAGAATAGCTATCAATCAAGAAAAGATATATGAGTTTAGTGATCAAATAGGGCATCAATTGGCAATACGAACATGGCAGGAATGTGTTCGCAATGAGATTATGCATATTAGGGATCCAGTTTTGGGGATGGTGTACGGTACAAATGAGATAGAAGATGTTTTTCAGAAGTTTTACCAATATCTGTATATGAAAGGAATAGGGAGCTCAGAATCCCAAAACCAAGATTCAGTCAAGCAGTATTTATGTTCACTGCTTGAAATACCACTGACAAAGGAGACACAAGAACAACTAGAAGTCCCCTTATTATGGGAAGAGGTGTCAGCTGCACTTGTGAGTTTGTCTGATGGGAAATAATAAAATCCGAAGTTTATAAAACATTTTTGACCAAGTGAAGGTTCAGATAACCTTCAAGGGAGAGCTTCCACCAAAATCTTGGGCAGAAGCAAAAATTGTGGTTAAAAAAACACGGTGGCCAGACTAGTATTAAATCTACCCCCTCGATCTTCCTCAGCTCCCAGTTTGAGAGCCCTTCACTGGCTCCCTGTCAGAAAACATATAACATTCAAGGTCACAGCCCTCACAACCTTGTTAATAAACTGAAAGGGCATCACCCTTCCAGAACTCTCTGATCGGGGGCACTATATGTGCCCCCAAGGCCACTAAGCTGTGGCCCAGGCGGAAGAGGGCCATGTTTGAGGCCCCAAAGTACCTGTCCTTCTTCCTTTTCATCACAGTCGGACCACCATGAACAGGCAGTCGGAAAGGGATATCCTTTCCTAATCCCATTGGCAGTTAAGGCAGAGCTGACAGAGTTTGGTTTAGTTTGTGGGGCTCCATGGAGCTCTCTGCAAAGAAAGATGTCACAACATTGACATACAGGGCTAAGAAAGGAGATCTCTAAATGATAGGGTGGACAAGTCAGAAGGCTATAGTCAGGGCTAAAGGAATCATGCAGAAATGGAGGACTAAATTATTTGGCATGGTTGATTAAATTAGGTGACAAGGAAAGGCAAATTGTGTGGTATAATGCAACACAGTCTGGGCAAAGATTTCCCCTCATTGGTACTAATTAACAACCAAATACAACAATAAGCATCTGAAAGATGACCAGTCAACGTTTTCCAAAGCCCTTCCACTGCTCAGCAACAAGTCACCATGATTTTAGTAACTTTTGATACATTTGTCCTAAACAATTTTGGTGAACATTTGCAGATTATGCAGCAGATGATGGATTGTGTGGCAAATACGGCAAATCCATTATTATGCGGAAAAGGATGTGACAACAGAATTGCATAATCCCAGGGGTCCTGGCTACAGTACACCTGGAGGGCAAATCTCTGTAGGATTTGAGAACCAACTTGCCAAAATTGCTTGGTCAAGGTCGGACACAGTATATACAGTTTAAGCGGGACGAGATGGCAGAACCCTTAGTGGTGGACAGGTGCAGGGCTGTGTGATTGGTGTGACCACACTGGGCGTTGACCTGGGGTTGGGCCGTCATTTTTGAAAATGTTTATTATCATTTTAAAAGCACCTGCTGCCTCGTTCCTGGCCTCCGGCAACTTTCAGACATCAATTAAAATATCAAGAGAAGTCTTGTGATTAATCGTCTTCCTGGAAAGAGACCTGATGTTTGTCTAGTGGAAATTTTGACTCATCTTAAGGAAGCACAGAGGTTAAAATGCCTGCTGCTAAGAACGTGTACCATGCAGATAACGAAGTGCATATAATGTAAATAGGTCAGTGGGTTCCTGCTTCTGTAAGTAAGCTCCTTTTGTTACATGTCGTTTATAAGTCAAAATCTTTGATAACTTTATTTCGGTCGAAGACCATAAAAGTGCAGATAAAATACATACAAGGCACAGTAGTTAAAACAATAAATATAAGCAATTAGTATTAGACATAAAAAGTTGATTAAACAAAAAGTTATCAAAAGACAAATCAGATAAGATTATTTTTAAAAAGAAAAAATTTATCCAGATTGTTAACATTAACTTTAAACAAAGCCTTTCCTTCGGCGCCACATACCATGTAAAAAAGTAGGAAACAGCAAAGACAATAGGAGGCGAGGTGTCGTACATTAAAACTCTACACGCCTGCACACAATGCCTGAAGCCCAAGTTTCTACATAGTGGGATCAGCCAACATTTTCTTATTGTGATATACGCTGGCCAGAAGAACATAACATGGGCGACATCTTCTCGGATGTAATTACATGCCGGGCAGGTTCCATTTTCTGTTGTAGCCCATTTCGAGGTAAATGCCCTGATTGGCAGGCAGCCATGCCTCAATTGAGAATATAATTTCCTCGCAAGAGGGGGTTGAACTACATCTAGGAATTCCTCCCGCCGAGGTTCAGATTTTACTAAGAGGAACTCAACAGACAGCCTGCCCTGGGTTGTTGAGCGTTGTAGTGCAAGTAAGTTTTGCTGCCTCACCAGGGTTAGCAACTGTGCCCTAGGTGTCCTCGGGCAGCTCAACTCGGGGGTCTCCCATATCTGGGGCAAGCCTACATAGGTGGTGAGGGCCTTGATATGAGATAGCTAAGGAATATTTATATTTTTTATTTGTCCCCAGACTTCCAAGAATTCAGCTCTATAGGATGCCAGTTCCGGTGCTGACCAGAACCTCCTCCAATAGAGCAAGGGCCGAGCGGCTACCAGTTCCTCTATGGACTCCAGGCCCAAATCCAATCGCAAGGGAGTAAGTGGTGTGCTTTGCGGTAGGCCCACCAGGTTCCTCATAAAGGACTGCTCAACCCTCAGGAGGCTGGATGTGTTCTTATGTACCCAGAGTTCAGCGCCATACATGGCTGCTGTCCTGGCCTGGAGTCCATAGATCTCAATGACAGGAGCAACCGGTTTGAAGTCTGATGTTCTATGGAGCTTACTGATACCCCCTGCTATTTGCGAAAGTCTAAGGGCAGATTTAGTAATTTGGTGACCCCAACCAAAATCTTCTGTCAGAGTGATGCCAAGATAGACAAAAGTTTTGACCCATTCCAGGGGAATACTGTTCAGGACAGGGTTTGGGCGGGTGTGCCTCGGGGGATTGAAAATTATAAACTTGGTTTTATCCAAGTTAACCTCCAATCCCCGCGAGGCACAGAATGTTGCAAACCCGTCCAGAACACGCTGGATGCCCGATGATGTTTTGGATAGCAACAGAGTGTCATCCGCAAACATCAGAGGGGGCACCCGACCAGTAGCCAACCAGGGAGCGTTGTTGTCTTTTACACCATTTAGGGCGTCCACAAGGCCATTAATGAAAAGGCTAAACAACAAGGGGCCAGAACGCACCCCTGTCACACACCCCTAGATACAGGAAAATGGGCTGAAAGATCCCCATGTCTCCCACACCTGACCTGAGCATAATTGCCAGCATGCAATCTAGTCAGGGTGTTCAGTAGATAAGGCGGGAGACCCAGATCTGCCAGTATTTTCCACAACTTTTCCCTGAAGACAAGATCGAAAGTGGCCCGCAGGTCCACAAAGACAAGGTAGAGGCTGCCACCCTTTACTCTTGCTGTTTTCCAGAATAGGACCTGGAGCCGCAAAATTTGATCCAGGGTTGAGATGCCAGATCTAAATCCGGCCTGGAGAGTAGTCATTATTTCATATTCCTCCATCCACCCTTGTATCCTGTCCAATATGATCCTACCCCTTTAGTTTTTGTGTTGTATCTATAAGGCTAATGGGCCTATAGTTTGATGGGGATAGCGGACAACCCTTCTTGTAAATGGGGACGATCTCAGCTCCCAACCAGGTGTCCGGTGGATCAAACCCCATGAGAACCGCATTAAACAGGATAACCAGGTATGATGCCCATATTTTAGGCTGAGATCAAAACAGGTCCCCAGGCAATTTATCAAGGCCAGGAGCTTTGTTGGGGAGCAGCCTTGCTATGGCATATTCTACCTCCTTCAGGGTGATGATCTCTGGCATTACAGGGAGATACACCTCTGGAGCATCCAGGTGATCCAACGGCAACCCCGCGCCCGAGGCCCCCACCAGTCGATACTCATGGTGGGGGTCTGGGATGGGGGATGGCGGGAGGGCCACAGCTCCTTCCAGGGACAGATCAGTCGTCCCGGCAATACTATACTCTTGGGCAGGTTTGGAGCCTAGGCGAGGAAGATCGTCACGCTCCAAATTTGTATATAGTGCTCCGAAATGTGCCTCCCACACTGAGGGCGCAATATTCGGGGAAACGGCCTCCCCTCCCCCTTTTACACCTGAGCTAACAGTGGCCCAGAACGACTTGGCGTCCTTTGAAAGGAGCGCAAATCTCAAGTCCTCCCACCTCGTTTCCTCCCAATCCCTCTTACCTCTAATAATTGCCTTTTTATAAAGCACTCTAGATAGCCTAATTCCTACACTATCTTTGGATTTAACTGCCGTAAGGAGGTCCCTTTTTGCTTTCCTGCAGGTGTCATCATACCAGGGGTGTGTCTCAACCCCTCGCCGTTTATTCCCACTTACTGGGCAAAACACATCCCCCAGTGCGAGAGTCAACTGCCTATGGATTTCTACGGCTTGACCGTTAGAGGCCGAATCACTCATCTTAATAATCCGAGGTACAGCAATCTGATATATTTCGGCAAGCCTGCTAGGGGAGTCCTCAAAGTGGGGCCATTTAACCCTGCGCCTATTGTTGGCTACCATAAGGGTCAAGATCTCAGTATTGGGTTTGGCATCAGGATTTGTCAGCCCGAAGCTCCCTGGCTTAAGTGTTAAGACAAGGGCATTGTGGTTACTATCTTGCCTCGGTAAGACCCTAAATTCCATCAATCTATCCCAGTGTTTTGCTTCTATCATTATATAATCAATGATGGAAGTTTGTTCTGCCCTATTAAACGTGCTGACCCAGACGGTCAGGGTCCAGCCTCCCATTGCACGCCCGCAGAGACGTTGCAAGGGAAGATGATTTAATTTGCAGGACCAACGGGGTCCATGCCCTGACAGAGGGGATCTTAGGGTCGGGGATACGCCAAAACGAGTCTTCATCATCCTCTTTGCCCAACTCGGGGCTGACCAAAGGCTCGAATTGGCAATTGAAATCGCCACCAAGGACTATAGCGATTGAGGGGTCAAGTGCCTGGATAAAAAGATCCAATACATTGATTGTATTTGATTCCTGCCCATTCCTGACTGGCCTTGGATAAATATTTATTATGGCTACTTTGGGCATGTTTTGGGGTGTCAATAGCACACATTGGACGTCAGGGGAATTAGTTGGTATTTGGGCTTCCTGGACGCCCAAATGCATACCTATCCAGATCGATGAACCACCCGATGGACGACCTCCACCCCTAGTTGTTGCCAGGATATCGAAGGGTGCATAACCTGGGCTAACACTCTCCTCCAATGCCCAGGTTTCCTGCATCAGGCAGATGTCATGTGATGCCATGAAGGGACCCCACTCAGGCGTAAGTAATTTATTTTTTAACCCAGCTACATTCCACGAGAGGATTTTTATACTTCCAGCAGCTACCTCAACAATGGCTTGTGGTTTCCCTATTCCTATGGCGGGGGAGCTATCACTAGTGGTGGTCCCTAACTGAATTATCCCTTCCCTCGTTTCCATACTAGGTACAGCCTCCATGGGAGTACAAGCTCCCAACTGGTACTCCATTACCCCCTTTTCTCTCCTTCCCTCCCTGATCAGGGGATGAGGTACTGTATCTTCTCCGGGGGTATTATTCATATCATTTCTCCCCAATGCAATTACAAGGGTAGGTGTTCCACTGACAATATTTAGTGGAGAATTCTCATTCACAGGGCGTCAATCCACCTGTTCCAACACACTGAACCTGTTTCTTTGAGGTAACAGTGAGAGTGGAGGAATATATGAATGAGTGTCCTCCCAGGTTGTTGCCCCCTGTTGCATTCTATATGGGCGACTACTATGGCCCTCACCATAGTGGACACTTTTACAATGGCCAGACCTCAAGTAAGGGGTGGGATAGAAGTATGACAAATGGAGGGGTAGGATTTGGGTGTTTTAATCTATTGGGGGATATACTACAGATGTATTCAACAGCGCTGATATCCCTGAAATTTATTACTACGGTGTTTCCTGCAATAGTTTTAGGTCCCCTCCCGATCCATTCTATTCTTCTGACAGAAAGTATTTCCCCTAAAACATTTGGAGGTAGAGGCCTGTTGGCATTGAGCCATTGTATACACTTATTTTTTAAGTCTGTATGGTCTTCACTTTTTCCCTGGCTTAAGGGCGGTACCCCCGTTAGTACTACGGCACAGGGTAGAGATTCTGGGGGGAGATCGATGGTCGGCAACTCCAATGAGGTACCTTTAGATAATGCCTTTCGGTTGGTTGGATTCCGATTTTGTTGTTTTCACTTCCTATTTTTCCATCCCTAGGTAAGGGTTTTGTTTCTCCACAAATGAGAGTAGGGTTTCTAATTACCTGGGAATTTTCAGCAGGTGTATTATTGCTGGGTGAGGGGCTAACAGAATCAGGGACTGACTCAGTGATATTCGAAACTAGCCTTGTACCTTGATTCCCAATAGCACTATTTTTGGGTGAAGCGGTCCTGCCATGGGGAATAGTCTTTGGAATACCGCCGACCTCACTAGAGGCAAGCTTTCCCAATGGACTGGTAGACTGTGTTCTCCCTAGACCCATATTATTAAGGGTAGAAACCAATCTATCAATCCTAGATACCAAGGGTTTAATGTGTGTGCCAATAGTCTGCTCCATCAGAGCCTGAAAATCGGCAACAAGGTTGGTAACCCAGACCGGTGCACCCACAGTCGATAGGGAAGGGCCAGCAGTAGCTGTTACAAGGTCATGTTTGGGCATGGTCCTTTTAATTAGTTTTTTTGGTAATCTAACTTTCTTACTTCTGGGGCGCGATTTGTTTGCTACAGTGATTGCGGGGGGAAGGGGGGAACTAGAAGCATGAAAGCTGACTTCTACATCTATGGGAACCTGAGCACAAGGCAACTCAGCAAAGGGCGATGTGAGGAAGGAACTTGAATCGGAGGGTTAATTGCAATTGCTGAGTAGTCCCCCACTTGCTGTGACAGGGGGGCAGCAGGAGTAGTTGATAATCTTCTCTCTGTGTTTTCTATTGCAGTTACCACTACCTCAATAGTTTTTTGAAGCATCTTGTCAATAGCCGTTAGGTTAGGAAGGGATTGTGTTGTCGCCACCTGCTGCCTAGTCATGGGGCGAGAAGCAGCAGGCTTTTGGAATTTACCCATATGACTCATTTTTACAAGTAAAGGGGGACTAATCCTTGCCTAGTCAACGCTCCCTCCTAATACCAGGAAGAGGGATTGGAAACAAGGGTAACCACGTATTGATAGTTTCAGATAACAGTACCTTTAAGTATTTGTCCACTCTTCGTGGTTGTCCTTTGGGGATGTTAGGGGAGTGGCCCGTCCCGGCCTCCTCTGGCCACGGACAGCCACAGATGGTCCCGCCCTTGTCCCGGGCTTCTCCCGGCGCTGCCCGTGCGCGTCCCGCGGGACGGGAGGTGTTCCTTGAACTTAAAGCACCTCCGGGCGCGTTGATGGCGTCACTTGTGCGCCGGACCCCGGGGCAGCTGGGAGATGTAGTCTCCGCTGCTCAGAGTGGGTCCGGCTTGATGTCGATGCAGCCGTTGCCCTCATGGCGTGGATGACCCAGAGTGGAGTGCGGTTCCCCTCACGGCGGTAGAGGAGCCAGGTAGGCGGTAAGCGAAAGTCGTTGCCCTCACGGCTGCTGGAAAAGCAGTAGCAGAGTGCCCCGAGCGGGTTCGGCGCTCCTTGAACTTAAAGCACCTCGGTGCGCGTTGATGGCGTCACTTGTGCGCCGGACCCCGGGGCAGCTGGGAGATGTAGTCTCCGCTGCTCAGAGTGGGTCAGGCTTGATGTTGATGCAGCCGTTGCCCTCACGGCGTGGAGGACCCAGAGTAGAGTGCCGATCCCCTCACGGCGGTAGAGGAGCCAGGTAGGTGGTAAGCGAAAGCTGTTGCCTTCACGGCTGCTGGAAAAGCAGTAGCAGAGTTCCCCGAGCGCGTTCGGTGCTCCTTGAACTTAAAGCGCCTCCGGGCGCGATGATGGCATCACTTGTGCGCTGGACCCCGGGGCAGCTGGGAGATGTAGTCTCCGCTGCTCAGAGTGGGTCCGGCGTGATGTCGATTCAGCCGTTTCCCTCACGGCGTGGAGGACCCAGAGTGGAGTGCAGTTCCCCTCATGGCGGTAGAGGAGCCAGGTAGGCGGTAAGCGAAAGCCGTTGCCCTCACGGCTGCTGGAAAAGCAGTAGCAGAGTGCCCCGAGCGCGTTCGGAGCTCCTTGAACTTAAAGCGCCTCCGGGCGCGTTGATGGCGTCACTTGTGCGCTGGACCCCGGGGCAGCTGGGAGATGTAGTCTCCGCTGCTCAGAGTGGGTCCGGCGTGATGTCGATTCAGCCATTGCCCTCACGGCGTGGAGGACCCAGAGTGGAGTGCAGTTCCCCTCATGGTGGTAGAGGAGCCAGGTAGGCGGTAAGCGAAAGCCGTTGCCCTCACGGCTGCTAGAAATATAGAACATTGAGCTTTTAACGGTCACCCTAGAGCTGTTGCAAACTGCAAGGTATATGTTCAATCAATCAATCAATCAGATCATTTGTAAAGCGCACTACGTACCCATGAGGGTCTCAAGGCGCTAAGGGGTGGGGGGTGCTGTTACTGTTCAAAGAGCCAGGTCTTGAGGAGTCTTCTGAAGGTCAATAGGTCTTGGGTCTGCCGTAGGCAGATGGGGAGGGTGTTCCATGTCTTCGCAGCGAGGTGGGAGAATGATCTGCCTCCAACAGTCACTCTACGGAAGCGGGGGACAGTGGCGAGGGCATGGTCAGTGGAGCGGAGCGGGCGGGTGGGGGTGTAGAAGCTGAGTTGGCTGTTGAGGTACATTGTTCCGGTGTTGTGGAGTGCTTTGCGTGTGTGGATGAGGAGCTTGAAGGTTATCCTCTTGTTGACGGGGAGCCAGTGCAGGTCCCTCTGGTGGGGTTTGATGTGGCTGTAGCAAGGGATGTCATGGATCAGGCGCTGAGGCGTTCTGGATGCGTTGTAGCCGTTTCAGGAGTTTGACCGAGGCTCCTGCATAGAGGGCGTTTTCCTAGTCAAGTCTGCTGCTGACGAGGGCCTGGGTGACCATCCTTCTTGTTACGGTGTGGATCCACTTGTAGATCCTGCGGAGTTTGCAGAGGGTGTTGAAGCAGGAGGAAAAGGCGGCATTGACCTGCTTTGTCATGGAGAGGGTGGAGTCGAGGATGACCCCTAGGTTGCATGCGTGGTCGGTGGGTGTTGGTGCTGTTCCTAGTGTGGTTGGCCACCAGGAGTGGTCCCATGCCAAGGGGGTGGATCCGAGGATGAGAACCTCCGTCTTGTCCGAGTTCTGCTTCAGTCAGCTGTTTCTCATCCAGTCGGCGACGGCCTTCATTCCTTCATGGAGGTTGGTTTTGGTGGTGTGGGGGTCCTTGGTGAGGGAGAGGATCAGCTGGGTGTCATCGGCGTAAGAGATGATGTTGAGGTCGTGCAGTCGGGTGACACGGGCAAGTGGTGCCATGTAGAGTTGAACAGCGTTGGGCTGAGGGATGATCCCTGGGGTACGCCGTAGATGATCTTGGTGGCTTTGGAGCAGAAGGGGGGAGGCGGATGCTCTGTGTTCTGCCGGAGAGGAAGGAGGTGGTCTACTCCAGGGCCTTCTCTTGGATTCCGGCATCGTGGAGGCGGGTTCGTAGTGTGCGTTGGCAGACAGTGTCGAAGGTGTCTGAAAGGTCCAGGAGGTTGAGGGCCGAGGTTTCTCCGTTGTCTAGCAGAGTCCTGATGTCGTCGGTGGCGGCAATGAGGGCAGTTTAGGTGCTGCGGAACCCAGATTGGAACAGGTCCAGGATGTTGTTCTCCTCAAGGAAGCTGGTCAGTTGTTTGTTGACAGCCTTTTCGATGACCTTCGCCGGGAACCACCTTGGGTTTCTTGAGTAAGTTGTTGATTTCGGCATGCTTCCAACTCTCCATGAAGGTTGCTGTCTCGAAGGAGATGTTGATGGCTTTCCGGAGATGGGGTGCGATGGCGGTGCTGGCTCTGTTGAAGATGTGGTGTTGGCATGGGTCTGACGGGGATCTGGAGTGAAGGGTGTTCATAATCTTGATGGTGTTGTCGTCATTGATGTTGGTCCAGGAGAGCAGGCGGTTGGTGCGGGTGGTGGTCGTGGGGTTGGAGGTCTCGGTGGTTTCCGGGGCAGTCGCGGCGTCGAAGCTGTCGTGGATGTCTGTGATCTTGCGGTGGAAGAATGTGGCCAGCGAGTCGCACAAGTCTTGCAAAGGCAGGATGTTGTTGGTGTTGGAGCTGGGGTTGGAGAGTTCCTTCGCGATGTTGAAGAGCTCTTTGCTGTTGTGTGCATTGTTGTCTAGGCGGTCTTTGAAGGAGGCCCTTTTGGCGGATCTGATGAGGTGGTGGTGTCTGCGGGTGGCGTTCTTGTGGGCCGCGTAGCTTTCTGGTGTTCGTTCACAGATCCAGTTCTTCTCTATCTTTCGGCAGGTTTGCTTGGAGGTCTGGAGGTCTTCAGTGAACCAGCTGGCTTTCTTTATGGTGTGGCTGTTGGAGGGGATCTTGAGCGGGGGAGGGTGTTGGCGCAGTTGTCGATCCACTGTCTGAGGTTGAGGGTGGCGGCATCTGGGTCGGTCGGGTCTGCGGGTGAGCTCTGGGCGCGGATGGTGGTTAACTGGTCTTTGGTGACTTTGCTCCAGCCGCGGCGAGGCATCCGTTGGGTTCGGTGGTGTGTGGTGGGTTTCCAGAAGGTGAAGTGGATGCAGCAGTGGTTGGTCCAGGGGAGTTAGGTGGTGTGGTTGAAGGAGACGTGGGAGCTTGCGGAGAAGATGGGGTCAAGCGTGTGGCCGGCGGAGTGGGTAGATGTTGTGACGAGTGTCCGAGTCTGAGGTTGGCGAGGTTGCCGTTCAGGGTGGAAGAGTTTGAGTCGTTGTTGTTCTCGAGGTGGAAGTTCAGGTCCCCGAGGAGGATGTAGTCCGTGGCGATGGAGTTGCTGAACTGTGGTCGGGGTCCGGTGAGTCTGTAGACGAGGGTTCCTCTGAGGGTGGTGTTGGGGTTGGTGTGGATCTGAAAGTACAGGTGTTCGGCGTTGCTGAGGGTGTCGTCAGTGCTGGTCGAGACTCTGAGGGTGTTCCTATGGACAATGGCGATTCCTCCTCGTATTCCGTGGAGGTGATCTTGTAGCTCTCTGGGATGGCTATGGCGATGTCGGGTGCCGAGGAGTCGTTCAGCCAGGTCTCCGTCAGGAAAGCGACGTCTGGAGTGTTGGAGTCATGTAGGTCCCAGAGTTCCACGCCGTGTTTGCGGGTGGAGCGGATGTTGAGTAGGATGCATCTGTGATAGTTGGGTTGTTTGGTGGGTGGGTTGGCGGGAGGGGTGCTGGTGAAGCTGCAGTTCCGGCAGCAGAAGGGTCCTTGTGTGCGCTTCGGGGCGGCCAGGCAGCAGGTGCGTGATCGTCTGCCGTTAAGTGCGTGGAGGGAGCTGGAGTCGTAGCAGAGATGGGCGTCGGGGCATTTGCGGGGGCCTGGGGTCCTGGTGCTGGCGTGGTCCTGGCGCAGACGGGTGCAGACGGGCTTGCCTTAGGCGCGCCTTCAGCAGCTGTGTGGCCTCCATATGAGGGGATGTGGGAGGAAGGAGCAGCTGGGAGGGGGGATCGGGGTGGCGAATGGGAGAGTCGGTGGGCGGGGCCGCAGGGGTTGCAGTGGCAAGAAGGGAAGGGGGGGCGGTGGTAACAGAGGGCAAAAGAGGGCACAAACGTGAGTGAATGGTCAAGGACAAAACAACAACAGTGCAAATACAAATAAAACAGGCATGGACAACAGTGCTAAATACAGTGCAATTAGCAGAGCAGGGCGCAGGTACCGATAGCAGAGAAGACAATGCGGGGCACGATCCAAGTGAGCGGCAGCAGTCGGGTTCAGGGCAGCGTCACACAGGTGGTGCTGTGCGGCGGCGAGGGGAGTGACCTGCCAGGTGACCGGGTCAAGGGTCGCTCCATATATTTATATAGATAGAGCTATATGTTTTTTTGTCCAGTCTTTCATTATCCTAATCTTGTGAAAGGGGTTCATTTGGTAGAAAACAATTCTTATTATGAAAGAGAACCCTTAACAATGATGTTACGTTTTAAATTCTGAATTTGTGCTTTTTCAGACCAAGGACTCTTAAAATATACTGCCTACCAGTATGGATGACATGTGACTCCTACATCTTGTAGGCCTCTGCCTTATGTAAGATTTCCTATACACTGATTTAAACACATATGATTGTCTCTGTGCAAAGTATGTGTGATGTAAAGTGTTCTGACTTGACTTGAGGGGCGCTGTTAAAGGGTGGTGGTGATGGAATCCATGGCAGAGGTGATCATTGGGGGGGCGCTAACAAGCACTGTCGCACAGGGCGCCACCAGTGCTAAAGCCGGCCCTGGACAGGTGGCGGCACAGCCAAAGACAAGGGGGCATATTACCAAGCAATAGCGATAATTATCGCTATTGCTTGGTTAGCGTGAAAAAAATTATCGCCGAGCTGCGGCGATTTTTATTGCAGATATACCTTGGTATTACCAAGGTTTATCGCAAATGCGATAAAATCGGCCGCAATGCATGAATATTGCTGAAAAGTCAGCGATATTCATGCATTAGCGAGCTAATGCTCTTAGTCATGTTATCCACCTCCCATTGGATAACATGGCTAAGAACTGATCAGGGCAGGTGTTAGCTTTTGGAGATATTCGCGCTTAGCGCGAATATCTCCAAAAGTTGGTAATAGGAGATAGCGATGTTAGCGACTGTTTCCAGTCGCTAACATCTTGGCACGCCCACTTTGCATGTCATTAGTGATAAATATCACTGACATGCAAAGTGGGGCCCAAGATGGTCGCTATCTCCTACTAGCTGTCGCTAACTGGTGTTAGCGACAGCTAGGTAATAGGGAGATAATTTTATCTCCGCTTTCTTGGCTTTTAAAGCCAAAAAAGCGGAGATAAACCCCCTTGATAATATGCCCCAAGATTGCTTCTTTTAGGGCAGTAGTGAGAACCTAGAATCCCTTGCACACTTCTTTGTTTTTTTTGATCGATATACAATAGGCTGAAGAGGTGCTGCTCAGATGGCTACTTATGGAATTAGGATGATAAGAAATGGTATATGAACCTGATGACAGACACTAGCAATGTTATCCTAGTTAAGGATGTGACCTATGCATGAGTAGACCCAGGCATCAACCAAGGCAGGTAATGCAGACTGTTTCCTACCCCATTTGTATAATATATGTACCTAATATATGTACCTTAAACCCAGGGTCACTGGAAGCATGCGGCAGGGGTGGGGCAAATTATGCGGCAGGGTTGAGTAAATTATGTAGCAAGAACAGGGGAATAATGCAACGTAATGTGGCACATTTTGTGATAGTATTACTTTATTATCTGGACAGTTTTACATTTGCTAACACTGCCTGCCCATTGGTTGCACCTCATTATTACCAGTTTAACACCAAAGTATAGACCCGAGGAACAGAAAGGGGACCAGTGAACCTTCTCAAAGGGCCTTCCGTCCACTGCGCAACACACGTGTTGCTGCTTTTTTGGTAAGTTGTAACTGTTTGAACTAGAAACAATATTTTTTGTTGTTTAAATCTGCATAATATGCACCAGATTATGAATTATTCGGTAAAAGCGGAAAATCTGTGAATATGCGAAAAACTCCGTGGCTACACAATCGCATAATTCCAGTGACCCTGCTCACTCACACCTAAGTTTTTTGACAGTCCCTTAAACTGTGCTGCATTCTTTAACATCTAAATGATTCTTTCATGCGTTGACAATGAATTTATGTCTCTGTATTTATTAAGTATTTTATTGTGATTGAAGAAGCAAATTCCTAATAAACAGATTGGTTTGTTGTCATGGACTTGCACCAAGGCACCTAGGAATGTCCTCCTTTTCAAGAAGGCCACGAGGAAAAGAACTTGTCTCGGTAAATTGGCCTTTAGAAAGTTTGGGCTAGTACGTTGGTATTACAGAGGAGGCTTTTAAACCCTTCTGTGGCCCCATACAATGCTGACACTATCAAAAGTGGAAATAGTTGCAAAACAAGACGGTTTAGATCCACTTTTCATTGCAACGCGGTTTCGTTTCATCCTCGGCTCTTTAAAAATGTGTCTGACAATAAATGAAGGGTGAACAGCAAAACACACAAGATGATGGACGGAATGTTGCACAGTGGCAAAACATTCACCCCCAGTCACAGATCTGGGTTTAGTCCATCGTTATTTCGCTCACCAAGCCACCCCAGTTCAGACGTGGCCATATGCAAATCAGTCTTGAACCTGTGCCTCATGGGAACAGTCCAGACCGAACTGCCAAGCCAAGTCTTCCCTGGTCATTATCTTTATGGTTGTTTACCCAATCTCCTCCAAAAATACAATTACTTATGAAATTCCATTGTAACTATCAGAGGCCGCAGCTACACGGCGAATACATTAGAAACTCTGCATGCAAGCACCATATACAAAATTCATGATGTTTGTGTTGAAATGGCCCACCGGCCCCTAATCATCATTCGGCTATGAATACACGTAACTGTTTCCAACTTATTGCGAGTTATTTTTACTTACTCTTTGCTTTTGTTGTTCAGGATGTCATTCACTGACACTTGGCTGCTGACGCTGGAGAGTCTATCAGAGCCCATCAGAAACCTGGTGCTGGAGTGCGAAGAGTTTGTCGATATCCGAAACATGTCGAAAAAATTATTCATCACCTGTCCGGATGAAATCGCAACCAAATAAAATATGTGTTGCCGTGGACACTTGTCCCCCAAACGCAGAGGAAACGGCAGGCGACAGCTGAAAATGGTGCTGTTAATTAATACGTGGCAATTGCCACTCACGAAAGGCTAACTTTGGCGTCCTTGGTTTCTTGCTGCTCTCAGGGCTCGCCTTCTGTTTATCATTCGCAGGAAGTCACTTGTCCTGTAAAGTACTCAAAACAACCACATGCTAAATGGAAATGATCACCAGCTTGTTTATGTTAAACAAGCACTTAAGGTAGGCTGCTAGGACTGTCACGCCAAGTGTGGACAGGGCATGGTACACAGGTGAACCTGCCTCATCTGGGAGGATCATTTCTGTTTGATTGCAAACAGGTAAATCAGGTGCAGAGTTTCACACACAACCACATCGCATTGGCTCTGAGACACAAAGGGACATATTACTAAGCAATAGCGATAATTATCGCTATTGCTTGGTTAGCGAGCTGCCACGATTTTTAACGCAGATAAACCATGGTATTACCAAAGTTTATCGCAAAAATGCGATAAAAATCGGCAATAATGCATGAATATTGCTGAAAAATCAGCGATATTCAGGCATTACCGAGCTAATGCTCTTAGCCATGTTATCCTCCTCCCATTGGATAACATGGCTAAGAACTGCTCCTGGGCAGGTGTTAGCTTTTGGAGATATTCGCGCTTAGCGCGAATATCTCCAAAAGTTGGTAATAGGAGATAGCGATGTTAGCGACTGTTTCCAGTCGCTAACATCTTGGCACGCCCACTTTGCATGTCATTAGTGATACATTTTTCTGACAAGCAAAGCGGGGCCCAAGATGGTCGCTATCTCCTACTAGCTGTCGCTAACTGGTGTTAGCGACAGCTAGGTAATAGGGAGATCATTTTATCTCTGTTTTCTTGGCTTTTAAAGCCAAAAAAGCGGAGATAAATCCCTTGATAATGTGCCCCAAAGAGTTAGCTCTGAGTAGGTATGGTTTACTATTGTAGTACTCCTGAATTCCAGGAGTAAGACAGGGGTATTACTTTTGGAATACTAGAGCAAACCTGGAGTAATGGAAGAGTACGTCCAAGCAAGAACTTTGTGAACCGGGTCCCAGGAGTAAGCCAGGCATCCTACAGGAGTACCCCGCTCTTACTACTGGATTTGAAGGGTAAGTTTGGAGTATGTCACACCAACTCGTATCCAAATATTTATGAATCACACCCTTTGTGAAATGGGCCAATAGTGCATTTAGTATATCATAAGCAAGCCATAGCTAAGCCCCAGAGTTGGGACTATTCAGACCCAGGGCCTGAGTCACAAGGATATTGCTATGAGTAAGGTTGACTTACTTTAGTAGTACTCCTGGCCTACTCCTGATTTCTAGGTAGAGTTAATCACAGCCAACATATTCACAAATCAAGCCCCTGAATTCTAGGGGGACAATTCACAAAGACTGATGTGAGTCTGTATGACTTACTCCTGCTGTACTCTTGACTTACTCGTCATTTTCAGGAAAAATCCAGAAGTACTCCTGACTTACTCTGGCTGTATCTTTACATGCAGATTCTTTGCTAGAATAAGCCACAGCAAAATCTTGATCAATACATCCTTAAGATGAAAATGGAGTGCTCCTGCTTACCTATGGTATTTAAGAATGTAAGATATCTGTCTTGTCTGCATGGTCATCCTGGATTTTTCACCTCATACTGGACCCTATCTTGTTGCTGGTTTTTGAATTTTGCACACCTCACCCCTGCTAACAAGTAGTAAAATGTCTGCTCCCCATGTTAACATGGTTGAATTGAAATATTCCTAATTGGCATAATTAACTTGCCAATAAGTCCCTGGTTTATGGTAGAAAGTGTACCCATGTCCTGGAAGTCAAATGCCACCAGTGGACTGCAGCACCTAATGTACCATTAGCTACAGTGCCAATGCAAATATAGCATCAGGTCTACCCTGTGTAGTTTGGCTGTAGCAGTTTAAAAACTGCAATTCGACCTGTCAAAATAAACCCTTTTGACAAGTCAAACCTCCCCTTATAAATATTAATAAGGCAATCCTTTGTAGGCCTTGCAGCCCGCAAGGAAGAATGCATGGGTTTAAAAAGTAGGACCCGAATATAACATCAGGTCTACCCTGTGTAGTTTGGCTGTAGCAATTTAAAAATGCAATTCGACCTGTCAAAATAAACACTTTTGACAAGTCAAATCTCCCCTTATAAATATTAATACAGCAACCCTATGTAGGCCTTGTAGCCCTCAAGGCAGATTGCATGGGTTTAAAAAGTAGGACCCAAAGTATTAAGGGCATATTACCAAGCAATAGCGATAATTATCGCTATTGCTTGGTTAGAGACAAAAATGTATCGCCGACCTGCGGCGATTTTTATCGCAGATAGACCTTGGTATTACCAAGGTTTATCTCCTAAGCGATAAAAATCGGCCGCAATGCATGAATATCGCTGAAAAGTCAGCGATATTCCTTAATTTCTGAGCTAATGCTCTTAGCCATGTTATCCACCTCCCATTGGATAACGTGGCTATGAACTGCTCAGGGCAGGTGTTAGCTTTTGGAGATATTCGCGCTTAGCGCGAATATCTCCAAAAGTTGGTAATAGGAGATAGCGATGTTAGCGACTGTTTCCAGTCGCTAACATCTTGGCACGCCCACTTTGCATGTCATTAGTGATAAATATCACTGACATGCAAAGTGGGGCCCAAGATGGTCGCTATCTCCTACTAGCTGTCGCTAACTGGTGTTAGCGACAGCTAGGTAATAGGGAGATAATTTTATCTCCGCTTTCTTGGCTTTTAAAGCCAAAAAAGCAGAGATAAACCCCCTTGATAATATGCCCCTCAATTTTCGCATGTCCTTAGAAGGACCACCTTGAAAAAGCTACTTTTTACTGTGACGGGCATAAATATCCTATGTAGAAAACCAGAGTACAGATTAAAATTCTAATACTGTATCTCAGGAATGGGACGAGCTAGAAAAATAACTAATCAACTATTTTTAATAGCTATTCAAAATTCAATTCAATGATGAAGTCCGATTTCTAATCAATTTAAGGAAAAGTAACTTTTAGAAAATTCCCTTTACACTTCCTAAAATTCCTGGGGATAATTTGTATTTGCAATCCAACCTCTTCCAGGCAGTAATTATCATTTGAATGGGTGTTTGAAATGCCTGCCAGGAGCAAACAATAGACTGACCTGAATGGTCAGTCTGAATTTCACAGAATATGCAGGGTGGGGACTGTGCCCATTCTTTTTGACACTGTAGTGTCAAATCCTGTTCAAGAGTCAAAACCTGCTTGACTTATCTTGTTGGGCGGGTCATACTTTCTCAGTAAAACTGCGTTTGTTGAACAACAAAAACCTCAAAGCTGTGCATAACTGATTCTACACCTATCTACAGGATATATTGGCCTGGCTAGCTCACAGTGCGCCATCTGTACCCCTAACCTAGTAAGGTAACAGGGAGCATGTGCAACCTCAGCACATAACAACCCTGACTCCCCAGGGAAATACTGAGAGACAGAAGAAGTTCTCAAATTGGCATTTCAATATTCATTGAAGTGAGAAGTTTCTTGCGTAAAATATGTGCAATGCAATAATTAATAGAAGGAAACAGAACACGGTAAACAGCATCACAAGAATGGTAAAGAAAGTGAACAATTCAGCCATTGGGCTTTTGCATAGAGTATTTGCTTGCACATATGTACAGATATAGTTGTGCTCCTACTTAGCGCTCCCTCTCCTAGTGTGCCTAGCGTGGATGAATCTGAAAGTATCCCTGTAGGGTGATCGAGCTCCCCAGTTACCTGTGGGTATGTTTAATCTGGGAGCCCATCTTGGTGTAGAGCTGGGCACCATCCTTCTGAGGAGATAAACAAGATTTAGCTGGGCTGGAAATCCAGCATGGGGCAATACAGACAGTGTCAGTGAAATACTCTTCTACCTAGGCAAAGGAGTGGTGTTGTTTATGTAATAAACTTCACCCATGTTACCATGCCGAAGTCCTAGTCAGGCGGTAATTATTGATTCTATCCTGACAAAGCTGTCGCCAAGTGAACAATAATAAATAACATCATTTTGCGCAGTGAAACTTAGCTGTCATCAAAATGTTTAAGAATCTGATAATATGCCTAAGAAGATATGCAAATGCAAGAAAAGATATTCCATGGAACATTATCCATACAAGCATGCAAGCAAATGTGTGTCAAATATCGAATGTCATCATTCAAGAAAAGATGTCAACTTTAAACGTGAGCATATAAAATGGTGGCATTCCTGTCCGGGCCTAGTGTGAGCACAAGAAAGTCTCCTAGGTTTACATAAAACACTTGGGGCGTACTTCCATAGTAGAGAACAGGATGTCAAGACAATTTCTGTGAGTTCACTGTCTGGTTGCTGAAGAATCCTGTTTTTATCCTGTCATTCTTCTGTCTCGATTTATTGGGTGTACAGTGGCTACTTCAAACTGGATTTTGATATTAGATTTGGGAGGACAAAATGATTACTATAGCACACTCCACACACACACACACCATCCCTTAAAGCCCAAGTTTAGTATGGCCAAAGACCTTGCCATCTTAAAAATGACCAAAGTGGGTAGGGGTGGCCCTGGGAACTTTTACCCCATTGGTTAGGTTATGGCCAGGATTCATTCCTACCCACTAGTTAATGCCAAGTATAAATGAGGCATCTCCATGCACCCACTTGAACACACAGTGGAATGGTGTGGCTCACTGGTTAGAGGTGGCAGACCCGGAAGCAGAGAACGGCCCGTGACCAGTGTTCAATTCCCGACGCGGCAGGGTCGTGGACCAGGGTCAGCGGACTCGATCATTCTCGCTCCGGTGCCTACTCTAACCAGGGATCACACTCGGCAACTCTGGGCATTAGCTGCCTCATCTCTACAACGGCCCCCCACATTCGCTGGGGATGCCTGGTTTCACCTTGGAGATACCCAGTAGGGACCATCTCACAGGGATAGCCAGGATGGGTTCCCCAGCGGTCTACAGCACCACGACGCCTCAGGGCAGCAGTGCGCTTTACAAGACACATACATTTCATTACATTACATTACATCACTTCAGAACACTTCTAGATCCGAGGAAGAACAGAGGAGGACTGGACCTGCTGTCTGTAACCTGATGGGAGCCCTGAAGAACTGGACCTGCAGCCTCTTGTACTAAAGACAAAGAAGTGGACTCCAAGGGTCATAAGGCTGACCTCCAATTCAAAATCGCTTTCCTGCCACTGTCCATCTTACCAGTGGCAACTGGACCTGGACTGGAATATGCTGTTGGCCTCTGTCTGATACCCTGTGAGTTTCTTAGTACCTCCCCTGAGGCCCTGGGGGCTTTAGAAGAGTGATCCAGTAGGAAGTGTGCTCATGTAGGTTTGGAACTTACAGGTCTATAGACAGAAGATAAATCTCTGACTAGAACGAACCTGGTTGGCGTCTCCGACTGGTGATTTATCTTGATCAGCTTCGGAGCATGCCCAGGCCTAGTCTAATGCGACCATTGACTACCATTGGCACTTCGTGCTTCTTGGTGCTATGCATACTTAAAACTTTAAAAATATATATCTCCGGTTTTCGGTATTGAACTTTCATCATTTGGGTGTCATTTTGTCCATTAAGTGTTATTCAGTTTTTCTAATCCTGTTTGGGAGTTTTATTGTTTTGCATTTTGACTTTATTACTGTTTTGGTACTGCATAAATGCTCTACACATTGCCCTAAGTTAAACCTGTCTGGCCTGTGCCATCACTACTAAAGGGTTGAGCTCCACTTTAATTTGTGATTTTGAGGGTTCACCCTGACAAGGATTGTGATTGTTTCTTGAGGTGGGTAGTCACCTACCCCAATGAACAATTCAATGTTTTACAAGGAGTTAGTCAGGAGTACTGCCAGAATAAGTCACAGTAAAATCTTTATGAGTCAGACTCAAGAGGTTAGAAAAGGGAGCACAGGGAATTGTATAACATAAGACCACTTTCTCATTTAGTGCTGGTGTGACTAAGGGATACCGATATACCACTGCGATCCGCAATGTTTATAAAACAATCCGGTTGTGAGGGAACACAGCAACGAGTGGTAGGAATAGGAAGCAGTCTCCGATTGCCCGCAGCACCCGATCCAGAAGAGGCTAGCTGAGCAACCACCGCAGAGCCCAACCAGGAAGCAAACAGGAACCAGAGTCAGAATTACGTGCATAGATCCCAGCGCGATGCTGCCTAAAGTACTTCCTCCTCATTGCATCATGGGAGTTGAAGTTCACAACATGCAAGGTAGGCTTGGCTAAGACCGAACCTGACAGTATGAACTAAGAAGAGCATGGAAGAATCCATACTACAGTCGGCTAGCACCTATTTGGAGGTCTCTGGGAACCCCTGACTACTTAGAAGACTCCTTAGCAGGCCCGCAGGCATAACAAAATGGGACAATTGTTTGACTCTGGCACATTGCAAAGCTGAAATTCATTGCTAGAAGGAACAAATGGGAAATTATCCAGGTTTAAATATTATCAGCTGGTGAGTTGGGCAAAGGATAAAGAGAAAATCTTAGAAATTACTGAGAATCTGGAGAATGAAAGACAAATTGACCCAAAAAGAAAGGAAATATCGAAGTGGTATTGGCATTTGATACAGACAGGAGACAATGAATTCACTACCCCAGATAATGTATGGAAAAAGATCTTCCCAGCACAGGACTCGCAATGGCAAGTATCCTGCACATTTTTATGGCAAATTATAGTTTCTACACCTCTTAGGAGAAATCATCTTTTTACTTTACACAGGTCATATTGGACACCAGAAAAGCTATCCAAAATGAATAAACAGGTGGTGAAAAATTGTCCTAAATGTGGGGAACCAAAAGCGAATGACATTCACTTGTTCCACCTGTGCCCGCAACTTGACATTTTCTGCGAAGAAGTGGATAAGATTATCGATAAAGTTTTAGAAACGAACATTGAGGTAAGCACATTTATCATTATTTTTGGTATTTTGGAATGTAATGATTCTACTACTGTATTAAGTAAAAAACAAAAATACTTAGGGGTCTATTAGGATGTAGGGCGGATCGCCACCACCCGCATGGCGATAGCGATCCGCCCTACATCCTACCCTGCCGGCCACTCATTTCCCCACCATATTAGTATGGCAGGGAGACCCCGGCTGATGGAAAGACCGGCCACCGGTTTTCCGCTGGTCGACCAATCGACCGGGCGGAAAAGGGGTTATATATGGTGACGGTGTCTGCTAGACACCGGCATCCATATTAGCATGGGAGCGGGAAGAAGCCACGGAAAGGCATGCAGATTTTGCTTTCGGGGGCCCATTACGGGGGGTGCACACATTGTCATGGACATGGTGGCAGGCACCTCACAGTGCCTGTTACCTTGTGCATGACAATGCACACAGTGCATCAGTCCGCCACAATGCTGGGAATGGAGGATGCCACCACCACAGTGGTGGTGGCATCCTAATCGCCGGTGCAGGACCGCCACACCACTGGCGGCCGTCCTAGCAACGCTAGAATGGCAGATAGACGAAAGTCCGCCCGCCATCGTAATAGGCCCCTAATTATTCATCTTAATTTTACTAGCCGGACGCGAGATATGCGTAAAGCGGATACTCGCAACTCCTCCTAATGCAGTAGAATGGTTTCGTTCTGTAGAGAAGGTTAGGAAACTAGACAAGTCCAGAGGAAAGCGTAATAGAATCAGATTTTGGGAACTATGGGTTAAAAAGATGCGGTAGGGTAGGTAGGGATGTCCAATGATTACACACTATGCGATACAACAAAATCAGCAGAATCATCATGGTGAATCCATGATTGATTATTCCAAAGAATTTGAAGGTTCCTAAGACATGATCCTACCTTGATACAGAAGGGCGGTTTCTACTCAGTTGGAAAAATCCAAAAATTAGAGAGTTCTCTCATGATAAAGTGATCTTGTCTACCAAAACCTCAATAATCTCATAAATGAGGACACAAAAAAAAAGAAATGTTAAGTGATTTAGTTGATTTGTGTTAATTGTATTATTAATCTGTAGCATTGTAGCAGGTTGTTGAGTTTGTAGGGGATAGGGTCAGAAGTTAGTGAAACTAGAAATAATTTAAATTCATTGATTTTTTATACTTTTTTAATGGATTATTAATGATGTGAATCTTTTAAGTCTTATATTTTGAATTTAAAATTAGCATTTTAGTTTGGTTTTATTATTAATAATAGTACGTTATATTCTAGTTGCAGGTTCTTACGTTTGTATGGATATAGGGTGGGAAGTTAATTAAGTTACAAAAAATCTCAAATTATAGTTAATTTTAATTATGAAAATATTTCAATAATGATTTATTTAACTTATAATTTAGTTGTGGGTTGCTGTGCTAGTTGAGGAATGGGCTTGGAAATGTAATTGAATGAATTGCTCTATCATTTAATGCTATTTATTAAATTAAATCTTATTTAATTATGTATTATGCAAATTACCTAATTATTTAAATTGATATTTGTTTGTTGAACATGTATTTTTATGCTGTATTATTTTGTTTTTGGGTTGTAGGTTGCAAAGAAAAGAAATATATAATAGTTTTATATCAATTGATATTTATATGTAATGTATTAATTTGTAATTAATAGTGTTTTGATATTATTTTGCATAAAACAAATTAATTTATTTAATAGTAAATATGAATTTTGTTTTTGCAATGATATTTGTTATTTACATTTGCTCTGTCTTTATGTGTTTATCAAAAATAAATACAAACATAAAGATTTAATAATTGTGCTATGTTTTTAAAGAAGGTGATATTATAAATACTTGTATGTTTTTTCTTTATTTCTTGTTTAACTTATAGGTTAACATAATCTTTCTGTTGTTTGATAGTAAAAATATGTATTTATTTCTAAATACCCTAATTTAGTAAAGTATTAAAAATGTATACTACATTTTCTAAATACCCTAATTTAATAAAGTATTAAAAATGTATACTAAATTAATACCATTTGTATTCATCTATGTCATCCTTTTAAAGTCAAACACTTTCCCTACTTTTGTTTAGACTGAAGTGGGTATAGTAAATATATAACCCTTCCTAAATCCAAGACTTTCCTTACTGTTGTACAGACTGGAGTAGGAATAGTAAATATGACCTTTCTGAAGTCAAACAATTTCCACAATGTTGTTTAGACTGGAGTGTGAATAGTAAATCTAAAGCCTTCGAAGTCCCTCACTGTACCTACTGTTATGTAGACTGGAGTAAAATTAGGAGATCTAACCTTCTGAAGTCAACCACTTTTCCTACTGTTGTTTAGATAGGAGTGGGAATAGTAAATGTAACCCCTCCGAAGTTCAACACTTTCCCTATTGTTGCATAAACTGGAATGAGAAGAGTACAGCTAATATTTTCAGAAACAAACACCTTCTTAATATTGGTGCAATAAAATTTATATGAATAGTTGTTTATTTTTTCTTTTACATTATTTGATTTTATTTTTTTCAATATTTTTAGTATTTTATGGTAAATGCCTTTTCACTTTTTTTATATTCTAAATAATGGCTAAATTAATTAATATGTTGTTGTATGTACTTTATTCGATATAAAATATCATGAAAGCTTGAACAACGTATTTTTTAAGATTTAAAAAGTGCAGAAATTCATACAACAATTAACATATAAAAAGTTTGTATAAAATCCATTAAAAGCAGAATATAAAACAAATTGTA
The DNA here is from genome assembly GCF_964263255.1 of Lissotriton vulgaris. Lineage (NCBI taxonomy): Eukaryota > Metazoa > Chordata > Amphibia > Caudata > Salamandridae > Lissotriton > Lissotriton vulgaris. The sequence continues at coordinate 1,009,786,981 of NC_141699.1, read as the reverse complement.
CACTGTAGACAATAAAAACAGATTCATTTACAAAAAGCAGTTAGGAGCATTTGGGCCCAGAGGATGTTAGCGCTTGCTATGTTTTAACAGGTTTACACGTAGCACCCAAGCACTGCCCAAGTATTTTGCCACCGCACAGATCATACTAAAGGACGAAGTGTCTGATTTAAAAGTACGCAGTGCTACCCTGTAATCGGTAAACCCCAGGTTTCTGCATACAGGTTTAAGCCATTTCCTCCTGGGAGCACTGTAAGCAGGACATGCGAAAAGGAAATGAGGAAGTGATTTTAATGGGGCTTGGCAACCTGGGCAGCTCACAGAAGCCAAGCTATAGTTCCTCCATCCTGCTACCAAGTCATTTAGTGGGAGCATCCCAAATCTAAATTTTGTAAATAGCAAGCTATCACGAGGAGATTGTATAAAATCAAAATAGTGCTCAAATTTAGCAACCGGCTTGTGCATTAAAAACTGTTCAGTGAGGGTCCCCTAGTTGGATTTTCGATCCTCCACCCCTTTCACCCAATCCCAGTATGCCTTCTTAATGATTTGCTTGGCTGGCACTATCTGGGTCGCCCAGGCCTCTCCGAACCCAATATCAATTGCCAACTGCTTTAATTTAGCAATCCATTAATATAATTGATGAATTACATTTTTTATGTTGTTTTTTATTTTTGTATGTTTTGTATAATATATATAATTTTTATAGTAGTAAATTTAACACATCAAAAAATAAATTTCATAATGTACCTTAAGTATTTTTATGTTTATATTGTTTTTAGTAAATGTGTGCTTTTGTTTTCTTTAATATTTTAAATATTGGCTAAAGTAATTCATATATTTGATTAATGAATTGTTCATATTTTTTATGTTGATTTTATTTGTGTATCTTTGTACAATATCTATATTGTTTTTAGAGCAGAAAGTGTAATATATATTAAAAATATATTTAATATAATGTACATTAAATATTTGTATTAATTATGTTTAGGGCTACCGGATTTATGGTATTTATTTTTAAACATTTCTCTCGGTATTTATCAATAATGATTTTTTTGGTCATCTTTTTGGTACTTATCCATATTTATTTAGTTTTTGGAGAATAAATGGAGTGATGAAATGGTATATATCAACATTTATTTAACTGATAAAGATGCTCTCATACTTTGATGCCTGTAGCGTTTTAGCAAATTAAGCAGCCATATATAACAAAACACTACACCCATAGGTAAATATTAGAATGATATACAAATATAGGTTAACATATGAATGTATTTAAGGAAATCTCATCCTCTTTTTTAACTTCCCATGTTGTCTAGCTGCTCAGCTGTTGGCCTGGAATTCATGAAGAACAGCATGGAGAGGTGCTCACAAGAAGTACAATTTTCTGTATTTTTCTGCTATAAAAATTAAATACAGACAGGAAACACATTATTTTCTGTCTGTGCGTGTCTGTTTTTACCTTTAAAAATCAGTAAAAATGGAAAACAGGGATCCCTAATTATGTTAAACTATAATATTATATACATGTATATATTTGTATATATAGAAACAAAGTCCTGCAATGCATCTCCTCACATCACCACGGAACAGATCTCCAAAACACCAAGGTTAGATTTCAAAAATGTGGCTTTATTCTTCCCTCGCCATCGGCATGACGCGTTTCGGCCGTCACAAAACGGCCTTGATCACATCATATTTGTATATATATATATGGTCCTCTTCCGATTGCTGCCATGTTCAGAAATACAGGCTGGAGTGCACCAATTACTCCAATACCAGTTAAAGAGTAATACTTTGTTTATTTGTGCGAAAATTCTGAATTTTTAACTGAACGCATTTCGGCATCATCATGCCTTGATCAAGGGTGAGTAAATTTTGTTAATGCAAGCTTTTTCGTGCATAATACATCAACATAAAAAATGGGTGCAATCCAATCTTCCTAGCATGTAAACAGATTGGCCATCTTGGAACACATCTTAAATACATACACTTCTTGCAAATATACAGTGGTTCTGTCTTTTCATGAATACAAATGTTGGTACTCCAAGTAAAAACTGAGTGCAAAATTATATTCAATATCTTAATGATGCAATACTCTAGGGAATGAATAAAAATTAAATTTAAGAATCAGCAACAACAGTCAACAGTTCGTTCCGATCATAAAATCTGTCTGATTAGTCACAAAGTGTGATGGCCATCTTTGCCTTAATTCTTCACATACAATTTGCAATGAGGATTTGTGCAGAGTAATACCATTAGCGAGTCACACAAAGCTACAATACCATTATTGCATATATCTCCTCCTCAATAAATATGTACAATTAAGTAGTGTACATATGAAGGATAAATCTCCTCTCTATACAATAAAATAGTGTGCATATAAAGGAGAAGCCTCCAACCATCAATTCGGCCCCAGTGGGCATAGTAACTAAATGCATTAGTCACTGACTGCCACAAATAAAACAGATAGTGCTGAAGCTCTGGAAAATTAGTAAAAATCCAGATACAAGGGGAGTCATATATGCCAATTAGGTATAGGTTTCCATCATCATAAGGCCCAAGTGGGCAAATATTCACGGTATAATGCAAAATATTTATCCCAATTGGGTCTTAGCTCAGAAACAAATAAATCTCATACCATATACTGTAAACATCCCTGAGATCCCCAATACAGATCGTCATGCCATACCCCTGTGATCATATCAAAAGAAGAATGGAGGAGATGGTCGGTAGAACAGAAGAAAATATAGACAACAAAGAAAAAAGGAGATATCTCAGCTGAAAGTTGCTTTCAGCTTCTCAGACTCAGAGGCATAAAGCAGGAGAAAGAGTCCAGCCCCACGGGCATTCGGCTACAGCTCTGAAACAAAACAACTTCAGGAGGTGATCCTCAGCCTGTGTAAACAGAGACAAAAACAAAACATACCTTTTAAAATCAATGAACATTACTAAATGTTGATATACATCATAAGAGACACAGAGAATCCTAAATTAAAAAGTTATATCGCAAACAAACTCTTGATACACCGACTTACTAACTTACATATAGAGAATGAAAAAGAGTAATTATTCGTCCAGATGGATATACATTTCCTTGTCAAAATTTAAACCCTTGGCAGCTCTAGTATCTAGGTCCAATATGTATTTCGATTCAAGTTGTCTAAGTTTGCGTATTCTATTCCTGCCCCTCACAGATTTGTGAATTAGCAAGAAAGCGGAGTAGATTTCTATTGCTCTTGTTTTCTAACTCAAAGTGTCTATGCTACGGGATTCTGTTTATCATTGTTTCAAGCATGCACTTCTTTATGGGAAACCTTGTGCTGCCTATGTATATTTTGTCGCAGGGACACACCAGAGCATATACACAGAAGTTGGAAAGACACTTTAGGTATTTGTCAATCTTTCTGTGGGTGTTAGTCACAGGGAAAACATATTCTTTTACATTTGAGCTGTGTTTACCAACATGATATACATCACAGGAGAAATATCTGTGATTTCATTTTTGCAGAGAGAGGATCCCTTGCTAAACATTATATTTGGGTGATCACCTAGAATATAAGAGAGAGTACTCTCTGTCTTTAGGATGTCCCAATGTCTATTTAGAGCATTCCTGACCTCTTTTGCTTTATTGGTGTAACTGTCGCAGTATCTGGGCTTGAGGCAGGTTTGAGAGCTAGAATGTCATCTCTACACACCATCTGAGCTTTTTCTAGGACATTCTTTAGAAAAGACTCTCCATATCCTCTTTCCCTGAATCATTTAGTAATTACCCTACATTCTTCTTGAAAAGTAACATCGGAGCTAAAATTCCTAAGATACCCTAGGGATTCCCAATATGGAATTTGTTGTGGCTTGCATGTTTACAATGCATCCTTTCCCTCAGCTTCCTGTTCCCTGCTGCTCAGGCAGTATTATTAATATTATTATTAGCTTTATTTGATTTAAAAATATCATGAAAGCATTTACAGAATAAAAAAACAATACCATGATAAAAAAGAACATACAGCACGAATTTACACATGTATTATAAATAAACATATATCAATCATTAAAATGTAACAGATCAGATAACACTGTTAAAAGCAAGAATATAAAAGGGATAATTCCTAAACATCCGAAAGATAAAACATTTAATTCAGGGGTATACTGCAGAAAGAGGATGACGGAAGAGCCAGGGGGGGAATGACCCAGAATTCATACTGGCATTTTCACTTCAGAACCATAAGGCTAGTGCACATTAAATGTTTACTAGGAGGGCCATATATTTTAGTGAGATCCCAATCAAAAGCCTCTGGGTTATCTGGGCTAGCACATCTTTTCTACCATCTTTCTTCGTGTTAGCCAGGCTGTACCCAGAAACTTGGCCACTCCGCAGATCATCAATAATGAAGAGGTATCAGTTCTTAAAATGCGGAGAGCTGCGCAATGATTCATTGGGCCCAGCATTTTACACACTGGTTTATACCATTTAACTCTGGCCCTTCTGTAGGCCGGACAGGGAAAGAGGAGATGGGCAATGGACTCATTGTGATAGCGACAACCTGGACAGGGCACCGATGGCAGATTTGACCCCTTCCAGAGCGCTGTCACACTGTTGACAGGGAGAGTCCCAAGTCTCAACTTAATGTACAGAGACCTATCCCGCGGGACCTGGATGAAATCAAGATATAGTTCCAAGACATAAGTAATTTTATGGTCAAAGAACCCCTCGGTCAGCTTTCCCATTTTGGGGTTCGTGAGCTCTTGTGTCTGCACCCAGTCCCAATAGGCTCTTTTCAGATCTTGCTTTGTAGGTGGGACCTGGGTGGCCCATGCCTCCTTGAACCCCAAAACTGATAAAAGCTGACGGAGGTCGACCAACTATTTAATTCGACCTCCAGAATCGGCTAGTATTAATTCATCAAGGGCGGCCACATAATTGTAGAGCTCGGGAGTCCTTCTTAGGCGGGCCCAAAATAGCAGGGGGTGCAAACGGGCCATGTCCTGTATAGAACGTTTCCCCATATCATAAAATAAAGGTTTCAGCTGGGTGGATGGAGAGAGGGAAGTGAGGTCTCTCAGAAACTTATTTTCGGATTTGGCGAGCTCACTGGAGAAGTGTGGCTCACCGGTTAGAGGAGGCAGACCCGGACGCAGAGGTCAGACCCGGGACCAGGGTTCAATTCCCGACGCGGCAGGGTCTTGAGCTCAAAATGTCCATGGACTCGATAATTCCCGCCTCTGTGCCTACTTGAATCATGGGTTCACACTCTGCAACTCTGGGCAATAGCTTGCTTAATCTCCACTATGGCTCCACCGCGATGGGATGCCTGGCTTTCACCTTGGGGATGCCCAGTAGGGGTTATCTCGCAGGGAAAAGCCAGGACGGGTTCCCAAAGCAAGCGCCTTGAGACCTTACTGTGAAAGGCGCTATATAAGAACGTATGATTTACGATTTATTTACTCACATTCTCAAAGCCCCAAAGTTCGGCCCCATACAGGGCCGAGGGGAGTGCCTTCCCATCATAGACCTTCAGGGCAGGGGCTACTAACCTACTCACAGACTTGCGTTGTTCCCTAGCAATTGCCAACGAAACCCGCTTATTGTTCAGGAGCATTTTGGCTAAATGGGGACCCCACCTCATGTTCTTAGAGATGCGGATTCCCAAGTAGTCAAAAGGATCAACGCAGTCCAGAGGGGAGTCGTTCAGAGTGTTGCCATTTCTGAAGCTTTTGCAAGGGTTGATTGACATCAGTTTGGTTTTATCGGTGTTGATTGTCAGCCCACGAGCTCTACAGAAAAGGCCAAACCTATTCAAGAGCCTCTGGAGACCACCCGGTGACTTAGATAACAGAAGACTAACGTCGGCGAACGGGAGGGTTGGTGTCCTCTCACCCACCAGGGTTGGGGCATCTGGCGATTCCTGCCCAAGATGATCCACCACCCCGTTGATGAATAACGAAAACAGGGTGGGGGCCAGCACACAACCCTGGCGGACCCCCTGTCCACCGCGATTCTCTCTGTCGTTTGCCATTTTGATCCCCATCTGATTTTAGCATAGTTTCTGTCATGAAGACGTTTAACCATGTCGAGGATCAGTGGGCAAATGCCCTGGTGGTGGAAGGTCTGCCACAATTTTTTCCGGGGTACCAGATCGAATGCGGTCTTTAAATCTATAAAGGCCGGTACAGACTACCTTTCCCTAAAACCACTACTTTCCAGTAGATCATAAAAAATCTGAATACATGGTCCATTGTTCCCACCTTCTGCCTGAACCCCGCTTGGTAATGGGACAGGGCATTGTCATCCTCAATCCATGCTCCAATTCTTGTAAGGAGGACCCTGCCAACCACCTTCTGCATAACATCGATCAAGCTGATCGGTCGGTAGTTGGCAGGGTCCTCTCTATCCCCCTTCTTGAAGATTGTGACAACCTCGGCTCCTTTCCAAGAGTCAGGGACCGGAAGTACCCCTGCTATAAGGTTAATTACCCTCAAAATAAAATGAGCCCAAGGCTTGGGGTCATGCAAAAATAGATCCCCAGGGAGACCATCCGGCCCGCAGCTTCCCAGGGGCAATTCTATATATTGCTTGCTCTACCTCAAAGAGTTCAAAGGAGCTCGATGTTAAATGGTCTCCTGATACATTTGACGGGGACACATGGGCTGCAGCCATTGGGCGATCATCTCCCGAGTAAAGAGCGGAAAAATACTTGTGCCATTGATTATCTGTTATGTGGTTAGGAATTGAAACTGCCCCTTTCCTGGATTTCTTATTGATTAGGTCCCAGAATAATTTTGGGTCCCTCTGTTTGGAGGCAAGGTTGAGTTCTTGCCAGTGTGCCTCGTCCCAATTGCGCCCGGCTTCTACCTGTGCCCTAGAGTACTCTTTCCATGCATCCCTGACTGCTGGGAGATCTTTTTTCCTCACAACCAGGGCTTGGTGGTATGACTGTGAAGTAGTGGAAAGCTGGAGTGCTTGGCGATGTAATAGAATGCTGGAGTGCCTGTTGTGGTTGAGAGAGTAATCCACACACAAAAGGGGAGAGGGACAAAATTGTTTAAACTCCAATACCCCAGGCCCCCTGAGGCAACTAGATGATCACACACAAGGGGTATATAGAGTGCACAAATACAACAAAGTAAAATTCCCAAATTTGAAAAAACTGCCCTCACTCACATACCGAAGTATGTGACATGCTTCATCATAGGGCCTGCTACAAACACCCTGGTGTAGCCACATCCAGGGTGGAGCATTAGGGAGGGGGAAAAAATAATAAATTCCACGTTACAAGACGTACAACACAGTCAGTCAATACGTACAACGAATAACATACATGAGTGTTGGAACGTGCAAGTGAACACCTCGTGCATCTGATGAGAGTGCGATGGAAATAGTGCAGTAAGGATATGTTTAAAACTGATTAAGGGTGCCAATAGAAAGAATTACTTTATTAAGCCCAATTGTGATACCCTTATCAGGATTAAAAATAGAAGGATGGGAAAATGTCTTATTGAGAAAATAAGGTTCTTCAAGACTTCCCTCCTACCACTGCTAGAGTCAAAATGTTTCGACCGCTTCAAATGTGCCCCGAGAGGTCACTTCGGTCTTCCTCAGGACTGTCGCAGTCAAATCCACTAGTTACCCATGCCGTAGTTTGGTCACTGGGTTTCCCGAAGGGAGTAGGTCTCGTAAATCCGTACTCTTTCGGGTCTTCCAATCATTCAGTGGAGAAGATGTCCGGGAGAACATTCACTGGAAAAGAGTAAGGAATAATGAGAAGGGTGCGGGTGCTCGCCCCCCATAATTCTACTCAATTCCTCCCTGAGATTATTGATTTACTAACTCGGGTCTTTCTCCAACTAAAAAAGTTGCTTAAACAACGTTCCACAAACACACTCATTCGTAAATCATTTTAGCCGGGATTATCTTATTAAACCTTCCACAAGACTAGCTTCAATTGCTGAGTCTTAAATTCAAACGTTCGTTAGTCGGTATGGTCATGAATCAAGCAACACACTCATGGACCCCCGGCCGAGCCTGGGACCCCCATGATCCCACGCACACTCCACCTGTGAACCACTATTATCTTAGGCACGTAGTAGAAATCCTCAAATGAGGCTTGTCAGCATCAGTGAACAAACTTACAGAGTTTATGAACTACATAAACTTGAACTGGTGTCCGTCCGGGGGGGTCTGCCCGTGAACACAATCTGAAAGGAATGAAGCATACGTTGTGAATAGCAGCATCCCTCTTGTCTGTTGGGTGACGTTCAATTTGCTAGGTAGGGCACCGGACTTTGCAACCCTCCCCCGTTCACCTTACCGTTCAGTTAGGCTAGACCTGCCCAAAGCAATCCTGGACCGAATGACACCGCGTGGTGTCCCTTCCTGTATTTACCTGTCCGTTCCGTCCCCGCCATCTGACGTCACGAGAGTCATGGCGTCCTGACGTCGACGTGGCCATGCGGCGGGCTGTCGGGAAATGTAGTCTCAGTCTGGTCGTTCGTCATAAAGCAACCATACCCACGGGTTGCCGGGGATAAAGTACATGACGGACGCCATCTGAAATAAAAACAAATACCGAGCCGACAGTTTTAAACAATCCTGCTTCGATGTGTGATGGCATGAGAAGTATGTTTCCCACACGAAATAATAATAATTATAATGAAGAAGGGGTAGTCTGGAAATGAGGTATCAGTCTGGTCGTTCGTCAGATGCAACCATACCCATGGGTTGCCGGAGATAGTGTACATTACAAACGCCAGCAGAAAATCGAAAGTAGAAACAAAGACACAGCTGGCGTTTGTAATGTACACTATCAGCATCAACTGGGAAAGTGCTTCCTGTTAGGTTTAATTTCTGTGAAATGCACATCAAAGCCAGGCTGGAACCTCATTATTGCCCCTCATTTTTTTCGAGAAGAGTCTCCAGTTTTGCTGAAAACATCCACCCAACAGAAGTACTTTCATTTGGTTAATTAGTAAGTGCTACCTCATTGGGTAAATGTATTGTGCATATTCTGCACTACAGCTGGGTAAAAGACTATGAGGTCATGTTTCCAGTGACCTTGTGTGAATGATATAATGGGGGAGGGGGGCGTGTGAACCCCCTCCCTGGGACGGTTTCAGCCCCGGGGACCCCATCCCCCATTATTTCATGTTATTGTTATATTCTTGTCTTATGCTGGGTGCCCTGGAGCTCACCCAGGGCGCTCAGTCTGCACTGTTGGGAACCATAGTGGGGAGCCGGAATACTCCTGCGGTCCCTGGCAGCACCCCTCTTCCAGCAGGATCTGGCATTGCTCCGACACACAGGAAGCTGCTAAATGGCAGATTGCTCTGTGTGGGAGCAATGTTTTCATCTGTTTCCCTGCCTGTATGACAGTGGGCAGGGAAACAGACAAAATCTCTGCTCTCACCAAGTGGGAGCGGTCTGACAGCTCCTGTTTGCTGGGAGTGGAGCTAGTGTTTACTCTGACTTAGCAGGAGCTGTCAAAGCGCCTGCCGAGTCAGAGCAAACAGCTATTCCCGGATGTGGACACCCCAGAACATAGGAGTTGCCTTTCCAAGGGCCATTAATGGGTCCAGGAGGGGGTCCATGTGGCCCACCTCCTTCTGTGTTCATGGGCTGGCACGATGGAGATGGTGGTCCCCAGGGCACTATATGGCCTAGGAGGGGGGGCCACATGGACCCCCCACCCAGTATTATATATTTCATAGACCCCGGGTTGGTCATGCCCCCTTCGCCTGGGAATCTCTATTAACTCACCTTTAAATGTTAAATGTATTGCCCCGCGGAGGTGGTGGTCCACAGGGCTTCTATGAAGCCCAGGAGTGGGTCCACGTGGCCCCCTCCATTTATAAAAAAAAAGCCCCAGGGAGGTGGTGGCCCCCGGGCTCAAACGTCTTCGGAGGATTAGACTCATGTGGCCACTTCTTTTTAAAAGAAAATGTCCCTGGGTCCTGGCCCAACTGGGGGCTCTCTGCTAAACCAGCGCGGGAGCCTGTGCTACTATTTTGGGGGGGTTTCCACCGGAGTCAAAGATCCATCATGATTTATGCTGACTTTTTTCTTTAAATGCTATTTAACCCTGGTGGGGTCGCGACCCCAGCTCCGGAGCTAAGGGGTTAGCATATTCCTAACATGCCCCCTTATCTTTTTTTAATGTGTTGACAGCCAATCAGATTTCAGCACAGGGACTCTTGGATCCTCTGAGGTTCCACGTCCCTAGAAATACAGTTTTTTATTTTTATATCTTGTAAACTACTGAACAGATTTACACCAATTCACAAAATGTTCGCTTTCTGGACCAAGAGCTACTTTTCTACCACATTTGGTGTAATTCAGTCAAATGGTTCAGGTTGTAGTTGTGTCTAAAATTCCTATGGGAATTAAAATGGAAAACACACAATTTTTGACCCCCCTTTTCTGTCCTGAAGGCATATGTGCACTCATATTTTTGGACATCAACAGTGGGCAGAATGTAGTTTTACCCTAGCTGTTAGAACTGGGGGTTTCTAGTTGGCAGGGGTAAGTACCACTGTCCAAATAGGGACCCTTGATTCTAGTCAGGGTAAGGAGGAACCCCTCTGAGATAACCCCTGCTCACCCTCTAGGTAGCTTGGCACGAGCAGTCAAGGCTATTCAGGAGGCAATGTGTAAAGTATTTGTACCAAGACTCACAGTAACACAGTGAAAACACCACAAACTGACTCCACAACAGTTTAGAAAAATAAAGGTATTTAATCTAAACTACACAAGACCAAAACGACAAAAATCCCACATACAAAGTTCAAGAATATGGTTTCAAAGGAGTTCTTAAGGTTGTAAGGTACGTTCTTTAGGTTGCGATAAAATAATTCACAGATGCGTGAAAAGTTCACAGTTGCGTCACGTATACTCACAGTACCTTTTAGTTGCGACAAAGTTCCAAAAGCAGAAGCTGGTGCGGTGGAAAACAAGCGATGCGTTGCTCCTGAGACCCTGGGGAGGTGATGCGACAGCCCCGCTGCAGCAGCGGGCGTGTTGCGACGAATCCAGTCTGTATGGGGAGGAAGGCCACTTGTATGGATTCAGGTGCGTAGGTTCCGTAGGAAGTTTGTTCTCGCAAAGGCACGATGCGATGATCTTTGGAGGTGCGACGATCTCCTGGGTGATGATGCGCGGACCAGCGGTGATCTTCTCTCTCTCGTAGCTCCTCAACGCGATAGTTTCTGCGACGATACTCGCAGCGACGTGATGCGGTCCGCAAGCAAGCAGTGCGGCGATTTCACCCAGCGACGACAGGCTCTGCGACGACACTCGCAGTGATGTTAGGCTTCCCGCACCGATCGGGTGTGTCCAGCAAACGAAAGATGCGACTGCTCTGACAGCGGCAACAGGCGCTGCGACGATCTCGACCTTCGTAGCGGCGGGAAACTTCTCGCACTGTCGGGGATGCTCTCCGCAGCGAGCGATGCGATAACTTTTCATTTGTAAAAAGTCTCTCAAGCTTAGCTTCAAGCTTCCCAGCACAGGTACAACTTCCAGAGGCCCCACAACTGGATCAAGCACTCTAGGAAGGACAGAACTCTCTCAGCAGAGTTCAGGGAAGTTGGGGGTGAAGTCCTTTTGTTCCTGGGACTTCAGAACAGGGAGCCAGCTCTTCTCAGGCCCTTGGAGATTCCTTCAAGACAGGGGACACAGCACAACAGCAAAGTCCTTCCCCTCTCCTTGGCAGCAAAGCAAAAGGTCAGTCCAGCAGAGCAACAGCAGGACAGTCTTCCTTCTTCAGATTCATCTTTCTCCTTGGCAGAGGTTCCTTCTTGATTCCAGGATGATCTAATTTTCTGTTGTCAGGGGTCCTGTACTTATACCCCTAAAAGTCTTTGTTCTCTTTGTGCAAGTGGGCCCTGAGCCCGGTCTGAACCAGTTCTGGGTGTTGCTTGAGCACTTTGTTTGCCTGGCTTCTCCTTTCCTTCAGAGTGAAGGGCAGGGTCGTCAGCCGCCCAGCAGGAGGTGGAGCCAGCATTGTGCCAGGCAGGCACAGCCCTATTAAGGCCCAGGTGCTAACTCCTCCCACCACTCAGGTTGCAAATGCAGTCATTCAGACTAGGGCTTACTCAGCCAGCCTCCTGGGGAATCCCCAGCCCCTGTCACTCTCAAACCAGACAGTCAATTCACAACCAGGCCAAGGCACACAGAAGGGTCAGACAAGAGAACAGCAACTTTCTTAAAGTGCTGTTCTCAAACACAGGATTTAAAAACCACCTTTCCTAAAAGATGTGTTATTAAATTCTGAGTTCAGGGATACTGGACTCTTATGTCCTATCTTGTTCCTATGAGAAGAAATGCTGGTAGCCACTGTAGCCAGCATCCCCCATGTTAATCTATGGAGCAAGATAGCCTTACAATAGTGAAAAACGAAAATGGCTGCCTTTCACTACCAGAGCATGTTACCTGCACCAGTACATGCTCTACCTTTCACATACACTGCACCCTGCCCAGGGGGGTACCTTGGGCCTTCCAGAGGGGTGACTAATGTGCACACAAATGGAAGGGTTAGGCCTGGTCAGTGGGGACACTGACCAGGAGGACATGGCAGTTCACAGACTGCCCACAGGCACTGCGGTGGCAAGCCTGAGACACCATTTTGGTGCTACTCATGTGGGTGGCGCAATCAGTGCTGCAGGCCCACTAGTAGCATTCGTCATCACCAGCCCTGGCACACTTAGTGCACTTTACTAGGGACTTCTGGGGGATACAAATATGCCAATCATGTATATCCAATCATAATAATAATTTACACAGAGAGCATATGCACTTTAGCACTGATCAGCAGTGGTAAAGTGTGCAGAGTCATATTGCCAACAGCCACGGGTCAGGAAAAATAAGGGAGGAAGAAGCAACAAGTTTGGGGATGACCCTGCAAGAAGGACCAGTTCCAACACTATCTTACACTGTACACACTGATATTGGGCTAATATTTTACCAAGCAAATTTCCAATGACATGCAGAATTGTTTTTCTAACTTGTTTACTAGGCCTCAATTTAGGCCTGAAAGCCATGTTTCTTTAAAATGAATATCTTTCTGTCTTGCCTGCACATTTCACTGCTCATTATGCTGAAGCACACAGTCAAGCAGAATCATGTTTGTTTATTTCCATTGTAATTGTTCTTCTTGTTTTGGAATATCCCTAGCCTAATCACCTAGCCTATTTTATGTCAAGAGCCTTCTGTTGGCTCACTGTGCCCTATCATTCTTAAAAGTGTGCTGTTGTTCCTGTATCTAGTTTGTTTTACAATCTACAGATAACATTAGCAGAGAAACTTGCTTTAAACACAGTAAGAGATAGACTGCTGCAAAATGGTTTAAGATAAAACGATGCTTCCAAAATGTACACTGTGCTTTTTGGGCTTATACCCCTCTATTCCTAATCTGGTTCTTGTGTATAATGCTGTATTTCTCTCATAGCTCTCCTTCCTTGTACCTCCTGCTGCTCTGCAGCCCCTCTTCTGTTGCCCTGGCTGCTCTACTCCAGTTTTGTTTTGCTTACTTGCCCCCTCCCACTTCCTCCTTCCTAACTTCTGCTCAGGGACGGCTTTAGAGCAGTGCGATTGGTGCAGACGCACTGGGCGCTGGCCTGTGGAGGGGGCGCTGACCTTAGGTGGGGGAGCTGAGTTCAGCAATAATTTGTGATTGGAGAGATGAGGGACACTTTTGCCAGGTGAAAGTGAGGGAATCGGAGGAGGCAGTCATAGGGTGTGGGGGCGCCAACAAATGACTGTTGCACCGGGCACCACCAGCGCTAAAGCTGGCCCTGCTTTTGCTCACTTTTTGATAATCCCTTCCCTCAGCGTCTACTTTTTAGCCCTAACCAAGCTTCTTACTTTTATGCCATTGCCCTCTTCCCCTTTTCACTCATCGAGTGTACTGCTGCACAATTGTTGCGCCTTTCTTACTCTTATCTGGAACAATTCCTCTGCATTGTGTGGTTACTTCTTCCATCCCCTTTTCCAGTATGTGGTCTGTTCATCTTTGGCTGTTCACTGTGCTTTCTTGGGCTTATACCGGTCTCTACCTACTCTGCTTCTTGTGCATAGTGCTGCATTTCTCTCATCGCTCTCCTTCATTGTACCTCACGCTCTTCTCCTGACTGTCCATCCTCGCATCTCACTCTGCTCTTCTCCTCACTCTCCATCCTTGTACCTCATGCTGCTCTTCTCCTCACTCTCCATCCTTGTACCTCATGCTGCTCTTCTCCTCACTCTCCATCCTTGTACCTCATGCTGCTCTTCTACTCCTTCCTGATGCCTCATGCTGCTCTTCTCCTCACTCTCCATCCTTGTACCTCATGCTGCTCTTCTACTCCTTCCTGATGCCTCATGCTGCTCTTCTCATCACTCTCTGTTCTTGTGCCTCACGCTTCTCTTATCACTCTCCTTCCTTGTGCCTCACGCTGCTCTTCTCCTCGCTCTTCTTCCTTGTGCCTCAGGCTGCTCTTCTCCTCCTCACTCTCCATCATTGTGCCTCACGTTGCTTGAAATCAAACAAATGCGAGACTTATTGCATTCCAATGCTTGTTTTGAGGTTGGTTCCAGCAATCCCCCAAGGCAAGGATGAGTGGCTGCTGCGAAGTCTCTAATTTGCCGTCAGGATAAAAATCAAATTTATTGGCATGTCGTTCTACGGAGAAAAAAAAATATCGCATTATGTGCAATATTTATATACACAAGTATTTCGTAAAAATCAATATTTATAGAACGTAATGCTGCCATTAAAACATTATTGCATCCTAAAGAATACTAAACAAAATACATTTTATTTTTGACATTTCCTTTATTACACATTCTCTCAGTCAAGCGTACAGAGGAGTCGAGGCTCCGCAGCTGCTCTGTGAAGTGAAGCTTGAACCGGAAGTGACGGCCGGTTGCCAGGTAATGCCGTGTAGTTCTCGGGATGAAAGTTGATGCTTTGAGTTCATTATTTGACCTGATGAGAAGGAGGAGGGGCGGCCGCAGAAGTCTACTCTGTGGACAATGTAATTGGTTCCTGGGTAAACATGGCGAGTTTGCGACGAGGGCGATAACTTAATGTGCAGCTTAAGGAGGAGCAACAGAAAGACATGTCAGAAAGGTAAGAAAATAGACGAGGAAGGCGAGGTGCAATTTCAGTGACGTGGCAATGGTGCCGTGGGACAATTGCACATAAGGGCCGTTGTGTGGTCAAAGCTATAACTGGGGTCTGCCTGTGAGCCCCTCACAGTCTTGGGTCCCGGTGCCACTGCACCTACTGCACCTGTGATAGCTAGGCCCCCGATACACTTTGGAACACAGATGGCCTGCTCGAAAATCGATATTACGTTACAGGATTAGGTGACTTCTTTCAAATTAGGAAAGCAGAAATTGTGGCAAAATTAAAAAAATGTAATGTTTTGATCTTTGTCAGTGCTGCATTTACTTGCCCAGATGATGAGCTGTAGATGGGGTATTGATAGCTTTACGTAGGGTCTTTGGAGGTAGGATTCTTCTACAAAATGCAATTTCCATCCCTGTTTTCTTCGATTGTCGGAGTTTCCTGTCCTTCGTCTCGTTTGTTCTCATTTGCTGTCTCTCTTAGGATGTGACAAAGCCTGATGATGAATTTAATTTATGCTTGTTAAATAGGTTTTACTTTCCTAATATTTATATTTGATGGGTGTTATTATTTAATTGAATATTCTTCTGAAAGCATTCCAGGTAATTTCATCCTTTCAATTGTCTTTTTCTACTTCACCCAGTGGTCGTACATGAATCCGATTCAGAAACAATTGAATAATCTGAAAATATCCTATCACCGCAACGATCTTACTTTTGAAGCTTTATTTATAAACAGGATATTATTATGTGGGTCATATTTTTTTACTGTATCCTTATTCAAACATCCCATCCCCGATATATCGAAACGAATTAACACATTTATATGTCTCATTTGTTTTTGTCACTGTATTTCATACCTTTTAATTTTCGTCAATTCATGTAAACCTATCTTTAAGAAACTAATATTGTATGTATTATTTCTAATGATAAACATATAATATTTTCTAAGTAAATCAGTACTCTAGAGGATATTATTTCCCGTTTATTCATCCAATATGACTCCTTTTGGCCTAATGGCTGTCCCCACTTCTTAATAAATGTGTCACTTCATTCACTATTTGAAAATGTATTTTCAGTGAATTGGGATATTCAGTGCCCTGCCCCAATGTGTGCTCTTCGTGCATATTGTGTGCACACAGGGTCTAACCCTGTTGCAAACCGGTGGGCGGTTCCTTGCCAGTGGAACGATTAATGCCCACAGTTGAGCCAGGCACAAGGACATATTTGGATTGTGGGCATCTGTTATCATGTATATCTAAATAAGTCAGTGGTGATTGCGCCAGGTCCTTATCTCTATTTTATCAGATCTGACCATCCATAAGGATCTCAGTCGACTGGATCTTTTTATCAACTAAGAAGTGTTAAAGGGAGAATTCCAATAAATCACCTTCATCAATAAGACCCGCCAATGAACTCAGAAGAATCACTGACTCTATCTCAAATTTTAGGGTTTTATTACAAAGCCAGAAACAACTGAACATTCAAGCGCCTCATTACGAGGTTGAAAAAATACATGGGCACTAATACAAAGTTCATTTTCCTAATTAACCTAATTCTATGCAAAGTAAACAGAATAAGCAATTCCAAAAAGATTAAACAAGCAACGACAGATCCAACGTCTAAGTCGGTCTTCATCAGATTACAGAAACAAAGCAATTTGGTTAGGTCTGTCCCTACACTAACTCTAAGATAACATCCCTACATAGCATTCTTATAGAAAACCCTGAAAAGGTGTCAGCTTGTGAAGACTTCCTCAGAAGAGCATTCACATTGGAAAAGAGTCAATCTGTCTAAGTCTTCTTTCCAGAATCGAACCCTTCTCTTACCCGTCTAATGACTCTCGATGCTCATCAACCCTCTCTGCCTCTTCTTCCTCATCTGCCTCTCCTCCCCCGGGGCACTGTCCCTAATACAAAATGCACAACTCCTAAAACGCGCACCACCTTTGGGCACACATCTTCGGCAGGTGATTTTCCACATCTTGTGCTTCGTCCAAGAACGGTTGAGTTGTCCTTGGGTCCCGAACATCTCCAGCATGAACGGTTCGTTATCGAATTCCAATGCAACCATGTAACAGGTCTCCTCCATACCTAACTCCTAAAACAATGAGCATCAGTCTAGCTAACGAGGAAAATGTCCTTGCACCTGCAACAGAAAGCATGTGATCAGAGCACCCTTGCACATAGAAATTTTCGCTGACTACATTCTATTGAGAGCCTTTCCAAGGAAAAATACATTTCAGGCCTTCTCGACTCTGCTAACATAAGAAATCACAAACAGGCCTTCCATGGCAAAACGTGAATCTTCATTGAATACAGGCCTTTACACACTAAAACCTACATCACGTTAATAACATTACATTTTCTAAGCATTGCATTTCTCATTTTAAGGCACTATAATCATCCCTACACGTGCAGACTTTTATAATGCACGTTTACATCTAATGCATCTCATTACACACAAATAATTCATGAAGCACTAACAACAAACAATCACAATTTTAAATGTCGATTACATTTTCAAATTAACACAAACTAATTTTCTAACAATACACACACACAATTTATTATTACAATTACATTTTCTACTGATTTCTATGTTAAATGCAATCAGAGTACATATGGGTGCGAACTAATGGTGATTATGATGCACCCCTATGAATTTCAGAATTACATGGCGCTCTATCAGTGTAAAAGGCCTGTGGTCCAAAGTCACAACAATACACTCTTCCAAATTATTTTATTTTCAGTCATCCTCACTCCAGTGTCATTTTACTACTCCTTATGTACTTCATTACGAACTAATTATATGAATACACTTAATATGTTTCATGCTATGCTCTTAATCAGGAGCCAAATTCAAGAAGTCTGTAAACAAAATATTATTCTATATGTTATGTGTATTTGTATAGCACACGACTCACCCGGGAGGTTATATAAGCGCTAAAGCAGGAGCAGAATGGGCCGAGCCAGGGCAGGTGCTGGGTGCAGGGCCGGGTCTTCGGTTTCTTGCGGAAAACCGAGGAGGAACAGCTCTGATGTGCAGGGGCAGGTCATTCCAGGCTTTAGGAGACGAGGTAGGAGAAGGCACTGCTGCCGGATCTGGTTCTGCATATGCAGGGAGTGGAGTAGGAGTTCAGCTGAGGGGAGGTGTCTGGTAGGGTTGTGGAGGTTTAAACAGTTTATACTTTGAGGTACATGGAGCCTGTGGGGCCAGTGTTGTGTAAGGCTTGGTATGTGAGTGTGATTAGTTTTAAGAGTGCTCATTTGCGGACTGGGAGCTAGTGGAGCTCTTTGATAAGTAGGTTGATGTGAGTGTGGGGCTGGAGGTTGACGAGCCTGGCAACTGAGTTTGATATAAAAATTCCACTTTATTCACTGAATTAATAACGTCTTAACCGCGGCGGCAATTCCGCTGCTGTGCGGGTGTTCTAAAGGGTGGGCGGGGCTGCGTCGACTAACGTTCGTTTGCAGCACCAGGGAGGGAGTGCTGACTCAAAATGCAATAATTTGGTGTTAATTTGGAAGACTTTGCTGATATGTAGTCAGTGAGTTTAATGAATACATTTTCCGCCAGCTGGTTTACATTTAATTAAGCCCTGGACCAAGGGGCACAAAAAGTACATAAGAAGTATATGGAATTAGTAAACGCACCTCAATTAATTAAGAATTGAAGAGTTGGGCAAACAGGATAAAATCTAACCCACATTTGCTGTATACAATAGTGGTGCTAATGGGTGTATGCATTCTTCAGTGTCTTCGATTGCCCTGTCCAAGCAATGCACTGTCTTGCAAAATTGAACACAAGAGGTCCACTGCCAAAGAATGAAACCTGATGGCAACAAGTGGAATCTCTGGTACCCAAAATTCAATCAGACACAAGAAAGGAAACACAATTTTGTGGCCAAAACCAACACCAGCACTCATCCTTCACAGAGTCCTATGGCAGAACAAATCCTATTACACATAATTTAACCTTATGAAGCACAGGAGGACATAAATAATGTGCACATATAGTACCTTTTACCAGTTTCTTGGAGGAAAAACCTTAGTTACAAAGCAATGTGGCGTGTGTAGTGCTCTGCATGTATCCCGCAGTGGAAAGATAAATCCAAAGTAAGATGGTTACAGAAGTTTCAAAAGATCCAAAGATGACATTGGGAACACATGAGGTGGGCATCAAAATAAATCAGTGCACCAGGAAATACTCTGAAAATGTTAGACAATATAGGGGTAAGATGAAGATCATCATCAAACAGACTGCAGCCTTTTTAATGAAAAGAGATGAATGAGCGAAACACATCTGGAAAATAATACTGCACCGGAGAAAGACAAAATGGACAGAAAGAAAATTATTGCTCTAGCCGAGGACAGCGACTAACCCACAGATGAGAAACTGCATTATTAGCTCAGGATTCCTGTCTACTTCTAGTTCAAGTTAGACTTCCTCTGGTAGGGATATTTGAGTAAAGGAGAAAATCTATGAGGCTGAGAGACTATTTCATACTGACTAAACTGAAAGGAACAGTGAGATACTTCCAACAATACAAGCCTTGTAATGCAGGAACACAAATCCAATTACTGTAACAAAGGAGAAAGGGAGAAGTATAACAGATCCCATGCCCCAAGAGAAATGCAGTATAACCACTCTTCCTACCACAATGCTTACTGCATTCCAGGGCAGGAACCAGAGGGGATTTCTTTTCCATTTGGTGCTCTTTGCAAGAAGAGAAATCTGCAAACGTTGGCCAGATGTGGCAGCTCCTGTCCCGGAGGATTGGCTTAAAGCTGAGCGCTGGTCTTGCTGGATGGACTTGGGCTCTACCCCTGACAGAGCAGACACTATCTGACACTTTCTAAGGTGGAATGGTGGGTTTGATTCGGAGAACGGAGCGGTCCTATGACTGCATCCAGGCTCCAAAAAATATGTATGTTTAAACCCAGGTTGGTGTGGCTGGGACGCTGTCTGTGCAGAAGGTGGGAGGCTGGTTCCATGGGGTCAGCTGAGATTGCAACAGGTGGGGTGATATGAGGACATGCTTACTGAATTCCAACCAAACAGTCCTATATGAGTTCCCGTGGCCTATGTTTTTAAATAAGTCTGTATGTCACAAGCAAACATATACTAAACCGCTTCAGTCAAATATTCAATCTTCCTATAGGCTAGGGTGCAGCAGTGTAGGCAAGGGTATTACATGTAGCTGAGTGCCTGGGTAGCCTCTGAAAGCTTGATGTGTAACCTGGTGTTGTTCAGCTCATGGGGAGCTTGAGAATGACTCTAAAGCCAACTTCATGTTCCAGTTGAAACCTGCATGTGGTGCAGTCCTTACTGCTGTTAATGTCTTTTTATAGTGATTCACACATTTAAAATCATATGCACATGTAGGCATGCATCTACTGCTATACACCTTTTGTGCATTACACAGGTGCAATGTTGCTCTTGATCTTATTTTGAGGGAGTTCAAATAGTTACTGCTAGTAATATTTTCTTGTTTAGGGGATCAGACTCATTGTGTTTGGAGTTGAGTCTTTGATATTGATTTTGAGGCACAGATAAGCTCACATGACGTGATGCGATATTATTCCAAACCATAAAGGGTTGCCTGTATGTTTACTAGAAGAAGCCATTTGACCCACAGGAGCCGTCTGCTGAAGGAGGAGAAGCCCAGGTGCCAAGTTCGAAGAGAGGACCAACCCAGGAGAAGCAGGCTTCTTTGGGAGTGTTTCCAAGAGTCTCCCGCCCTCCCTGCATGCCCAAGATTATCCTCTGGGAACCTGTGACCTGCCTGTGTTCCTGCTCCAATGGTTGCCAAAAAGGAAGACAGGAGGACCTGTGCTGACCCTGCCTTTGCTGTACCAGAAGAACTGCAACTCTGCACAACAGACTTTTAGCAAGGAATCCCCTAGACATCAATGCCAGACCTGTCTGATCAGGCTGCCTCCATGTGCATTATTGCAGCTGCCATTGGCCTGGCATGGAGAGGGAAGAAGGTGAGGGCCCCCTGAGTTAGCAGCTTGACACTTACAGCGGTTGTTCTCACTGTGCGGTTGAAGACTGCACACCCACGCTTGGAGACTACTTAGTCAAAGCATATGGAATGACCAATTGGCCACAGAAATCAGGAAAGCAGGTCCATTTAATCTTAGTAATCCTACACCTGTGTGTAAATCTAGAGCTTCTGTTTGTGTAAAAAAAACATAGTTTCCATAGAGTAAATTCTCTGTAGGGCTGCTTATTGCTTACAGTGCATGGAAGGTCTTATATTTCACCTGGCCTTTCCTCCTGTGGGCTGGGGCCCTTGGTAGCTAGTTTTGAAAACCCAGGGCTGCACCTGGTGACTCTATCACTATCTCCAGCTCCCTGGCACTGTGAGAACTCAAGAGAGAGAAAGAGAGGGAGGGAAGGAAGGAGAAGAAGAGAGAAAAAAAGCAATCAGAGAGGAAGAAGAGAGAGGGACTGAATGGAAAGAGAGCACAAGAAGGCATAGGTAGTGATGGTGTAATTAAAATTATCAGTTTCTTCAAAAAGCAAAGCACCATGCTGGGCATTCAATTAATTGTTTCTATTTTTTAACTGTTTGTGTTCTGAGTCTGTATCCTTCACACTACAACTCTGATACACCTTGGATTGCTCACTCTCCCTACCTTATGATTCAAGTGTGGTAGGTGTGTACTTAGCCTAGTTTGCAGGCCCAAAAACTCAGGACACCAGGGGCAAAAGACCCGAATATCCATGATTGTGGCCCAATAGCCCTGTTGTGAATTCTAAGGGAGCCTAGAGAGGGTCACAGATTGAGGCCCCTTCTCTCGAGACTATTAGCACCACACAGGCCCCAATCACAGAATGAATGTTAAAGGGACATTTGTAAAACCTCAGACCAGGATAGATGCATTCATAGGAATATAAAGGTCAGCTCTGTACCTGAAGAAGACATTGTCACAGGCAACCTAAATCCTAACTCATATCAAAACCATTTTTTAATGCTGGGCGCTGCTCAGTCGATAAGAGTGTTAGAGTAAACACGCCACTATAGTGAAATCAGGTATCACAGAGATAATGGTTACTATGTATCAGGCTTCTCATCATCCATGTTCACTTCAGAAGCATGGGAGGCCTAGTGGGGAAAGTGGGTGTAGTGTTGTTCATCAACCTACAGCCAGCGGACTGTGCCTGGCACCACTAACCAAGTAAGACGCATAGTATATTTTCTCACTCCTACATTTCACTTGCTTTCCTTTTCCTGCCCCTCTGAAGTTGACCCTCGGTCATTTATTAAGACTGGGAATTCTCTTGGAAAGTGCAAGGGGGAAAATAAATAAAAAACAAATCTCAAAGTCTCATGCCACAGCAGTGCTATCGCTAAAGTTACAGTGGAAAAATAGACAGGTTTGGCAATACAACTGAGGATCTAGGACAGTAACCGCAACTAGCACTCAAATATCACCTTTAAAGATATTTATAAACTGCTTTAATTTAATCCTCAGACAAGATCTTGTCAATTAATAAAAATATACACACTGATATTGCATGCATGCATTGTATTTGGGAAAAATAAACTCAATTTTTAAAATAACATCTTATGATTATGAAAAACACTATTCTGGTCCTGAAAAAACAGCTTTTCATATTTCTGTTTTTATTAAATATTCACATGCACAGCTGTCACACATGCACACTCTTAAAGTCGATGTATCTCCATCGGATGCTGGTGCCCATAATTTGACACAGAATTACACTAGGGCATGTAGTACACCAGGGGTGGGCGCCAGCATTCCATGGATGCCCACTGCAACAAATTCAACTTTTCTACATGGTCCCCCCTGATTTCTCACATTTTTGTGGATCCTATTTTTGATGTTATTAGGATTTTGTGCCCTGTGACACTGCTAATCAGTGTGATAGGGTATATGCGTTGGCCCTAAAGTGGTATTAGTATGATAGGTTTCAGTCAGTTGGACTATTTATATGTCTTGTAAGATCAGTGTAGCTAGCATAGAAAATTCACCCATGGTGTGGATGTTAAATACCCTATGTAGGCTGCTATGTGTATTTACACAACCCACATATATGACAAAAATATATGTCTGCCAGAAACCATGCTGTGCAATCTTTGGGCTGCAGTTTAAACACACTACAGTGACACGTAGCAGGGAAAAGTGCATTTGGCATGGAGGAAAAGCATTATTTATAAGTTACCCATAAAGTAGGTTCCTTGTGAGCCCACAGTGCATGGTGCTAATATATAAAAATGGACATACAACTGATTAGGGTAGTGTACTTTCACAGTAAAATAAAACCCAAAAGATATTTCACTGTTAAGTCTTTTTCTAGACTTTGCCCCGAAGAGGCACCTCAACCACATCAACCTCAGAATATTCTAGGATCTGGGAAGACTCACCTAAGGAAGACAGCACTGCTGGAAGAAGAAAACTTACTCAGGGACTCCTGAACCCAGCTGGCTCCCATGGATTGGAACTGCTCTCAGAGGGTCAAGTGCATAGCCTCCTATATGCCTGATTCAGGGACAAAAAAGGCAGAGGGTCTCCCGACTCCAAGAAGGTCCAGCTGATCAAAGAGGACTGAACCCTGCAAGAGAGCTGGCTGGACTGAGACCTGGTGCCTGGAGGCCATCCTGAGGAGCTAGAGGCTACAGGACTGAAGGGTCAAGTGCATAGCCTCCTATTTGCCTGATTCAGGTACACAAAAGGCAGAGGGTCTCCTGATTCCAAGAAGGTCCAGCTGACCACAGAGGACTGAATCCTGCAAGTGAGCTGGCTAGACTGAGACTTGGTACCTGGAGGCCATCCTGAGGAGCTAGAGGCTACAGGACTGAAGGAACTTTGCCAGCGCTTAGAGAACAGTGAAAATTAGTAATTTTCCCCACCTCCGGAAGAATAATGCAAGATGCTGAGGCTTACCCATGAGGTCATACCCAAGCTGGGGAATAAAAACAGGTTTGTCCCGTTCAGAACTTTTTCCAATCTGAAAACTGGTTCAGTGCGACTTTGCTATGAAGGTATTTGACTTTGTCGATCTTTGCACAGATACAGCTTCCAGCCTTGCCCCGTTGGAGGATTTTGACCGCCCAAAAAATGACAAAGCCAGAAGTTAACACCTTGGACTTGGCCACAGTGACATATCTATTCGACCTTCAAAGAGGCATCACCAACTATGAAATCTAGGTTTTTCCCGCTTTGAACATTTGCCTCCAAAACCAATGGCTTTAGCCATAGCTCAATGACAGCTTACCTGACTTTGAGGTACCCTCAGTGCCCACGGTGCCCACAGACTTGGACCTTTCCCCTTTGGAAGATTCTGACTTATATTTCAGAGATTACTCAAGAAGGTAAAAGGTTTGACTAGGATGACCCGATTGGTGAATCTGACCTCCGCTCCATAATGGTCCACCTGAAATCTCTGGAATTTGGCTGTGAGTAAGTGTGTTTTACTCTTGTAGTACTCCTGGCTTACTCCTTTAATTCAAAAGTAAGTCAAGAGAACTCCTGTCTTGCTGAAGGCGTAGTCCTGGAATTCAGGAGTACTGCAGGAGCTCTACATGAGTTACGGATACCTCCTGAGAGTCAATCTTGGAGAATCAGGCCAATTGTGATTAAAAAAATTTAAATGTATCAAAGCTATGACAAATATTTCTCTTTTTTCTTAATATTGAAATAACCATATAGAATATGCAGTATTTCTCATACAGCCGTTCTTTACCATTTAGAAACGATAAAAATATTTCCGACAAATTTACAAAAGGTTTTGGAACAAATATTTCTAGATTGAGGTTGCAATAAAATACATTTATGCTTAAAAATAAATCAGATCCTGATCCGCAGTTTTGATCAATTAAATTCCAACTCAAAGTACAAAGTACAATTATAACCATGGAATATCTGCAAGTGTTGCTTCTTGTCTACCGTTATATCTTTAGGTTTGGAACAGGAAAAAGGGTGCCAAGGAGAGGGAGGCAAGTAAAATGCATTAGGCACTCAAAGACTCCGAAGTTGGTGAATAATCACAAAACATTTTTCCTTATTTACAAACATTTAGCTGTGACAAGGTTTAGCTTACTCCTTGAAGAATCCAGGCTTACACTTGGATTCCAGAAATAAACTAGTTGTACTCATTTCTTACTCCTGGCATTCAGTTGTGAACTCAGAGTACTTCAGGAGTAAGTCTCAGCAACTTCTTTGTGCTTTGAGCCATTTGATGGTAGTATCCTATCCAGGAAATGGACAAAATCTAAACATTTCAAAGGGAAGCGCGGGTACCTTTCCAGAGGGTGTCCGCAGAGAAAAATGTTTTGCTCATGGAGAAGATAACGTACTTGTGGAATTGCCACATTTTTGATGCGCTTTGTAAAAGTAAAAGCCAACCACACCTGAGTCTGTGAATCAGGATGTGGAATTTGTGAGCCCAATTCACAAAGCTTTTGCAATAACTAGATGTGATTTACTATTGTAGTATTTCTGACTTACTCGCACCTGGGCTTGTAATAGGCTTTGTAAACAAATGTCATAGTAAATTCAAAAATAGAAATGCACTCGAAATTTAGGACAATACCTATGAGCATTAATCACATTTTGTTGCTGCTTGTTTTCTTATTAACTAAGCCTTTCTTAGTGCATACAATCATGTAAATGTGAATTTTATGTCTTTTTATGTTTCTAGCTCCTCAGGGGTGAATATAAGTAGTGAAATCTATTCCAAATCTTCTTCATCCGACAACTGGGATTTGTGCAATACAAACACAGAAGTTTCATTGTTGTCAAGTTACAAAGGAGTACTGCAGGAGGGCTGCGATTCTGGAATCGCTTCACCGGTAAGTTAGTTACTACCAGATGCAAGCTTCTTCATGGCACCTTTACCTCAAAACGTGGGCTTGATTCACAAAGATTTTGCTGTGACTAGGTGTGGCTTACTCTTCTATTCCACAGTGTTTTAAATAAAAGCTTTTATGGTCGTTGAAAGGAAACAAGAGATGAACTGATGAAACTTGATAGATGAGACGCCTGCTCACCTCTTCGATTTCCAAATTAGAAAGCAGACCCATCCAGGTGTATGAATGCATTGGTAGGGGCAATGGAAAATTATTTGCTGATATATTTTTAACTTAACCATAACCAGCACCAGATAACATTTTCCACTGAACATGGTGAAGTTTGCAGCCTTATCCCAGAACATGCACTCAGAAGTGGGGGATGTCCCCTCAAATTGGTGATTGTAAAGTCAGAGGGTGAGGAATTGTGGTGAGCTTGAGCAAGACAAGCCTTTATCAGAATGTGGTTTAGGCTAGTTGTGTTGTGGATTAGACAAAAAGCATGGCGGTGACCCGAGTTATAGCTACCTTAGGGCTCAGGTTATAGTTACTTGAGATAACTATAACTATAATTATAACTGGTGAATTTCAGTGGTTTTTAGAGTTTAAAACATGGCCCTGATTACAATGTTGCGCGAACACCGTTGCAGTGAACGGCGGTTCCTCCAACCCAATTAGGATGCGACATCAGTGATGTAATTTGAGATGTCATCAGTGATGTCATTAACTATGTCATGAGTAATGTAATATGTGAGGTCATAAGCCGTGCATTGCGGTGGTGCTCGTTATAGTTAAGTCAGATAACCATAACTGTTGAATTTCTCTTGTTTTGTACAAGTGAAATGTCAGCCTAACTATAACGTCTCTGAAACCTTTGGCTTTTTCCATAAATTTCTAATATTTTTTTAAATTGTATTTCCTAACTCTAACGTCCCTGAAACCTTTGTTTTTTTCAGTGAATTTCTATGGTTTTTAAAATTCCATTTCCTAACTATAACGTCCCTGTAACCCCAGCTTTGTTGGGTGAATTTCTAAGGTTTTTAGGTCGAGGACCCTCGCACTGCGTAGCAGTGGGCGGAGCCCGAGATGTAATGTTTCTTAGAGGGGGCATGGAACCTGCCCCTCTTCTCCATTGGCTGGCCTAGTAAATGCTGGCCACCATTGAGGAGAGGGGCGCCACTCCCTTTAAGCCCCGTCTTTTTCGGATTCGGGGGCGTGTTTTTTTATGTTCTTTCTATCTGTGACGTCATCCGTCACTCACCAAAAACACGCCCCCGATTCCAAAAATTTCGGAGCTTTGCGGCAGCCATTTCTGTCCGCCGGCCATCTTATCTCTGCCGTTTTCGGGAGCTCGGGGCCCGCAGCTTTGGCGGCCCGCCGCCAACTTCAGCAGCTTCTCGTACAGCGCCGGGGGCCCGGCCATCTCCCGGGCCAGCACCTCTCCCATCACCCTGAGCTCCAGCTACGGGGGTGGCAAGTTCAGCCATGGCTACCGGACGGGCAGCAGCGGAGGGGGCATCACGGCCGTCAGTGTCAACCAGAGCCTGCTGGCCCCCCTGAACCTGGAGATCGACCCCCAGATCCAGGCGGTGCGGACCCAGGAGAAGGAGCAGATCAAGACCCTCAACAAAAGTTTGCGTCCTTCATCGACAAGTTGAGCCTGGGGTGAGAGGGATGGGGGATGTGCGCGGGCACGGGGGCACTCAGACCCAGGGGCACAGCCCAGACCGTGCATGGGACACGCGTGAAAATCGATAGTCAACTCCGCCCGGACATCAGAAGTGGGCTCGGCTTCATTGAACGCCCCTCACGGGCAGGGCAGACCTGGGCTGCCTCAGACACGATTCCGGCTCCACCACGTATCCCAGAGTGAGTGGCTTCTCTTGGGCCTGCCCACATTTGCCTTGCATGCGCTTAAAGGATGTGTGCTTTCAGGAATGTATAATAAGCTTTCATTACACTGAGGCGCATACATAGCCCGGAGTGTGCAGCCTGTGTGCCAAGGTGGCAGCATAGCTTGGGTGTGATGGCATTGGCACACCCATATATGGAGGGGACATTAATGCTGGCACCGGCAGGATTGTGCTTTGTAGGTGGTTGCACTTGTGCAGGCAGAGGTGGTGTGTGGTAGTGACAGCTGTCATGGTGTAGCGGGCGTGTGCTGGCACAGGCAGACACTCTCAGCTAGGCTGGCACATCAGCGGTCCTGGTAGAGGTGGCTATGGGTGGGCAGGTCCGCGCCGACCCAGGCTGCCGAAAACAGCGCAAAAGAGACGAGTTTACTGACAAAGTCAGTCCTGGCCTTTGGGAAATGTCTGTCCTGCTGGCAGAAGGAGGTACTTTTTTTGATGAAAGGACAGTTTGGTTGGCACAGGGATGCCTGGGGTTTCTGAGGACTGTTGTGTAGGGGCATACAGAGCAGTCTGCTGGCAGAGACACATATGTGGGGATGGATCCGAGCAGCTGGCACGAGTACCGAGGTGTGCGCCAGGCAGGCTCTCGCCGTGGGAGGGGCGCTGCGCTGGCATGCGCAAGTAGACCCTGTCTCCGTGGTGGCACGAGCGAGGCGATGGGTACAGGTGTATCGGATCTAAGGGGGATGAGAAGACCAGGCGGGAGAAAGGCCTGATGGGCTGGCTTCTGTGCAGGTCCGGAGGCACGAGGCAGTGCTGGCGCATGAGAAGGTGTCCATCCAGTGCTGGCAGCGGTAGGCCCAGTGTCTGTGATGCGTCACAGTGCAGGCCCAGGGTAGAGAGGCAATGTCAATTATTTATTTATTTGATGCGTTTTTATATAACGCAGACTTTACCCGAAGGTGTCAGAGCGCTTCACAATAGGAACAGATGTGATACATGAGGAGAACATTGCAAGTGAACAAATTACATAAGCAAACGTTACGTTACATGAGGCAAAAGTGATAATTGTGAGCAAACAAAATACAAGAGGTAGCAAACGGTGCATTACAGGAGGTAAAAGTGACATGTGTGCAGGTTATAAAAGCCTACAAAGTACAAGTAGAGGTATAATACTGCAATATATGGCAGACACCCGGCATGGTGGAGGCAGGGTGGCTGGCACGTGAAGGCAGCACTGGAGCTAGGGACATCGGCGGTGCTGGCAGGCGGGGTGGCAGTGCTGCAGTCTGGGGGGGGTGGCTCTGCTGCCCCAGGTTGAGAAGCCCAGGCTAAGTCACTAAAACACTCCTCTTGCAGAAGTTTCCCCTTTCCATCCCCGCCCGGTCCGTGTTCCACAGTCTCTCGAGTTTATGTCCTTGGCCGAACTGCGCAGGGCTCTGCCATGTGACAGAGACAGCCATATGACGTCGTCTCCAATTTGCTTTTCTCAAGGGGAAATCCTTCCTGCTTTCTTCTGTGTTTTCCAGTGTTCACGACAGCGACAGTTTAGAAAGACGTCCTTTCCCCTCGCAGCTGCCATGACAGGTCGCGCCCATTTAAAGGTTGGGGCAAGGCCTTCAGCCTGGCACGGAGTCACTCTCAGGCCTGAGGGCGGGGCCGCCCACCTGCGGCCGGGGCGAGGGTGGTAGTAGTTACTCTAAGCACAGGACAGCGGCTCGTCACCAGCTGGCAGTGCGTGCTCCTCGAACATGGGGAGCAGTCAGTGTACCCACGAAGCGGGGAGCAGTGTGTGTGCCAATGCGATTGGAAGTAGAGAGGGCACCTATCCAATATAGCAGGGAGAAGCAGGTGTGCCCATGCAGCTGGAAGCAGTGCGTGTACCCTTACAGCAAGAATTAGTGCATGCCCCTATCCAAATGGGGCAGTGTGTGTACCCCTGCAACGGGAAGCGTGAAGGAATATTTACAGCAGG
Organism: Lissotriton vulgaris; assembly: GCF_964263255.1. Taxonomy (NCBI): domain Eukaryota; kingdom Metazoa; phylum Chordata; class Amphibia; order Caudata; family Salamandridae; genus Lissotriton; species Lissotriton vulgaris. Next base: position 1,009,757,231 of record NC_141699.1, on the reverse strand, counting down.
AAGCAGTGAGTGTAGTGTATAGGTAGAATGGGAAGCAATGCGTGTACCAATGCAGCAGGAAGCAGTGCAGTAACCTTAAAGAAGTGGTAGTGAGTGTACCCAAAGCGAGCATTGTGGCTAACCATACAACAGGGTACCCATGCAGCAGGAAGCAATACGTGTACCAATGCACCAGGAAGCAGTGAGTGTTCCCCTACAGCAGGAAGCAGTGAGTGTATCCAAAGAGCAGGGAGGCAGTGAGTGTACCACTGCAGCAAGAAGCAGTGAGTGTATCCAAAGAGCAGGAAGCTGTGGGTATACCAATGCAGCAGGAAGCAGTGACTGTATGTGTGTGTGTGGCTCTGTGTGTGGCTCAGTGTGGATAGCTTTTTTTGTAGGTGGCTCTATGTGTGGGTGCTCTGTCTGTGTGAGGGTGGCTCTGTGTAGGTGGCTCTATGTGAATGACTGTGTGTGTGTGGCTCTGTGTAGGTGTAAATGCAATAGGTCATGCATTTCCGAGCGATTATTGGCATTGTAAATGACAATGCCATTTATTTAACAATTAAGTTATTGGCAATGTAATTAACAATGCCATTTATTTATGACTAGCAGCCCGTCCCGACGTTGTCCGGGTATGAATTGCTGCCGGCGAGTAGTATATTGTTTTGTAGGATTTTGTTTTGATAGCAATTCTTATCTGTGACAGGCCTGTGAAAGGCTCCGATTCACAGTGCACTGCTGATGCACTTAAGAGTGCGCGTTCAGTATGTGAACTCGAGTTTCCCTACTAAATTTTTCCTTGCAATATTATATAGCGCAAACTCGGCAACATGGCATGAGCACAATTTACATTACAGAAGAACACATTCATTTGTGGTAGACACGGGGAGACAAAGCGATTTGCCTGGAATCACAGGATGTTGAGCTGATGCCGAGATTCGAACGTAGCTCCCCAGCTCTAAAGTTCGCAATTCTAGAACTTGTGGCGGGAGGTGTGTCTAAAAGTGTATGTCGGTGCTGGCCATCAATGAGAGAGATCTGTGCATTTTTCAAATGGGTGGTGAAAAAATATGAGTATGTTGCTGGAGATGTGGGCCGCCGTGCCACCAATGTACTTACCGGGGGAGGGTAAACACCCATTATTCCACAACTTTCTTTCTGCATACCATCACTCCGCATACTTTCATGACGAAAGTACCATGACTCCGCAATGCCATTATAACGCATGGCATTACATTTTATATGCTTTTACCACGCATACATTTACAACAAAATTCGTTGTAAATGCATGAATGTTAAAAGCATGTTTTTTTTAATGTTTGTATAAGGTAAGTATGGCTATAGGGGTATATGTTTTGGGGTACTGAGGTATATGTTTTGGGGTGTTTGGGTATTTTAAGGGTTCAGATATAGTTTTGGGTTATGTGGTACAGGGGTAGGTTTAGGGATAGGTATAGGTTTTGGGGTAAAGGGGTATTTTTAGGGTTCAGGGCTAGGTTAGGGTTTTGGGGTACAGGGGTATTTTTAGGGTTCAGGGGTAGGTTTGGGTTTTGGGGTATAGGGGTATTTATAGGGTTCAGGGCTAGGTTTGGGTTTTGGGGTACAGGGGTATTTTTAGGGTTTAGGGATAGGTTTGGGTTTTGGGGTACATGGTATATTTATAGGGTTAAGATGGGTTAGTGTTTAAGGGTGTTGGGGTATTTTAAGGAGTAAGGGTGGATTATAATTATGGGATGCATGGGTATTTAAAGGGAGCAAGGTGGTATTAGTTTTTAGGGTGTAAAGGGTAATAAAATAAAATAATAAATAAAAATAATATGAATAATGCAATTTAAAAGAATAAATGTTTTAAATAAATGAAAAAAATGTGTGTGTGTATATATATATATATATATATATATATATATATATATATATATATATATATACAACCAATGCCCACTCAATTAAGAATGAGCCCGACATATGCTGACTTGCCAACTGGATTTATTTGAGCAAATTAAACAGAGTTCTGGAAACGCCAAGAAAAAATTAACAGAGTTCTGGAAACGCCAAGCAGACGCGTTTCAAGCGGAGATGTGTGCTTTCATCAGTGCCGGTTCTCGTTTCCCTCTCTTCAGAGCCTCACACCTGGGGGTAATTAAAGTGTCCTGAGCTGTCTCTGGCCACTCCTTTGTTGGTTCCTCCCCGCCTCTGTTTGATGTTGTGCTGCCTCCCGTGCACGTGATGTACCCAGAGGAATGCTGGTGCTGCGAGTTCAATGTGCCAGCCCATCCAGTGAATGGCTGACAAATGCACAGTGGCCTGACTCACCGCGCTGCACTCCTCCCTTTTCTGCACACAGGGAGAGTAGTTTGCCATACCTGCTGGGGCCTCTGCAGACACGCTGCAGCCTCCTTCCCCAAAATTAAAGTCCCAAAATAATACCATGAGACTTCTCGGGGGGGTGAGCGCGCTGTATTTTCGTACCCAGTCCAAAGCTTTGCTGACTTGGCGCCTCACACCAGACCAGGAGGGCATGCCGGTATATATATATATATAATATATATATATATATATATATATAAATACACATATATACAAACATATATTTGATGTTTTAATAATGTACTTTTACTATGTATATGACTTTACCACACATGCATTTGCGTTATAATGGCATGCGTGATAAAGTCATATTCGTTGTAAAAGTTTTAGAAATTATGTCTTTGCGGAGTAACTGTCCCGCGTTATAAAAATTGCGGAGTGATGGTATGCGGGATGTTGGTTTGCGAAATATCATCACATATTCCCGGGGGAAGGATAGTCCCTTTCTTGCTATTTCTGTGGAGGCGAGCCTTGTGTCCGGATGTGCGTGGCGTGAGGCCTGTGCGCAATAGAAGTGGAAAATCTCCAGTGTGAGCTTCAGGCGTCACCGGAAGTTAAGGCGAGATTACATTTCCTGCACAATGGCCCCTGTTTGCGCTCCTTCCGGCCCTTGGGAATAGCGCCATGCCTGACCTCCATACAGTAAAGCAGGTGCACGTCACTGGGAGCGCGGGGCAAGCACACCCGGAGCTGGAATGTACAGAACCTGGGAAGAAAAAACAATGAAATATTAGGCACAACGCTCTCTTTTTTTTCTGTAATCCCGCGCCCCGCACACGCCCACGCCCCCAGCACACGCCCACAGCACATGATAGGAGACATGGCATGAAGGGCGGAACGTACCACACGCCCCCAGCGTTTGTCACGTCCCCAGCACACGCCCACAGCACAACGCAGACACGCCCACAAGGGACTACTTTGCTGGCACGGTTCTTTTACCTTTTGAATGTATATGGTGGGCATCTGCATAGCCTATGTCCTTCTGCTGCAACTGCCCTTTCCAACGCTGTATTGGGTGTTGTGATTGGTGCTGTGGTTCCTGAGATTACCCGCCTCAAAGGTTTGGGCTCTCGCTTTAATATATTAGTATAGATAGATTTAAAAAAATGTCATGAGCAATGCCAATAGCTCTACCTTTAATAATGCCGAGACCATTGCATTGTAAATGCTTGTTTAACTAGCAGTCACTTTTGCAGAGTAGTGGCGAAAGGGGACTGGGCCTCCAACCAGCTCTCAGGAATTCAGTTGCGTAGAACTTACAGGAGATAACAGGAGGGCTTCTTGACCCCCAAGGTCCCTCAGAGGTAAAGTGAACTTCATCCCACAACCAGTAGTGCCCCAGTAGGTGCGTTTTCAGAGTGAAGGAGAAAGGGGGCATGGTCTCCGAAGACCTCTTAGCAACCCAAATGTGTGATACTTACTGGAGGTTACAGGAAGGGTAGTTGGTCCCCAAGGACGTCCTTGGGGGCCAACTACACCTCCCATTGCCTCCAGTAGGTCCCACACAGCAGGATTGCTGAATTCTGATACCGGGCCACGCCCCCCTTTCTCTACCATTCTGCAAAATTAATTCCTGGCACGCGCTTGGTTAGGGAATGAAGCCCCCTTTGCTCCTGAGGTTCCATAGGGGCCAACTAGCCCTCCTGTTACCTCCAGTAAGCCCCACACAGCTGGATTGCTGAGAAGTGGTCAGAGGCCATGCCCCCTTATGTGATTGGCATGCTGCTCTCTATGGTAGTCATATCGGGCGAGAGACGGACAGCGAGTGCCAAGAACGTGTGTGTTCTGGAGGAAAAGCGTGGTTGGGGAATGGCGCTTGGCAAAGTGGAGGACCGCCATCCATTTAATACACTTAAAAACGCTAATATTCCAGGTCATTATGTTAATGAACACCATGGAGCTGTGGGGGCCAGAGAGAGGCTGGTATATAGGAGATGGGAGGCCCTGATGGGATAACCATGGATCGCGAGGACGGCTAAGAATGACAAGTCTGAGCCATAGTAGAAAATGTAGAATTGTCTACTGTGCGGACAGTAAAAAAAGAAAGAAAATAAAAGCACAGTGAAACCATTGAAACAAATCCTGAGTTCACCCCCCCAACTCCTACCACCCTAGGCTTTTACCCATAAGTATCTGTCAGGCAAACTCTCTTGTGAGAACAAACAGTAAAGAGAGTAGAAAGAAAGGAAGAAAGGGAGTCTGAAGCAGTTGCTGCCACGTCACCCGCACCAATATATGGGAAAAGAGTAGAATATGCTGCTGGCTAAGCAGACTTATAGCTAGAAAATATTTTGTGACTGCAAACATTGGTCAATTGGTGCAGAGAAGTAAGGTGTTGCCTTAGATGCCCAAGTTCTGAGTCATTCCATTTTTGCAGGCTGAGTCACCCCAGGGTCTGGCAACAAAGGCCCATGGTGGGCCTCTCCACGTCTTGGTATAAGTCCTTATGGTGGATACTTTCACCATCAGACAAGCTCCGTCTATCTGCAATCACACTTGTCAGCCTCTCAATGTATCCTTACCTTGGGCATCCGATCCCTGAAAGGAAGGAGGCGTATGAGACCTAAGATCCTTGTGTCCGGCTGCCCAGTCTCAGTCCTCCACCGGAGTCTCAAAGAAGTAGCAGCAGGATTTATGTACGATCTTCAGTTTGGCTGAAAAGAGAAGGGCGTAGGATAAGTTCATTATCCAGAGTTTTTGCTTGAAGGCCTTGCATTGTATTCCGGCCTTCAAGAGTATGTGTCTGTGTGTTTTTGTCCCTCAGGGGATGGCATTCCAGTCTTTGTAATTGAGGACACTGGCAATGAGGGGGAGCTTCCAGAAGGGTTCCCAGTGCCGGGGGCCTGTGGGCCCATTCCAGGCAAAGCAGAGTGTCCTGCTGGAGCCAGGATTTGATCCAGTCCTCCAAAAAAACTTTCATGGTATGGACCATGCACCCCCTTGATGTGGGGGTTTTCCTTTGCGCATGGTTCTTAGCATCCTCTGCATGTTCCTCTAGGAGTTTGGTGGAGTTGGATAAACAGTGGATAGCATAGCAGATTTCCCGAACAATGTTTTCGAGCTCCCAGACGCGGCCCCTGCATCAGAGACCGTGTCCACCACATTATGGAGGTCTTGGCATAGTAAGGCCACATCCAGCCCCACCATGCCTACACTGGTCTTGAGGACAGCACTGGTAGCCTGTATGGCTTGAAGGATCGACACGACACCTGCGGCATCCATGGGCATTGAGGTCAGCAGGGAATCCGTTGTAGGGCCCCAGACGCAGGAGTGCTAAATCTGTCTTATTTCATCTGTGCCTGAGCAGCAGGAGGGTGATCCTTACCCATGCCGAGGAGCAGACACCAAGACCAACCTGCAGCCTCGGGCAATGTTACCGCTCCCCTTAATCCAATTGTACCACAGGGCGTAGTGGACAGCACAAGCAGCCTTTCGACCCCGCCGCCTCCAACGTTGACGCCTTAAGGAAGAAGGAGAAAGCAGTGGTCTCCGGGAGTCAGGCAGCCCACGGCGTCCAAGCTCTAGGAAACAGGCCAAGAGTCAGGACAGTCCACCCATACAGGTCGGTGGGGGTTGCAGGTGCAGTGTCACTTAGTGTCTCCCCAGTCAATGAGAGCAGCTGGAGGTGTCGCCTAGTCCTGGTCTACTGAGGTAATAAAGGCCAATTGCCTTGGCACAGGCACAGGAGAGCACGGGAGAGCCTGCCCCATATGTCCCAAGGAGTGGCTCTCTTGCCGTCACCACACCAACTTCGTCCACAGTCCATTCACAGGTTCTCTCCTATGCTTTCCTCTGGGGATAGAGCCACAACAACAGTCAATGTAAGATACAAAAGAACTACCCTGCCCAATCACACTAGCAACGTGGAATATCTGACCTTTATCTGGGTTAGTCATTCCCCATCCTTGACCAAGCTAATCATATAGACACAATACATCAATCCAAGTTTAAATACATTTAATAAGAAAATATCTACAAAGATCATTCAAGTTACATATACATACAATATCAATCTGAAATTAAGTAGATTATTATTTGTACTTTACTTTTTTCAACACAACATTAAACAACAAAAAAGGAGACTCAAATCTATATCGCACATCCCCCTTCATGCACCAATCAAAGAATCCTCATCCATTTGTATCCACAATCACTCAGAACATACACATACTTCTATCATCCAACAGACCAAACAAATGTGAAAGGTTGCATATACAAGAACAAAAAATAACATGAAATTTGAACATACTGTAGTACAATTTCAAAATGTATATGTTATATGATTTAAGAGACAATTTCTTCAAATGTATAGGAAGCGAAAAACGACATCACGTTCAATTAGATAGAAGATGCAAAGCTAATTAATGGCTATCAATATAGCTTGATTCCAGTATTATGTATCCTTAAATAATTTCTTCCATCTAGGAATAATATCCCAATGTTCCTGCTGTAGCCAGAGCAGACGCGCTTTTCGGTTACCACCCAAATATAAGAAACACCTTCTTCAGAGCGCTACAGTAAGATGTTCTCAACTTCAATAAGGCTTGAAGTGGGGGTGGGGGCTGGGGGGAGAAAGTCAACAGCACACTATTCCTACAAATAAAATAATAGCTAGGTCAAGAATATATATGATAATAAATAAGCATACAGTCAAATGGAGATCATACAACACAACCAAAATATAGGACCAATCTCTATATCTCAAATCCTGTGTCCAACGATAGCGAAAGAATTAAGGGTGAAGAAATGACAGGAATAAACAAAAAGTATAGAGAATATAAACCAGACAAGTATGCCAGACCATAATTCAGTGATAAAGCAGCCCGAACACCCCAGATTAAACAAGAGTACCTAACAAGTGAATATAACTTAAACTGAGTGAGCATGCAACACTATCCAAAAGTGGTAGATTTCCCCATACACCACACAAATGAATGCAAAAACCCACAGGAAATTCATTGCTTACATGTTTCTCTATCTAGAGGGGTTATGCATCAATATAAATACCATATGACAAAATTACAAGATGCCTATTCCAAGAGGCAACATAAGATTTCTGAAACCAGAAACCTGAAAGCCTAGCCTGTCACTATAATAAACAACATTCGGACCGAAGAGGCGCGAGTAGGTGCTTATAAGAGGGAGGTATCCTGTTAGCAAATTGCTGGGATACTGAACCCCTTCGAGTCCATGGGGCACAGTTAGGTCCCACTACATTAACCTCGTGATTCAAATGAATACGTAGGTACTATATGCAGCGTTAAGGAGTGGCGAACACAGGGCTGGTCCCTGTGTAGTCCCGAAGAAGTGCTTGGGGTATGCACGAAACATGTTGACAGGAGTTGATAGGTACACCTTAACACATTGCGTTTAGGCTAGTTTTTCCACCCCATATTTTAATGTTACCACCTGGAAGCAGGAATAAAGTTTATTGAAAGCTTACTGGGCAGGTATTTTTAAACACATCACTTAGACCACTCCACTATCACACCCGCACCACACATAGTCAATTATAAGTGCTCCTACGTAATTCGCAAGTCGCAGCACGCCCCAGCCCGTAGAGGACTGGGATGGCCCCTATGATGAAGCATGTCACCATGGGGCAACCCTGGTGAGTGATGGGACACCAAGAAAAAGAGCAATTCTCTTTTTGCATCTACTATACCTTCCAGGCCAACCCCAATGAGTGTTGTGAATGGAATTATAGTGACAGGCTAGGCTTTCAGGTTTCTGGTTTCAGACATCTTATGTTGACTACAGTATTTGGAGAGTGAGCCTATGCCTTTTTCCTCCCTCTAACTCCCTTCCCTTTTGTACTATTCCAAGAGGCACCCATTCAATCAAGGTTCCTCAGACATAGGGTAAAAGAGGGTGAAAGCACAAAAGATCAAAACTAAATTCTGCTTTAACTCCTGATCTTCCAAAGTTTAGTGCTAAGGGAGGAACCCTACCTACAACAGTCCGCCCCGATTGGGTGCCATGTCAGGATCCAGGAGTGCCACCGGCCACACCCTCACCCAAAGGCTGGTAGTGCTGGCCCCAGGACTGTATGTTCACCTCCCCTGGGGCCGCAGCCACCATTTTGTACCGCGTGGCCGGGCTGTGGCTCAGCAGGATCAATGAGGGGAGCTGTGCCAACAGACACCCCCAGTCAAGGGCTGCAGTGTGATCTGGGAGTGCCACAGGCTGCGACAGCCACCCGGTAGCTAGCAGTGCAGCCTGTGGATGGTCCAGTCATCATACCCCAGGCCGTGGTCTCCATCTCATGATTCATGACAGGCCCACAGCTATGCAGGATCGGAAGTGCGACTGCCACGGCCGGCGGCCCGGATGCAACAGAGGGGGCTTCAAAGAGTCCAGGGAGTCCGCAGTACAGTAGACCGGGGCAGCCAGGATCTACGCCAATGCAGGAGAAGGCGTGGGAGCTCTTCAAAGAGCTTCCACCATAGCTGGTGTTCAAGCCATGGCCCCTGTCTGTAATAGAATGAAGTGTAGTTTAAGGGCTGTGAAGTCATGGGATTTTATCGTACATTCAAATCTGCTCTAATGTTAATTCATTCAGTTGGAGGGACATTTCTTGTAAGTTTCTAGGGCGGGTTCTATGACATTGAAAGGAAAATGTCTAGTGAGGGAAGATAATTGTGAATTATTGGAGCTAGAAAAAAGAACAATTGATGGACAGAATGCAGAACAATGTCATACATTCACCCCAGTACAGAGATCTGGGCCCGACTCCATCGTTTTTTTGCTCACCATGCCATTCCAGTTTGGACCCAGCCATATGCAAATCAGTCTTGACCCTGTGCCCGATGGGAACAGTCCAGCCCGAACTGCCAGGCCAGGTCCTCCCTGAACTGGAAACAAGCATCCTAGGACCAGTTTCGGGCTTTCAGCCCTCATCAGCCAGGATAGCTTGACTCCAGTGGCATGGAGAGCACGGGACCCACATCTGGGCATACCCGTCCCACTCGGGGTGACAACTGCAAAAAGAACAATTGATGGACAGAATGCAGAACAATGTCATACATTCACCCCAGTACAGAGATCTGGGCCTAAATCCATCGTTTTTTTGCTCACCATGCCATTCCAGTTTGGACACAGCCATATTAAAATCAGTCTTGACCCTGTGCCCAGTGTCAACAGTCCAGTCTAAGCTGCCAGGCCAGGTCCTCCCTGGACTGGAAACAGGAATCTCTCAATGGTTTGTTACCTCAATTGCGGCCTTAAATCATTGAAAATTTACCACCTCTCGATTTGGAGAGGTAATTGATTAGCCCAAAAACTGTCCCTGCTACACACAGCTTCCAATTTGAGATCATGTTGGACGGCTGCTGGCGGGCAGGCCGGGGTCTAGGGGATGATTGCAAGGTCCCTCCCATGCATCCTCCCCAAACAGGAAACCTTTCTTTTCAGAGGAGCACGTCTCTTTGTAATGGATGCGGGTTGCTAAAAAACAAAAAAAAAATGTCTACTGTGTGGGAAATCAACTGCAAGGATAATGGCCTCCTGCTCCTTGCAAGACACCATTACCACATTTTTTACAACAAATGGAGGAGTACCCCCAAGAGGCTGTTAAACTATCTCCAATTTAGAAAGATAGTGCGGTGCATGGAGTGCCACCCAAAAAAAGGACAGAGTGTGTCCTTAGAAGACCCCTCACTCACCAACCTGTTTGGTGACATGCTTCATCATCGGGGTCCCACCCGGACAGCCGAGTGCTTCGACACCTGACTAAGTGGAACGGGTTTTTTGTATATTATATGTGCAAAGAAGTAAAGTGAGTGTTTTATTAAACATTGTCCAATACTACTCACTCATAGAGTTTATTCCGGAGTGATTGGGCAACCGTTAAAAATAATGTGGGACACTTATGCCTGATTAGGTAGGCTCTTGGTGTCTACAAAGACGTGTGGTGATTTTTTTTAAATATATGTTGGTCTACATGTTTCAACTATAGTGTGATTATAAGGTTTTCGTCGGGACCAGTGTTTGTATTCGGGGTAGTGTACACTCACTAAGGCGTACCCTGCCCTCGGCTACGTGAAACAACAACAACCACAAATTCGCGGTTAGTTACAAAATTATGTTCCTCTCCCAGAATTCCGGAAAAAAACAAGAAGCGCTACAATTGTTGGCTTCATGGGCGTCCCCGGTCCTGCCTAGAATCACTGCCACGATTTGTGGGATGATTGTCACGGCGGGATAGCCTAGCAGGTTACAAGTTCGGAGCCATTCCCTGCTACAATTCCTTGTTCACAATTCGCAGGTTGCTAGTTTGCAAACAGTGATAGCGAAGCATGTCCCTAAACCTCACTGGAAACTGAGCTCTGGGAAACTACTGATCTTTCCTCTCATAGGCTATATTTTTAAGTTAGAAAAATGTGTTTTCAAATTTGGAGTGATTTATCCAGCTGTGAACACACAGTACAATGATACAGCTAATGATGGGGGCCTCTGTGACAACAATAAAAAGGGGAGGATCAGGCTGCCCTGCCGGTAGGCAGTGCGACCCAGGTGCTCTAACCCTTGCCCAAGCGACATGCGATGGGTTTGGGGAGAAATGTTGCATGTCTTCTTCACTGCCCTTTTAAAAAGCGACACAAACCCGGAGGGTGGCCTCTGAGGACACTGACCATTTACAATGAACTTTGAAAATGTCCTATAGTAGCACACTCTGATGTTAATAGTGGAGGGGGCTGGCAGGAAGGTACAGTAATGTTATGCTGAAATGGAAGGGGCTGGTGCTCGCCCAGCAAAAGAGTAGAAACATCAGCCTACAGGAAATCCCAAAATCCGGGATATACCCTTAGGGCCTTATTTATGAGCGCTTGCGTCACTTTTGCGCCACCAGTGCATCACTTTTTGTGACGCACCAGCGGCGTAAAAAATGTGCCTTGTTGCACTATATTTACAAAGTGACGCATCTAGGTAGATGCATCACTTTGTAAACCTCTACGCCAAATTATACCTGCGGCAGGTATAATGTATGCGGGGGGCGTTCCGATGCAAGAAAGGGTCGTAGAAGTGACACAGTGAAATCTTATAGATTTCACTGCGCCACTTCTAGGACTTCTAGGACGCAAATGTGTCAATATCTTACACCTAACTCATTGCAGGCGTAAGACTGACGCAAGCACAATTAACATGGGACTTGCCCATGTGTAATGACCCATTGCTGGAGTTGCGTCACTTTTGTGACACACTCCAGCAATGCGTCATTTTGCAACTACAGATACGTCAGAAATACTGATGTATCTGTAACTCCTTGTGACATGATGCGTCATACTGTAAATATGAAACATCATTGGTGTCGCAAGGAGGGCGCAATGAAAAGTGACGCATCACTGTTTTCTCGCAGCTATGCGTCACTTTTCATAAATTAGGCCCTTAGCACTTTTACTAAATCATGTAACTACTAAGTCGCACATATAACTCTGTAAGCAACACAAACATCTTGATGTTGATTGACGACCGACAAGGCAGTTACGACTTTTCATTGTCTAGAAGTTATTTTTGTTCACTTAAACCCAGCGTTTTCCTGTGTTATTAGTGCAAATAAACCTGTGTTTTGGCTCACCAGCAGCAGTGGTAAAACCACATTTTCTGCTGCCTTTCATTAGATTTTGAGTTGACAGTAAAGAATCACACATTTTTATGACCTTGAAAAGCTACTAAGATGAGACTGCTTATAAAATCTACACACAATCTATTGATAAAACTGCTGATAGTGTGGAACAGGAACCAAAATTACACAAAAAAAACAGTGTTTTATGGGAATTTGGAAAATGCCAGGTGTCACTTAGGAAGTGCCAATTTATATCACTTCACAAAAGAAAAAGAAAAAGGCTATTTTCTGGAAAAGAATTGCAAGTCGTTCTTCAGTACAAGATGCATCTCCATTTTGCTGAGAGGATCATGAAGTGAAACTCACTTTTTTTTTTATTTAGGCGTTGGGATGCCTAACATGCATAAACCTTGGTGACGTTGCCCCCATGCGTGTAGAGAGCAGGGTGGGGCGAGACTAAATTGGTAACAGAAGTGGATGCCGTACAGAGGACTCTTTCAAAGAAGGTGATGGAGTCAATCTTGATAAATGGGATGAAAGGCAATAATTTTTTATATAAATGAAATCTTGTTCAGTATGGAGATGGAGGTTGGGAGGTCAGCTGAGGTTGGAGCCATGTGTGCGGCTCGACCTTCTCCCTAAATATTTGTAGCTTGTTGGATGTAGAGTGGCTATTTATTGCCAAGAACAGATAATCTGTTGCATGACCATGAAGTGCCGGGTGATTTAAGATCAAACATTACCCAGCACAATTCAATCAATTAGGGGGTGGTTTAGCTGGATCTCTTCAGTCCAATGATTAGAAAGGTGACATTTTTACTATACTCTGCATCTTAGTTATAATCTTGGCTGGAAGCGCCATACTGAGAGCGTCTCTGAAGACAACGTGGGAGATTCCTCCTGTTAGGACCAGTGCAGTTCAATGTAGTATGAGCAGTAGGAGAATCCCAAAAAGGAGGTGCAGAAAGCATTGGTTGTAGCTGTGTTCACTTACAGGAAGACGGATACAGTACAGTCAAATAAAACTTTCAAAGTACAATTGTTGTACTTGAAGGTCACTGTGGGCCCCTGGTTAATAGACAGAGTGGATGGGTCACTATATTGACGCGATATATTGTATGGCAATACTATCGAATCCACTACTTCAACAGACCACTACTTCTTAAGTTAAGTAAACAATTGCGATTTTTACCTCCATGTACACTTACCTCCAAGACAATGGCATAGATGCATCAAGCGAAATTGCGATCGCAATTGCTGCGAAACAGCGATTGCGATAGCAAATTCCACTTTCGCAATGTATCAAGTGGAAAAGCAACAATTTGCGAATTCGCAAAACAAAGAATCGCTAAACCCGTAGAAACCCCCAGTGCAATTCATTAAAAGCGATTCTCCACATAATTTGCAAAATCAATAGCGATTTCGCTGCCAAATAGCAATTTTGCAAATAAATCGCTATCCACATGCGTCAGCAATCGCACATCGCGAAAATACCATAATTCGCAAAATACGAGTCGCAATTTAAGGAGAAGCTAAACCAGGTGTTAACCATGAAGTCAAATTGGCAAACATTTTTGGGGGGGAAACAACAAACAGGTGTTGGCTAAATCAAACACACCTAAGGAGCCTCAGTAGGAGCATGAGGAAAGTCACAATGGCAGGTCTCTACATCGTGGCAAGGCGGCTGAGGCTCCATGCTGCAGCCCAGAACAGACACAGGATCCATCTTCCGGCTGCGGATTACACTACTGGGACAGACTGAAAAGGAGATCTACTCCAAATACAAGCTCAATGGGGCAATGATTAAGAAGCTCATCGGAGACCTTGACCCCCTGATGCAGCACCCAACACGGAGGACCAATGCCGTGCCCACCCATGTCAGGTCCTGTGCTGCCTGCACCTCCTGGCCTCCGGCAGCTTCCAGGGGATAGTTGCACATGCAGGGGGTATATCCCAGAGTACACTTTCACGATGCCTACAGAGTTTCCTGGATGCCATGCTGAGCCTGATACATCACTACATCACCTTCCCAACAACCCAACAGGACTTAATGCAAACTAAACTGGACTTCTATCATACTGCACATTTCCCCCATGTAATTGGCTGCATCGACTGCACCCACATACACACCTGTCCACCAGCAGAGACCGAATACATGTACCGGAACCACAAGTCATATCACTCCCTCAACATTCACATGGTCTGCAATGCGAAGACCATCATTAAAGACATTGTGGCACAATACCCAGGGAGCACGCATGATTTGCTTATCTTCCGGCACAGCGGCATACACACCAGCTTGGTCAGGGGTGAATTTGGCGAGGGACATCTCCTAGGTATGCCCACATACAGTATGTTAGTACCATGTTGCCGCGCATAACAGGCACTGACCCTCTGCTCTTCCCTTCAGGTGACAGCGCCTATGCCCTCCGTGAATACCTCCTCACCCCATACCTCAAACCAGCAACACCATAGGAAAGGACGTACAATGGTTCGCAAATACACACCAGAAATGTGATAGAGCGAACATTTGCCATGTTAAAGAGTAGATTCCCCATCCTCCACAAGACTGGCGGGACCCTCAAATACCGGCCCGAGATCTGCTGCCGCATCGTGGCCATGTGCGCCATGCTTCACAATATTGCCACCAAGCGGAGGATACCTGTTGAGGTGTCTGGTAGTGAGTCGGAGGGGGGCAACCTCCCACCTGCACATGTGCATCATGCACATGGGGAGAATCCTGCTGAAGGTCACAGGCAACGCACGCACATCACACAGAACTATTTCTAGTTCATCCATACCCCTCACACATCACAGCACTCATGCAAGCCACATCAAAGATTGACATGAGGATCTGTTTTCAAAATAAAGCTTGTGATATTTCACACAGTCTCAATGTGCTTCCATCAGCAACAAATAAGGGTACGTTAAAAAAAAATCCAAGGTCATGTAACCTGAGCTGGTATGCATGGTTGCCTCAGCCTAAAATGTAATGTAACTAGCGCCTCCTGCCGCACGCACCCTGTCGCCTCTCACCCTCCACATTAGGCTGGTTCTGTCGGGATGCAGTGTTGGACTGGGCACTGCGCCTCCTGTCTGTTTGCACCGGCACAGACAGGCTGCTTAGGCTAGATGCCTCTTCGCTGGCATCATCCCCCCCCCTTGCATTGCTATGGTCAGCCACCTGTTGGTGCTCCACAGCATTGGTGACCTGCTCCAGGGCCCTTGCTACGGCAGCTCAGCATTGGACCATCTGTATTTGCATGGCCAATGATCTTCTCGAGAGCTGGGATGTGGCATTCCCGATCAGGTGATTTGAACGGGTGTAGGCTGACAGCCGTGTGAGCAGTTGCCTGTGGCGTCTGCAGGTGACGTCCTGCTGCGCTACCATCGGCTGGTTGCTCTCCCTCACCGCTGTGGTCAGTTCCTGCACACTCTCTGTGAGGAGACTGATATTGCGTGCTGTTTTTTACAGCTGCAGCTGCATTGTTGCCATGTGCTGTGCCTGTTTGCGGTGCACACACAGCATCTGAGCCTCAATGCCCAGGCCCAAGTTGTGTGCGTGTTGCTTTATGGCTGCTGTGGTGGGCACGGAGCGCTGCTGACTTGACCTGCTGCTGGCGTGCGCTCGCACACTTGCTGTGGTTTGTGTCTGCCTCCTGGGTGGTGGTGGGGTCTGCTCCACTGCCTTATGTGCCGAGACATGCTGTTGTGCTCCGGCTGTAGCTGCAGGGGTGGCCATGGGTGTCGGTGCAGGTGCATGCTGCCTTTCCCCCTCCGTCTCTACAGGTGTCTCTGCGATGTGGAGGATGTCACTGTCAGACGTGTCAATAACCTCTGCACCTGTGATGTTAATGAGTGCATGATTACCTGTATGATTAAGGCACCTGGGATGTTGCAACATGCATGCAGGCTCGCTATTGGTTAAAGTCTGTATTCCCTTGCTGGCTTTAGGGGTCTGTGCATCTTTGCTAATCTGGCTGTGTTTGACTATCAAGGCACCTTTACACACTACAGGTTCCACAATGCATTTGGGCATTTGGGAGGAGGCAGGGACTGGAAAACTGTGCTCACAAATATGGATTGCACTGGTGGCATGGGCATTGTTAGGGTACGGGATCGCAGTAGCATGCCTCTTACCTTGAGACCAGAGCCAACCTTCACGAAGGGATGAAAGACGTAGCCGAGTGGATGACAACCAGCCGCCTGAAACTGAACTCAGACAAGACGGAAGTCCTCATCCTGGGCTCCTCGCCCTCCGCCTGGGAAGACTCCTGGTGGCCCCCCGCCCTGGGCACCGCACCCAAACCGACAGACCACGCACGCAACCTGGGCTTCATCCTGGACTCCTCCCTCTCCATGACCAGACAAGTCAACGCCGTCTCCGCGTCCTGTTTTAACATCCTGCGCATGCTACGGAAGATCTTCCGGTGGATCCCCACTGAGACCAGGAAGACGGTCACCCAGGCCCTCGTCACCAGCCGACTGGACTACGGCAACGCCCTCTATGCCGGAACCACCGCCAAGCTCCAGAAGAGACTCCAGCGAATCCAGAACGCCTCAGCCAGACTCATCCTCGACATCCCCCGACGCAGGCACATCTCCGGACATCTAAGAGACCTGCACTGGCTCCCCTTCAACAAGAGAATCACCTTCCGTCTCCTCACCCGCGCACACAAAGCCCTGCATGACCAAGGCCCGAGCTACCTCAACAACCGCCTCAACTTCTACGCTCCCAAACGCCACCTCCGATCGACCAACCACGCCCTCGCCGCCGTCCCCCGCATCCGAAGAGCGACAACAGGAGGAAGGTCCTTCTCCTACCTGGCCGCCAAGACCTGGAACTTCCTCCCGTCCGACCTGCGCCTGACCCAAGACCACCTCTCCTTCAGGAAGAAGCTCAAGACCTGGCTGTTCGAGCAGTAGCAGCACCCCCCCCCCCCCCCCCCCAAGCGCCTTGAGACCCTCCGGGTAAGTAGTGCGCTCTATAAATGTCTTTGATTGATTGATTGATTGTGTGGTGCGTGAGGTGTCCAGTTGGGTGATGCCCACGCAGGCTTCAGGGTGTATGGTGTCCTCCACTAGGTCCTCCATGGGGGTGTTTTCAGGAACTGTGGAGTGTCCCCCTCCCGTAGCCAATCTCTCTCCCAGTCTCTCAGCTATTCGCTCCGTGGCACCGCCTCTGAGGTCGTACCAACTCTTTTTTAAATTATTGATGGACCTGTGGATGACTCCCACCGCGTTCACCTTTGCCTTGATGCGCACCCAGATGCGCCTCTTGGTTGCCTCGGTTACCTTCCGGGACAGCTTCCCAAACAGTTGGTCATGGTCCCTGCTCACTCCTTCAATGAGGTACTCAAGTTCCTTCTCACTGAACTTTATTTTGCTCTTGCGTGTTTTTTCACTTGCAGCTTCCTGGGACATTGTGGATTGATTTCCACTCCTGTATGGGCACTGCAGGGTGTGGCTCCTGGAGCTCAGTTCTCTGCCTCCTCCTGTATCCAGCTCTGTGCTCTGAATGATGCATGGAGCGGGCTACTTCCTGGTAGTGATGTCATCATTGTGCTCCAAATGCGACTTAACGTTTTTGCGATCTCGTAATTTGGTACAGCCGAGGGGCTTACCTGGGCCAATGAACATGGATTCAGTATTGGCAGCATTTATTCAGAGCCAGTTTTATTGCATCTAGCTCAGACCTGCTGTATGTATTAAAAATAATTCGCTAATTGATTCAGGTGCATCTATTTAGACTATATTTGTTTGTCAACAGCGTAAGTGCGGTAGGTATATCAGCACTATTGTGAGTAGTACAAAATATACTTTGATAAGTATATGGAATAGTGCCAGTAACTTTCAGAAGTTCTAAGGCGTTGTTTTCAGTTTAACCACAGGATAAAAATGTATATCAAGCATCTCAAACAGACTTCGATTTTTATATTACAACATATAGGATTCTGTAATCCCTGTATAAAAACCCGCTTCTCTAACTTTTTTTTTTTATAATTGACGATTTATGACGCACCGAGTACCTAATTAAAAAATAACAACTTTAGTAACTTATTACGGTTGAGTTCTGACATCTCAGTACCTTCTGTCAGAGCCAGCAGCCAAGAAAAAACGCAGGTCAGGTCACAAAGCATAATTAAAGCAGCTGTTTAAAGGATAAAAAACAAAGCATTGCTTTTCGTTCTGCTCTATTTTTCTAGCTGTATATTGACAAGAAGAAAGTAGATATTTAAGACAAAATGTTTATTTTGTGCTCCCCGTGGGTAATCATAAAAAAGTTAAAATCTTTATATGTTTCTACTGCACCTTTAAAAAAAATAACCTGTATTAAACTGCTTCTAATATCTTTTTGCCACAATTATCGAACAGCTTTTCTGATGTGTTTAATTTTGCACTAGAAATTCTATTTTAATCTTCATGTTTGCAAGCATGCTGTCTCTTTGATATGAAAGTTCTGTGCACCAAGGATTTGCCAGAAGGTGATGGTGTGATCATATATTAGAAAGAATAAAGCACACGCTGCTATACATAAAAAGGATATTGGCCATGGAACTCCTCAGTGGCTTCTTTACCCCCTTCGCTGCAGGGGTAATTCCCCCGCTGTGCTGGGGGAGAGGGGGTGCGCACAGCGCCCCCATGCTCATGACGAGCTCAGCTCGTCATGAGTTACAGTTCTCCTGTCCTCATGACGAGCTGAGCTCGTAACAGGTGCATTGGCTCCCCTGGAACGCTCAGCACAGCAGGGGAATTCTCCCCGCACCTGAGCGTTCCACGGCTCATGACGAGCTGAGCTCGTCATGATCACCGGAGCACCGTGCCTCATGACGAGCTCAGCTCGTCATGAGCATGGAAAAGGTTACATTTATACATGATATAGATCAAATAATCAACCACCAAAAAAACAGAGGTTAAACTAACGTCATAGTTAGTTGAATTTGCCAATGACAACATTTAGGCTTTAAACTAAAAAAAACACACACAGAAATTCACCTTTTATAGTTAGCAGCACTAACTATAATTTGAGTCCCCACCATGCACTCCTTATGATCTCACATATGCCATTGCTCATGACAGTTCTATGACATCATTATGACAACATTGATGACATCATAAATGGCATCATTGGAGAAATGGCAGCGCACCCACTTGAGATCACATCATGGCACTACACATCCCAAGGCGGCCACAGCCGTGGCCACGCCCACTGGGGCAGGTGTGGAAATAATTATGTGCGCAAAGAACGTTGCTTCCATTTCTCCTAATGAACTAACGCCGCTGAGGAAGGGATTTCATCTCCCAAAACGTTTGGTGGTTGAATTATCTGATGTGGTTTCCTGGTCAGGGTTCCTGCCGGCAAGCTGCCAAGCATTGAAATAAATTAAAGGAGTCTATCTTCAACTCCCTGTGGCCTTCATTCATTGGGGTTCCTTGCTTTGATGTGCGTGTGTATGTATATATATATATATATATACCATGTAGCTCCTCCTCGAATCTCTTGGCGTCTCAGGCACAGCCTCGCACACCAGCAAGCAAGGGAGATGGACCACAACGAATCAGCATCAGTAAGTTTATTGAATCACAGAGATCAGCTACGCGTTTCTGGCAAGTTATGCCCTTGATCACGCAGCAATATATATATATATATATATATATATATGTATATATATATATATATATATATGAAAAAAACAGAGGTTAAACTAACGTCATAGTTAGTTGAATTTGTCAATGACAACATTTAGGCTTTAAACTAAAAAGAAAACACAGAAATTCACCTTTTATAGTTAGCATCACTAACTATAATTTGAGTCCCCACCATGCACTCCTTATGACCTCACATATGCCATTGCTCCTGACAGTTCTGTGACATCATTATGACAACACTGATGACACCATAAATGGCATCATTGACGACAAGCCTGATGACATAATCCTATAAATCAGTTTGCTTGTATTATAGCTACATAGTGGCAAGTGAGTACCATACTACTTCTCTACGTAATTTTCTACATCTTGGGTCCAGCTAATGGGTGTAACTGTATACAAAACTTATGTGCTCCTAATGCACCATAAGTGTGTAGAGGAATAGAACATGTTATATATTTTTGAAACTCCCAACCCGCTGGGAGTGGACTTGGTGTTTGCTTCCGCTTGGCAGAAATTTTGAAAATCCTCCCACCAAGTGAGAACAAAACAGGTGTCCTTACCCGCACCAGTGCGGGCAGAGAAAACACTATTGGGTCTATTAGGATGGCGGTCCGCTAGCGGTGCTGGAACCGGCCGCCAGTGGTGCGGTGGTCCCGCACCGGCAATCAGGATGCCACCGCCACAGTGGCGGTGGCATACCCCATCAACAACATTGTGGTGGGCGGTGCTCACAGCACTGCCCACCACAATGCAGTAGAAGCACCCTGTTCATTTGCATGCACAACGTGGCAGCCACAGCGCGGTGCCTGCCACGTTGTGCATGCAAATGCAGGGGGGTAGCATAGGTACCCCCCATGTGCACCCCCCACACCCTGGGGCACCGAAACAGGCCCCCACATTCAGGCACCGTATGCCATTCCATGGCAGCAATGCGCCATGGAAAGGCACTACTCCTCCTGTTTGGTAATATGGATGGCACCATATCCAGCCCCTTTTCCGCCCGGTCGACTCGTCGACCAGCGGAAAACCGGCCCACGGTCTTTCCGTCCGCCAGGGGCCCCCCCGCCATGGTAATATGGCGGGGGAAGAAAGGCGTGCTTGGGGGAAAATGGCGGCCGTCGGGTAGCGGCGGTTGAAGGCTCTTTCTCTGAGGAGGCACGCAAGAAAGTGAGAGTGGACGGATGTATTTACCCTATAGTTGATTCTGGCCTCTGAAGGATTCCGGATGCACTGGGAGGCTTCGGTCCGGCCAGATTGCTGTTCTTAAGTGGGGCAGTGGACTGTGATTTTTCGGCGTTCTGCACCTGGCACCCGACGATCTGTCGCTTGACGCCTGGGGCGGTGCACTCGGCGTTTTGGACGCTGCGAGGGAGAGTCTCGCCGGCGTTTTGTTGTAACAAGAGGAAACACACCACTTCCTGGGATGGTATCGAGGTGCCGAGACTCTATCTAATTTTGGTACCGGTGCTTCGGTTTCGGCGGAGGACTGCAGGAAAGGAGAGGGTCGGGTAGGTTTCTCTTTCCTCTTGTTTTTTTTTTAATGTGGGATTTTGCTCCCGGGTGGAGGAGAGCTGGGTAGTGAATCAGGCTCGGGGAATGTGCTCAGGCTTTCCTTCCCTAAACGGGTACCGCTTGGCCAGACCCCAATAAAGTAGTTAGATTTCTTCTGCCTTGTATAGACTTATGCGTGTGAAGCCCCTAATTTAGAGGAACTGGGCTTCTTAGGAGCCTTTTGAGTCTTTCATATGCCCGTTTCCCCCTCTGTACACCCGGTGGGTATATGAGGTGCTGGGTTTTCTAGACTCAACACCGTAGCACTAAATAGAGGTGGCGGTTAGGGGGGAACCGACTTTGCGAGGGGCGCTGGTTGGAAGCTGCAGAGAAGTTCTCATGTGGGAGACGTGCAGCCGCCGGGATAGGATTTAGGAGTGATGGTAGTCGGTTGATGCAGGAACTCAGAAATTTAGAAGCCACAGCAAATATACGCTTTCCTGCATCCCTCAAAGTGATGTGAAACAATAAAATGTTTAACTTTAAGGATCCAGAAGAGGCAAATGCACTAATCGAAAAAATAAAAAGCACATCCAAGTGAACAGACTTGGGTGTTTATGTGTTTCGCGCTTGCCCAAAGAGAGAGCCAAAAAAAAGAAAACTAGAGGTACAATATCTTGCCCCTATTAGAAGCAAGGGAGGAATCCCCAGGGGAGGGGGGTGGGTCTCACATAAAATGGAAAATCAAAAATATTATGCACAGGGTGGGAGAGCAAGTGGGAGAAAAAAAAAGTCCTCATGTATTCTTTTATTAGCAAGGGTGGTATGCAGGCATTGGAGGCCTATGTTTAAACATAAATGATGTTAGGGTCGTCAGTACGCCCCGGGCCAGCCCCCATGAATAAGGGAAAAATAAATAAAAAACGAACCATGTCTTGGAATGTCAACGGGCTAAGGGTTCTCTCCAGAAGGAAAAGAATACTAGAATATTTAAAATTGTCAGAGTGTAATGTTATTTTGGTTCAAGAGTCTCGTTTACTTAAAGAGGAGTGGGAGGGAGTTGTAAAACAGCAAAAGTGGATTTGAACACTGTGTCTGTACAACACAATCTTGCACAGTAAAAGGAGTCAATATTTTCATTAAAAAATCGGCCCAGGCTTTGTTGGGTGAATGCTCAGTTGACTATTGGGGAAGGTGGGCCATTGCCAGAGTTAAGATAAATGATATGTGGATATCCTTTGTAAGTTACTATGGGCCAAATACAGACAACCCAGCCACCTTATGCACTCTACTGTACCAACTAGTAAAGGTAAATGATCAGATAATAATGGGGAGGATTGCAACATGGTCCTTGACCCAAAGCAGGATTCTACTTCAATTAGAGCAGGCTCCCATACTCAAAAAATGAGAAAGGCCTTGAGTCAGCTAATGTCAGATATCGGGCTTGTAGACATATGGAGAGAGAAGTCTAAGGTACATAAGACATTTGGGGGCAAATTCACCTTCTATAATAAAAAGTGCTGACACCTCTCTAAAATTGATTTCTTCTTAACCAACATTGCTTTAAGCAGAAATATAAATTCAATTAGACACGTCCTGGAACATCTCTCTGACCATTCGGCAGTCCAACTAGAACAGGAAGCGGAGATGGACAATTAACTGAGTACTAGTACAGGATGGTGATGTAGTAGAAAAATTGAAGGGAGAGACAAGGGAATTATTTGAAAACAATGCAAATTCAGCATCCCCCCCAAATAATCTGGGATACATATAAAGCCTTCTTAAGAGGCTCCTTAACTGCTATATCGTTCCTCCTGGCCAAAAAGGTGAAAGAGGAAGCAAAAAAATTAGAGGTGGATATTCAGAAGTTGCAGGCACAT
Organism: Lissotriton vulgaris; assembly: GCF_964263255.1. Lineage (NCBI taxonomy): Eukaryota > Metazoa > Chordata > Amphibia > Caudata > Salamandridae > Lissotriton > Lissotriton vulgaris. The sequence continues at coordinate 1,009,734,296 of NC_141699.1, read as the reverse complement.
CTAGACCACGATCAGAGGAACTCTATCCTCCTTAGAGATAAAAACATTGCAAAACACAAACTCGCAGATTATCTAGAAATTCGAATTAAAAAGAAGTGGATGCCAGCAAACTATCACACCATGAGTATGGCAAGGGTTGTAGTAAACTCCTGGCATGGAAAACCAAGGTAGACCAAAACCCGAAACTGGATTAGGGAACTCCGATGTTTGAGTACTGTTAATATCATCTCGGAGGATTCTGAAACAGAAGAGGCCTTTTTCCAGTTCTTTCAGGGTCTATATTCTGACAAGACCCCTCTAGAGGAACCTAAAATGGAGGAATTCCTGTCCGGGATAGTCCTTCCCTAATTAAATAGTGAGGAAAAAGAACAACTAAATCTCCCCATATCTAAAGAAGAGAAATTATTCAATCGATCAGCTCTTAAACAAGGGGGTAAGCAGCCAGTCCAGATTCAATCCCCAATGACGTTTATATCAGCTTAAGGGACTAATTGGTTCCGTTCCTCTTCCAGCTCTTCAACTCCTGCTTCATTGAAGGTTTGAGCCCCCGGCCTCATGTCATGGGATGATAACAATTTTATTAAAACTGTAAAAAAAAACAAGACTTTGTGAGTCCTATAGACCCATTTCACTTTTAAATTGCGATCATGAGATCTATGCCCAGATAATCACTAAACGCCTGAATAAAGTTATTGTGTGGCGTTTTAGGACCCTAGTGTAATTTTCCCGATTCATGCCCATATATAGGTATAATTCACTCGCTCCTTATATAGGCAAAGAAATCATAACCATATTTAGACTTAACCTATGCAGTCCAAATACTGCATGGCTACTTCCACTAGTTCCGAAAATCCACAACGATTTCTTGGAAAAACCCACCTTCAGCAGTCAGGGACTTCCCCTTGCTTGAATATTAATTTATCCAAGAACTCATGGAGTTTTCAAAGAACTGAGTCTTTGATGACGTTATTATGTCCAAACTTACGTCAATCTCGGCACCTTTAAGGTATAAATATGCCCACACTTGCCCAGGCAAACACACGGTGGTTTGGAGCAGTTCGACTATCTACTTGCCTGACTCAGCTCACCGCAGCAAGTGCCGAAGGAAGCCGACCCTCCAGCTGACGAACTGAGAGAGAGGTTGTATTTTTCTCCTGCCGAGAAATCCAGCTCCAGTGTTTCCAACCTACCCTTGCGGGTTGTTGGGAAATCGAGTCCTGAGCGAGAGATAACAGACGACCTTCATTCTAAACCAAGGTACGGAGCTGATTAAACCCATAGAATATTCTTGGATAGATTCTTGGCAAAAGAATACTAAACTTAAAGCTACACCTCACTTACTTCTTCCCTTGTACTAGACCTAGGTTAGGTACACCGGGGTAGGCGTATTTTAGAAGCACCAGTTGAGTACTTTTAGTCATTATTTATTAATGTATGTATTTTATGGTTCAGAAATCATACCATGCTTTTACAATATTATTTTATAATACTCTTCGTACTGTACGCATTTTACTTTGCAACCAGTATAACGATTGTAGCAGTTAATTTCTTCTACTTGAGAAAGAAGACTGTTCAATAAATACCTTTTATTAAAAACGCCCGTCTCTCTATTTCTTCACCTCTGGTGAAACGAAGCATGCACGATTAACTGAGTGAAATAACTATCTATTGTTTCCGCAACTCTGAAGATACGTTTTTATCTTGGGAAACAAAGTTATCATGTTTATGCGGTTGTCAGAAACTAATCCCTTCTTGTGAATTCGAGAAAGTTTCTAGTGACCTCTGAGCTAGCTGGCACTCACAATTAAGTCTAATATATTCAGTAGATACCCAGTCGACCTCAGTCCTCCGTCTAAGCTAAAGGATATATTATTCCAATGCGCAGAGCCTATTGGGAATATAGGAACTACACTACAAAGTAATGGGCAACTTAATACACCCAGATCAAAAAAGGTTCATGAAAGGGAGACAACTTAGTGAACTGATGCATGACCTAATTGCAGCGATAGAAATGGCACAGACCTATAAACTACCTTTGGCAGCAATGACATTCAATGCTGCCAAAGCGTTCGATCGGGTCAACAAGGTTTTCCTGTTTAAAGTTATGCAACAGCTTAAGTAAGGCCAAAATCTACTGTTAGCAATCAAAGTCTTTTATATGTAATGCAATGTAATGATGTCTTGTAAATGCATGAATCACCCCACATGGGGTATCTCCGCGCTGTAGACCGCTGGGGAACCCGTCCTTGCTTTCCCTGTGAGATGGTCCCTACTGGGTATCTCCAAGGTGAGACCAGGCATCCCCGGCGTATGTGGGGGGCCGTTGTGGAGATGAGGCAAGCTAATGCCTAGAGTTGCCGAGTGTGATCCATGGTTAGAGTAGGCACCGAGGCGAGAATTATCGAGTCCGCTGAACCTGGTCCACGACCCTGCCGCGTCGGGAATTGAACCCTGGTCCCGGACCGTCTTCTGCTTCCGGGTCTGCCGCCTCTAACCAGTGAGCCACACCACTCCATAAGAACCCTACAGCTAAGATTCTTATTAACGGGAAATTAACCAAGTCGATACAAAAAGGTTGGGGTACTAGGCAGGGTTGCCCCCTGTCCCCTTTTCTTTTTAAGATCTATATTAAGCCCCTAGCATGTATGTTGAGAGAGAGCCAAAGCATCATCCCTTTCAGTTGCACCAGCTGGGTAAAAAAAATTGGGCTATACGCAGACGATCTTATAATCTACACCAGCGACCTAGAAAGATCACTTCCAGAGATATGGTCCAATTTAGAGAATTTCGGCAAGGTGTCTGGGTATAGCACCAACCAACAAAAAACTGAATTAATGAAATTGAGTATTAATTATAGGAGCACGTACATAAAAAAAGAAATCAGATATCTGGGCATTCAAATAGTTCATAATATTGAAAAAATTGCAATGGTAAATTTTGAAAAAGTCACAAAAAAAGTTAGATCACAGCTGCAATCATGGGGGGGCTCTCACTTTCTCTACTAGGTAAATCAAACCTGTTGAAAATGTCGATCTTGCAAAAGTACACTTTTTTGTTTAACTCCATTCTTAGACTTTCCAAAAGTATGGTTTTAAAAGGTGCAGGGCCTTTTTCAAGTTTTATTTGGGGTAACAAAAATCCTAGACCTGTTCTTCTGCTTTTGCGCTTTCCACCTAAAAAAATGTGTCAACTATTATTGGAAAGCAAATTTTTCTCTCCACTCTATACAGCAGAGTTTTATTTACCAAGCAGGGTGTTTTTTACTAAAAAAATGTGGACACCCAAAATACTTTAAAAAGGTCAAATTAAAGATGCTTGCCTCTGCTATTAAGCTTTGGTACAATGTTAGATGTCTTTTAAAAATTCCATACTATAATGAGGCAGCTCGCTTTTGGGATTCCCCTGGAACACCGTCATGTCTGGAAGACTTTCTTGCAACCCCCCTCCGCAGGTGCGGTAGTACAACCTGGGGACAGCTGTTTTTTTTAAGCAAAACTGATTTCCTTGCCCCATTTCTCGGCGGTGTGTGAAGACTCTGTTTCGAAGTTCAAATACTACCAGCTGAGTAGTTGGGTAAGATCTATGGGCAAAGAACTACAAGGCAATTTGGGACTCGCATCAAAAATCTGCAGCTATAAAACAAAGCCCAAAGAAGTAGCAGAATGGTACTGGCTATTCGTCCAGAATGGAGAAGACACGCAGGTCGCATGCTATGAGCTTTGGAAGAAGGAGCTGCCGGACAAAGACCTAGATACAAGGTCATATGTCAATGCTACACCTTTAAATAAAATCACCTCTTCACAGTTCATAAAGCCTACTGGGCACCCCAGAAGCTATCAAAAATGGGAAGTCAAGAAATTAAGAAGTGCCCGAAATGTGGAGAAGGAAAAGCAAATGAGGTGCACATGTTTTGGAGTTGCCCGGTAATATACTTGTATTGGCAGAAAATAGGTAAGACCATTTCAAACATTATGGACTTTGAAATAAAATTAACAGTGACTATAAAATTTGGAGTTCTACCAATGGTTTTTATTGGGGGTTTCCTACTTAAAAACCATAGAGCATTGTTTTCCATTTTGATACTTATGGCACGAAGAGTATTGTGCATTAAATGGATTCTAGCATGTCCTCCGACAGAAGATGAATGGATACATTCTATCCAAAGGGTAGCCAAATTGGACCAAGCGGGTACAATTCGAAAAAAAACTATTATGTGGCAAATATGGGATAACTGGGTGGAGAGGAGTTACGGGACATAGGTCGAAACCTTACGGTCATTGGTCTCGCACAAGTTATGGTAAAACAATATTTTGTAATATAGGTACATTAGTTTTTCGCACTCAAATTTTGGGCACGGGAGTTGTTTTACTCTGAACTGTTTGGTCCTATGGTTACAAAATATGCTATAAATTAATCCCAAGGAATGGGGATACCAGTCGCGCAAGCACCTTTCAAAAACCAAGACTGGGGTTGGCCATTTTCCTTAACAAAGCCAAAGGGAGGCTCTTCCGGAGTCTTAGAACATTCCATCTCTCTGTAAGGAGTGACCGGAGGCCTCCTCAGAACACCTGGCTACCTGGGATAGGCGGAAAATTGCCATCCTTGAATTTAAAGTATATTTAAAGATATATGAGGACTAAAAATAAATAGAAAATGTTGGGGGGAAGTGGGAGGCGGGCAGTAGATAATGGCGGGCAGATCGCCACCGCCATACGGGTGCTGGCGTTCCGCCTGCTATTATAATAGACCCCTATGTCCCAGGAGTGGGCTCCCAGGGACATAGCATCTGAGTCAGCCTGGGGGATGGAGTCCCAGAGACCTTTAATAGCTCAGGGAGGGGAGCTGCAAGCCCCCACATCATAATGTAATCGGCCTCGAGGTGGGCTACACAGGGCCTGTAGAGGCTTGGCAAGGGGGGGGTGCTGTGCGTCCGCTCTATTTTGATCATTTTTGGCTCCGGGGTTGGGTTCCCTGGGCTCGGAGAGGGGGGTGTTTGGTTTTGGGGTGTGTTTCTTGGGGCCTGCAATGGCTCAGGGGGCCCGCGTGGGCCCCCTATCATTACAAAGTACCTAAGGCCCCAGGGGTGGGCTCCCCTGGTTCAAGATTTGGCTTATTTTATTGTTCTTGTTACTCCCTTAACTGTTCTCTTATGATGGGGTTACCCATTGTTTATCCCCTGTTTCTGAGATATAAATCCTATTGCTATGAATAAAACAAGACCAAAATGACAAAACCCAATAAGTAGAACCAGAGTTATGATTTTTTCACAGAATAAACCAAAAACTGTGCTAGACTGGGGTAAATCCAAAGTTCAGGCTGACCGCTATGGAAGGCAGGTAGGATTCAGATCTGAACAGGTCCCACAGAAGTTTTACCTTCCGAAACTGAGTGAAGTACCCCATTTGAGGGGAGACGGCATCCCGGCCAGGTAGATCATCTCCAGCAATGATCCTGTGAGCGCGAAGAGTTAGCTGGGCATTGCAGACAGGACATCATGTTCGCTTACGTTGCTGCTCGCTGTGTGAGGCGATAATGCTGTGGCGGCTTGCACTGGTCCTTTGAGTGAGCGGCACAGTCCCAGTCCAAGCGGGCCCCTTAGCGGTCGCAAAGAGCCCAGAAGCTTTGTTTCAGGTGCCCAGGAACTGTAGATGATGAAAGCAGCTGCAGACCCACCTTCTGAGGCCCAGAACATGGAGGGAGGACCTCAGGCAAGGGCAGGACTCACAGCGGAGTCAAGCAGCATCAGCGGAATTGTAGGAAGTCTATTGTGTCCCTGAGATATCAGAAGAACAGGAGGCAAGCCAGTAAGTCCTTGGAGATCAATTGGAGTGATGGCACAGTCCAGTTCCCCTTCCAGCTGAGCCAGGGAGCAGCAGACAGCAGGGCACCAAGCAGAATAGCAGTCCTTCCAGAAAAGCAGTTCAGTTGAGTCCTTTAAGCAGCTCAGCAGTCCTTCTGACAGCGGTTCAGTTCAAGATCTAGAAGTATCTGGTTTTAGGGGGTCAGAGACCCAGTACGTATACCCAAATGTGCCTTTGATGTATGGGTAGCTTCTGATGAACTCCTCGAAGGGCACAAGGATCCCTTCCAATCCAGTCCTGTCTGTCAGGCTAAACGTGGGGAGGGGGGTTTAAAACAGGGTTTTGTGTGTGGACAGGACACTATATTGAAGTGCTGAGACTCAGCCCCTCCCATTCCTCCTTACCCATGAAGCTCCACCAGAATGTGGGTAAATGCAGATGAGTGCTCAGAATGCAGCTTAGTCCCACCTTCCTGTGTTTGTGGCTGTCTAGAGGATTGCTCAAAGTATAGCTGTCACCCAGCCCAGACATGTCTTGCAGACAGGTTGCAAAGCACAGAGTTATAAGCACAGAGAAATGTCCACTGTCTAAAAGTATAATTTCTAAAACAGTAATGTAAAATCCATCTTCAGCACTAAGGAGTATTTGTCATTACCATTCCAAACATATGAAACATGAAATAGCTACTCGTCTATGATCAGGAATTACAGCTTAAACGCGAATTAAGGAATTCCCAATGCTGGCCTATGAGAGGGATGTGCTTCACAGTAGTGAAAAACAAAAAAGGCTGTTTGTCACTACCAGGACATGCTAAACATAAACGCACATGTCCTACCCTTCACTTGCATAGCACCCTGTCTTTTGGGCTACATAGGGCCTACCTTAGGGTTGCTTTATATGTAATAAAAGGAGCGTTTATGACTTGGCCAATCGTTTTAAATGCAAAGTTAAGGTGGCAGTAAACTACACTCCGGCACTGCAGTAGCAGGCCTGAAACAGGTTTGAAATGCTACTTATGTGGGTGGCACAATTGATGCTGTAGGTTCACTAGTAGCTTTTGCAGTATATCGTATACAACTTTACAAGTGACTTTTAAGTATATCAAATATGCCAAACAGGTCTAAACCAACAATACCATGTTTAGAGGAGGGAGCACATGGACGTTAGCATTGGTCAACAGTGGTAAAGTGCCCTGAGTCCTAAAGCAAACAAAACAAAGGTCAGAAAAAGAGGAGGAAGAAGGCAAATATTTTGGGGTGATCCTTCAAAGCAGGCCATTTTCCAACATAAGGCCTGATTTTTATTGTGGTGCTATGCCATTGTTCCGCCAAGGCAATAGAGTAAATACTTCCGTCATCTTATTGTAGGACCTGAGCTCCCAATTTATAAATGACCTCCAAACTGCTCGAAGTCTTTATAAAGCATTGACAGGAACTGCCAACACAATGGTTCCTTCAATTCCATTTGCTGTTTGTTGCTGGTTTACATCAATATTACACAATACTGCACCAAACAGTTTTATGTTTTTATTTTGAAAACAAATCCCAAAACGGAATTTTCTTTCTCAAACTAAAAAAAAATGCTCCCTTTGCCATGGGAGTTATCTCCCATGGCGAGACGATCATTATTAAAAGTTTACTGTCTCTCTCCATCAGGATTTACCTCGTGGTGGAGGACAATAAAAAAATGGCTACATGTCTGCCCACCTAAATTGGGCGGGCAGATATATAGCTATTTTTCATATGGGCCTTACTCCCTTGGGCCATAGTACAAAATGATCTATGTTGTACGTTCATCATATCCTGCTCTCTCCTTGACTTTTGGTTTTTAATCATAACAAAGGACCCCAGTGAATAAAGAGTCTTTTGGATTCCTTTAGTTATTTTTGTTGACACACCTTTTGCCATTTCTACTCATATTCAACCACTACACGCCTCACCACACCTCATAACTCACATCGCCAAAAAAGAAAAGAACTCCAGCAAAGAGCTCTCTTGCGGGACCCAATGGGCACTGCAGCGTCGGCCCAGCAAGTTGCTGCCTGATAATGAAGCATGATACCCCTTGGGTTGTGTGAGGGCCATTGCGCCCAAAAAGAGAATCCCTCATTTCTGCTAGACCTAGACTCCCTTTTAGGAACTGCATACTCCTTGTCTTGCTAGCCTAACATAGGGACATATATGCTGGACCTTGTTCAAGTCCCAGTCCCCCAGGTTTTTGTGTTCATAAATCTTACTTAACCCCTTGCGCGCTAGCGGTTTTCCCGCTGTGTGCTGGGTTTTTCGAAAACCCGCGTCACATGACGAGCTCAGCTCGTCATCAGCATACGAGCGCCGTAGCTGATGACGAGCTGAGCTCGTCATCAGCATCGAAGGGGTTAAGGGTGGGGGTGCTCATGTACCACGCTGTGTGGTGCAAACTCAATACAAACCATTTCATAAATAGGCTCCATAATGTCTTAAATATATTTTGCGTTACATTGTTTTACTGAACAGTAGGCATGCATTTTCCACTTTTTAAGTTTTAATATTGCATTCTGACTATTGTTGGTATGGGTCTGATTTAAAAACAAAATCTTGGTATTGCTTTCAGCTTCCTTGCGATACATTCAAATATCTCACCTGGCACAAATTAAAGGAACATGATGTACAAGGAACTCAGCTTCGCTGTCCAAGAGTCAGAGAAGGTAAAATTAAAAGCATTCCTATTTTAAAACATGGATATTTCATAATGATTGCCTTTTTGAATTTTACTTCTCTTTCCTTTAATTCAAAAAGGTTCCATCTCAGTAGCATTGCAACCTCGGCCACGTGGCACAATAGATTTGGAACACATGTTTTAAGCTAAAAGGGCAAATCTATCTACTACAAAAAAAAAATCATGTTTCACAAAATTATGTGACTTTACAAATGATACAACTACTTTTTTCCCATTGCCATGAGTCTTCTATTGGACCTCAGCATATATGCATTTTTAGATGTACTACATTAAATGCATGGGTGGACATGATGTTATATTTTGGAAAGGGACAGCAAGTTGGCCACCATGTTGCGCTTTTAGCAAACATTTTGGCCATCTTGCAGGTATTTAAAAAACAGTGGACGCCGGCTGGATGCTGGTATTAGCTTTTTTTTATGCTTTTGATGGAAATCTATGGGCATTGTCAAGTCAATACATCAAGCAAACAAGCATTGGCAAAAACAAGGCCTTTTGTCTTTGCCAATGCTTGACATATAAATGCTGCCTCAGATCCGCAAAGTGCAGTTTGATCCTACTAGATTTGTAAGCAAGCATGAAGGTGGCGTATAGGCGAGTCAGGCAAGGGAAAGGCCTAAACGTCAACGCAAGCATTACCAGTCTAGGTCTGCATGCATGAGAAGCTCAATGATTGGGACCCAATACTTTGGTATTGATTGAACCCCATGAGACACCTGGGGGTAAAAACAGGTGCCTGCTGGCTTCAACATGGCCTCGGCCATCAACCCATGTGTGTCTGGCATCATTGACAGGCATTAAAAGGTCTTCTGAGGAAATATATAGGAACAAAATGAGTAAATCACATGAAATCAATTTCCATCACTAATTTAGGGTAGGACTGATCACGCTACCACTGTAGCCCTGTATGGAAGTTGTTGAATACGGTTACTTATTCTATGCAGAGAACCTATATGTTCCGTGTCTACATTGTACCTTCCTCTGACTTGGTTCACGCCCAGATGTGTGATGTGGCAGGAAGAGTGATGGCGAGTGCAGCACCCAGCATATCTCTTTTGTGCGTCAGACAGGCCTTGCTCTGCTCTTGCCGCGTCCAAAGGTCCAGCTCTGTGGTGACCACAGAGATGGATCTTTGGATGTTGTTTGCCTGGCAGTATATATGTATGCCGTTTATTTCGCACAAGCCCATAAATTTCTACTGTGTGTAGAATGTGTTTTGCCAATCTACCCTCATGTCAAATGGAAAATAAATAACTTAAAGGAGCACATCTTGATTTTTTTGCTTTCACTATCTTCATTGGTTGAACAGGGCCTTCTGACGAAGAACTGTTTCTGAGGGGAGAAGAACAGACTGTGAAAAGAAAAAGAAAGTTAACAGAACAAGAAATATGGCAACAGAGACTACAGGAAAACTGGGAGAACTGTGTGGTGAGGATTTAAACTCATGTACATTAAACTTCACTCTTGAAAGTGGTTTATCCATGGCCACATAATAGGAAAACAATATATGTTGATCTCCAAAGCATGTCCAGGAAGTAATACTTTGTTATTTGTATTATTTTAAAAAAAAAAGGATTTCTTTAATCCGTTTACCCACTGTGTGACCTTGGTCTATACACCTTTTAATCATGCCTTAGTTTCTTCATTTGACATTTTTCTATGTGGCTTTTAAGAATGCCACATAGAAACATTTGAGACATGTAATAGTTGTTTTTTTCTCCCACCTCCTTGGATCTATGTTTGTTCATAACAACTCTTCAGGTATCTAGTTCGCTTGTGTACCATTTCTTAGAGCAAAAATGCGTCAAAAACAGACCCCATTCACCTGGCTCCATTTTTTGTTGCAAACACAATCCTAACACAGGGGTCTCCAACCAGTAGCTCATGACCTATTGCAGCTTTTCAGCTACCCCTGAGTAGCTCACCTGTGTGCAGCCCAGTTTATTAAATTAGAAAGCATAAAAAAATTGAGATTATACATCACTAACTCATTGAAGATAAGTAGCTCTCAGTACAGAAAAGGTTGGAGACCCCAAATCGTTGTGTGAAACGCAATTCCCTTTTACACAGTTAACACAAGAAGTGCAGCAAGGCAAAAGATGGTTTATGATTGTTCCCAAAGTTCAAAGTTGATGTGATCTATTCTGGATCAGAAATTCATTAGGTGTAGAGATGTTGTAAATTAACATAGACCACCCACTGCCTTTGTGTCAACTGTACTTGCAAGAATATACACCTTTTTATCTTCTATTTTCAAACACATTTGACAGGCCAGTCATGTTTTGGGATGCTTCATGAGGTATACTGTGTGTCCCCAATCCCAGTCCTTTCCCTGTATATTTGAGCTGGTGTCTGGAATGTTATGTTATGTTATGTTATGTTGAATTGGTCTTTTATAGCGCACGGCTACTCCGATAGAGTGTCCCGGCGCTTTTATTGGCAACCCAAAACAGACAAACACAACACAGTGAGATAAAAAACAGAACAGTAAGAGTAAAAACCGATCCAGCAATAGAAAAAGAGCGCACTAACGGGCAAAGAGCCATGTTTTAGGGCCTTTCCTAAAAGTCAGTAAATTAGATGTACTGCGTAATGCCAAGGGCAGAGAATTCCAAAGCTGCGGTGCACGCAACCTGAAAGAGCGGCCTCCAATGCGGGCCTTTTTAACTCGAGGAACCACTGCAAGGAACAATGATTCAGATCTCAGAGAACGGGCCGGATGGTAGAAGGCAAGCCTCCTTTGGAGATATTTAGCTCCCGAGGCATACAGAGCCTTGTGAGCCAAGGTCAAGGCCTTAATTACTATCCGCTTCCGGATAGGCAGCCAGTGGAGTGACTGCAAAAGGCCAGAGACTCTGGCTCGCCTGTGAAGATGGCCCGTGCGGCCGTATTCTGGACCACCTGCAAACGTTGCAGGGGATACTCTGGCAGGCCAAGGTATAATATGTTGGAGTAGTCCAATCTTGAACCAATTAAGGCTTGCACCTTGCTTAATTGGTTACACCATGCTGAGAGTGAATGGTGTAACAGAATGTTGCTTATCAAAAAGGGAGTAGGGTGCACACCGTCTGGCATACAAGCACACAATTAGCCCAGATGCATTGTGGTAAATGCAGTGCGTGATGACACTCATTTTAGTTGAAAGTTTTTAGTAGTCACCATTGTTGGTGCAACCAGTGCTGTCTATCTCTAGACATGTGTATCAGGATTGTTGTCCTTAGAGTTATCATGCACTGCATTTTCCACGAGCTCCGGGACGCACCTGCGCTATGGACTTGGTACAGAAACCTGAGAAGACTGTGAGGAGCATTGCCAGCACCTCCAAGTTTCACTTGTTAATCTCTACTGAAGCAGAACAACAATCCTAATACTGGCAGGGTGTTCACCCCACCTGTAACAGAATGTTTCTGTCTGATCTGGAGTGGAAGCTAGGAGGCAGGGACCTTGGGAGGCGAGTGGAGACCTGGCTGGACCTATCAGGTTGTTTCTGAACCGTCCATTACCAATAATCAGAGCTGCCAGTAGTGCAGCAGGTGCAGTGGCACTGCGCCCCAAAGTTGTGAGGCAACCACTGTACCCCAGTTATAGCATTGTTTTTGTTGCCAGCCAAGGGATGGGGGCATTTCATTGCTCGCATCAGGGTCTGTGGAACTTGTTTTCAGTTGTGATTATTTATTGCTGCAGGTGACAGAGAAAGCTTGCTTTAGTGAGTAAATACATCCCAAATTACATTTAATTTTTTTCTGTTTCCTTTTAGAATGTGAACCTTTCATTTCAGAACTTGGGGGATCCTTATCAGCAAAAAAACTTTCACCGCATACTTCGTAGATTGATTCGAGTGGAAAGACTTTGGCTCGTAGACAATTCCCTGACAGACTTGAGTGCCATACGATTGCCAAGGTAGGTTTTATAACTGTGTTTCCATGAAGCAGACTCAATATTTTCATTTGTATTTATTTTTGGGTCATCTACAAGAAAAACAGTACATATAGAGTCAAACCCTCAATACAGTGAATTGAAAGTTGTGGGGTGATATTGAATAGGTGGTCATTGAATGCCATGAGTGAAGACAGTGGACAACTATTCGTGGCTTGCATGACTCGCGGGGGGGCGGGGGCTTCGCGTGGGTTTTTGGGGGCGGGGAGATTATAAACACATTTTAAAAACTTAACTTACCAGGTCCCACGCCGCCTCCGCTCCTGGCCGAGTCCCACGTCAGGAAGCAGGCATCCTCCCTCCCCTCCCCTAAGCCAAACACAATGCTGCAGTGGCAGTGTTGTGATTGGTGTGTACGGTGCCCAGCCTGTAGTTAGGCCATTTTCTCTATGTAGGCTGCATGCGCATGACTGGTTTGGTCATTCCATCAAGGCATTTATCTTGGTCACCAGAGTTTCGCACGTCCCTTGTATTTTCAATTGTTTTTTTTCAGAAGTGGCAAAGTTTGCCCTCAGTTCCAGGATCATAGATTCCATCATTTTTTTTGTGCCTCTTTGCACTTGCACTTCTGGGGGATTTATACCCTCCTTGTGCCCCTCTGCTTGTAGAGCACCCTGGCAGTACAAAAGGGGGTGGTGATGGACGGAGCATCTGAACCAATCAAACACTCACACCCAGTCAAAAGGTCTGGGTTTAATCCATCACCGTTCTTTAGCCCCTCTGCCACCCCAGTTCAGACATGGCTATATGCAAATCAGTCTGACCCTGCACCTCATGGGAACAGTCCAGCCAGAACTGCCAAGCCATGTCTTCCCTGGACCGAAAACAAGCTTCCGAGGACCATCATTTTATTTGTGCCTCTTTGTACTTCCACTTCTGGGGGATTTATACCCTCCTTGTGCCCCTCTGCTTGTAGAGCACCCTGGGGCACTGCTTGCGCTTGTTGGCCTGGAGGCATGCCTTCGGTATCTGTTTCCCCTACAGTCCCCTCTACATCCAGGACTTGATATCTGTTGTTACTCATTATCCCTTCCCCTCTAAGTCTCTCGTCAGCCTTGTATGTGGAATCTAGCTTTCCTTCCCATATGCCTGCTAATGAATTAGGAATGTGCTGCTTGGCTTGTACTTTAAAAAAGGAGCGTAGTTAGGGGGTGATTTTTACCCTAGACCCTGCTAGTATACCTCGTAGTGACGTGGGGGGACACAGAGTCTTGAGTTAATGTGGCTTGTCTCCCCTTCTTATTTATCGTTGTGGATGCTAGGACTGTATTTTCTTCACCAGGTCAGAGAGGATGTTGACCACTAAACACCTATTTCTTAGACAATAACTTATCCCCCTTATTTGGAACAGATCTTGGTCTTGCCTCTTTGCAAGGGAGTGTTTTTTATCCCCTTTCCTGCCCTCAATTGAGGCTACAGTACCAGGGGCATGTGCTGTCCTGCTCCCCCCACCTTGGTCACTTAACGCTTTCAAATGCTCTCTCAGCTCCCTCGCTGATGTTATATGCTTCTTATGCTCCTTTTGCGGTGTTAATTGTCTCAGTGGTACGTACCGTTGCCGTACTGCTGAGGCTAGCCGTCGTCTTACCCCGGAAGGAAACCCAAGCAGCGGTCTTCCGATTGCTGCGTCAAGCCGAGGCAGCCTCCGCCCACACTCCTCCTGCCGGTTTGCCGAAGCCCAGAGTCTCCTCGCGGTCCCCTTCGCACTCCATCGCAGTCCCGCAAACTTCTGAGAGAACTGAGGTGTTTAGCAGCATGTCTTGCTTAATATAAATTTGTGATTTTCCTCTGTGTAGAAACATTGTGGACGCATTATTTCTAGATCTAGCATGGAGAGCACTGGAGCTCCAGACCAGTTCTTCAGCCGGCCGCCATGTTCTCCCCCCACTGGCTTGATCTCAATCCCAGAGTTGGCTTTTGTTACTGAAACCTGGGCAAATGCAGCTTCAGACCCAGTATTATTTTTAGCACTCCGCCTGGATATGCCATTATTAGGCTTGACAGGATTGGAAAAAGAGGCAGAGGTCGAGCAATTTTTTTTATCTGGACCACTTAAGGGTATCGTTTGTGCCACTGTCCATGACCCCAGACTGCAAAGCACTTTCATTTAAAATATCACTCACCCACCAGTACTCCTTCAATTGAGTTTTGATTTATAGGCCTCGGTGCCACAGATCACCCTTCATTCATAATGGCTATCAGTTGTGGGGTAGCAAAGCTAAGTACTCTGATTTCACCATTCTTGGTGATTTTAATTTTCAGCTTGAGAATCAAATAAAGATACTTCTCAGCTCCTGGACCGTATGTCTAGCTTAGGCCTTTCGTAACTGGTCAACATGCCCATGCATATAGCTGGCCATTCTTCAGATGGGATTCTTCCGACAATCCTTTACTCCAAGTGACATCATTTCTTCCATTGCTCTGGTCTGGCCTGTATGTGGTCATGTTTTGACTGAAACTGGAAGAAAAAAATGCCTTTATCCACCATAAACAGGGTCATCCTCTTTCCTCCCTGGCACAAAATCAACTTGGATGCATTTAATTTATGTTTAGGACCGTCTAGGTCAGAAATCACCTGAGACCTTGATCAGCCTACAGGAATTTATCATAGGTGGTTTGACTCCAGCATTTCCTTGCTGGCTCCACCTAAAATAAATAAAAACTGCAGAAACTCCCTCTCTGAACCTTGGTTTGATAATAATCTTAGAGTTCACAAACAAGCCTGTGGAAGGCTAAAACAGAAATGGCACTCTAATTATGAGCTTAGTGATATGGTATCTTATAAACAGGCTCTAGGGACTTACAAAAACTTGATTTCCAAAGCCAAATCCAGCTACTTTATGATTAAAATTAAATCCTCTTTCATTTTTTTCAAAGGAACCTATTGCTACAGTACAAAATTTAAGTAAGGTTCCAGAACCTAAAAATTAGTCATCCAGCCAAGCATACTGTAACACATTTGCCATCTTCTTTCAAAATAAAGTAGATGCTGTCTACAGCACTTTCTCGGCCGATGAATCTGTCAATGCACTACACACAGAAATCGGTAAGATAACATTGAATCAATAGACGAGGTCCTATGGGCTTTCCTGGCTCAGCGGTAATCTCGTCCGATTTATCTACCATTTCACAGGATCTCTCTCCCTCAGATCTCACTGGCAAATCTCTTCTGATGTCCTTTTTCCCTCTATCTAAGGAATCTCTCTGTCCATGACGTGCCATACCAAGTGTGGCACCCCACTTTACCCCTGCCCTCTTCTGATTCTTCAGCTAGCGCCAACAGTCATTTATAAGTATGTTACAGTCATCTTTAACAGGATGTTAATGCTGGGTTCTTTTCCATAGGAATGGAAAAGGGCTTCTATTCTGCCTCTTTTAAAAAAAGCTAACTTAGATAGCAACCACCCCAACAAGCATAGGCCAATTTCTCGCCTCCCATTTCCTTCTAATATCATCAAAAAAGATATCAAACAGGAGCCATCAGTTTCTTACCAATAACTCACTTCTTGATGCCACGCAGTTCGGTTTTAGAAGCCAACCTAGCACCGAACTAGCATTGATTACTGCCTCTGAGCAAATTAGGCAAAGCGTGGACAATGCTGCTCTGATTTTATTAGACCTCTCAGCAGCATTTGACAGTGTTAACCACGGACTCCTCATTGCTCGTCTCTTCACCATTGGTATCAGAGGCAAGGCTCTCAAGCTCCTCAAATCATTTTGCTCAAACAGAGAACAGTTTGTCGAGCTCAATAGTTTCGAATCTCCAATTGGAAGCTGGAAATAGTGTCCTGAAACTTGGCAGGGGAGGGTGGGGGTCAGGGACGTGGGAGTGTTGCTTGATAATGACATGCTTGTTGTTTGTTTTCTCTGCTGAAAAAATCAATAAAAATGTTTTTTTTTTAAAAATAGTTTCAAATCTCCCTCCTTCTCTTTGCTTTGAGGGTTCCCTCAGGGATTGCATTTGAGCCCGACCCTTTTAAAATTGCATGTGACTCCCAAGGCAAACCTCATAAGATCGGTTGGTTTTGCAGTAGTGTCCTAGTCCGACAACACTCAAATCGTGGTGTCTGTAGCTAGCAATCCTGGCGATACAGCCTCAAGATTCCATGACTACATGCTCCAAATTGGGAAGTGGATGGCCAGCTATTGTCTAAAATTACATTCAGCAAAAATTGAGGTTCTGCTCTTCGGGTCTAATACATCCTCTGTGTCTCCCGAGTGGTGGCTGCAAGAATTGGGGGATATGCCTACCCTAGTTTCTAAAATATTGGGGTTTATTTTGACAATAAACTGTCCTTCAAAGGCCATGTTAATTCCATCACTGAATCTGGCTTCTTCTTTCTTAAAGCCCTTAGGAAAACCTTTCCCCACATTTTACCAGAATTGCAGAAGGCAGTGATTTCTGCTCTCATTCTGCAAAAAATCGATTATTTCAGTGCACTCTTCACCAATATTCGGAAAAGATTTTTAAACAAACTTCAGATCTTACAAATTGTGGGTGTCCGGCTGCTTTTGGCCATTCACAAAAAACATTCTGTATCCTATGCTTTTCCACTTCTACATTGGCTACCAGTTTAGAGGAGGATTGAATTTAGAGCTCTCTGTATTGCTTCCAAAGCCCTACATGACTCGGCACCCGACTACCTGAAACAATGTTTTCAACAATGTGTCCCTACCAGATCTCCACGTTCCTCCACAGCATTCAATCTTGTCATCCCCAAGGTCAGGTGAGCTAACAGGGGAGGAATACATTACCTCACCTGCATGGCTAGACTGTGTATACTTTCCTTCCATAAAGCCCTCAAAACCTGGCTGATTCTCTTTGTAGTTTATCTGCTTTGTTCTGCTTAGGTTTTCCTTTCTTCTCCCCATTGAGCAATATCGCCTGGACACCCTAGGATAGATTGGAGTCAATGAGAAACCCTAGGGGGCAGATTTACAAGAAAGTGACTCAGTGTGGAACGCAAGCCATTTGGCTGCGCCACACTGGGTCACTTTCAAAGCACAGGGATGCGACATATTTACATCAATATGTCGCATTGTGTGCTTCCCCCTGCTCTGGCGCACAAACTGCTGCCATGCACCGGCGCAGGCACCCTTGCACCATGGGGCATAGATGCCTGCATCGTGGGGAGATTGTTTTTGTTCAGGAAGGGTTCCCTTCCTGCACAAAAACAATCTGAAATGCCTTTTTTCAACTCCTATATGTGCTGCATTAGCACACATAGAAGTTGAAAAACTTCTTTGTTTCAATGATTGTTTATGTGCAGGAAGGAAATCCTTCCTGTATATAAACAATCATTAGAGGTGATTTCCTCTTTCTATGTGTGCTGCAGAATGCATCACGCATAGAAAGAGGAAAAGAAAACGAGGTGAGATTAATAAATTTCTCCTCGTTGTGCCTCCCTACGCCTCCTCTGGGTAGAAGTAGCATTCATGCGCATTTATGATTCCTTATAAATCTGGAAATGTGTCTGGTTCCATAGATGTTGCTTGGGAACACCCACAACAACACCCATGGAACACCCCTTTCACTCAAAGTGCTGCGTGCAAAGGGGCTATAATTACAAGGACAGGAAAAATCACCCAGGGCAGCTTTTCCTGTCCTTGTAAATATGGGGCAGTAAAATGTGCCACCGGTACGACACAAAAAGTGATGCACTGGTGGCGCAAGGGGCTTGTAAATCTGCCCCTAGGTGTTTTAGCAAGTGCAGTCGGGGGAGTGGAGGTGGAGTAAAGGTGGCCGGCCAGGCCCCTGACCAGCCGGGTTGAGGATTGTTCCCAAATAGCAGAATCTCTGTTTTTATCAGGGTTGCTTTGCAGGGAGTTGGCCTTCAACCAGCTTACACAGCAGTCTTACATGCTGCAAGTTTTACTTTGGCCTCTGCCTCAAGGATGTTATAGGTCAGCAGGAGTTGCATGTCACTGGCATATGAGGCTGTCTGAATGCCGAAGGGCTCCATTAGGTGAGCCAGTGGTGTCATATATACATTAAAAAGTGTGGGGCTCATGGCTGAGCCCTGAGGCACTCCGTGCCTAAGTGTTTTAGTGTCCGAGAAGTGGGCTTTGAGCCAGATTGCTTGTTTCCTGTCCTCCAAAAATAAACTTAGCCAGACCAAGGCCTCTCCTTCCACCCCAATGTGAGTGAGTCAGCGTAACAGGATTTCGAGAAATCGCGTCAAACGCCGCAGAGAGGTCTGATAAAATTAAAGCAGTATTATGGCCTGTATCAAGCGTGAATTTAATGGAATCTGTGATTTCTATAAGTGCCGTGTCAGTGCTGTATCGAGCTCTGCAACCCGATTGTGAAGGATGTAGCAGATTGCAGTTTTCCAGGAAGTGAATTAGTTGACAATGTTTTAGTTAAGCTTCAAGGTTCCGGGAAGCAGGGAAATTGGTCTGAAATTCAAAAGTGTTTTGAGGTCCACAGTAGGTTTTTTCACAAGGGGGATTACATTGGCCTCTTTCCAGTAAGGGGGTACTATCCAAGAGCACAAGGAGGTGGTGGAGAGATCATGAAACGTGGCAGAAAAGCAAACCCTAATAGTCTCATAACTTGTGACGAAAGAGGTTCTGCCAGTGAGCCCTGCTTTACTTTTGGTGAAGAGGCTGTCCAGCTCTTCCATTGTAGGAGGGGTAAACATCTCTAGTTTGTCCTTAGCCTGGGATAGACAGTGGTCTACCTCATTTGGATGTTTATTCGCTTGTGTTTTTACGAGGTTGTCATTATTTTGGGGGATTTTGGCTTCAAAGAAGGTGCTCAATTGGGCACATAAGAAGGCACTGCTCTCAAGGGGGGGAGCAGTGCATTTAAGATCAGTGAAATTGGAGACCATTTTGAAATTATCCTTAGCATTAGAGTTGACTTTCTCAATGATGTTAGAGTAAAACGTGTGGCGAGCTAACTTCAGGTTAGCCTGTAAAATGCCTGAGTGCCTCTAAAATCGATATCTTCAAAAGTACTTAAGTTATTCTAGAGTTCTTGGTGTCTAAATTCCTATGAAAAATATACTTTTTTTTATAAATTGGTCACAGATTACTTATTGAGTGTGGGAACCATTTATTGACTCTGTGTGTACAGAAAATGCTTAATACTCCTCTCTGACATGTTTAAGCTGCTCTACCACACTACCACAAATAGCGCACTTCGGATTATTAACCCCTTCACTGCGGCGGCTAGTCCGCCGCAGTGCTAAGGGGGCGGGGCGGAAGAGCGGCGGGCGCATGCTGGTGAGGGAACCGCTCCGTCACCAGCTGCGGTTGTGCTGTGCTCATGATGGAGCGGTTCTGTCACGGCCCCGCCCGCTCAATAGAACATTCAGCGCAGGTGCAGAATCCGCGCCCCGCAGGCGTTCCGAGCGAGCCATGACGGAACCTCTCCGTCATCAGCACAGCGCGACCGCGGCTGATGACGGAGTGGTTCCGTCACCAGCAGGGGAGGGGTTAAAGTAAGCCCTGTAAACCACATGAGGGTTGTCTGGACTTTTGCTTGGTTTTCCCTTACATTGGCAGCACTACATTAAAAAAAACTGCTTCCTACAAGAACTATCTGACAATATTGCTGGGGTTCGGGAAGAGTAAAAGGATGTCGGGGATTTTTCACACATGCAACAGCATTTAAACACCTGTAAAGGAACTGTACAAATATTTCTAAAAGCCATCTGTTAGGAAAGCTCAAATAAACACACACAATGTTTACAATTCTGAACTGTGATGGATCAATATTTAAATAGGATCAAAACAAATCAAGACACTTTACTTGGTGATGTGCAAATGACAAAAACTTACTGAAACACAATTTTCACTCATTATTTGTGCGCTTCGCGGCACTCTTGCAGTGCTGTAATGGCACTTGTTTGACGTTCCGGTGGCATAACATGCCACAGCATGTTTACAAGGCCACATAAAGCAACTTTACGTGGCTTTACATGGCCTTCTAAAAATGTACCCCTTTCACGCGTTAAACAGTGTGAAAGAGGTGTTCAGTGGGTGTTGCTGTGGGCTTACCCATGCCAAACGAATAGACACTGAAGCATTCACAGGATTACAAGAAATCGTCAGCCTTCAGAATGCAACAGAATCTAACACCACCCCAAGGGTAGCATTTGGGAGGCGCTACGAGGATAAATGTTCTATGTGTGCAGCATTCTGCAGCACACTGAGAAAGAGGAAATACTCTGGATTGATTGGTTTTGTGCAGGTAGGTGTCTTTTCTTGTACAACATCAAACAGTTTCACAACACAGTCACCCTTGCACCATGGTGCAATGGTGCCTGTGTTGGCGCATGGCAGCCATTGTGTGCCAATGTTGGAACAAGACAGGGGGATTATTCATGAGCCCCTCGCGCCAGCTTAACGCCTCCAGTGCGTCCTTTTCTTGACGTACTTGCAGCGTGAATTTTGCACATTTGATGCGCCGTATTTACAAAGTGAAGCATCTAGGCATATGTGTGACCTTGGGAAGCCCTGTGCCACATTATACCTGCATCCTGTATGATGTATGCAGGGTATACGTTCCCGTGCAACAAAGCCTCGTACGAGTGGCGTAGTGAAATCTATAAGATTTCACTGTGACAATTCTAGGACGCCACTGCATCAAAACCTCTTCTGTTACTAAGAGTCAATTTAACACTAATCAGTATAACAACTCAGGAAGAATGAAAGGATGAGTTGGCTGAGACGGTATTCAAACTCGCAACATTGAGGTCACAGAGATTTCAGGGACAAGCCCTCAGTTGTGTGCTCATCCTGTGGACTATACATACCTTCTAAATACTTTGACACCCTAATTTAATGCTGATTGAAAAAAAATCAAAATTGTTGTATGTTTTTTTTGACACCTCTTTAAACTTTGCAGATGCAGAGAATTAAACATCAGCAAAAATCACTTCACATCCTTTAAACAGCTGCCAAAGATGCCGCACATACAGCACCTCTCAATGGCTGAAAATAACATTGAGACACTGAATGGAATTTCAGACTTGAGGTGCACGGGCCTGGAATCCCTTGTACTGAAAACCAATCCATGTGAGTTTCAAGAAAACTACAGATCACAGTAAGTCCTAATGTTTCCGTCTGAATTGAGTACAAAAATCCTGTGTGTTGACCTGGGTGGCAGCCAGAGTGTCCCCAGAAGCATGAAATATGATAATATTGCCAAAAGATAGGATCTGCACAAAGTCACATTGCTTAGGTTAATAAAAAATCTAGCTTCAAATAGAACTTACCCAAAGAAGACAACACCTTAAGGGGGCATACTCAAAGTCTACTTTCTGTGTATTGGTTATTATATTATAAAAACCTCTTTTGCTACGCCAGAGCCAAACAGCATTGTCAAATCTATTTGGTCCTGCTGAAATAGAATTCACATTCATATGTCCTTCAAAAACAGCATTCAGTACTTTATTGATGGAGTCTAGACTTTCTCAGGTCATTACTAGAGGTCCCTTAAGTGGGTATACACATATTTTTGCAGCATGTTGCAATACTTTGTGCCACCACAAGAGGAACCATCAGTTACCAAGAATATTAAAAAAACAGCCAGGTGCTGGGTCAAAGTTCTTCTTTGAGGACATGGTTAAAATACAATCCTCTTCAGCAGGATCAAGATGTAGGTTATTTGTATTGATTTTATATGCTGTAGTAATATGTCGGTCATTCGTGTTTGTGGTTGACAAATTACCCTTTAAAATGTCACTGCCTTTTTTTTAATCTCCTGTGACTGTTCATACTGGGAGGAGCAGGATGTACTTATTAACTCTGAATGCACCTTAGCTGCTTGGTGTCTGCAAACACATCAGTCTATATTTGAAGCACACTTACCTGCAATTGATAAAGCCATTAGAACTGGCTAATTAAATTAAAAAATGTCTATCCATGGAGTAAGTCATTGATTCGTCCATGTGCTCTATCACTCATCCTTTTTTTTTTTTTTTTTTTTATCTCTCATCCTTACACTCATTCATTAATTTATCCACACAATCCTGAGTTCATCTTTTTAACCAACCACAATACCACACACACGCATGCACACGCACACTACCTCAAATATTCAGTTATAAGCCAGACCCACTGGTTTTGTGGCCAGGCCTTACAATGATTTGGGATGAGACAAAAATTATCCTTCTCAGCTCGGGACAACCAACAGTGGCATGTTGTATTTCTACATGATGGCAAATCTATTTAACCCCTCCTCCGTGGCCGGAATTCTGCGCCTGTGCGGCACATTCCGATTGCGGGCGTGGTCATGACTGCCCCCAGCCGTCATCAGCACACGCCCACGGTGATGCATGACGGCCGGGGGCCGTCATCAGCATGGAAGGGGTTAAAGGGACGTGTTGCAGGTGATGCAGGCTGAGATGGCTGTCCCAATTGGAGAACACCCACAAACATGTGGTTGTCAAGGTTAGTAAGTCCTTATTGAGGGCAGGTGTGGGGATTAAAATGACTAGGAGGAGTGCTGCAATCCTTTGTGATGTCCATCACAGTTAGAAAGCTACTCCAAACATTAACATGAGTCAATGGGAGTACATTTCAGGCTATCTTTGGAAATTGGGACCCGAAACCACCTGTGCACAGGTGTCTCGCGTAGGTATCATATGCATTACATGCACATATAACCATAAACATTAACTCTGCCAAACCCCCTGTCCAAATTTGAGAAGGATAATAACATTAAAATTGAGCAGTGCACCGCTCACTTTTATTGAATAGCAAAAAATAAAAATGTTTGCGTATCACAATGAACAAATATGCAAATTAACATACATAAGCACAGGCATTAACTAGGAAAATAAATTGCTTCATAAAGACCAAATGAGGAATACATGAAAAGAAAGCAGTAGGGGCCAGATGTAGGTATCCAAATACCGGTCAGAAACGGCCGAAAATACAGATTTTCGGCCGTTTCCGACCGGTATTTGGATATTGAGATGTAGGGGCATGTTAAATTACAGAATCGGTAATTTTACCGAATCTGTAATTTTTCCGATTCGGTAAAATACCGAATCGGTAAAATTACAGATTCTGGGCCAGATGTAGGTGGCCGTTTGAGGCCATTTACCGAGCGGTAACTGCCGATTTTGGCCGTTACCGATCGGTAAATGGGTGACAGGTATGTAGGGGGCATTATTTTACCGAATCGGTAAAATTACCGATTCGGTAATTTTACCGATTCGGTAAAATAAAAATTCGGTAATTTTACCGATTCTGAGGCACCCAGATGTAGGTGGGACTCTTCAGAGTCCCAGAGGCCTTACCGAATCGGTATTTTACCATCAAATCCAATTTGATGGTAAAATACCGATTCCGGTGTACATGCACATGTGTGCATGCACACCTATGCCATGTGACAGGCAGACCTGCCCTTAGGGCATGTATGCCTGCCACATGGCACCCGAGCCTGTTTTGGGGGTGCCAGAGGGTGTCAAAGTGACACCCCCTGCACCCTTGTGAAAATCGGTATTTACCGATTCGGTAAATACCGAATCGGTAATGCCCATTCATTCCTATGGGCTTCAAAGCCCATAGGAATGAATGGGCATTACCGATTCGGTATTTACCGAATCGGTAAATGCCGAATTCTTCCGAATCGGTATTCCAGCACATCTGGAATACCTACATATCCACCCCTTAGATTTACCGATTTTTAATTACCGAATCGGTAAAATTCGGTAATTAAAAATCGGTAAATCTATTTTACCTACATCTGGCCCTCTGTAATTTAACATGTAGGTAGCACTGTAGTCAGTGCTACAAGGGTTTAAGAATTTGTTATTTACCACCAACTAGAAGTTGGTGGTAAATAATGAAAAACCTTCAAAAAGCATTTTTTTTGCTTTAAAAAATGTGCCATGTTGCAGACATACATGCCCTAAGGGCATGTATGTCAGCAACATGTGCACCCATGCACAATTGAGGGGTGCAATAGGGTGTCAAAGTGACATCCTGTCCCCCTTGCAAATTCGGTAATTTTACCGAATCGGTATTTACCGATTCGGTAATTGGCATTGATTCCTATGGGCCTCAAGGCCCATAGGAATCAATGGCAATTACCGAATCAGTAAATACCGATTCGGTAATTACCGAATCATTCCGATTCGGTAATTTCAAAAGTGGAATTACCTGCATCCCATTTACCTACTCTTAAATACCGAATCGGTATGATTCAGTATTTAAGAGTAGGTAAATCGAGATTACCTACATCGGGCCCTAGTTTTCTTAATGTTGAATAGTATTGTCAATACAAATATGAATTCGTCTTTTTTCCACAAAATAACCTTGAATTTAGCAAAATCTTATTTTTAGATGTAGGATCATAATTAGCATTAAGAACTGTTTTGATTGGTGGAGCGTACAGTAGGAAACCTTGTTTATTAAATACACAAAGATATCTACATTATACTTATTAAAACAGATCAATAGACAAGTTTAAATGGGGTATACTTAATAATGATGATCTTTTTTCTTTTCAGAGTGTTCTCCAGTTTGCCAAGTTTAAAGATTTTGGATGGGATTCCAAAATTGCCCGAGGATTGTTCACCAACGCAAAAAAGTTTTTTCTCAAACATGTGCACAATACTATGAAATAGACTAATGTACCCTGTACTGCATCAGTGCACTTGTACTGTGTTTTACTGTGGAAGAGGCAGTGCTAACCATGTCCTAAATGAGACATGGATTTGTTTTGTTATTTGTTCAATAAATAATGTTTTATGACAAAACTGTTTTATCAGAATTTAATTAGAAAAAACATGTGGAATGATGGTGGCCTACTGATGCTGCAGCTTACTACTTATCCTGATATATCCTTTGTCGATGGCTTTCATTGGCCTTTTGTGATGGCCAGCAGGTTCAGTGAGGGAGTGAAAAAGGTGAGTTGGATGCATTGGGTGAATCAGCTGTAATGCAAGTATGTGGCAGAGTCCCAGTGAGAACTGGCTCCATATCCGCTGGTGCAAGCTCCTGTGCATAGGGCGAGTGGTGCTCCCAGGCCTCTATGTTAGCATTGCCTTGAAGTAATGTTCACAACTTTGGCTTGGTTAGTGATGTCCCCTGACTTGCTGCTCCTCTCCATTTCTATGCCTGTCTTGGAGTAGAAGCACGCACCTCAACAACTTGGGGTCTTCCAGGAAGATTTGCACCCAGCAACCAGGAGACTTCAAAAATGCAGAGCAGAAATGGTTTAAGTTAAGTGTAGAATTATACCATCAAGTTGACAGAATTAGATATCAATAACAATGAAAGTCTCCCAGTGCTAGGCACCACACACCTTGGTAAACCATGGGAACAGAAGTGTCTTGTAGTATTTGTTTGTGGTGGGGCCAAAATCTATGGTGTAAGGAAAGCTACCACTCTCTGCTAATGGTACATTTATAGGGACTAAGGCAGGCGTTTCCCAGTCATGGGCGAATTTTGCTTGTGTGAAGGAATTTATATGAGAGAAGCAGTGGCGGCTCCTCCGCTAAGGCGGAGGAGTGTCACCCCACTGCTTTGCAGCAGTGAAATGAAGGAAACATAAAATGATAATAACTGAAGGTTATTATCATGTTAGGTTTCCTTGCTCCAGCAGGTTTGTGGGCGGGTGGGGCTGCTCCGATGACAGAGGAGCAGGGGGAGGAGTAGTTTGACCACTCCAAGTGCGGCCGGCACTTTCGGCCCGGCCAAACCGTTATGTGCACTTTGCATGTTCATGAATTAGTAGCGTGCCCCAAAAT
This sequence comes from Lissotriton vulgaris, assembly GCF_964263255.1. Taxonomy (NCBI): domain Eukaryota; kingdom Metazoa; phylum Chordata; class Amphibia; order Caudata; family Salamandridae; genus Lissotriton; species Lissotriton vulgaris. The sequence goes on along the minus strand of NC_141699.1, from coordinate 1,009,708,129 downwards.
TGGGTGACGTCCCCTAGTCACAGCAAAAGTCCCTTTGCCGGGTTGTGAAATTTCAAAACTGAAAATAATATCCTGTTCGATTTCATAGAGGTTGAGTATTTCAAAATGTTTTATTCAGCCATTAGGTATTTAACCTTAATTCATGGTAAGTTGTGAGTTTATCACGCAAAATAATCCAATATTCAATCCCAAAATGTCATCCAATGCATTTCGGCTCATAAAGAGCCTTCATCAGGGACTGGATTCTGAAAATCAAATATATCATACATGAGGATATGGAAACTCGAAGTTACACATTTCATATATCAACAAATCATAAATAGCGATCCAAACTTGGTAGAAATCCGGTGTTATTGTCAAAATGTATCTAGTGTTCCCCAGTGAAATAGAATAAATCACCAAAACGTTTTTCTAATAGACGACAATATTGTCTCAATAGAAGAGATAAAAAATCGATTTTAAAAGAAATGGTGTAGTTAAGACGAACAACCAAATTTAAAAGGAATAGTGAAGATAACCAGTATTCATTTGGAAAAAATGTTTGTGACGGTGAGTTATAAAGAAGAAACAAAACCAAGTTGTTAAGAGGCTTCATTGGTGAGGGTGACACGAACGGTTAACAATGTAATCCAAAGTGCGTAAGGTAAAAAGATAGTGAACGCGAACCTTCGCTGTTGGTTATCCTAAAAAGAATTATTAGTAATTTCACTCACGTGAATGGATTTCGAAGAACTCGCATCTTGCACGATAGCCGTGCTCTGTTCTCCTGCCATATGTGCATCGCTAACCGCCGTGATGTTATGGGTGGCGCTCAATATAGAAATAGGACTAGTAAATCTCACCATAGGTGGCCGCCATCTTACAATGTGTTAATATCGAAAGTGAAGTATGAAAGATCTTATTGTTAGAGATTAGTCGTGCAAAAGATATAAATGAAATTACATGAAATTAAAAGGTATTGGATGGAATCATGTGACATGTTAATGAATCAACATCACATCAGAGAATGTAAGCAAGTACGTTTCAACAAGAACATTCAAGGAACAATAAAGTTATTCCCCATAGTGAAAAAAAAATCAAAAAATTAACAATACTAGATTCTTAGACTAGAAATATATCCAGGTGCATGCTGTCTTCAAAAATGGTTATCATTGGTAGATTTCCAAATAAAATCGCAAAAAGAAATATGGTACAAGGTTTAGATATTAATCAAGTCTTTACAGATAACAATTGTATTCCACACGGTCATTCATTCCAGTGGGTTTCAAAGTTTCCAGTCTGAAAATCCAATGATTTTCACGTTGTAGAAGTATTTTATTATTGTCAACACCCTCCTTTTTCTGCACTGTTTCTAAGATCATGAATCTCAATTGACTGATGTTATGTCTGGCTTCACGGAAATGTGTAGCCACCGTGGATTTCAAAGACTGGGTACGAATGTTCGATTTGTGTTCATTAAGTCTAATTTTAATTTTCCTTTCGGTTTTACCAATGTACCCCTGACCGCAGGGACATTTCAGTAAGTAAATGACATTTGATGAGTCACATGTGGCTGTTAAGCGTAATTTGATTTTATGTCCCTTACTAGGATGTGTCACAACATTCCCTCTGATGATGTTATTACAATGGTTACAGTTATAACAGGGTAGTGTCCCTTGAAATATCTCATTAGTCGGTAGGTCTACTGGTTTCAGTAAACTTCCAAGGTTCTTTGCTCTCTGGTAAGCAAATAAGGGCATCTCTTGAAATATGTTGTTAAAATCAGGTTCTTGTGATAGGATCACCCAATATCTCCTTATGATATTTTTGAATGTTTTGCTTTTAGTGGAGAATTTAGACACTATTACAACTCTTGATGTATTTTTTTTATAGTTTTCTTTAAAAGGTTTTTTCTCTCCTTTTGGGAACAAAGGGGCATATTATCAAGGGGGTTTATCTCCGCTTTTTTGGCTTTAAAAGCCAAGAAAGCGGAGATAAAATTATCTCCCTATTACCTAGCTGTCGCTAACTCCAGTTAGCGACAGCTAGTAGGAGATAGCGACCATCTTGGGCCCCACTTTGCATGTCAGTGATATTTATCACTAATGACATGCAAAGTGGGCGTGCCAAGATGTTAGCGACTGGAAACAGTCGCTAACATCGCTATCTCCTATTACCAACTTTTGGAGATATTCGCGCTAAGCGCGAATATCTCCAAAAGCTAACACCTGCCCTGAGCAGTTCTTAGCCATGTTATCCAATGGGAGGTGGATAACATGGCTAAGAGCATTAGCTCGCTAATGCATGAATATTGCTGACTTTTCAGCGATATTCATGCATTGCGGACGATTTTTATCGCATTTGCGATAAACCTTGGTAATACCAAGGTTTATCTGCGATAAAAATTGCTGCAGCTCGGCGATAAGTTTTTTCACGCTAACCAAGCAATAGCGATAATTATCGCTATTGCTTGGTAATATGCCCCAAAGTATTTTTACTTCTTCTAAAACATGTTGTGGGTAACCTCTTTCTTTGAATCTGATTTCCATTTAATTTATTCTCATGTCAGCTCGTTCAGGTGATGATACTATTCTCTTTACTCTTAGCATTTGAGAATAAGGAAGATGTCTCTTCAAGGAGTCTTGGTGGAAACTGTTATGATGTAACAAATTGTTACGATCAGTTGATTTGCGATAGATGTCAGTGTGAAAAGCGGAATCTATTCTTTGGACTTCCACATCCAAGAACGTGATTTTCCTATCGTTCATCTCAAATGTGAACTGTATGCGTTCATCTCTCGTGTTTAGTTTCGTGATAGCTGCCAATAGTTCAACTTCTGTGCCAGTCCATATAATAAACATATCATCAATGTATCTCAATATGAGTTTTGTTTGTGATTTCCAGGGTTCACAGTTCAAAATGTAGTTCTCCTCAAAATGTTCCATAAAGATATTAGCATATACTGGCGCTGCCGAATTTCCCATGGCTGTGCCCGTTTGCTGTAAATAATATCTGTCTTCCATCTGAAGTAGCTGTGGTAAAAAGTGAAATACAGTAATTCCATAAGGAAGACTTTAAAGTCTTCTTCCACATTTGTATGAAGAGTTGCTTGTTCAATTGCCTCAATTCCATCCTGGTTTGCATGTTCTCCACGCAGGCTGCTTTAAAGCCTGCGTGGAGAACATGCCCAGGCTCCCATTTCCTGGCTGAGCGCCGAACACGTTGCTCAGACCAATCACAACACTGCATTGCAACATTGCAACTGGCTTGAGGAAATCTGAGTGCTTCCTGTTCCATCCCCAAAGGAGAGACAGTGATGGAGAGATGCGCCAGTAAGGTACTTGTTTTTTTTTTTAACCCCCTTACCCCCCACTCCTGCTCCCCACCCACCCCGATCCGTGCCGGGCCGCCACTACAGAGGAGATCAAGATTCTCGCAGAGAACTGAGTTATTGTTTTGAGAAGAAATTTGGGTGTTTGCTGCTGTAAACCTCTGCATCATACTAGATGCATCGCTCACTATGGACTGCCAGTTCAACTAAGTATCCTTGGCCTGTTTTAATACCCTCCCCCTGCTGCGAAAAACTTTAAGACGTTTCCCACCAAATCCATAAAGACTGCACTCCCGCTCATCAGCCGCAGACTCGACTACAGCAATGCACTCTACGCCGGCGTTACCCAGAAAACCTCTGAAAGCTCCAGAATGTCCAGAACGCCACAGCCAGACTGGTCCTCGACCCCCTCCGACACAGCAACATCACTCAACACCTCCGCGAACTCCACTGGCTCCTGGCGGACAGAAGAATTACCTTCAATCTCCTCGCCCATGCTTGCAAGGCCCTCCACAGCACCGGACCAGCATACCCTCCTTACACACACCCAAAAGACACCTCCGCTCCGCCCATCTCGCCCTGGCCACCGTCCCACGGATCTGCTAGACCAGAACCAAAGGAAAGTCCTTCTCCTTCCTCGCTGCCAAGACCTGGATCACCCTACTCCCCCACCTCAGACTATCTCCCATGCTACCCCAGTTCAGGAAGGACCTCAAGACCTGGCTCTTCCAATGACCCCAGCACTTAGATGGATCTGCTCCCCACCTCCACCCGGCTCCTTGAGATCCTCACGGGTGAGTAGTTGCGCTTTACAAACTTTTGATTGATTGATTGATAATTACTTGTCTTTGCCTAGCAGCAAGTCACTTATCTCACATTAAACCCTATGCATATACCATAGGACTTCATGTGAAGACAGGCAGGGAATATGTACAAGGTTATAACCGAGGTATAGATAGTGACGAGTGGCAGGAGGAATCAGAGTATAAGCATTTGAGGACCACCTGGGGAAGTGTGAACCAGAAGTCATTAGGGACAATTTTTGAACAATCTAGGGGCTGGTGGGCAGAGAATGTGGTGGGGATAAAGACATCCAGACCAGAATGGAATGAAGGCTGCCCCCGACTACAGTGAAAGATGCTGAGAAGGCTGCAGTTTGAACATTTAGCCTTTTGTTGGCCTGGTTGATGACAATCGGATGTAGCATGTAGCAGAAGGCAGACTACCTCATAGGAACAGTGGCAGATATACTACTTGCTGATTGCAAAATACTCATCGAAATTTGCAACCAGCATTTTTGTGACCTGTATGGAATTAAAATAACTTATGTACTAGTAGTTTGGTTCTTAAAAATCAGAATGGTAGTGGGTCAGAATCTGTCCTACCTCATGAATATTAATGAAGTAGGTTGCAAAGTGTGACTGACTAGGATTCAATAGAATCACAGGGATGGTTGCCTGTTGGTGTGATCAGAGCACCATCTATATATTTGCATTTAAGTGAAGTAAGCTTAAAGGAAACCGAGCTGTGTTTAAAAAGAAAACTTACATTGTTTTTAGGTCGAGCTAGAGCCAGCGCGCATGCGCTGCTCTGCGAGACTTGTTGAAGTGGAGCAGGGAATAGAAGCCCCGCCCAATCTCCCCCATATTTATTTATTTATTTATTTATTTTATTTTTGACATTTGTAGAGCGCAGCAAATACCCGCAGGCGTCTCGGCGCTAAAAATTCATCTGTTTCCTATTTGTTATCCCTTCTCACTGATTAAATAGCCATGTCTTTAAAAAATTTCGGAATTGGTGGAGTGAGGGACTCGTCCTGATGTACTGGGGGAAGGTATTCCAGAGTTTGGGTGCTGCCACTATATTTACCATTGGCTTGTGTCATTGTCCATCCTAAATGCTGGCTTCTGATTCGTAAATATTTTTGTTAGTCCCTCCTTAGTACTGCCTCTTCTTCCATTGTCACCTCCCATGGCGACTGGCCCTTTTAGTACTTTGTTACACAGTACCTGTTATTTAGTCTTTAAGCACTATTTTCTTCATCCATTTTTTCTTACTGAAGGCACGACGTGCTTTGTTGCCCTCTTTACAACCCCCCTCCTGTTGTCCGTGCCTTCTTTACCCCCGCCTTGCCTCTCATTGTCTTGTCTTCTTTACCCCCCGCCCTCGCTTCTGTTGTCAGTGCCTTCCCCCGACCGCCCTCCCTCTCATTGTCCATGATGCCTACCATTTGCAATACAATAGGTCTCACATTTACGTGAGTTTGAGCTATTAGCATTGTAAATGATAATGCCTTTTATTTAAATTTTAGTTTTTAAAACATAAATAAAACTCAGTCATTTACAATGCCAATAGCTTAAACTCGCGTAAATGCGAGACCTTTTGCATTGCAAAGGCGTGTTATAGTTTGAGAATGCGCAGTGGTCCCGGGGACCAATGCCTACTCCCACCCAAAATTATTTTAACATTCACATAGGGCAGGGAGTTCTATTAGATAAAAAGCTATTGGTTACACAAGCAGGTCTGAAACTGAACTCGCTAATTAATTCAAGTTGCTAACACTTTAATGCTTAAAATACCAGGACTCTCCATTGACCTGAGTTGCTGCTCAAATATGTGGCTTCTCTGTGTGTCTGAACACAAGTACACCACATAGTAGCTGTTGTGTATAGCTGTTGTGTATAGCTGTAGGTAGAGATATGTGCAAGGAAAAGTAAGGGGAGGCTAATCTCTTTTAAATATGACCACAGTGCACTGTGGAAACAAACAAGGTTCTGTGTGTGTTCATAGGGGTGCAATTAGGAAAGTGTCATGCTGCCGTGTGTAAAGACTTGTGAACTGCTTGCAGAATGGTCTACACATGTGTTCTTTACCTAGAAGGCAGTTTGGAAGCTAACATGGATCGCATGCTTTACAAACTAGAAATGTTCAATTAGAATAGAAATGTTGCTAAATATACTTTGGCAAAATTAAAGCTGTAATGGCATTATGACCTGCAGGTAATCCTACAGGGTGAAAACTGGCAAGGCAATGTGCCCATAACATATATGAAGGGTGCCAAAAAATAAATAGGTCATCTAGCAAGTGAAAAAGCGAAATATGTTTTTATGCATAAGCAGCAATGCCAAAATAAAGCAATCTGTGATTTATTTTGTCTATCTGGGCATTGTGAAAACTAGCATGGCCATTTGTGCATCACTTCTGTTAGGAATACGACCAATGTCATAGTAATATGTCTTTACATACTGGGCAAAATTTGAAATGGCATGGCGGTTTGTTTTACATAGTAAGGTAATAAAGAAAATGTCTTAGCAATATGTAATTTTCCAAGCATAAGAGTGTTTACTTTGCATACTGTGCAATGTGGGCAAATTGGCAAGGCATGTTTTACAAAATGAGGAAATATGAAACATGGTATGGCAGTATGTGCTTCTTATACTGTCCTGGGACAACGAGGAATCTGTCATTATCTTATGTGCTTGCATTAGGTACCCAGGGCAATGTAGAAATGTGTTCTACTATGTCCAATGTTCTCTATATATCAATATAACTATGTATTGTGTGGCAATTTTGAAATTATTGTGGCAATGTATACTTGTCAGCTGGTGCTGTGGAAGCTGCCAAGGTAATGTGTTCTTTACAAATCAGAACAGTTAGAAAGTTGTCATGTCAATTTGTGCTGTACATACTGGCCCTGGGGTACTGAGGAAACTGGCATGGTAATGTTTAGTTGCACATAGATCTTAGAGCAATGATGAGGCCACAAAGGTGTCCTTTCCCACACATAAACAATCCTAAATGGTGATTTGTAACTTCTATGTGTACTGCTTTCTGCAGGACGTATATAAGTTGCAACTGGTCATTTTTAAAATGCTTGGTTATGCGCAACAAGGGACACCTTCCTGCACATAAACAATCATGCATGGCATTTTGCTGTTTTTATGTGTGCTGCACAATGCAGCACACAAGAAACAGCAAAAACGAGGAGAAATAATGAGAGAGAGGGAGTGTGTGGGAGTGTTTGTGTCTAAATACCAGATGTTACACTAAAGTTATTTGTTTGATTTGCATTGAAAGGATGAAAATGTGAATTAAGCTGCCATGTTCCATACATCTAACTTGCGGTGGAAGACATGCAAATACTGATCACGTTGTATTACTGTATGGACTGTCCACCTATAAACATAGCAACAAAGGCCCTCTTTTCATGACCACCCATAAATCTTGATTTTTTTAGCATTCTGAAAACAATTCTTGACAAATAAACTGCCAGCGTGTGTTTTCCAACAGCAGTCATATAATTATATTTCCAGAGACCCTTATCATGTGAATGAAGATTAAATAGAATTCAATTTGAGAAATTATCAAGTTATCTCTACATTTTACTCTTTTAGGATACTCCTATTTTGATGGTGAATATTCTGTAAAATTTAAATCGAGTAGATAACTAGTTATTCCTACTAACAACCGATTAATCAACCCTGAAGAAGGGACTGCTGTTGCGAAACACATGTTTGTTTGTTTGTTTGTGAAGAATTGTTTGTATCAAGTTATGAAAATCAAGATTAAGATTTATGGACATTCATGAATAATAAGGACTGTTTATAAAAAAAGAAATTACAAGGATCATGATTATGCTGTCTCCACCTCTTGGAGAACGAATAATGGACTGGTTCACTTTAACTTAAAATTCTGTAGGGCAGGTAACCAACACATCTGGGAGGATAAGCACCAGAGAATAAAGTTGCTTACCTGTTTAGTGTTCACGCTTCCTAATATAGAAACAAAGGTGGTACAACTATAAGGATTTGACATTATATAGGGTAACATAATTTTACTAAAGAATGTAGTTGAGGTTTAGTTGAACGTTCCTGGTTTGAAAGAGAGAAAGGTAAAGAGCAGCAGTTGGGAAAGATGATTTTTGGGAGCAGAATGTACTCTGTCTGTTTTGATCTTTGTCAGGAGGGTCTTAAACAGTAGTATTGGAGGGCAGCTGGGGCACATGGTTTAGCTGAGAATTCCCAAATAAGCAATGCGTTTCCTATGCTACTAGATAGGACTTTGTTCACAACATTCAGCACGTTATTTGTGAGTGCTGGTGCCCAAAACTACCCTCAGAAGCTCATGGTTAGTACAATTAAATGTTGGCGTGCCAAATTCGAGGGCTGGACAGTGTTAAATCCACCTCTGCCTGTTTAATCCACTATCAGACACCACCTGCCCGTTTATTTTACTCTTGCTGGTTTCTGCTTTTACCCTTTGTGACAGTTTTTCCATCTTTCTTTTCCTCCTTCATTCTTCTTTCTCTGTTTTCCCATCTCTTGCTCTTGGTAAATGCCTGATGCAGAAAAATAAGGGCCTATCCCCAAAATTGAGTGCAAGTGGCCCCCACCTGCTCGAATTAGGCACTGAAAGCATGTATTCCTGCCCTGCCAGTAGCCTATTCCCAGGAAACGCTCTATTCCCATTTATATAAAAACAGGACTATGCTCTGCCTGTCTTAAAGCAAGCATTAGCCACTGTTCCTCCTAATGTTTAGCTGTAAATCACAGATTGATATTAGTATTGGACTGTGAAATATTTTAGGTCTTAAATTCTCATGCTCTGCCTGCCTCACAGTAACCATTCGGCTCTAATCCTGCTCATGTTTAGTTACAAACGTCTGTTTGATATTATTATTATTATCTGAAAGTGGGCTAAATTGATTTGCATATGCTAGTGGTACTATTGCTTCCATTTATCTTTAGCCTATATACATTATGCACTTTACTTTCTACAGCATCATACATACCGTGGCCACTGCCAGTATGCCTCAACCACCTCCTTTTTAAATGAGCTGGCAAAATCCACCCTCCCAGGGAATCAATGTTTGAGATTTACTGAACATTACTTGATTGCCAATTGAATCTGTAAAGTTTTCACCCCTATGTAAACAGCACACATTGCTCCACAGTTTATGCATTGAAGGAAGAAAAGTATACAACACTTTACCTTATCTGAGTGAAGTGGGAGGGGATGGAGAAGCAGTACGGTTAGATGTTTTCCAGGTCACATTTATGGTTCAAATCGTTTTATTAACAATTTGTTATGCATGACAGTGAGAGCAAACATTATGTAATGTAAACAACAGCAGAATACCCCCCTTCCTCCCCTCCCCTCCCCTTCCCCCTAAGGAACACTCTTTTATAGAATTACTATGCTATGTGGCACAAAGTGTATTGGATGAAGACCTCATAGGTGTCCCTTGTGTGCTGTGTGGTATCATCTACATCTGGCATCCGCATGAGTCTCAAGTATTTGGGTCAGCTCCCGGAACTCCTTAGAAAGGAGAGCCCGGAAAGGGTGCCAAAGCAACCTAATGGAAGCACCCTGAGCATTCCCAGCACATGCCATAGCCAACAAAGCCATCCGAAGTGTGTTGGAAGAGCACCAGTGTAGTGTAGTTCCTATATTCCCAATAGGCTCTGTGCATTGGAATAGTATATACTATAGATTAGACGTAGGACTAAGGTCGACTAGGTCTCTATCGAATATACTAAACTTAATAGTGAGTGCCAGCTAGCTCAGAGGTCACTAGAAACTTTCTCGAATTCACAAAAAGGGATTCGTTTCTGACAACCGCATAAACATGACAACTTTGTTTCCCAAGAATAAACGTATCTTCAGAGTTGTGGAAACAATAGATAGATATTTTACTCAGTCAATCGTGCATGCTTCGTTTCACCAGAGTTGCAGAGAAATAGAGAGACAAGCGTTTTCAATAAAAGTATTTACTGAACAGTCTTCTTTCTCATGCAGAAGAAATGAACTACTACAATCGTTATACTGGCTGCAAAGTATAATACGTACAGCGAGAAGAGTATTATAAAATAATACTGTAAAAGCATTGTATGGTTTCTAAGCCATAACGATACATACATAAGTAACAATGACTAAAAGTACTCAACTGGTGCTTCTAAAATACGACTACCCCAAGGTACCAAACCTAAGTCTAGTACGCGGCAAGAAGTAAGTGTGGTGTAGCATAGGTTTAGTATTTTTTGCCAAGAATCTATCCAAGATTTCTCTTAGGGTCTAATCAGCTCCGTACCTTGGTTTTAGAATGAAGAAGGTCTGGTATCTCTCTGTCTCGGATTCGATTTCCCAACACCCCGCAAGGGGAGCTTGGAAACACTGGAGCTGGATTCTCGCCGAGAGAAAGGTAGTCTCTCTGTCAGTGCGTGAGCTGGAGGGTCGACGTCCTTCGGCACTTGCTGTAGTGAGCTGCATCGGGCAAGTAGATAGTCGAACTGCTCCAAACCACTGTGTCTTGCTAGAGCAAGTGAAGGCATATTTATACCTTGAAGGTGTCTAGTTTGACGTAAAGTCGGACATAATAATGTCATCAAAGAAGCCCAAAGGAATGGTTTTTCTTTGAAAACTCCATGAGTTCTTGGACAAATCAATATTCAAGCAAGGGGAGGTTCCCTAGCAGCTTAAGCCGATTTTCCAAGAAATCGTTGTGGCTTTTCGGAACTGGTGGAAGTAGCCATGCCTGTATTTGGACTTCATGGACTGTGTCTAAATATGGGTATGATTTCTATGCCTATATTAGGGCAATGTGAATTGTACCTGCATAAGGGCATGAATCCGGAAATGTACACTCTGGTCCTAAAACGCTACACAACACCAGAACCCTTAAGAGTGAGCAATTTTGAAGGACCGCCCCCAAGCCTATCTACTGCACCCCACAAGACTGAAGCAGGAAGGTAAGAACATTAGGGAGTCCAAGGATGACATACACTGGAAATCAGGGTAATGGAGTGTCAAGGTGAGTATCAGTATCGTTCAGGACTTCCTCACCAGTATTGTCTGAGTTTTGGGTATTCCCAAAGTAGATGTACTAGCATCTCGGAGGATCCACAGTGCCTCCAGCAATCTGCGCTATGAGTGGGGTTAACCCAGTGCAGAAGCACTGGGGTAAGATACCAATACGTGGTGGTTTTTGTAGCTGTCCATACTGGCTGCATTACGCCCCATATGGCGTGCTCAGTAGCACATCTCCCCCCATTACTTAGTCATGAGCAGCCTCCCCAACTCCAGCTCCCAGCGCTTCAGTCCCGGCGTCTTAGGCACTGAGTGTGTGTGTTGCAGCATGCCGTATAGGTCGGTAATAAGGTGTTGTTCGTTAGTTTTTGTGAGGAGACATTTTTTAAATGCAATTTGGGTCCGCTTTGCCCCCAACACGCACCTCCAGATGAATCAAGCAGTGCCTGATTTTCAGATATCGAATCCTCTCTGACTCTAGGAGAGTGTAGTCCTCCCGCAAGCTCTCAAAAGAGACCAGGTCCTCCTCATCAAAGAAATGTGTAATAGAACAGCCAGAACTCTTACAGTGGCAAAATGTAGTCTGTTCTAGGCCTGGCACAAAGGCTGCATTGTTAATGATTGGGATCAGTTGGTAGTCGAATAGGAAGAGCACCTTGTGTAAGGCAGGGGCGACCCCACACTCTCAAGGTTGCATTGGTTACTGGAGAGGAATAAAGGCCCCTCTGCCTTTTCAGCTGAGAAAAGAACTGGATCTTCCAAAGTGAGGAACCCGCAATTTCGCGGTCCATAAACAACGATTGGTTCTCGAATTCCTCTCTGGACCACTCCACCAATTAACAAAGTTGAGTAGCTTGGTGATACTGTAAGAGGTTTGGAATCCCCAGTCCCCCTTTCAGCGGGGATTGATAACTCAGTGCCACTTCTCAGCCCACACAAAGAGGTTCATTTCGCTTTATGGGGTCTGTAACATGCCTGCAGGGAGTTCGATCGGTAGCACCTGGAAAAGAAAGAGGGTTTTCGGGAGCACTGACATCTTGATTGCCGCTATCCAGCCTAGCCAAGAAAGAGTATAAAGTATCCACTGTGCCAAGTCTCTTTTAACATGCTGAAGGAGCATTTGATAGTTAAGGGAGGATGTCTCTTGAAAGGTTATGTAGTGCCACAATGGCATTGTCTGCATAGAGAGCATGGGTGTGTGCCTCCTCGTAAAGCGTAGGTTGTCCCGGAATTGTTGGGCGAAGGGCTCCATATACGGAGCAAATAATGGAGGCGAGGGGCACACCTGCTTCGTCCCCGGCAGATAGGAAATGGGGCGATGACTGGCTATTGACGTGTACAGTCACAGAGGGTTGACTGTAGTTACTGAGAACCCAGGACTGAAGCCAAAGTGAGAAAGAATCTCCTCTAGGCATGGCCATTGCACTGGGTCTAATATTATCTGTGTGCGTAAGGACAGAAGCATAATCTCCCTTCTGGAGCATTTGGCTTTATCCAGCAGGTGGAGAATACTTTTAGTATTATCACTACCCTATCTATGTGGGACAAACCCCGACTGGTCCAGGTCAATCAGTCATGGCATGGGTGGGTTCAGTTGGGATGCCAGAATACCTGTAAGGTGCTTGATGTCTACGTTTAGGAAAGATATCAGTCTATAGGACCCACTGTGACAGGGATCCTTCCAAAGTTTGGGAATGACTACTATAGATGCCTCCAGCATTGAAGATGGAACCATGCCTTGTCCAGTGATTGCATTGAACAGTTTGGTCAGTATGGGCGCCAGCAGCAGACTGAACATCTTGTAAAACTGAGCCAGGAAGCAATCCAGTTCTGGTGATTTAATAGGTTTCAATCTCACAATGGCTGATATAACCTCTTCTACCCCGATAGATCAATTGGTCGGTCTAGTGGCTACGCCTGCACCACCGCCAATCTTGTGGTGCGGGCATTCGTAAGATATGTGTCTGGGCCCTCACTAGTGGGAGTCTGCGTGGCTTAGAGGTCCTCGTAAAACTGGGGAATGCACTGGAGGCATCCCCACAATATCGGTGCCATCAGACTCCTGGAGGGACTCCACCCCCGCAGCCTGTCTCTAGGCACGTCAGTAGGCCAGCAGACTCCCACACTCCTCCGCCCTCCCCACGTACCAGGAATGGTGAAGTCAAAGTAGAGCATACTCCACATCATCCAAATCTAATCCCGTGAGCCTAGTGCGTGCCGTTCCTAACTGTCTCCAGGCACGAGGCGCTCCTGAATGCTTTTGTATGTTTTCCAGCTCTATCACTTGCAGTCGCAACTGCTCCCTCTTATCTCGTTGTAGCTTATTGTCAGCCGTAGAGATGGCAATGAACTCATCTCATGCCACAGCTTTTAACGTCTCCCAGAGCAGGAACATAAAAGTTCCCGTGTTATCATTCAAGTCAAGGTAGTTGGTGATGGCTTGGGAAATGTTTCCACAATGATTGACCTCTGAAGAAGAGTTTATCTCATTCTCTATGGTCCGAATGCCCACTGTGAAGGTTGGGGACTTAGGACCAGAGCGTAGGAAGCTGGCTCTGTATATACTATACCAAAGTAAGGTATAGTGTGCATAGAGTCCAGGGGATCCCCAGAGGTATAGCAGAGGCTAAATTAGATATTCACTAACAGCTCTCTTTGTGGTAGTGTGGGCAAGCAATTAGGATTGTCAGGAGGATGTGTTAAGCATTTATTGTATTCACTCAATCAAGGGCTGATTACACACACTCAGAGACAGAATCCAGATCAATTGGGTAAGTATAAAATAGGTATCTATGTTTTATTTCTAGAATCAAGCAGGACTTGGTAAAGGTAGGTAAAATGTACTTTCAATTGTAAAACTTTACAAGGAAATGCAAATGGAAATGGATTTGCAATCTTTACAGGTTTGTATTTGCTTTAAAAACAGTTTAAATTACATAAAATTGTATTTTGATTACTTTTGCGCCACTCTTAGATTTCATCGACTACTCTGGGTGATATGCCTAGATATCACACAGCGGATCCTACAATACAAAGGTAAGTAAGACTTTTTCAGGTTTAAAATACTATTACTTTTCTTTCACACAAAAGTTTAGCTCTACACAGAGAACATTTTCGGGAACAAAACTCACAACATTGGTTCATATGGGGAATAGAATGTTAACGGTTTAAAGGTAATTAAACCACTTACAGGTGTGACTTTTGGGGGATAGGACCTAGGAGCCCCAAGGATCAGTTGGGCACTAAAATTGCACCACCAGCAGTACTGTGGACGGCCGAGTTCAGAGTGCAGGGGCCCAATGTCAGCCAATAGTGCTAAGGGGGCCTTCGGTCAGGGACTTCTTTTGAGCAGCCCACTCGTTTGTCACAGCAAAGCTCTTGGGGTTAGGATCAGCACTGCAGGGGCCAACAATCAGCACAGGCACTGCACCACGAGTGGCACAGAGGCAGCCGGATGCAGAGTGCCAAGAATATGTCTGGAGCCCTGTGATTCGCAATGGAGATATACAGTTTGGAAAAGATGCTGCAGGCTCAGTCAGGGAGGCTGCCTGGAGGAGAAAACCAGCTGGAGAGGTAAGTTGGGTTCTTGGGGGATGCCTAGACACCGTTGGTTGGGCCACCTAAAGCTGTGCGGTGTCGGGTATCTTTTGGCGTTGGGGCTTCTTACCAGCTCCAGTCACGGTTGGGGGGACACTTCAGGTTGAGGCTGCAGGCTTCAGCTTGAGGGAGGTCGGGGATCATCAGATCCCAGGTCATGGGATCTGATTATCCCCACTGGGGAGACCTCTCCATGGTGTTGTGCCACTCAAACTCGGTCTGTGGGCATCGTGTGCATAGTGGTGCGAAATTGCAGCGCCAACTGGATCCGGATTCTGTGGTTGAGTCTTTGTCAAACAAATCTGGTGCTCACAGGAGACAGAGGGGGATATTCTCAAGAACGTGTGATAACCATCGCCAAATTAACTTAACGCAACTCTTCACATCGCAGTCTATCGCGACAAAATACCACTGTGTTAATGTTGCATTCCCAACTCGGCGGCACAATGCAATAGTAGCAGGATAATGCACCAAATGACCTCCCAAAAAAGTAACGCAACCCTGAAAATATGTGAAACACGAACGCAAAAAAAGATGCGAAGCCCCAAATCGGGATACAAAAATCAGCGACAATCAGCGCGAAGCCTGCAATTCCCATGCATCATGTGGGAAAATGCACTATAAAAGCAACAAAAAAAACACACCAAAACCAAAGATAAATGTGTAACACCATTGACCGAGTGCAGAGGACAACCCGAACCCCACAAGCCCCACGGAGGACCAGCCAGGAACCCTGTGTTTGGGGAAGGGCAAGGAGAAGAGGAAGAGGGGTTCAGTCCGCAGGTAGACCGGATCATTGTCACAGAGGTGATAGAACACTACCAACAACTGTCTGTCACCTCCACTGCGTCATTGGCAACACAAACGGAAATATGGCAGTCCATCGTCAACAACGTCACTGCAGTCGGAGTGTTGAGGTGGTCAATGGAGGAGGTCAGGAGGCGCTGGCATGATGTGCAAAGCCAAACCAAACAGAAACTCGCTGCCAACAGGAAGACAGCAAAGGTGACTGGAGGTGGGAGTCCTGTGCTACAGGAGGAGCTGGATGAGCTGGAGGAAATGGTGGCCACAGTCATCAGTGTTGAGACGGTGCATGGAGTTGGGAGCCTGGACACCGCTCTAAATGACCTTACCCAACAGCAACAGGGTGAGTAACCACAAGGGACTGGGTGGTCGGAGGAAGATGGGCACAATGGCACACATGCACAATCATGTGTAGCACCATGCACATGCACAATGATAGTGGAACATGTCACTGATACCCTTGGCACCCTGCAGCACACATAGAAACACCAAGTAGGCCCACGTGCACAAATGGGTCCCTCCATATCAACAATGCCGCAACCTACCCATGCACATGTGCAGAAGTCAGAAAAGCAACAGCTCCCTGAGCCACACTGACAATGCAAGTGAAACTGCATGACCGATAGAATGGCTGCAGTCAAAATAATGGATATGGTGCACAACTCGACTTTGAGGTGGCCCAGTGTGGATCACATCTGTAAAGGAGCAGGTCACACTCTGACACATCCAGGTGCACCTACAACCCATGACGTCAATACTACATCTGCAGACAAACAATGCACAAGAGTACAAAATCTGTCCTAGAGCACAAATGACTCAAGTCGCAAACATCCCTGCACCCGAAAAGCACACAAAGCAAAGGCACACCACCTCAAAGCGATAAGGGGCCGCTAAATCAGAGCTGCAGGGGTGACTCTCCCACAATGCAGCACACACACATAGCAATCGCAGCACATCTACATTGATGGCGATGTGGTCCAAAGTGCAACACTTACACCACAGGACACAACTGGTGCCGCTTGTGCGTAGTAACTGGCCACCCACATCTGGCATTGCATGACACTGTGAGATGATAATGTACAAGTATAATCACACATCCATCATGTAGTTGAAATGTCCACTGTCTCCCATCAAATAGCTAGCTCCATCAAAACAGTCACAATGTACCTTGTCATGCAGTCTGTATGTAAATATCTACAATGCGTCAACATACATGGGACACTCAGTTAACCTGCATCTCCCCATAACATTGCAGAGGGACAATCAACACCTCCTGCCGAGCAGACCATGCATCTCATCAGTGATGATGAAGAGGACACCCTGCACATATGCTCAGACACCCTCCCACGGCTATTGGAGAGCCTCCGCACCTCACCCACAGGAGCAGGGCAGCCCAGCTACCTCAAGGTGACCCCACCTCCTGCACAGACCACACAGCAGGAAGCACACACCACCACGGCTGCCTCCCGGGACACCCCGACCAACACAGAGATTTCCAATGCCGTGTGTTGGCTTGCCAGGAGGAGATGGCTGATCAGCTGTGGGTGGGTTTTGAGCTTGTGGCAGCCAAACTCGATGCCATACGTGGGTGTCTGAGTACCATCAGGGACCACTTACTGTCCATAACGAACACCCACTGTCCGCCCCATGCACTCCAACAATCCTTGGCTGACATTGCTGAGGCCATTACTCGGATACAAAAACTGTCTAGTCAGACAGGCACCAGCGATGATGGCACAGAGTTGGCACAGATGCGCAGGACAATGGAGACCATGGTGCCGACACAGACTGGAAGTATGTCTGCCACAGCAGAACACCAGCGAAATGTAGCTGGGATCTTCCATGTCTTGCAGTTCCTCATCTTGCCATTGCTGCCACTGAGCCTGTCCCAGATAATTGCTGCAGGAACTTCGACACACACATTTCCGACCCCTGATGTGTAAGTGGCACACAGTGATGCAGCACTATCACCTCCGCCCCCTGATGTGCCAGTGGCACACAGTGATGCAGCCATAACACCACCACACACACCGGACACAGAAGACGTATCAGAGGAGTAAGATGTGGAGGGTAATGACTGCGTGAGGAAGGAGGTAGTAGCATCCATCCATGCCATATGGCCTGTCCCTGCCTGATTCAGCCCTATGCATCATGCCCTGAGACAACACCTCCCACTGTCCCCCGGAACACTCTGCGACATTCACCTGGGCCCGACATGGACTGTTCTGGTTACCAATGACACAGCATACCGGCTGTGGACTGAACTCTTGCTCTTCCTATTCACTTTTCATTCCCCAAAAGACTCTGGTTTGCCCACCACTGGGCAACCATGTAATGTGGGCTTGGCATGGCCATGTACTGCTCCAGCCCCGGAATTCCCCAGAATGTAAATTAAACATTCGAAATCACACAGATGTGTTATGTCTATGTTCACTCAAGTATAAAAGTATGGATGAATGTAGGGACATTGATTGCACTGAAAGGTACACCCTGGTAAATGATATCAATGTGCATGTTTGACCCTGGGCCACATGTCCAATTAGATGACTGTGAAGGTGTGAACTAGCTGTGGCCTCATTACACATGAACAACAATGTCGCAAACCCCCAACGTAGCCCCATGTCCATGTATTAAATAGTGCTGTGTGTGGAAATAGCATAATTGGTAGCAGGCCAGAAGTGGTGTCCCCCATCACGTGACAACAGAAAGTCTCTTTGCATGCCTAATCACACACATCTTTATGGACACGGTCTGTTTTGATGGATAACATTACCCCACATGGCCAGAAGTCGGACACCATACTCACATTGCGGAAGACACGCATGTGCACAGCAACTATCCCAAACACAATGTTTGGCTCACAGAGGTGGAGCTGTCAGAAGGGACCCACCCCCATTGTACAGGCGTCAGTCAGTCCCTCCCTGTGTATGAAAAATGCTCATTGAGGCACACGATTTGTCATTCTGATCAACACTCATCACAGTTGAACACTAGTGAAGTTGCATAGACTTTATTAGCATGTGCGTGTCAGTACAGGCAAGGCAAGGGCCACAACATGCATAGAAATGCTTAAGCCACTTACAGGCAGCATAGAATCATGTCGAGGTGCAAGACACGAGGAGGAACAACATGAACCCAAATTATCACGGATGGCAACGGTCTCAGCCCACCTTGCCTTGCTGGACGAGTCATGTGCTGTTTGGTCTATGCCCAGTGCCCCGTGTCAGGGGACACGACTCACAGCCCATGGGATCTGCATGGTGCTGTACCACCGGACTGCACTGACTGTCTGCTCTGCTGACAGTGAGCAGGTGAAAGGGTCGTACAAGGTCACATGTCTTACTACATTACCATGTGTGTACTCTCTCCCCAGCAGTATGTCTGAATTGTGAACGTTGCCAAACGATGCTGTGCAGTTCTGCTCATGGGACTGCATCACCTTGCACAGGTGTGTGTACACACGGGTAGTTCCACACACATTCATTCTGACTCCAGGCGAAGGCAGACATGTCCACTGTTGTTGTGGGTTATGCGAGCATCCCCCAAGATGCAACAAGGTGTGGGGACCTGTGCTGTGGGTGACAATCAGTTGTGGCTCCAGGAACATAGTTACTCGTCCATGAATGCAAGCACAGCTTCATGGGCAATCTGTTCCAAGAGTACATCGTTGTCGAGTTCAAGGAACACGAGGGAGAGCTAATCCATTAACTGGTCCGGGCAGATGTGCTCCATCCACGCCTTTTCACCAATCCGCAACACAGCCCAATAGGGGAGCGCATTGATGTGGTCACTGCACACGAAGAGTTGTGCAATCTCCCAAGCACAACTAGCAAGCACATACGCCAAATATCAAGGCATCCCATGCACGGGTACCCTGGTGGCACACCTGTTCATGGGCCAACAGGGGATGGACAGTCCAGTCATAATCCAATTCAGCTACCGTTGCGTTGGATAGGAAGATCTCCATGGGACACTCAAATGTGCATGATCGACAGTGGAACCAGGGCTGGACGCATGTGACATAGGCATGATGGAAACTCAGACGGAAACTGATTCGCAACACTGCCATTGGCAGTGATCCCAACAGATGCAGCATTCGTGCACGGTACAGTTCCATGTGACAGGGGTTGTGCATGTGCCCGGGATAGGCTGCCATTGCGTTTGTTGGTCTCGTAGCACAGGCAATCCTCAGACCGGCAGCAGTTCTGTGGACGATATGCCACAGCTCTGGGCAATGAGTCGTATGTGTGTGCAACGTTTGGACGTATGGGTTGTTTTTACCAAAGTGTCAAGGGCAACCCTTGCAGGTGTAGCTCGGGCAGGAACCAGTGTGTTGGGTGTGGACATGTTGGTCTTTCATTAGTGAAGTTCGTGGTGTGGGAGTCATTGGAGTCTGGTATGGTATCTCACGCAGGGTGTGCAAGCCGCATTCAAGACCAAGGTCTAGGGTTCGGTTGTCCTTCTGCCTTGTGTATTGAGACAAAGGAGCTTTCATACCTAATTTTAGTCTGACTACTGCTTGCATTTCTTTTGAGGTGCACCAATTGCGAAACACACGCACCAGTTGGCATGTATGAATGAGCCAAGGGCCCGATTGGCCTTGCGCTCCTTGTTCAGTCTCTCTCTTTCTTTCTCTCTCTCTCCTTTGATGAGTGCCTGACACACCTTCTTATCTTGGATATTGTCTTGCAGGCTGTGACTTACAGATTGTCCATGGATGCCCCGCCATGACTCTTCTACATAGTTGTTTTGAGACATATTTGATTGTGATATTTTGTTTGGACCTTGAATGGTGAATGAATGATTCAGCTTTTCTGTACTCACATGTATGTTAATTGTGGTAAAGGTGCGACATCAGGCGAATGCTTTTGTTCATGTTTTCGTGACATTGATGTGCAATATCTTGGTCCGGGAGAGGTGGGAGGTGCCTGCGCTAGGGCCCAGGGGAGTGGGTGGGTGGTCCATGGGTGGTGTCGGTGGGTATTGTGGCCCTGTTGGTGCTCCGAGCTGCATTATTAGTGGCTCCATGGCATCTGTTGATCTTCAGGTGTGACTCTGGGCTGGGCTGGGCTCCCTTTTCTGGTGCAGGCTGTCTGTTTTGTGATTTTATCACAGATCTGGCTGGTCGTTGAGAATGTTGTGAAGTGGTTTTGTTGCTGTTTTTTGCGCCTACTCTGCATCTCATTAGGGATAGTTGCCGGGGTCATCTGTGGCAATGTTTTTTGTAGCTGCTATTGCCGGTAAACTGGTGATATGGGCTGTTAGCACCTACTTGTGAATGGGGAGTTAAATTTATCGCGACTTTGGCTGCGATAAAGTGCCGATAACTCTGCAATAGATCCTTGAGAATATGCCCCAGAGTCTTTAAGATGGGTGCAGGGCAGGCCCTCGGGGCTCTGGAGGGCTGCTGGCTACAGGACATGCCAGGGTTTGCGCTGTAGTCAGGTCAGATTCATCACAGGCCGGTAGGGCTGGGGCAAAAGCAGTTGGTGTCCTCTTCTTCCTGGATCAGCATGGCTCTTTGGTCCTTCTTCTTTCATCCTCAAATCTGAGGACGCAAGATTCAGGGTTGCCTAAAATCTACTAAATTTAGGGGAGGTAAAGGGTTGTGCAAGTCCGGACCAATGGGTCCCTTTTTTGGGGTGGGTACACCCTCTATTATGCCAACCTCCAGTGGGAGGGGGCATGAGCCTCTCCCTAATTGGCTGGGTCCCCTCATCTTCAAGATGGAGGGGACTGAGATGTGTGCTTCACCTCGCCTCCACCACCTGAGGGGTGGGGTTGGCAAAGGTGGGCACACCTCTCCTCCTAACTAGGTTTCTTGACGATTCTCCAACCTAAAGTGGGCGTCAGAACCCGTGGGAGCCAGTTGCTGGGGAAGCAAAAGGATGGGCAGGCCTTTGAAGCTTTCCCTTCGTGGACCCACACAGCCCATCCTGGAGTAGGAGGCATAACACTTCTGCCCAGGATGTGAGGTCCTGCGCCAAGATGTGTTACGCTGCATCAGTTTTGATGAAGCTGCTGAGCAGGAGCTGTGAGGTACTGTGATGTGAGGTTCTGCATCGCACTGTGACGTGCTGCGTTAGTTCTGAGGGAACCCACAGTTGGGCCAAGAGGAGTACATTTTGATGTCAGCCAAGGATTTAGAACCTGGGGGAACCTCTTGGGGATCAAGACTCACTCAAGCAGACCCAATAGCAGGGCACAGGCACGGCCAGTTGAGTATAGGCAGATGCAGGAATGGTCTCTGGAATGTGTTATGTCCCTGTAGATCAGAACAGGAGGCCAGTCAGATTGCTCCTGGGATCACTCTGGAGGTTCTGGGTTCAAGGAGCAAGTCCAGTCTTCCTTCCTCAGACAGCTGGGCAACTCTGCTTGCTGCAGGGCAGTAGAGCATTCCTTCTTCTGAGTATTCCACAGGTCCAGAAGTGAACTGATGAGTTGGTCTGAGAGTAAAATATTTATACCTGGTACCAGCCTTGAAGTGCAAGAAACTTCTAGACATCCCCTCACATCAAGTTCTTCAATTTCCTTCTTTCCCGAGCCCTCGCTCCGAGGGGTCAAGGGTGATAGTAAACTAGTGTGAAGTCCTTTGTGAGTGTGCTGATGCAGCCCCTTTGAAGTGCAAGTGTGGTAGGCGACAGCTCCGCCCTTCCAGTTAGAGCAGGAAGGCCCATACTGGCAACCCTCAGCCCCCTTTGGGATGCTCTTTAGGAGGAATACACAAAGGCCAACTGCTAGCAATACCTAGTCGTGTGACCCCGGATACAGGGTGCAGGCACCAAATGGTTAGTACACAAAAATGGCAACTTTCTAAAAGTAGCATTTTCAGAACTGTGACTTCAAATATGACTTTACCATTAAAAAGGTTTTAAAATTACAATTAATCAAAGACCAAACTCAACATTCCTACCTGCTCCCAATCAAAAGTTATTATTTATTAAATGTAACATGTTAAAACAATTTTATCATATGGGAGAGGTAGGCCTTGCAGTAGGGAAAAACAGATGTAATCGTTTTTCACGACCAGGACATGTAAAACTTAAAAGTAATTGCCCAACTTTATAAATGCACAGCACTCTGTACTATGGGCTGGATCGGGCCTACCTAAAGGTGACATGTATTAAAAAGGAAGTTTGAGACCTTTGTACTTGAAAAACCTGACATAAATCCCCGGGGGACAGCTAAGATCTGATACTATTGTGGGGAAAGGTGGAAAATGTGAATAACCTTCAAAGGAAGATCAACAGTGGGTAAGGTTTACAAAAGTAGAAAAGGATCTAATGTGTTGTGGTAGAGACACGAGATAACTGTGCCACCAGCATGTACCAAATTTAATTATAATATGAAAGCTTGGGGTTAATTGGGTGGCATAGATATTTTTGTAACCAATTCTGCTAAAAAGGACCCAAAACAGTAGTAAACATTCTCCAGCTCAGAGCTGGAGTATGTGCAGCACCACCAACGGACACTCCTAGGTACTGCAACACCCTCCCATAGAATATAATAGCAATAGAGGCTTAAAATAAATTGATTAAAATAGTTAAAATATCAATATTTTTTATTTACTATAAAAACAGCTAAAAATAAAACTGTTGTAATTTTGTTACCATATTTTAATAACCTTTTTTATTTAAAAATAAATATAATATTAATTTTTAGGTCTCGCCTGTCGATGCGCATGCGCATCGAGCTTGCGAGACTATGGGGGCTTAACCACTCTTTACCTAACTTGCAAGGAATCGTGGCGATTCCTTGCAGTGCCCGTGACTTTTAAGCTCAATGCGCATGCGCATTGAGCTTAAAAGCGCGTGCACATCAGTTCCCTCAGCCGCACTCCAGGCCCCTGCTGCTTTCACACCCTCTCCCCGCTCCGCCCCCTCCCCTGCCCGCCGTGTCGCATTTCTCCTCCCCTTATCTGCCTGCACGTCCACTTTAACATGTGCATCTGCTTGGTTTTCGTGACTTATCACCTGAATCTGCCGTGTTTGCCACAGTGAGGATTGTCTCTCCAAAATTATTGAAGGCCGGTAGTTTGGGTGATTTCTGAAAGCCTCGGCTTACATATATGTCCTGCCTGGCAGTCTTCTCTGAGCATATGTAGTTTACGGACATACAGAGTTGGAGGCCATGACCCTGTTTTTCAGTGCAGTTCTCACAAGCCTGGCTTTACTAACATGTTTTTGTTGGCTGCAGAGATAATTCAGAAGGATGATACATCTTTCAGTGGCAGCCATAACTGATAACTGCAAAAGTCTCTTCTAATGTAGGTGAGGCGTGACATCCACTGTGGGTGCTTGACTCGAAATGCGAGTGAACCTGGTTTGGGACTCATTCCCTTAAATCGTGCAATATCTATTGGGGATCTGCGGACTTGCTTCAGTCTGCGTAAGGGATGATGGTACACTTCTATTTTCTGATCCCGCCGTGTCGCATTTCTCCTCCCCCCTCCCCTTATCTGCCTCCCCTCCGTCTTGTTTGTGTCGCATTTCTCCTCCCCCCTCCCCTTATCTGCCTTCCCTCCGTCTTGTTTTTTTTTTTTACCCGCTCCGCCCCCTCCCCTGCCCGCCGTGTCGCATTTCTTTTCTCCTCTTTGCTCCTCCAGCAGTGAAACTCTGATTTTAGAAATCGTTATTTTTTAACACAGTAATAACGAAGGTTAGGTTTAATAGCTATGTACTAATTTAACGTTTGTTTCTGTAAATATTATTTTAAAAAGTGTGTTCATGAAACGAAAAAATCATCCCGCCCACAACCATCACATAAACAAGAGTAAATCAGCCTTTGTGCGTATGTGCAGTGATGCACGTCCACTTTAACATGTGCATCTGCTTGGTTTTCGTGACTTATCACCTGAATCTGCCGTGTTTGCCACAGTGAGGATTGTCTCTCCAAAATTATTGAAGGCCGGTAGTTTGGGTGATTTCTGAAAGCCTCGGCTTACATATATGTCCTGCCTGGCAGTCTTCTCTGAGCATATGTAGTTTACGGACATACAGAGTTGGAGTCCATGACCCTGTTTTTCAGTGCAGTTCTCACAAGCCTGGCTTTACGAACATGTTTTTGTTGGCTGCAGAGATAATTCAGAAGGATGATACATCTTTCAGTGGCAGCCATAACTGCAAAAGTCTCTTCTAATGTAGGTGAGGCGTGACATCCACTGTGGGTGCTTGACTCGAAATGCGAGTGAACCTGGTTTGGGACTCATTCCCTTAAATCGTGCTATATCTATTGGGGATCTGCGGACTTGCTTCAGTCTGCGTAAGGGATGATGGTACACTTCTATTTTCTGATTAAAATACTGACACCTATGAACATGCAATTTATGTTGTGTCGAACTATATAAAATGCAAAAAGAAAAGTTGAAAAAAAATGTAGGTGAGTTTGAAAGGTTGCATGGATCTGGTGTCACTCCTGGGTTATTATTTCAAGTTGCTTAGCAAGTTAGTTTGCTTCTTGTTGGGAACTTTGATATGTGGTCACTCCTCATCAGTGCATGAAAGTCTGGTAGGGCTATATCTATGTCACCTTCCAGGGCCTCAGCCAGGATACTAATATCAAGAATATGTACAGGTTTGCCTGCACTGAATGCAGTCCACAGTTACCCACAGCTTAGGCTCTTTGCAAAGTGTAAGGTCAACACAAAATCAGTGTCCACACTATATATGAGAATGCTCTTTCTACCTTTAGCAACACCGTCTGCAGCCTGCAGAAATATTCTTGTTAGCTTCCTCTTAAGTGCAGGGTTCCAGCCTCTCTGCTATCGCTGCAGCACCTGATTATGAGCATCTTACTCCTTTCTCTTGTCTACCTACATCTTTGTAGCTGCTGCTATTTGGGAAGCCAGTTGGTCACAAAGCTATTGGTTGCTTTTATCATCTCGTAGGAATTCAGGCTGTTTCTTTGGCACTGTTTTTGCCATCTCAACTCTCCTGTGAGCTACTTTACCTCATCCACCATCACCACCACATCCACCACCACATCCACCACCACATCCACCACCACATCCACCACCACACCCACCACCACCACCACATCCACCACCACATCCAACACATCCACCACCACACACACCACCACTACATCCACCACCCCATCCACCACCACCCCATCCACCACCACCACTGCATCCACCACCACCACCGCATCCACCATCACCACATCCACCACCACATCCACCACCACCACATCCACCTCCACATGCACCACCATATCCACCACCACATCCACCATCACATCCACTGCCACATCCACCGCCACATCCACAGACACACCCACCGCCACCAGATCCACTACATCCACCACCCCATCCACCACCACCACCACCGCATCCACCACCACCACTACATCCACCACCCCATCCACCACCACCACCGTATCCACCACCACCACCGCATCCACCATCACCACATCCACCACCACATCCACCACCACCACATCCACCATCAACTCCACATCCACCACCACATCCACCATCACATCCACCATCACATCCACCGCCACATCCACCGCCACATCCACCGCCACATCCACCGCCACATCCACCGCCACATCCACCGCCACCAGATCCACCACACCCACCACCACTACATCCATTACCACACCCACCACCACTACATCCATCACCCCATCCACCACCACCACCACCGCATCCACCACCACCACATCCACCACCACCACCACATCCACCATCACCACCACACCCACCACCACTACATCCATCACCACACCCACCACCACTACATCCATCACCCCATCCACCACCACCACCACCGCATCCACCACCACCGCATCCACCACCACCACCACATCCACCATTACCACCACATCCACCACCGCATCCACCACCACATCCACCACCACATCCACCGCCACATCCACAAAAATAAAAGCCATTGTTATTTGTAATATCAATACATCTAAGTCACGTAAATACAACACACATTGCATTACAAATGCTATAGGTGTCACATTTGCGAAAGTTAAAACTATTGACATTGTAACTGACAAAGCTATTAATTTTGCTATTTTCAAAACCAACACATAAATAAAAAAGTGTCATTTACAATAACAATCGCTCAAACTTTCCTAATGCGAGACCTATTGCATTTCCAATGCTTGTTATTAAAATGTCATTAACTGACCTAATTATATGCACCACTTTTAATAATGATCACTGTATAATAAAAAAGCGGAAAATAATTTTTTGAGGGGCTTGAAATAACTCCCAGCAAGAACCCCCCATTATCCTTTACGACTAAATCATGGATTAAAGAGAGTTAATGATGTAGTGGGGCTGAAACCTTTGAAGTATTAGCAAAGACTGTGGTCCAGCCCCCGAACTTATATTTCTCTGAGGAGCCTTGGAAGAAGTAATGGAGCAGTTGGGGTCCAGTAAGATTTCCTAGTTTAGGGTGGTCGGGGATCGGTTGAGACAGATTGATTTTTGCAATCTCTGGTCAACATCAACTGATGCTGCACTGGTCTCCAAACAGGCATTAAAATGAATCCATTGGCAATATGTGGACCAAAATACTGCAAGTACCTCTGGGGTGGGTTCCTTCACTGCCTCTTTCTTGGAATTCAAAATTCACTATTGCTTTGAATAATTTTTGGATGAGGTGGAACACCCCCCTGCCAGAACCCCGTACTTAAAGTTCCCTCTAGGGATCCTCCCAATTTGAGCCTTTACCACTTTTTGGAGGTCTGGAAACTTGGAGTCTGATAAAACATGCACTTTCTCCACTGGGGTGATCGAAGTGGTTGGACATGTAATTCTATTCTGTCCAACCTATCATGTTCCAAGGAAAAAGTGGATTTTTCCACGTTGTCGTAATTTGGATCTGAGGCATCGCTCATAGAATACTCAGAAGAAATACACGCCAGTCCATTGTCTTTGCAGTCTCAAGGTATTTGATGTTTATGCGGAGGTCAAGACAGAAACGAGTGTCCCCCTAATGCTGCTGTGTACTTGACCTTTTGACTTATTTTATCCTGGTTTTACTGTAATATATTTAGTCTGATCTTTTTTCTCTCTTTTATATGCTTTGTATTTTAATTTGCTTTTATATATTTTGTATTTATGTATTGATCTTGCTGTTTTATGGCCCTCTAAGCCAAAATAAAGATATTGACTATGAATAAAAAATATATCTTTTTTTTTACTTTAGGTGGAATTTCTCTAATGCTGCTGTGTACTTGACCTTTTAACTTATTTTATCCTGGTTTTACTGTAATATATTGAGTCTGATCTTTTTTCTCTCTTTTATATGCTTTGTATTTTTATTTGCTTTTATATATTTTGTATTTATGTATTGCTCTTGCTTTTTTATGGCCTTTTAAGCCAAAATAAAGATATTGACTATGAATAAAAAATATATCATTAACTTTAGGTGGAATTTCTCTAAATTTAAACTTTAAGAAAATATTTTTAATTAAATATATTCTGATTATTTACATCATAAATGTTAAATAATGTATTAATGCTGTAGTATGATTTCTTTTTTTCTAGATTTAAAATACATATTTAAAATTCATTTACAATAATATTTAACATAAAATACTTTTACTCATTTATTTCAAGTTTAATGAACCTTTTTACTTTTCCCTATAGTTTACCCTAGGGAGATCTCCGTCTTGGTGGCAGGTATTGCCATATGGTCAAGTATAGGAAAAAGTTCCCTATTGGCCATATTGAGATCTCCACCCATTAGAGGAGGGAAATACGGAGAGAGAGAGGGTTTAAAGGCAAAGGATCAAACTCTTTAGCATGACCAGGAAAGCTACCATTGCCGGATACCGCTTCTCACTGAATGTAGTCCTTGCCATGATTGCAGACTGGTAGCAGGAATTTGGTTCACATATAGCCCGCTCCCAGGCTATCCCTGCCCATGTCAAAATACTTGCTGCACTCTATTTCATTGCCACTGAATCTTTCTAAAGGGTGTGCTCAGACAACGTAGGCATCTCACAGGCAGGACAGTCTCAATGCTTGCTTCAGGTCCTGCGATACATCAACAGAAGAGTGCACCAGTTTATTGTCATGCCACACTTACTTGTAGACGCAAAGGATGGCAAGCGGATTCTATGCCTTTGCCCACTTCTCGCCTATGGTAGGTGGCATTGACTGCACCCATGTGTCACTTCAGTAACCTCACTAAACCTTCTCTAAAACAGAGACAGCTGGCACTCCTTCAACATGCAAGTTATCTGCAATACCAGGGGAAGCTTCACTGGTGTGTATGCTGCCTTTCCTGGAAGCATTCACAACAGCTACATTCTTGACAGTCACCTAAGCACATTGCTTGGTTTCTTGGGATTTTGATGCAATTTTTAACATATTGAGACATCACTACAACTCAATACACACATAGTACCCTCACATCCGCTGCATGTTTGTAGGCATGATGTATCACATATAAAACAGAGGCCGCTTTTAAAAACTTTCCATGTGTCTTAGTTGCAGGTTATGGCAGATATGTGCTGGCCCCCACTATCTCCCTATGCCATACAAACATTCAACCACACAGTACCTCAACAGAAGTACAATATGGCCCATATTTGAATGCATTTGTGTTGTCCTTAAGCCATGATTCAGATATCTTGAATGTACAGGGAGGGGAGGGATTGATGGT
Organism: Lissotriton vulgaris; assembly: GCF_964263255.1. Classification (NCBI taxonomy): domain Eukaryota; kingdom Metazoa; phylum Chordata; class Amphibia; order Caudata; family Salamandridae; genus Lissotriton; species Lissotriton vulgaris. Next base: position 1,009,678,978 of record NC_141699.1, on the reverse strand, counting down.
GTCCAACCCCCTCCCCCCAGAAGTTGTGTGCAATATTATTGTAGCCTGTAGCACAATATCACCATGTGATGAGGTTACATACAGATTTGAACCTGATTTACTCACACATCCAGATCCCCTCGGTGGTGTACGGAATAGAGGTCAGACTAGTTTACTCTTTTTTTCATGAGCTGCTAGTTTGGTTGCTGCATTTTGTGGCTTGGTAGTTTCTTGTCAATGAGGAATGGTGGGCTACTAGCACACTGTTCCACATATACCATCCCGAGACAACTGTTTATTTCACATAGTGTCAACAATTAACACGCTATATTCTTGGGAAAATGAGTTGACTTTTCAATTTTTGGGAACTTTAAACACTTAACATAAACAGCACATGCACACAAAATCTCTTATACTGCACTCATATTGTAGGACAATCATACTCAAATCCTATCTTAACGCACACACATTAGGTATAATTTTATGATTTCAAAAAATGTGTCATTTTACTACTTGCAGGAATCTCCATCCTGCATGTGGTGATATTTTCTCCACATGCTGAGAGACCCCCTCCCCCGTGCGATGTATCTGCTTCAAGTGCGGAATGTGCCCTCTCCCATATCCATAGGTCTCCACCCGAATCCGCACTAGGAGTGGAGATTTTTGTCTACCACAACAAACCGGAAATGACATGCAGGAAAAGCAAGTCAGCTTTTTTTAAAATCATTGTGAGCAATCCTTTTTGTGCCACAACAGCATATTACACCATCCTGCTGCTTCTCTTTTTATGTGTGCCCTAGCATGTCTGAGGGACTCAATGATAAGCCCCCCTTCTCTGAGGCTGAGTTAGACATCATCAGCCAGCGGTGGTCGGCAAGTACCCTCAGCTTTTTGGGTGATAGAGACATAGCTGAGTAATGCAGCATAATCCCAAACCTGCAATGTAGTGGGTGCCCACACCTGGCAGGGCAATCTTTACCATATGTGCCAGGAGGACCTTTGTTGCTATGCCAGAATTAGGAGCCAGGACATTATGGTCTTGTCCTACCAGGCACATTCCCAGTACCCCAACATGACACTACTGTAACAGAGGGACCTGAGAGCTGCCTGGCTGACCCTTTAAGCTCAGCTGGAAGAGTTACAGCAGTGGTGGGATGGTAAGTGTATATTAGGATGTATCACTTAAGTGCACTTGCATTTTGCCAGTGGTGTCCCGTCATGTGCTCACTGTGAGCTTTGGTATAACTTTCCATGTTATATTTAACAAGTTGTTTTTTTATGATAAGACCATTTTGGAATTTAAGCTTTGCTAACGTGCATGTCTATTAAGTTTGTATTGACTAATCAACTTATCTTGGCAGAATGGAAATTCAGATTTTGAATTCAGTCAGTGGCGTAGCTAGCACTTTGGCCACCCGTGGCGGTCCCCATGTCTACCGCCCAGCTGCAGCCGCATCAAAGAGTGGGGGGTCTGATTGCCACCTGAGACAGCAGGTAAGAGCGGGGGAGGCAGCTGCCCCCAAAACTCATGTCTCCCGATGCGGACCGCCCCCCCCCCCACCCCCGCACCCACCAACCTTGCTACGCCATTTAAGCCTTTAATGAAAAAAGCCAATAAATCTACCACCGACCTGTCTAATCTCCGACCAATTTCTCTCCTCCCAGTTTTGGGTAAAATAACTGAGCAGATAGTATATCAAGAATTAAAAAACTTTGTCGATACTAATAATATCTTACACCCCCAACAGTCAGGTTTTCGACCTAGACATTCGACCGAAACTGCCCTTTTGGAGCTCACTGATTCTATTAAATTTTTACAGGATGAGGGTACAAATGCTGTCTTAATCTTGTTGGACCTCACAGCAGCATTTGACACCATCTCTCATGAAATCCTGATTGATAGGTTGAGATGTATAGGCGTAACAGACGTTGCCTTGGCTTGGACAGTGTCCTTTTTGACCAATTGATCCCAAACTGTCTCTCTGGGCCCTTTTCTATCCAACAAAAAAAAGGTTTTATCCGGGGTCCCGCAAGGCTCCATCTTAAGCCCATTACTATTCAATATTTATATGGTCCCCCTTATTGCATTGATAGAGTCATACGGGATACTTGTAACATCATATGCTGATGACACCCAAGTTGTGGTTTCTATGGATAAAAACTCCACTAATGCGGAACAAAATTTCAAGACCTGTTTGACGGAGGTTTTCCGATGGATGGACAACAATCACTTAAAATGTAACGCCAACAAAACAGAGATCTTACCGCTAGGTAAAGAGGTCCACCTCTGCCCTAAGGACTGGTGGCCTGAGGATTCACCTGTTCCTCCCCATTCAGTGGAAACTGCAAGAAATCTAGGGGTCTTATTTGATTCTGGTCTCTGCTTTGACCAACACGTAAGGAACCTGGCAGGAAGCTGCTTTAGTATCATTAAATCATTAAAGAAGTTCTTTGACTTCCTGCCTACTGACTCTAGAAAGACGGTAGAAGTTGCTCTGATACTATCGCGCTTAGATTATTGCAATGGCCTGATGGCCGGGGTGAAAAAAGCCACGTTAAAAAAACGTCAGAATGTGCAACAAGCAGCAGCAAGATTGGTACTTAAATTACCAAGAAGATCCTCTGCTTCGGCTGCGCTTCAGACCTTACATTGGCTACCTCTACACAAGAGGATCCGGTTGAAGATCTTGTTGACCTCTTTTACAGCCCTTAATAAGACAGGCCCGAGGTATCTTGTGGGACATTTCGCGCGCTACGATCCTTTGCGTTGCCTGAGGTCGTCAGGCGGTAATCTAATTCACATCCCTAGATTCAAGTATAAAACCAAGGGAGGTAGGACCTTCACCATACTGGCTTCCAAGGCATGGAATGCCATGCCCAAAGACATCAGACTCCTTGCTCAGGAGAACGTCTTCAGGAAGCATTTAAAAACCTGGATTTACAGTTTGTCAGATGGATTTGTAATGGCTGACATTTAGGTTTACCATTGTATTGTACACTTGTTTCAGCGCCAGGATGTTCCTTTCGGAACGACAGTTAGCGCTTTAGAAATACCCCATACAAATACAAATACAAAGAACACCCCAGCAGGACTTGGGGTAAGAAACAAGAAACCTTGATTTAGAGGCGGCATGAAGCCTTTGAAACACCAGTGAGAAGGAGGAAGCAAGAAACAGCAGGGATCGTGCCTCCTCCCATTGAGTATCAAGATCTGTTGCCAAGAGACTCCGGGCACTGGATGAAGATCCAACTGAGGGAGCGGAAGAAATGGACACCAGTAGCCAGGAGGAGGTAAATAGTGGGTCTCCTCCTGGCCTTGACCAAGACTAACTTGTAGTGTCCCAAGAGCAGGCCTACACAACATCTTGGCCTGGGCACAGCCTCTCTGTATCTCCCAAGACCTCCATTTCATCTCGGCCTCCAGCTGCACCCTGTGCCCAGGCAGCATCTCCCTCTCATAGTGCCTACCCAGAACAACTAGAGTTGAGAGACTATTCTGCCCGACACCCCACACACTCTTGTGCAACCCACTGTCTTTCCCCGAGTATTAGTCCTTGGTTGCTCAAAGTGATCTGTGACTTAGCTGGGATTCCTTTTCCTCTTCGGATGGTGGTCTGCATGCTTAATTCAGCATGCGGGCTGAAGAAGTTAAAGAGGACAAAAACAGATCCTCTGGTGTGACCAGTGTAGATATTGTTGGACGTGAATGGGTGTCAGTTGTATTGGATTGGTTACACATTCGTGTAATTCTCCTATTCCCTTCCATGCCGAGGTCTCCACGCTGGTAGCAGAGGTTTGTCAATGTGTGCGGAGGTCTCAGCTATCACAGTTGGAGGTTCTGCAAAGTGTGCAGAATTTAAAATACATTCATAAATCCACTAGTAGTAAGTACAGAGTTGTATTTTATGTTTTTAAGACTCCGCCCCCTTAATTCTGGAGTTGGAGACATGCAAGTCTATATAGGTAGTAACTTTACACTCTGATTTGATAGCTAACCCAAAGTATTAAAGTTACTACGAAGTGAAATAGCAAACTTACATGTGTAAGTTAATTACTCTCAAGTGTAAGTTACTATTGTGAATAATCCCTTAAATACTTAACGCAGTGCATTAAATGGCACCCAAAACACAAATGGGCATTCTCTACTTCACCCCTTTAATACTATAGAGACTATCCTACAATATGATTTGCTGCTTTTTCTAACCTTTACTCATAAAATGGACAACCCATGTTTTAGAGCATCCTCTCACCATTCCTATAAAAACAAGCGTATTTTGTGTTTGTGAATCCCCACCTACCTGGCCACAAAAAAATCAAAATAGAAACTCCTCATATTAAAGGTGAAAGCAAGAAAGTGCTCCTTTTGTGTTTCAAAGGTATCCTTTCATTAGGTGGTAGCCGATAGTGGTGCGTGCAGCCCGATAGTGGTGCGTAAGCCTTCTGCAGGTTTTTCATGGTTGTCCATACACTGGTTCACCGCACAAATAACACACACGTACAAATTAAACACACACAATGTGGCTGACACAACCTAAACTTTCCTTGACTTTTCCTTACAAATACATTTTTGTTCAGTAATTGAATTCCTTTTCTTCATCTAACAGGGTGATGGGACTGAGATATCAGCATTCATGGGCAATGCCAAACTTTGGTTCTTTACGTGTGTCTTGACTTGGAACGTTACTGGAGTGACAAGGCAAGTAGTAACAACAACAAAGTTATGTCTTATGAAGACATATGTCCTTTTTACATTTCCTTTGGGTCACAATGAATTGCTAAAGCCATCATTTGGGTACAATCCATAGGAGCAAAAGCAAACATGGATAGCTGCCTAGGACAGTAAATTCTACCATATTCATTTATTAGCCTTTGCAAATTAGAGAAATGGATTAGTCAGATAAGCTGCTTTGTTAGTTTCCCTCATCTGCTTTGTTTGGCCAAACCAGCTCCCCATATACACACTCATTTCACATATGCTAGTGAGGGACACTTAGGCCCATATTAGTAATAGAGCGCACTGTCTTTGTTTGTGCCACGGCGAACCTTTAACACCTTAGCAGCTATGGAACGTCCAGCTCCAGTGCTGAACGTTCCATTGCGCAGGTGCAGTTGGAACGTCCAACGGCCTGACGGCAGCACTCCCGAGGTAGTGGTGCCGTCGGCCGTTGGACGGGCGCAGCACTTAAGGTGTTAAACAAGTCCGCTGGGTGCAAACAGGGGCAATGCACCCTACTGCAATGAAAGCGCAGCCCCAGGGCAGTGCATTCAGTAAAATACAGAGCAGGTGTTTCAAAGCTGCTCCATGTTTCACAGTGCAGGCGGCAACATAATTGAACTTTTAAGAGGAGAGAGAGATCCCCTTGCAGTGACCACACCAGGCTGCAAGTGGATTTCTGGGCTGGGTCAACCATCTTGAGGCACACTGTCAGTGCACCTCCTAAGGGCATTTTTGCCCCTATGACCCAGTCAATAATACGGCCCGGGAGCAGAGTCAAAGTGATTCCCTCATTTTCATGGGGCTACACCCCTTGCAAATGACTGAAATACCTCTGAAGCTAGTGCTGGCACTATAAGCGCTCCAGCCCTATTTGTATTACAGAAGGGGGAGGGGAAGCACCTGCAGCCCCATCTGAAATCCCACAGTGGCCCCCTCCCAGCGTAAAAAGCTGGCGCACATGCCTGTTGCGCCCCTGAGCGGTACAAAAGGGGGGTGGTGATGGACTGAGCATCTGAATCAATCAAACACCCACACACAGTCAAAAGATCTGGGTTTAATCCATCACCGTTCTTTAGCCCACTCCGCCACCCCAGTTCAGACATGGCTATATGGAAATCAGTCTGACCCTGTGCCTCATGGGAACAGTCCAGCCCTGGGCACTATTTCTATTATGGCCCCTGTATGGCTCATCACTTTCAGCGCCTACTTCATCTCTCATAATTACATCTCTCCTGTGTGTAAATAGCATAAGTGTGGCACAGGCATTTACATCAGAGTTCAGTACCAAAATATGTGACCCTGGGCTGGACCCAATTCCTTTGCTGAACAAACATACACTTGCAGAAAAAATATAAACAAATCTTTTCACACAACTACGAATCATCACTGTATGAGCATTCATCCTTTTCTGGCTGCAGAAGTTCCCACTTATTTAAAAAAATAAAACTGTAGACACAACTGTTTAACATAAACGTTTTTGAAATATTTTTTACTGAGGACAATGCCATACAAAATTAGAACACATATTTGCTCATATAAATATTGCATTGAACAAGACATTGTTTGCATCAAAGAAAACAAAGATACCTCTAAGAATCATACTGAATGATAAACATTATCCTACAAAATGCAAGCTCATGTAACTCAAGCTTGTGTTTTATTACAACATACCTAAGGCTTAATCTAATAGTGGCATCAAGTGGAAATAGAGGAATAAACATAAACGTTTGTTTCCTGTCTTAAGTGAGGTTTCTCAGTGCTGGGTATCAAAGGCTTGTTTCTGACCATTGCCAAATGGACGCCACTCGTTTTTTAAAATTTTTACATGTTATGACTTATCAAATTCCTTTATATTTGATTGACAGCATTATCGGTGTTGTTCATTTCATAATATCGAACATTTGAGAATTTTTTCCGCTTCTATTGTAGTCTTCTATATATATAAAACTTCAGTTTTGTTCGGCTTTTCCATAATATGCTCAATTTTCATGAGTTATACCATCAATCGTAGCAACATCAGTCGGAGATCATGGTTTTTATGAAGCTCGGCTCAGTTTATAAAACAGAATACAACGTGCATGCAGTGCGGGCTCTTGGGCACAAGGAGGCGCGTGCGCACTCGCTCAGTTTGATTGTCTTTAGCAAAGGAGTCAGAGCAGGTAAGTTCCATGTTCTTTCCACTTGATGGCTCGATTAAGCCACTCGCCATAGAATGAGAATGAATCACTGGCCAGTTAAAAGTCTTTTCCTCTTTTTTTTTATATAAAGGAAATTGAAATATTGTCTCAATTTATCTCGACACCATATCTGAATGTATTTTTTAATCTGAAATGCAACATCTTTCATGCAATAACATCATTTGGTTATGATCAATTTTTTAAAAATCATTCGCAAATAATATTTTTGAACATTGAAAACCATTTTCGACACATTGGCTCTAAAAACATATCACATAGATAGCACAAAATCTTTGTTGCCTTGGGGAAAGGCATTACTAATTTGTATTTGTGATGCTTGCCATAAAATAAAATAGTACATGATTGTCGAACGCGACACATTAGATTTTCATTTAAATTTTAGATGCCTAAGAATTTTTTCATCAGTGCTTTTCTGAATATATACACACACACCTTTAGAGGTAGGAAACCTATCCTTTCACCCTAAAGCTGTGTACATAGTTTACGGACGTAGATGGATATTACCGGTTTTATTGATTTATTGCATTGTAGGATGCTACCATCATCTTATTTGTCCTGATAAGGACCCTCCAAATAATTAACTGTTGGGGGTCAAAACTTTAACATAATTTAACATATTGGCTGGACATATAGGGGCCGATTACGATGTTGGTCATAAAGCCTCCGACCTTAGGCCGGAGGCTTTACGACCAACATCGTCGGTTTCACTTCCGACCGACTGATTACGATACTGTCTTTTGGAATTGAACCCTCCCGGTCATTCCGTCTGGCTTCCAGTAGCAACCGGTCCATAATCCATATGGACGGCGGTCCGGATTAGGATGCTTGGCTTCCAGAAGGGTTTCCATGCTGGCCTTTACAACAAGAAATTCGTTCTTAACTATGACCTGTGGATTATCTTTGATTCTTGGCAACATGTCTGGACCAGTGATGGTACCGTTGCTGATTGAATTATCTTTCTAATGAATTTTTATGTATGGAATACGCTGTACTTTTACACTCTTGCACTTTACCCATCACGTTTTATAACTACTGTGTTTTAAATTGTCTATATTGTATATGTACTTTTATGGTTTGAATCAAAACCGAAATAAAGTCTCTATTGAATTGAATTGAAATGTACGGATATATAAATGTAAAGCTATTGTAGAAGTGACCTTTTCCCTGCCTTGGTGATTAATTAAGAGCTTTTTATAGGTGGTTTGATTGTCTATTATATAATTTATTAGGTTTTTATTGTGTTTTATATTGTGCTTATGGTTACAATATTCGTACAATCTACATATTAATTGTTTGTAATGGGCTACTTTTTATGGCTATTTATGCCAAATAGAAATATATATAACAACAACAACATCTGCACCTTTACATTTGTTTCACTGATCATATGCACTATGCTGTCACATGGACCACCTGCTTGTTCAATTCTAATTCAGTGATTCACTTCTGTCCCCGCACATTAATCGTTCACGTTGTCACCTTCTATTTAATGACAATTGTTACGCCGTAAACCCCTTTTTAACCATCCATCAATGTCACCTTGCAAACTAATTGCTGCATCATGTATGACTGGTTTCGTACTATGCCAATTATCACAGTATTGTTCGGAGCTCCACTTGACCAAGGTTAAACCACTCCTATGTTCCTTTATTACCAAATTTTCACTCCCCGTATGTATGTGAATTCAACACTAATATGCACCAACTGTGCATGGAATGTATCTTAGCACCAATTGTTGTCTATATGTATCCTTAACCGTCTCCCACTACTTTTAATGCGAATGCCCATTTGCCTTTCCCCCCCCCCCCATTTTCCCGGTAGGCATCAGAGGCTTCAATTATTAGGCATAAGAATTATGTCCTGATGATGATCTGTGTACCAAGTTAACGGATCGAAACGCTGTCGACTCCAAATAACACCTTATACAAAACTAAATATGTACTACTAAATGTAAAGGTGTTGATTATGTTCTGATGCAAATCCAGGTACCTCACGCTCTTGCCTACAAGCCCTTTTGTTCTAGTTTTGTCACTGTATGTCAGTTGCACATGTGTTAAGCTGGGTGCAGGCTTGTACACTACGTTGTGAACTGTTGTGTAACATTCTTAACAATCATCTATAAGTAAACACTAGTCCGCTGTCCGGCTGGACAAGTCCCTATCAATATAGCTACGACTGTGTCTATATTTATTAATTGTGTATATTCCTCCTTAATGGGACCACTGTTCTTTGAATAGCATTATCCCCAAGGTCCCGTTCGACTTAATTGGGTCTACTTGTTGTTTCTAATATAAAAGAAAAGTCAGGCACAGATAAGCATAGAGGCTTGGTTGATGCAGGCAAAGGCTCATGCATTTTTACGGCCAAATGAATTAATATTGGGCCTGGTTTTTCCACACCTGGGAATGCCCAGTACAGGAACATCAATTCACTTGTCATCGCAACAAGAGGTATCCTGCTCAGAGATATTGCTGTGTCGGACTCTTAATGAAAGACTAACTGCTGTAAATAACAGGAGTTAATAATTGATTTAATGGTACTCAGTTTACTGACCTCAGAAGAATGAAAAGTTAAGTTGCCCATGCCAAGACATCTCATCAAAGGTGAAAATAAGAAATACTACCTTAGGGATGAGTGACAATTTCCAGTTAGATTCGACACCCAGTTTGTTTTTTACATCAATGATGCTGGCCGATGCTTATTTTACTGGTGTAGGTGAGGATGTCATGGCCATAAGCCCTCTCAATTATGTATTTCCTCTGGCTACCTATAATTTTTGAAGCCACAAATGTGCCTGTCACAGGGAGGCAAACCTTGAAAATAATCTACACTTATACCCAGACCTCCTCTACGTGATTTTGAGGAGGATCTACAAGCCTTCCAAACGTGTGTCAAGTGCATTTTAAACCTTTGGGAATAACCCTGGAATACTTAGTGGACGTTGCCTAAATGTGCAATGCCCACTTCTCTGACACTTACCTCTTACCACACTTGTCCCTCATGGGTGACCAACATTCCTGGGTTACACATGCTTTAGTTGAGAAATTTTTCCAGGAGTAAGTGAGACTTACTCCCCAAAAAGCTGTTGTGATTTTGTGATATTTATCTGTAAACTGTCCCCTGAACATGATAGATCCTGATATATATACATATATGTACGCACACGCACACACATATATATATATATATATGTATGTGTGTGTGTACATATATGTGTTTGTGTGTATATATATATGTGTGTGTGTACATGCGTGTGTGCAAATACATGTATATATATATTGTGTGTGTGTATATATATGTATGTATGTACGTATGTATATATATATATATATATATATATATACATATACACATACAAACAAACAAACAAAACCAAGGGTGTCCCCCAATAGAGATGTCACACCTGATGGGGAACCCGCACAAGAACCTGCGGCAGCGGCAGCCAGCATTCAGCCTCCAACTTCCCATGCAATTGCCAAACGTGCTTCAAGCCATTAGCCCTTGATCACTAGCTGGCATCAACATCGCAGAGGCAAGCCTGAATTTCGGAACACCTTTATTTATTTAACACAGTCCCGCCCCTATAGGCGTCATCAGGCAAGGAATTCTGGTCAAAGTAGTCCGTATACCTGTGGTGACCGCAGTTTCATTTAAACCCAAGTAGATATATTTATGTTTAACAGTTAACATACCCAGTTTAAAAGTATACCATTTTGGTACAATGTAAATTCACTTTGAAACATATTTTTAGAAACCCATTTTGGAGAACCCCAAAAATTGAAAAATCCATTTAATGGAGGAACGCGATGACTGAAAAAATATGGGACGCAGTATTAATATTATAGTGGGAAAAAAAGAAGTAAGGCGACAATTATATATATATAGGCTGCAAGGGGAATGGGCTAAGAAAACAAATTAAGGTATGGAAGGGCCTCTTCAAAAAAAGTAGGGCATGGGGAGGTGCAAAATAAACGAAATTTACAACTGAAGGATGGAGGATGAGGCATGTATATACAAAATGGGGGAATGAAGGGATAGGTTTGAGGTAGAAGAAGCATGTTTTTGAAAAAGCAATGGAAAGAGGGAAGGGGTTCACTGTGGTGGTGCCAGAACAGCAACTTAACCTCATGCGCGCTAGCGGAATTCCGCTCGTACGCTGAGATTTTTTAAAACGCATGTTACGTGACGAGCTGGGCTCGTCATCAGCGTGCGAGGAGGCTACGCCATGACGAGCCCAGCTCGTCATCAGCGTGGAAGGGGTTAAAAAAGAAAGTGAAATGTCACCCAAGGACATGACATTGAAAGTTACAGGGTAAAGGGATAAAATATCAATGTAAACCTTGTGGAGAAACCAACAGAGTGAGCCCATGGATGGGCATTTCAACATTATAGAAAGGCATTATAGATATTGGAGTCTACTTATTGGGAAATGCCATTCATCTTGAATAAATTTTATTAAACTGTTGGGGCGAAAAGGTTTGTCATTACTGGAATTCTATGAGTTTGTTTTTCACACACAACCACTTATTTCACATGGTTAGGGTATGACATTACACACGCGGTAATACAGTAGAAAAAACCAAATTCATACAGGCATTACAAAAAGCCTATAAAGATGTCGATTCGTCCACATCATTGAGGCGTGCAATCTTTGCTATATTTTTTCTGATAATATTCCAGCACACAGCGGATCGAGATGCTCCCACTCCGGTAGTTAGAGACAATTCGCTGCTAATTTCTTCAACGCTGGAAATGTGAATGAAATTGAAGATATGTCACATGGTGCCCACTTTGACCGGAAACAATCAGATAGTCTTACTTAGCCACCATTCTGTCTCATGCCTGGAGCAAACTGCTTTAATTCTTAAAAAGGTAATTTAGAGTGCAAAATCTCCAGGTCAATATATTATCTTCAGCATAAGCATTAATTAAGTTTTGAATCACCCAAAAAACATTTTGCGCCTAAAAGGAATACTGCAAAATAAAAATACAGCAATGCAATTTCTAAATGTATTTAGTTGTAAAATTATACCAGACTTATTTACTGTATTCACAGTCTGCATACTACCTGTACAAAATATGTGAATTCAATATAAATATAGCTACACATAATTGTCATAGTTGTAATAAATATGTCCTAAATCACTGACAAATTTATTTGAAACATAAAAATTGTCTCAATCAAATACTTACATGTTTGATACTGTAGTGATTGTCAGTTTTGTAATGTATGTAACAATGAACATTCCTAAACTTACCCACCTGTTCAAACACTCACTTAGACAATACAGAGATGAGTGAATACCCCCCCTCCCCTGCTGCGGCGACCAAAGTTACAAAAACACAGGCCATCATGGGGCATGGCTACCTAAAGAGCAACATGGCCACATTCTAGCCAAACTGCATTCTTGTGTGGCCTAATCTGAGGAAACATACTTTTATGTAGAGTCAGGGGCTGCTGTATGGAATGGTAGGAGATTTGTGAGACAGAGAGAAGACAAGATGGTAAAGTCACTCAGCCCCTAGGAAGACTTTTTGGCAAAGAAGGGATGCCTCCTCTGGTCTCCTGCATGTCTCCTTGCGCGTGCAAGAACGCCTACCAGAGAACGACAAGCAGATTGCAATGCAAGTGTGTGGAATCTCCTGATGCAACCATCTGAGGGGTCTGAGAGCAGTTGGGTTGAAGGATGTGGAAGCGTGGCCATGGAGATCTGGTAAGCCGCAGGCCTATGGCCCCGATGCAGAGGAGGGGTAGCTGAGGTGGGGCATTGGACAGTGAGGTAGAAACTGGTGACCCAACAATGATGTGCCTCAAAGTGCTTAGCAGGAATTTAACCTCATAGCTGCTATGGAACGTTCAGCTCCAGTGCTGGACGTTCCATTGAGCAGGTGAGGTTCGAACGTTCAACGGCCGACGGCAGCACTAAGGAGGTAGTGGTGCCGTCGGCCGCTGAACGTGCGCAGCACCTAAGGGGCTAAATAAACAAGATATATTATGTGAAGGTTGAACTGGTAGAGAGTGGGACAAAATACTGTTGTTCAAATGCATGGAGCTCAGAGTACATAAACAGGAGCAAATCTTGTGGCTCCTCTTAATAGAAAATGCTGGTTGTCTTCGAAAGAACACGATTATTGATAACGGCTATCTCTCCGAACCTTTTTGGGGTTTGATAGAAGATTGAGTTGATTTCTTATTGGATCTTCTCTGCTGGCACTCAACATATTGAAGAACAACGGGTAAAGATACATATACATAGCAATAGAAAACATTGAACAGACTGGAGAAGCATGCTCAGAAATCCAAAGGAGAATGTATCAGAAGTGAGTGACGTCACACCCCTTCGACAGGAAGCAAGGGACCAACAAAATGAGTCCTCACTGAGGGATGCGCTTCAGGCGGTTCCCTCCTCCAGGACAGTGCTGGATCATAAATAGACACAATCACTGAGGTGACCTGTTATGGGCAGATGTTGAGAAAATAAACAAGAGAATAAGATCTATTGAAATGGGACTCTGAACCGGTGTACCTAATTCAACTCAAGGGCTGTGTGAAACAGTTGATGAGTGATACCCAGTCCCGGACTGGCCTTAGCGGGCACCGGGTGTTTCCTCAGTGGGCCGGAAGGGTGGGGTCTGGTTTTGGACCGGTGGGGGCCGGTTTTGCAGCACTGCTGCAAAATCGTCCCCTTGTAATAAAAGGCCACACAATAGCGGTGTTCCAGCCAGGACCCCTGGACTGGTTGGACCTAATTGCAGGGGCTGGTTTGTGATCCCCGTCTGGCCCAGTTATGCCGCAGAAAATGTCGGCTGCAGAAATTAGATCTAAGAACAATAAAGTTCACTCTATTGGAATTTTAAAAAATGTGGAAAATCCATGTAGTGGCTGCATTGGGGCATTTATCCCTTTCAACTGATAGGAGCTCAAGCTCCCTGGAGGGCACATTATCCATAATAAAGAGTCCTTGCAGCTTTTGTTGGAGGCAAGCTGGGAGTAGTCACATTATAATTTTGATCCACTCCAGGTGGTTTCATGGCTAGCAATTTGTTCTTTGTTTATTCAGTTTCATGGCAGCAGTGGTATGGGTTGTTGTGCCACGAAGAAAAATGCCCCACCTACTGAAAAATGACCATAGTGTGAATGCAGAGGGTCCCGGTGCTACTGTACCTGCTGCCCTAATGATAGCTGTGCCCCTATTTATTTTCCGGTTCATATTTGCTTTGATGCTATGTCATATCGTTTTTACAGATATTTTCATAGGTCTGCAATTATAATGTAGGCCAAATATATCATGGAGGTCTGTGAGCTGAAACAGGACTCTTTACCTGCAGCCAAGACTGCATCTGTTCATCTGATGACAGTCTCCAGGTGACATGGGCCTATTCTATAGGATTATTCGAAGGTGACAAGCTGTCCAAAAGCGCAGCATTGGTATTTGTATAAAATTAACTGCAGAGGGCTAATCTCAAGTACATGATGCTATTTCTTGCAACATCGAGACTAGTTAGGTACATAGATACTGGATGGTCGACATTAACCATGAGGGCGCCATCTCAGACTATGATGAGTTAATGCCCAAGGAATATGGAATAACTGTGTGGAACCAGTTTGTCCTAATGGAATTCCCAATTCCATGGGGATTCCACACACCTAAACACCACTCATCCATGGACCCTCAAATAGCCTGACCACCCCTGCTTTGAACATATATTAATTGTTAGCAGCAGTGCCAGTGTGGGCTTCGGGGTGGGTGATGGCTTCTAGAGGATAGGGTAGGAGGGTAGCAGTGGGAAGGATGTTGCCTGGCAGTGTTCCCTCCAGGCATTAGAAGGGGTACCGTGGGAGCCAGGGCTGGACTACGGTTGCAGCCCAATCCCAAAGCGACATTACCTGCTGAATTTTCCAGCTAGTAAAATTGTGTCTGGTGTTCCTGCACCCTGACAATCTATCTGGATACTAGAACACTGGGCCACTTATAGTTAAATGAGCAAAATTCCTGCTTAAGGCCTGGACCACATTGACTGTAATTAAAGCCAAGGCACAAAATAAATGCAGGACCAAGAGGGTGGCAATTTTGATGAACATGTTGATACCACCGGTGAATGACAAGACTTGAATAGTCGCGGAGCAATGAAAGGTACATGGGGACGTGAAGGTACACTAGTGATAGCACTGTACCTTCCTCCCAGACTACATCATGGGGCTTTAGATAAAGCAGATGTACACAAGGCTGGAGGGGCCGGCTGAGATGTTTATTTATTTGCCCCCAGAATGGTGGTCCATTGATGCACTGATACCTTTCCAGAAGCATATGAAACCATGCTCTGTTACTAGTAACATTAGGGGACAAAAGTAAACCAGATGTGCAAATATGCAAGTTAAAATGTAGTGGAAGCATTGTTCGGACAAACGTTAAAGGATATAGTAACTGAAAAAATAGTATCTCCCTCACTGGGTAGAGTCTACAGATGCCCCTGATCCCTGCTGGGTTAACTCCTTCCATGCTCATGACGAGCTGAGCTCGTCATGAGCTTCGGCGCTCCGGTGCTCATAACGAGCTCAGCTCGTCATGAGCCGTGGAACGCTCGCATGCGGGGATAATTCCCCTGCTGTGCTGAGCATTCCACGGGAACGGGTGTGGTCATGACGAGCTGAGCTCGTCATGAGCACAGGAGCGCCTGTGCCTCATGACGAGCTCAGCTCGTCATGAGCATGCAGGCGTCGTGCGCGCCCCCCTCCCCACCAGCACTGCAGGAAAATAACCCCCGCAGCGAAATGGTTAAGAGGGAGTCCAGCCTCCTGCATCGTAAACTAATGTTGTTAAACTGAACCTTTTACAACATTTTAATACCAATGGCCCCTGAACTACCCTCTGCTTCATTGCAGGCTCCCATCAGACTATAATGCAACTGCAGCCTTGGATGTGTCATTTGTACATTGCAACCCCCGTGTCCAATCCTGTGGCGATTGGGCTCAGAAAGAAGGAAAAACAGCATTAGCAAAGCAAATGGGCCTCGACTACAAGGCAAGAGCTATTAGCTTTGTCAATGTTTAGCCTTGTTGTACAGAGGTGCAGCTGCGGTGCAGTATGGCAAACAAAAAAGCATTGGCAAAGCCAATAGGTCTCGTTTACGAGAGCTAGCGGCTTTGGCTATGTTTTTAGCAATGTTGTACAGCTGCCCAGCTGCTTTGCACAATGGCTGAGAGTAAAAGAAAAAAGTGCTATGATGTGGCCAGGGCTCTATGTGATTTCTTCACAGAGAAGCAGTTTCAATGAAATACCCTTACTGATGAATTAATTTCATCCCTGAAGCCCGAAAGTCCTTTCTACCCCAAAATTCCACCCTCCCTGAACCATAAAATCACTCACTACCCCTAACTCCACCCATTCCTGGACCCTAAAAACCGCTGTCAAAAGCCCACCCATCACATACCCCTTAAAACACCTCAGCAAACCCTAACTCCACTCATTACTGAACACAAAAAAATCCCTCACAGCCCTTGAACACCAGCCATACATGACCCATAAGAACTCCTCATCACCTAAACTACTCAGCCCTGACCATTGAAACTCCTCACCACCCTATACTCCACTCCATCCTAAACCCTAAAAACTCTTCCCCACTCCAGCCGCAACCCTTAAATGAACCTTAAAAAGCCTCACTAGCCCTTAACTCCGCCCGTCCATGAAACCTAAATACCCTTACACCTCCACCCATCTCTAAAACCTAAAAAGGCCTCACACACCTGAAAACCATTCATCCATGAACCTCCAAATAGCCTTTCCACCCATGCACTCCACCCACCTCTGAACCCTAAACCTCATTTTCAATGCTCAAACTCCAGTTATTCCTGATCCCTAAAATCCCCTCATCTCCCTAAACATTACCCATCCATGAGACCAAAAAACCCACAGTATTTCTCAATTTTAAACTTTCAGCCACATTACAGAGCAGCCATGCTGCTGTACTACACGAATAGAAAGATTGACAAAGAAAGACACAACCAGCATTAGTTGCATTATAGTACTTTTTTTGTTTTTGTTTTTACTTTCAGGCAGGCTGCGCTGCTGTACAAAATTGGAAAAAACGTTGACAAAGTCAATAGCTCTCCTAGACAAGACCTATTGGCTTTGCCAATGCTTTATTCTTAAACAATATATATATATATATATATATATATACATATATATATATATATATACATATATTGTTTTTTAAAACCTCGTTGTTGTACAGGAGGACTAAACAGTGACAAAACAAATAGCTATTGTTTTGTATGTAAGACCTATTGGCTTTGCCAGTGCATGTTAATGTTTCTGAAAGTCTTTAGTAGATTAGCATGTCCAGACTCACTATCCATCGAATTAGAGATAAATATGGGGTAAATCATTTTTGAATCAGATATTCTTACCCAAAGTACCGCTTC
This sequence comes from Lissotriton vulgaris, assembly GCF_964263255.1. Classification (NCBI taxonomy): domain Eukaryota; kingdom Metazoa; phylum Chordata; class Amphibia; order Caudata; family Salamandridae; genus Lissotriton; species Lissotriton vulgaris. The sequence continues at coordinate 1,009,661,658 of NC_141699.1, read as the reverse complement.
TTGTCATCGAAACCCAAGGATTTTCCAGAAATTCCAGACTCTTTTTTCAAGAATTTGGGAAGTCGCCGTTCCAGCAAAAGAATTGTAGCAGCAATCTGCACCATAAAATAGAACATGCATGTATTCAAAGGCTGCTTCAGGATCATTTTTAGTTAACTTTCAGTCATAAATCTGACAGTGATATAAGGGTTTTTAGGCAGAATATTCATAGGCTATGATTAACAAAGATTTTCTAGAAAAGAAGTAGTGTCAGGTCCAAAAAAGTTTTTAATGAATCATAAAAGTATAGGTATTATGTAAGAGAATAATTGCTGGGGCCCAAAGTTTTGTTCAAATGTCCACAGTCAGTGCTTTGAAATGTCAGAGTGACGAATACCAAGGCTGCTTACTCTTGGTTCCACCTCATGCCTCTTTCTTACCCCACCAGACAGTCCCTTCCCCTTTATCACATTCCTGTAGGTGTTTTCAGCCCTGATTTCTTGCTGGAAACGAGAAAGGAAGAGAAGTACTAGCAAAACAACAGGAGACCATGTCACCTTCAAAATGGCACTCAACCAGTACCACTGCCTCCTGGGAGAAACAAAGAAGAATGCTGTAGCAGACCGCATAGAAGCAAGCACAAACCACAGCAAGGAACTCTTCGCCATCATGAAGGAATTCTCCAACCCTGCAGCCACGGAGAATGACATTCCCCTGTCCCAAGAATTGTGTGACACCATGGTGGGGAGAACCCTCTCAATCTAGATTCCGAGCCAATCATAGTACAAAGTCAGCCCTGATCGCAGCCACTGATGACATCAGGGCCCTCCGGGACTGCAGCAAAACTGCAGCCCTAATACTACTTGACCTGTCAGCCATACTTTGCGATTGTCGCCCACCACATCTTGATCAACAGACTGAACCAAATCAGAATCCAGGGAAACACCCTCAAATTGATCGCCTCATACCTCACCTGAAAAACCCAAAGAATCTGTGTGCCACAATTCACCTTGGAACCCAAGAAGATCATCTGCAGCATCTCACAAGGGTATTCCCTCAGCCCCACCCTCTACAAAACACGTTCATGACTCTCCTCGCCAACACCATCAGATCACACAGACTCAACATCATCTCCTATGCTGATGACACCCAGCTCATCCTCTTGCTGTCAAAAGACCCCTCTGCCACCAGAGACATCTTCCACAGATGTACAATGAGCGTCGCCAGCTGGATGAAGGACAAGTGTCTTCAGCTCAACACGGACAAGATGGAAGTCCTCATCTTTGGGAAAATCACCTTGCCACGGATCGACATTTGGTGGCCTACTGAACTCGTCCCTTCCCCTGCACCACCAGACCAGGCCCGCAACTTCAGCATTAGCTTAGACATGAACTTATCTGTGCTGAAACAGATAACTACAGTCTTGTCCGCCTGCTTCCACAGCCTACGCTTACACTGTAATATTTTCAGGTTGCTCCCAATCAACACCAGAAGGACCGTCACTTAAGCTCTTGCCACATGCAGGCTGGACTATGGGAACACAACCTACGTAGGAATCACTGCATGCCTCCTTAAGAGACTACAGCCAATACATAGCTCACCGGCAAGACTCATCCTCAACATCCCCAGACGGACTCTCCTCACCCCGCACCACAAGAAGCCACACTGGCTCCCGATCCATTAGAGATGCCAGTTTAAGATGCTGACCCATGCATACAAAGCTGTGCACAAGAACGGGCCAGCATACATCAACAAACTAATGACCTTCCACCAACCGACCAGACACATGTGATCCACCTCCCTCTTTCTCATAGACACGTGAGATCCACCTCCCTCTTCTTTCTCATAGACACCCCCCAGTTCTGCTGAGCCAACAACAGAGGACGCACATTCTCTCACCTTGAAGCCAAAGCCTGCAAGACCTTCCCCTGCACCGTAAGTACGCCGCATCACTTCAGGATTTCAGGGAATGACTCAAGATTTGGCTGTTTGAATGAACCGAGCACCACAAAGCAGCTAGCAACTCTGTGCCTTGAGACCCTCACAGGTGATTTGCCATGCTCTATAGATCTTGATTGATTGATCACTGTTTTTCCATCTTTCTCTTTCTTCCCACTTTACGTCAAAGTTAGATTTTGAAAAATAAGTGCTGGTGCCCAAAAATGAGTGCCGGTTTGTCCCACTTTCAACCACAGGCTCACATCAGGCACTGTACAGACACATACCCAAGCCACTGGATGTTTATGGTAATATGAAATCCACCTGGATTTAAATAAGTGGTCATATTTTTTGTTTAAGTGTTGACTTATTGGGGATGCTTTCCAGGTGAGATATCTTTCCATTAATTTTACTTAAAAATGTAACATCTATTCCAATTTACACCTATATTACTTATGCTTCCATGATTTGGCTACATTTCGACAATCCCTTTTCTCTGAAAGATACCCGCTTTGTACAAACACAGATATCTGATTTGCTTTTCAAATATAATTCTTAGCAAAAAACATCATCAAAACATTTTCAATCGAATTAAATACATTACAATTATTTCTTTTCAATCTGTTCTGCACTTATCTCTGTTTAACACTATTCTTTACACACTCTCAAAACCTCTTCCACACACTTGCATTGGAGGCATTTTGCCATCATCACTGTTATATCATTTATTAGTTTGCAGAAGTCACTAATTTCTTTTTCAATGTTGTTTTTGAAAAGGGGGCATCCCATACAGAGTGTCAGAGGGGCGCTGAAGGAGCAAGAATGTAAATTTGCATGTCCACTCACAATGTAATAACGTTTTGAGTTTCCATAAAGTTTTAGGCATAAACTTTAAAAATGTATCAGATGATAGAATTTACACCTAAAACAATCTGGTTTATGATTGTACATTACGTTTGGAGAAGTATATAAATGTCCCCACTTTTGTAAGATGTGTGCAAGAAGGGTATTTAAAAATAGTTTTTTAGTATAGTAATAATGTTGAAAAAGCATGAAAGGGCACATTGTTAAACATGCATATGTGTAATAGGTACAATATACACAAACAGGGTATTAAAAATTCCCATAAATCACCATGCCCTGTTAACGCCTCTAAATGCTGACTCTAGTAGGCTTGTGGGTCGTATTTTGCGACCGACTTGTTTGATATACATGAAGTAGGTCGAATTGCAGTCCACTAAGAATTGGTATAGAACATAGGTCGGTTCGCAAAATATCATTAGACTCGCTAAATGTCTGTGTGCAAATTGCGACCACTTTTAAAGAATACAATGTCAGTACATCTGTCCCCTAGTCCCTTGTTGTTGGGCAGGAGCAGCAGGATTGGAGTCCCACTGTACATCACCACACAAACTGTTAAAGGATTCTGACAAAGCTCAGCGTACAGTGCCCCGGGTCGGGGAATCCCGTTCAGGAGGTAGATCCATCTCATACCTTGCCCCCTTGTGTTGGAACCAGCTACCCACTCACATATGGCAATGTACTGATCACCTTAAATTCTGAAAACTGAGCTGCTTCCGGTCTAAAGGTTCCAACTTTATCTGAGTCCTGTGCTGCGCCGATACACCCCTCCCGGGGTGAATTGTGCGCCTTACAAGTTAAATGAACATAACATTCAACAAAACCATGGGGCATATTATCAAGGGGGTTTATCTCCGCTTTTTTGGCTTTAAAAGCCAAGAAAGCGGAGATAAAATGATCTCCCTATTACCTAGCTGTCGCCAACACCAGTTAGCGACAGCTAGTAGGAGAAAGCGACCTTCTTGGGCCCCACTTTGCATGTCAGTGATATTTATCACTAATGACATGCAAAGTGGGCGTGCCAAGATGTTAGCGACTGAAAACAGTCGTCAACATCGCTATCTCCTATTACCAACTTTTGGAGATATTCGCGCTAAGCGGGAATATCTCCAAAAGCTAACACCTGCCCCTGAGCAGTTCTTAGCCATGTTATCGAATGGTAGGTGGATAACATGGCTAAGAGCATTAGCTCAGTAATGCATGAATATCGCTGACTTTTCAGCGATATTCATGCATTTCGGCCGATTTTTATCGCTTAGGAGATAAAAATCGCCGCAGCTCGGCGATAAAAATATTGCCGCTAAGCCAACATAGCGATACTTATCGCTAGTTGTTGCTATTATGCCCCCATGTTATTTAATACCTTATCACTGATCCATGTTTCTTTTCCTAACGCCAACAGCATGAAACAGAGTGCAGAAAGTATCTGCAACAGGGAGGAGATAAGCCGCCACCGGGTACTTTGAGCATGACATTTAACTTTGTTATCTACTGCATCAATATGTCTAGGATGTATCAGTGGCGTTCTGTTGGGTTTCTCTGGGCAACATCTCCATGTTCCAGAGTCAGAGGGAGCAGCACGCCTCATGCTGGAATGGATGAGACTTCACCTTCCACTGTGTCCCGGCATCAATCATTCTCCTTAGCTTCAATGCAGACCAAGACACACCTTTCCCTGTCCACAGTGCTGTCCTGGAGGTCAACAGTCATGAGATTCCCTGCGGGTCTAGTAGCTGCACTCAAGCCAAGGCCAGATGTTATCAGGTGAGTCAAAATGCCAGAAGTGTTCCTAGAGGAGCATTCTCTTTTTAAACAAACGTCATTGATTTTGTGATTCATACATTCCATACAGATGCATCATTTATATCACTTTAGACATAGTTACACTCTTAAGGTTACAACAACTGTATATTGTAGAGTGTGATCAATGGGTATACATAGGAGCGGATGAAAGCTTGTGTGACGCATCAGAAAGTATTCGTGGCTTAAGATAGTACATCAAATAATTCTCCATCCCTACCCCCGCTTGGCTCACCACATTACTATTTACGAGACGGTCGTTAATTTGATATCCATTGGGAATCAGTACCTGGTCCACCAGCTCCACACCTTATGTGTCTATAATCGTAGGCAGACTCAGGTTTGCATTGTAGTAGCTGGTTCCCAGAGTAGCAAGGCGATACAGATGGTCTATATAGTGATATTGTGTTGGAAGGTCAGTAGTCTTGAAGGCTTCCAAAATCATGTCCCAGTCCAGTGAGATTGGAGTTTTTCTCAGATCTCCTTACTCTGTCCTCCGTATTGCCGCGCTCTCCGTTTTCCCCCAGCAGATTACCTCCTCGTGCCAGTTTAATATGCTAGGTGGCAAAGCTGATTTGCATCTCATAGTTCTGGAACTCTTTGCAATAAGTAAGGTCAAGTCTGCAAATCTCGCCTGTACTTTCTGGTTCTTGGAACAAAAGTGTAAGCACACTGTACAGCTTTCTGTCATGTTTCAGAGTGTACTCCTGGTCACCGCTCTGATTGTGTCCGAGACCTGTGCCCAAAAGATGGAAAGAAGCATATGCATTTGGGCGGTGTCTGTGGACTGGCATCTTGGGCGATTTTCCCGTGTGTCAGGGTACATTTTGTTTAGTCGATGAGGCATGAGGTAGGCCTTATGTACTATCATGTACGGTATAAATTAACATTTTGCATTGCGTGATAGTTTTTTTGGGTTTTCTAATAGAGAATCCCAGTCCCCATCTTGCAGTTTCCTTCCTAAGTCTCTGTCCCGTTCTCCTTCAGTCGTACAAGAGACGTTGCAGCATGTGTGCAGATGCCGCGATAGAGCCATCAGATGACGGCTATTGCCCTTTAGATATAGGGAGTGAAGGAATTTATATGTAGGGGTTCAGTGTTAGCAGGGGACCAGTGTTTTCTGATGAATCTAGTAATATTTGCATGCAGAAGGAATAGTGATCCGAGAACTCCTTCTTCATGAGCAAAGTCCTTGTGATTTAGCAATACTCCATCAGCAAGCAACTTTTGGTAATAGTGGAGCTGTTGGTGGGACCTTGCTCTGGGGCATTAGTAATGTGTGTAGAGTTCATTGGAACAAGGCATATGGTGCATAATCCTAGTTTGTGTGAGTTGCGTCCAACAAGCCAGTATGCAAGCCATTGCAACTGTCTTGCTAAGCAATATACTCGAAAGTCAGAATCTCCCATTCCCCCTTTGTCTGTCCCTAATTGCAGCTTTTAAAGACCTTCCTGTATGCAGCCTTTACCCCATATTAGCTCAGATAGTAGGGTGTTTAGGACTGTAAAATATGCAACTGGTATCACTATTGGGAGGTTGGTAAAATAATGTAGTCGTGGGAGCATGACCATTTTGGAGATTGCTATATGCCCTGCTACCGATAGGGGGAGGAATATCCAGAGGTTACGGGGTATGGAGGGCGGAGGCTGCTTTTTGGAGATTACCTTCCTATTGATCTTGTGGTGTCCTATGTATTTGGATGTCTAGGTATTTAAAGGTGGTAGGTACGACCTAGATGCATAGAGCCCAAATGGTATTGTTGTTGGCTGTAAATTGTTTTTCTTAGAGGAGCATTCTCTATCATGCTATGAATAGTATCCTGTGTTTTAGCTGTGTCTCGCAGTTCATTCTTAACCACATTGATTGTGCAGCTTTGCTTCTTACTGCTGGTTAAAGTCAGGTAAAAAAAACAGAATCTTAGCTTTATCATGGGATAGGGATAGGAGTGATCTTGAAGCCTGCAGGATTTCATCCATATCGATGTAGTTTAGGAGTCATGTCATTATCATGCTGGGGAATCTCCAGGTTTCGTCAAAGGGGACAGTGTCCTGTGATTCTCTTCCACAGAGAAAAAGGCAGAGTGACCTTTGTGTTTGATTACATGGAGTATCAAGCCTTCAGCACAAATATTTGTGCTTGGGCCCTTTTGTTCCTCTGGGACACCAACTAAGCATGCTTTATTGCTCCAAGAGTTGCCTTCTTCATCTTCAACTTTTGCTGCTAGGAATCTGGACTCACCTCGCAAGCACATGAGAGCATTTTTGACAGTTAAATCATATCATCTGATGATGGTTGTGCTTTTCTTTCCCACTGTGTCCACGCCTTAATACAATGCGTCCACGCAATAATACAACTCTTGAAGTCTGCTTGTTACAGATTTATGTCTATGGCTACAGTGCCCACCTATTGTTCTGGGGCTGTCCTTGTATTTTGTGCTAATAATTATTCAAGGAGTGAGGGTTCTGATGCAGAGCTGCCCATTTTTCTGCCCACCTTTTGGTATGTACAACTTATCAACACAGCCTAGTTCAGTGGGTGAACTGCTATTGAATCTGTTGGTATGTCACTGGTTTGGAGACACCATTTGCCATAGCCCCCCCAAAAGCCAACCAACAATTTGTTGTAGCACAAAAGGGTGCAGACAAATGCAGAAGAAGAAATAGGCACAACAGCCTTTTTAGATGCAACATATCTACAGGGGATCCTCTGCCAGAAGTGGGTTCTGCTTTGGCTAGGGGCACTGTCCACCTAGCAGGGTGGCAGATTTTTCCAAGGTGCTTTGCTAAGTCTACAGTATTTGGTACAGTGGTCATCAGGCAATTTCCCCCAGGCCCACAAGACCAACCGGATCATCTGTGGCCTTTCCCTTCAGCCCACCAGAGGAGGCCAATACCAGCAGGCACAAAACCTCTCTTTCCTAGCACTGTCTACAAGTCAGGTCACTCTAGAGCCAAGGATCTGGCCTCATCAATTGGCCCTGAAAAATATCTCCCGGCCAGGACCTGAGGCTACATCATCAGTCAAGTGTCCTCCTCTAGTCCAGCCATGGGTCGGCTCACCCTATTAGCAAGCACTGGTGTTCGGGTCACAGGTGCCCAGAGTTTGCATTGAGAGGAGGGGAAGAGGGCAGCACTATCATAGGCATCACTGATCTGTGCCCCAGTAGTCTGCATGTTTCCCCTGATCTCCTGGGGGGCAAAGAGTGGCAGGATGATAGAGATGTTCATGGCCCAGTCCGGCGAAGGTCCTCCTATAATGGTTCCATCACTCTCAGCATTCAAGCATTGGCCCTGTTGCCATGCCTTTGTGATCTAGTTTCTATTTTGCTTGTACTGAGCAACCTAAAATGTTTAGAACAAGCTCCACCCCTAAAAAGGGCACCTTATTGTTTTCTTGCCTGCTGCTGCGCTGAAGAAACCGACTGTGGACTGTGCTGCTGTGCTGTCCTGCGGGGGCTGCCCTGCTCACCTGAGAGGAGATCCTTGCTGGGGGTTTGAACTGTAGGAGAATGCCACCTTGCTCCGCGCCCCCCCCAGCCTGCCGCGAGGGATCCTAGGACTACGAGTTCCATCAGCCCCAGTGCACGACACAGCGCCGGGAGCACCTGAGGCTCGTTAGCCTCACAGCATTTAACATCTTGCAGGACTGTGCTGCTGTGCTGTGCTGCGGGGGCTGCCCTGCTCACCTGAGAGGAGATCCTTGCTGGGGGTTTGAACTGTAGGAGAACGCCACCTTGCTCCGCGCCCCCCCCTGCCTGCCACGAGGGATCCTAGGACTACGAGTCCCATCAGCCCCAGTACACGACACAGCGCCGGGAGCACCTGAGGCTTGTTAGGCCCCTCCCCTCCTCATTATATTACTGACTGCCTACCACGCGGCGCGGGACGCACGCGGGCGGTCGCCGGGTGAAGCCCGGAACAAGGGCGGGACCGTCTGTGGCCGTCAAGGGCTGAAGGGGGCAGGGCTGGGCCACCCCTCTTGCCCCCTGGAAGTGACTCGTATTGACTTGGTACTTTTTTAATCTTCTCTTTAGTGGTTACGTACCCATTTTACTTGTTTATTCAAACAGTCATAGCTTGCCCTATTCGCCTCTTTACACGAGTAGGGACTGATTAATATATTATCTTTTATTCAGTTGTCTAAATACGTTGTTTAATTGTTTTATAAATTTCGGATAGTAGGGAACTTTTCTTCATGGCTCATGCAATGAGCAGCATGGGAAAAAACAATAAGTCCTCCACCTCACGCCCTATGACTAGGCAATTAGCGGCCATGACCCAACCACTCCCGAGCCTCACAGCCATTGATAAAATGCTCCAAAAAACAATAGGAGTAGTAGCAACGGCCATCGAAAACACCGAAAGGCGCCTATCATATACCCCTGTAATGGTCCCCCCTCAGTTAGTGGGGGACATTTCTGTAGCTACAGCTAATCCCTCCAAATCTATTTAATTCCTTATGTCCTCATTTTCAGAGCTACCTTGTGCCCAGATGGTGCCGGATGTGAATGTCTCTGCCACGGTTTACCCGCTCCCTCCACACCCAGTAGGCAGAAAGGTCCCTAAACCATACCCCAGACGTAAGAAGCCGAAACCTGGAAGAAAACAAGTTATTCGGTCAGTATCTCCACCTGCTTGCTCGCAGCCTGAGCCTCCGTCTTCTCCTCCTCCCACTGCACCACCTGTCTGGGCTACTCATTTAGTAATTGACCTCCAGGCCTATATCGACCAGCGTATTGGCTCCCACTTTAAATCCTTGTTCTCTAGGATAGAAAGACTTTTCTCTCTTATTAACAATAAAGGCTCGGGGAGAGCTCAGCCAACTAGTTCATCGGGGAACTCGGATATTAGAAAGGGTTCTGGTCCTACTTTGATTGCCCACACGGGCACGGGTCCAGGCGACAGTACTCTTACTGCCAAACCCACACATGTCATGGCTCATACATCTCTGCAGAATCCTACCCTAGTACCAACTAATTCTGGGCATCCAAACTGCCTTGATGCACCCCCAGCTGCACTTGGTCCAATGACACACGTTCCTCTCCCTTCCCCGTTAATCTCTGGAAAACAGCAGCATGCGGGAGTAGACCCGCACTTACTCTTCCACCGAAACCTCAAGAAAGTAGTCTAAAAAAATCCCCCCCTCGCCCCCAGCTACCACCAGAGGCGTCGCCATATGTGGTGGTGGTGCTTACAGGAGTACCACCTCTGGATAGTGTTAGCGGTGAAACCTTTCCCGAGTTAAAAAACAAAATCATTTTCTGGTTAAACAGGCCTAGACCCCTAATGGGTTCAGGGCAAGGGGAGATTTTATTTGCACGCAGAGTCAGTTGGTTGGGGACTAGGCCTAAAGATATTGGAGGCGACTGTGTAATCATTAATTTCAGGGATCCGGGTGTGGTTAAACACATATTAGGTAGTGGTGTGCCTGCAACTATGGGTCCAATACACACTTTCCATTTGGGGTACTTTTACCCACGATCCTTGGGTTCAACCAGGCCGGAGCAACCCTATTCTCTCTATGGTAGTCATGAACTAGAGCATAGTATCCCAGTGGGTAACAGATATAGGGCCCTGAGTAATGTGGATTGACTTTTATCGCCCCGGGCGTTGATACAATAGCCATGATCTCATCTGGGAGTCAGGTGGTGGGAGGCCTAAGTGGCGAGGCAGGGTCCATGTAACCGATTTCTAGTTCTATGGTGTCCACCTCATCGACCTTCCTACTCTCCCATAATTCTGGCCCTATGAGAGGTGGGCGGGTGTTGGACATATATCCACGTACCTTACCCACACCTCTTGTACCACTGCATCCTATGGAAGTTCCCCTAGCGCAAGCATCGCATCGCCGCTCATTGATCGGGTCTTGGAACATAGCAGACCTGGGGACGAAGTTGGATAATCCGGAGTGAGGAGAGCTGATGGATGGCTATGATCTATGCTTTTTCCAAGAAACCTGGCTCCTGTCTGCCCTGTAAGGGTAGGATTTGCGTCCTATCACATAGCGGCAGTGCAGGGACCCAGGGGAAGACCATCAGGAGGGTTGTGTACTTGGGTGGCAGTCCACCTGGGGTGTTCAGCCAAGGTAGTTGACTCCCAATGCCCAGATATCCTCTGTATCTTACTTACTTTCAAGGATGGCATGGTATTGGCAGTAATTAACATCTATCTCCGCCCCATCCCCCATCAGCTGGGATTATCCATTTTAGAGGCTCTGGAGGCACTTCTTCTCTCCTTCCCTTTGTCTTATCACAAAATTATTGGTGCGGATTTCAAATGCCACTTTGAACCGCTCATGGGGATCCCTTCTGTTACTTTGGAAGAGGATGAGACCTGGCTTATCCCGGAATGTTCCATGTACCCGGAAAAGCGCTTATTGCCCTTGGCGCTTGCGATCAATAACTTGTAACTTATTCTCTAAGGGTTTGCAATGGCAGACTCCTCCCAGATATCCCGGGTCTTTGTACTTTCAATAGACCAGGGAAAAGTACAACGATCGACTATATTCTGGTTAATGTGGAATTTTGGGCACAAGCAAAAGCTTTTTCTGTAATTTCTAGGGTCGATAGCGACCACAACTTACTGTCACTGGAATTGGTCAACTGCTTGGGATATCACAAAGCACAGGGAGAAGCGGAGCCCCCCAGTAATGTGAATTTGCTCCAATTGGCGGGAGGCAGATGCGGTAGGTGGGCGAAGGTGGCGTTAGAGCCAGACTCGATAGCTGAGATATATAATCACGTAGTAGGTGCTTTTGTAGTGGTCAGTAACTTGTTGAGTTCCAATTCTGAGCCCTCTTATCTCCTGGCCCTGCAACGCACTCATAATACGCTCCTTAGCTCACTGGCTGATTTTTTCTATTCCACCAAGACCGCTAGGTCTAGGGTAACCAAGTATGATCATTGGTTCAACAAAAACTGTCGGCGGCGAAAATTGCCTTGGTAAAGGAGGTGAAACGGGGGTCACTTTCGAGCATCAGAAATGCTAGGCAAACCTATAAAAATCTGACTAGAGAGACCAGGTCTGAGTGGGAGGCTGACAGATGGGAAAAAGTTAGAGCAGCGCTTGATGCCCACGACTATAGGTGCTTCTGGAATATGGTCCGTGAGGGACTGGCGGCAGGGACGCCTGCTATTACGCCGAACCTTAGTGAAGACGTTTGGCTTGCCCACTTTAAGCCCCTTTATTCACTTAGCCCCTTGGATCCTCCTGTCGATGCATCCCCCCAACCAAGTATACCCGAACCAGCCTACTTGAAGGGTACGGAACTTGATAGTTACCCTGCACATTTTTGGAAGTTAAGGTGGCACTTAAAAGCTTGGCTGTGGGGAAAGCACCGGGTCTTGATAGGATTCCCGGCGATCTCTACCGGAGTGAGCAGAGGGTGTGGGTTCCCTACATCTGCAAATTTTTTAATGCCATTATGCAGGGTCTGGATATTCTCCCGACATGGCTAGGAGCAGAAATCATACCCATTTATAAGAAAGCTTCCCCTCTGGACTCTGTCAACTACCGCCCCATCAGCTTGATCGACGTCCTCCAGAAACTCTTTGCCCGTGTCCTCCTAACTAGGCTGCAGAGTTGGATGGACGACCACCACATCCTAACCTCCCTACAGGCAGGATTTCGGGCTAAGGTCTCTACGATCGACCAACTGTTCAGGTTACAGTTGATATACTGGAGGACAGTTAGCCTAGGGGCTGGCAGTCTGTTCTTGATCTTTGTGGACCTCCGGTCCGCATTTGACCTGGTCCAGAGGGACAAGCTTTGGGCAATACTACTTGAGATGGGTACCCCAGCCTACCTGTGCGAGTTATTCAAACGTATGCACCAGGGAACGTACGCAAGGATGAGGTTTGGGAGGGGTGGGGAGCTGTCGGCTCCGTTCCCGGTGGAAAAGGGAGTGAGGCAGGGGTGCGTTCTAGCCCCCACGCTCTTCTCACTGTTCCTCAATGGCTTGATTGCACACTTACTGGGAGCTAGAGACCTGGACTCCCCCAGTCTAGCTGGGCGGAAAATACCGGCCCTAATGTTCGCTGACGATACCCTCCTATTGTCAAAGTCATCTGGGGGTATCCAGCGAACATTGGAAGCCTTCTGCCGCTTCTGCAGACTGAGGAATTTAGAGATTAATGGGGCATATTACCAACAACTAGCGATCATTTTTGTCTCTAACTTGTTTAGAGACAAAAATTATCGCCGCACATCGGCGATTTTTATCGCAGATAAACCTTGCTATTAACAAGGTTTATCGCAAATGCGATAAAAAACGGCCGAAATGCATGAATATCGCTGAAAAGTCAGCGATATTCATGCATTATCGAGCAAATGCTCTTAGCCATGTTATCCACCTCCCATTGGATAACATGGCTAAGAACTGCTCAGGGCAGGTGTTAGCTTTTGGAGATATTCGCGCTTAGCGCGAATATCTCCAAAAGTTGGTAATAGGAGATAGCGATGTTAGGGACTGTTTCCAGTCGCTAACATCTTGGCACGCCCACTTTGCATGTCATTAGTGATAAATATCACTGACATGCAAAGCAAGGCCCAAGATGGTCGCTATCTCCTATTAGCTGTCACTAACTGGTGTTAGCGACAGCTTGGTAATAGGGAGATAATTTTATCTCCGCTTTCTTGGCTTTTAAAGCCAAAAAAGCGGAGATAAACCCCCTTGATAATATGCCCCAATGTTTCTAAAACTAAGTACATGGTCTACAACTTGAGACAACATAATTGTCCCCACCAGCACTTGGATGGGATGGCCCTGGACCGAGTGTCCACATTTGATTACCTGGGGGTTACCCTAAATGACAGAATGGACTGGAGCTCTCACATGGCCAAGGCCAATTTGAAGTTGGCCTAATCCTCAGGTGGTATCCTAAAGGTTTTTAATGAGACCTCCCTTAAATTGGTGGGACCGCCTTTTGAAATCTATAAAGCCCAGACAAGAGTGGGTGCGTTCTTTGGTGCGGATCTATGGGGGCATGTTAGCGCTGCCCCGCTATCTCTCACTGAGAATAGTTTCCTCAGGCGCCTTCTGAGACTTCCCCGGAGCACCCCACTAACTCCCCTTAGGCTGGATTAGGTCTAGTCCCTATCCAGGAAATTGTCTTGAACCATCCGTTATTATACTGGAGACGACTCTGGTCAGGGGGCGTGGGGAAGATCCCTTGGCTAAAGCACATTAAACACCTCTCCCAGGCTCTCGGCATGGGGGACCTGTGGTCGTCCCCAGAGGTGGCTTGCCCCCTACTCTCCAAAAAATCCCTGAGTTTGGCACTAAAACAGCACCGTACTGCTCTTAACCTATCAAACTCTTCTATGGGCAGGCTGACTAATAACTTTCTAGATATTAAGGCCCTTCGTAAATTCGAGAAATTTCTGGATGACTTCCAGTCCCCCCTGGCTAGGAAACTTTACATCCAGTTTAGGCACAGCTCATTGCCCCTTAGGGGCCTCACTTATAAATGGTCAAAAGCCTCACCACAAGCGAGCTCTTGCCCAGGCTGTGCGGGCTGCAGAGAGTCGGATCAGCACTTACTGCTCTTTTGCCCTTCGTACTCAAGGGCGAGAGCCAAGTGGATCACCCAACTCTGTAAGTCCAGGGGTTTAAGGGACTACAGGGAGGTTTTTAGGATACTCAAAGTTGATACCACACCTTTGACAATGTTCGCAACAGCAAGTTTCCTTCTGTCTATGTGGTATTCTAGGTGTGCAATATTAAAAAATTTAAATTTATTGACTACTGCCCCTGTATGTTGACTGTTGCTGTGAGGGTTCACATTAACAAACTGTTTGGGATGCCCTACTGTGAGTCTCATTGTATTGTATATTGAGCCATTGACATCTGTTCTATTTTAATCCTTTTAACATTTGTATGACTTAGTATCCCTGAGGATTTTTAGTATTGTAAATACTTTTATTTTACTTGTATATCTGTAAATATGTCTTTTTATGGTTGCTAACCGATAATAAAAGCTTTTTGACTGACTGACTGTTTTCTTGCCTGGGTTTTTGGGTTTCTAATTATTGCTCTTTTCCTAGTAGAAATTAGCTCAACTAGTACAATTATTTTCTCCCTGCTGTTCTTCACTATGAATGTTCTACTACCAGGCCTTTCGTACCTGAGTTTTCCATAACTCCTCCCTTTCTTCCGCCACTCTCCAGTATGTGTCATCCATCATTGCAATGAGGATGTTCAGTAGCAGCAGGTAGACTAGTATCATGTAGAGGCTGTACACGATGTAGGTAATGATCGGGGAAGCGACGTCACTGGGCACAGGCAGATCAATCAGGCCCATCATCAGTTCAACCACGGTGTACAAGGTCATCGAGTAGTTCTCAAAGTACAAGTACTGCGATTGGTCCAGTGTCTGAAATATCACATAAAAGGCTGTTGGGAGAAAAGAAACAAGTAAAGAAGATGGAAAGAGCAAATAAACAAAATAACCACTGCTAAGCACTGACTTAAAAAAAATCAGTTAGTCAACATCCTCAAAAGTAGCAAAAACAAGTACTCCATTATAAGTGCATGCGATTACTAGGACCCTCTCATTTCTATTAATCTCCATAAAATCACATGCAAGGACAGGCATTCTGTATGTCACAAGTCATTTAAAAGTGAAAGGAGCACACTCGAATTAGCACCATTACAAAATGCTGGTAATTGATGCATTCCTTTAAAAGCGCCAGGATTCATTCATGGAAAGGAGGATGGGCACTTTCACGTTCTGTCCACTTGTTTATAAAGGAAAGAGTACAAAGTGAGAGCTCTTTCTAGGTTAGTTCATTAGCTCAAAATGTAGTGAACACTTGTATGTTCATTTGTTCCTTCCTTCATATACATAAAGTGGTACAAAATATTTGTTGCTGCCACAATCAAAAGCAAGCATTGGTAAAGCCAGCCTTTTGGCTTTCAATGCTTGTATTACATGGTCAGGTTTTTGCAAAACGTTATTTTTGGAAAAACTAAAGAAACTGCCTCAAAAAAGATTTTTTTAAATCTCGAAAAGCACACATTGCCACAGCAGTCCCTGGCATCAAAGGGAACTACTTTGTGTGTGGATGTGCTTCTTGTGAAAGGCAAGTATGCCCTCACTCACAGTCAAGTTAGTCAGTGGTTGATTGGGATTGACCCTTTGCCCACACTGTATAGTGTGTTGACGAAAAATGTGAATGACACAATAACAGACCAATGGACTCCGGCAACGCACTCTACGCAGGAATCCCAGCCAAACACCTGCGTCGACTACAACGCATCCAAAACACCTCCGCCCGACTGATCCTCAACATCCCCCCCACAGCCACATCAACCCCCACCTGAGAGACCTACACTGGCTCCCCGTCGACTAAAGGATCACCTTCAAGCTCCTCACCCAAGCACACAAGGCACTCCACAACGCCGGGCCAGACTACCTGAACAGCAGACTCAGCTTCTACACCCCCACCCTCCAGCTCTGCTCCGCCAGCCGCGCGCTCGCCGCTGTTCTCCGCATCCAACGAAAGACCTCCGGTGGCAGATCCTTCTCCGACCTCGCCACCAAGACCTGGAACACCCTCCCGACCCACCTACGGCAGACCCAAGACCTTCTCACCTTCAGAAGACTCCTCAAGACCTGGCTCTTCGAGCAGTAGCAGCCCCCCCCCCAGCGCCTTGAGACCCTCACGGGTAAGTAGTGCGCTATACAAGTACTCTGATTGATTGATTGATTAATTGATTGATGGATGAAGAGTGCTGGTTGACAGCCGCTCTAGGCAAGAAAATTGTACATATATGTTTAGTAAAATCAAAAGATCATGGCTAACGCCAGATCAAAAAAACCTTGGCTTTTTGAGAAAAACAAACATTAGACACAGACTATTCTCACTCACGAATACTTAGGCAGTTAAGGTATGCTATTTTTCTATAAAGCACTTTACACCCAGGTGGGTTTTATGGCACTGATAGACAATAAGAGTAATAAGAAGCTGAAACAGGCAAAAAATAATTGCAACAGAGGTCAAATGAAAAGTTTGTAGGTCTAAGTGAGATGGGAGCTCAGGCAAATTGTTCCAGATACCGAAGACAAGCACAAGTAAAGTTACCCAATTCATTCAAGTGTTCTGAAACCACAGATAACAAGCATTTGCAACGCAATCGATCTCGCCTTTGGGACCTTATATGTATTTAACCATGCTGCACATTAGCCTGGGTGCTGAAACAATTACTGTTCTTTAACATGGAGGGAAAGTAAGCACCAAACTGCGTGACACGCCAGGTATGAGAACACATGGAGAAAAATATTGCCTTTCAGCTGGAAATAGTATAGTCCAAAGCTCTGTTTTTAATATAAAATCAGGGCCTTCAGTGGTCATATCACTGAAAGTACAAGATTTGAAAAATATATTATTGTTTACGGGTGCTCATGGAAGGCAATTTCTATGGACTGGAATCTAGAGAATGCTAAAGTTATTCTGGTATTTTACTGACATTTGCTGGTTGTTTTCTATCAAGAAAGTTAAATAGAGACAGTTGCCAGAAAAATTAAAAAATGAAAGTCCCTCAGCAGAAAGCAATTCTGGTGTTTTACTGCCCTCTACTGGTCGTTTTCTCTCAAGACAGTTAAATAGAGGCAGTTGAACAGAAAAAAAGTACCTAAGCGGAAGCAGACAAGTCCTAGGGTTGATCTCCAGAGCCCACAAAGTACATACACATATAAGTATATACTAAAGTATATACAAGAGGTCTCGAATGCTCAACCTAAAAACTGAGTTATGTGGGCTGCTGAGCAAGAGCACACCAAGGATGGTAGGTGTGGCACCAACAAGTCAGAAAGGCTCAGATTACACCGAATACTGACCACTGGGGGGAAGCATTTTGCTTTCCAGTGACGTGAAAAGAACAGTTGTCTTTACCCAGTCTGAGATGTCCAACAATAAGCAATCTTAAATGTTTCTTTGTTTATGACGACAACTTGGGTTTTAAGACGTATTGTGACATCATTCACCGAATGGCCCCTTTAACCCCTTCCATGCTGATGACGGTCCCCAGCCATCATGCATCACGGTGCTCATGTGCTGATGACGGCTGTGGGCCGTCATGAACCCGCCCACTCTTTAAAACGGCCGCACGGGCGCAGAATCGCGGCCGCGCCCAAGGGGTTAAATGTCACATAGGCAATTCAGATAACCTTAAAAAAAAAGTGTGTTATTATCTTAGAGTCCCATATCCGACAGTGCATAATGCCTCAGAATTTTCCCTTCTATGTTAAAGGCCAGGTAAATGTAGAAAAATAAACTCTGAGGTGAACATGATGTAGGACAGTGTTTACATTGTGCTCCATTAGAGTTCCATGTTATACACATTTTAGATAGGTTACATACAAGAGGGTGACTCAGCAATCATTAAAGAAGGTGGCCTGAACATGTGCAAGGTCTCTCTCGAGAGACACACTGAGAATGTGGCTGCATAAAGTCCAGAGAGGACATGGTAGCTTGAGGCACACAAGTAAGTCCACAGATGATTGCAGTATTGACTCAATGTTTATGTCCAAGCTGTTCCTTTGATTGTTGACCACACTGTCTCATGTGTTTGATTATGTAAATAACTAATATGAAGTATTTGAACTAAAAAAATAATAATTTGACAACAGGTTGTAGCTACGCTGCTTTTTCCATTTCCATCCTCAAAATGATTTTTGGGGATAAAACAGTGCTCAGCCCCTTTGCCGCTTATTGAAAAATTACCTACACAAATAGCACGTAGATGGCTTTAGTGTGGTAATCGTTCGCCAGTAAGAACACACACAAAATTGGTGTCTGGTCACTATGCAGCTGAAAAGTCACTTCAGTTGAACCAAGTAAATTGTGAGATGCTCAGTTCTTGGACATTGTGTTAGCATTTTCAGCTGGAAAAAAACACATCCTGGCATGCTTGTGTGGGCTTCTCAGTCTTAAAACCTTCAAGAGAAGTGTACTGTACATGGCCTTCCCACATTTGGCAGAAGGGATGATTGCACAATATCTATCAAGAATACACCTTGCAAATGGAGAAGGTGCTGCCTAACTGCTAAGTTTGAAACTGGGGAACTAGGTTTGAGTCCCTGCATTGACTCAACATACTGGCATATTTGACAAATCACCTAAGGACAGATTCATCAATCAATCAATCAATCAATCATTTGTTAAGCACACTACATACCCACGAGGGTCTCAAGGTGCTGGGGGGGGCGCTACTGATCGAACAGCCAGGTCTTGAGTATCCTCCTGAAGGTCAGCAGGTCTTGGGTCTGTCGTAGTCTCAGTGGGAGGGTGTTCCATGTCTTGGCGGATCTCCCACCGGTGGTTGTTCTTCAGATGCGCGGGACGGTGGCGAGTGAGAGGTCGCTGGAGCGTAGCTGGCGGTTTATCAAGTTTTTGCACCTCCCTTGCGCCGCACTAGGGGGACGCAAAACCTAAGTGAGATTTACCAAGCCACGCAAGACCACCTTGAGTGGCCCTGCTTGGCTTGATAAATCTGGGTTAACGCTAGGCCGAGCAAATCGCTGCCTTGCGTTTCTCTGCCAGAGGAACACGTTCCATGGATGGAGCATGGGTGTTGCCACGCACCCACCCACGGGTTTTGGCGCATTCACAGATTTACAATTAGTGGTAGACATTGGAATGCACCAAAATGCTATGACTTCCCAGCTGAGGCTTACAAAGAGAAATATCTTTATTTCTCCTTGTTTTTCCTTTTTCTACGTGTCCTGCATTCGCGGCACACATAGACAGAGGAAAATGCCTCCCACGTGTCCCTTCCTGCACAAAAACAATTCTGCCTACAAGCAGGCACCCTTGAAGCATGACGCAAGGGTGCCTGCTCTTGACTTTATTGCGGCTTGCTTTATCCTTTTATGGGGTATTTTCATATGAACATTATATACATTTAAGTCACACAATTGATAATATGATTTTTAAAAAGACACCATTAAGTAAGCATTACTAGTAACACTAAAAGCAGGAGTTCTACTTGTCCTTACAGCAAATATTCACAATTAATAAAGATCGAAGCATAAAAAGTAGACAACTGAAAAAGCTACTTGAATTAACATGTTATGCAATGTCATAAACTTGTTGGATAAAACATGCAAACCCACACAGAGGCATTGAAGCCTTTGATCGTTCAGATTGATTATTACAGAGCGGAATTTGAAGAACCTACATATAAAAAGTATTTGGATAAAAACATAAGCCTAGATTAGTTAAGCGTTGTGCGGCATTGCACAATTCTATGCTGAAACCGGAAGTCTTTTTAATTTGATGAGCTGAGCACCACCTAGAGCCCTTGAAAGATTTTAGTCAAAAACACCAATAATCTATTTAGAAAACATTCATTCAGTGGATGACACGTCTTTACAATGGCAAAAGAGAGGAACCTTCAAGTTAAAGATTTTTTTTTTGCTAATTTTTTTTCTTTAATTTGTTTTGTTATAATAGTTTGGGAGTTGTTTTAGACCAACAAAATACATCTTTAATTGAACATAACACTTACCAGACGCAAAACCAATGACGCATATGAACACTAAAGTACACCATTGCAAAAGATCAGCAAAGATGATCTATAGAAAATAGGAACATAAAAAAATATATAGATTAGTTGTATTCTGTCAAATAATCAATGATATTCAGAGGCCACTTACAAGCAAGTACTCCTGAAAAGTGAATTCCACTTGAGCAAGTGCACTTAAAACATTTTCCAGTACAAAGACATCATCAAGGTTTGGTAAAACAATAGGCCATGCATTCATATGAGTTAAAGGGCTTGGTAATTGATGGGTGAGATTTTGTGTGTTTGTGGGGGGCTTAATGGTTGTGCGATTCACTGAATGCTGGTGGTTTGTGAGTTGGTACATGTGGGTGATGGTGACAACACGGAGAGGGAAGCTTTGTTCACTGATTCAGAGTGTATACTGGGATCGCAAACCAGCCCTGGCAACTATGTCCGACCGCCCTCGAGGGAGGGGGCGGGGGGTGCCATGTGGCGGGAAGACTGCTGCTGTGTTTTGGTTACAAGGGGCCAATTTTGTAGCACTGCTGCAAAACTGGCCCCCAGCAACAAAAACGGACCCCCACTGGATCAAAACCGGCACCCACCGTTCCGGCCCACCGGGGAAATGCCTGGTGCCCGCTACGGCGAGACCCGCCCTGTGTATGCTGTCTGCAACTCATCTAAAACTCATGTTTTAGCTGACAGGAACGAGTAAAAAAAAAAAAGGTGCATAGCTTTATTCTGCACCTCTTGGTGCTTTCAGGGTCATCATCATGAATGGGTGGGTAGGTGAAGGGCAGACCTGTGCCTCTGTCCCTAAGACACTGAAATGTTTAAAAGGTACACACACAACTCTGCACAGTACTTTATTCATGAATCATTATGTAAATGTAAGTGTACTTGTAAAGCGCACTGCGACTCCATGGAGTATCCTGGCGCTGAAGACCCCGTCCTGGTTTTCCCTGTGAGATGGTCCCTTTCGGGGTATCTCCAAGGTGAAACCAGGCATCCCCAGCGTCTGTGGGGTCCGTTGTAGAGATGAGGCAAGCTTAATGCCCAGAGTTGCCGAGTGTGTTCCCTGGTTAGGGTAGGCACCAAGGCGAGAATTATCGAGTCCGTTTTGACCCTGGTCCACGACCCTGCTGCGTCGGGAATTGAACCCTGGTCCCAGGCCGTTCTCTGCTTACAGGTCTGCCGCCTCTAACCAGTGAGCCACACCACTCCACTTTTATACAAGAATGAGAAATGCCAATAGGTTTAGCTTTGAATGTATGGTAATGTGAAGCATTACAAGTAGATAGTATGGGAATGGATATGTATTGTATTGAAGTAAATACTTGAAAACATAATATTGGTGTAGGTTAAAAGGTCAAAGGACAATTGCACTGTCAAGCCAGACCTAAAAATTCTGTAAGGTAATGACTCTCCTCCTTCTCTCTGAGCTGCTGCCAGAGAAAAAGACCATGAAGTACCTAGTTTTTCTAAGACACTTTAACAGCATTGCAGTGTCTAATGTGTGCCCCTGAAAGTTCAAGTTCAGGCAGCTTGATAAATAAATAATATGATCACACCTGTGTGGAGGGTAAGCATGTTTTTGTGGAAGTGCAAAACTTCTGCTTAATCAAAACATGTGCTCCTGGCTCCCAACATGTGGGCAGAGCCATATATCCTCTCCTGGTGATTCTGACAGTACTGTCTGGCAACAGCTGCTTTGTCAGGCCAGACCAAAAATGTAAATGGCCTATTGGTTCTTTTGGGTAGGGATTCTAGTGAGCCAGCCCATTGATACAGCTGAACATTTTAGGCAATATTAACCTTAAAAGGATGTTAAAATGTACCCTAACAATAGAATAGAGCATGCTTTAAAACATTTTTAGGAATATGTGCATTTCTTAAATATATAAAAACAAACGGGCAGCTTTTTATTCAGCAGAAAGCTCCCATTTTCATTTGCTTACATGACTAGGCCTCAGTTTGTCTTTCCTCCTTTCTCTCGCTTCTCATTCCCTTTAAATCAATAATTCCTTCTAGTATTTAACTGTAGTACGTGTCATTGTCAGTGAATGTGCTCTTTCAGGAAAATGTATTTCTTTCTTTCCCCACACCATATGATTTAATCGTATTAAATCAAGTCAACTGCTAATGTGCTATAATAAATACAAGTGTTTAATATCATTAAGACTTGTTGAAGAAAACTTTTCATATGATCTAACCAGAACATTGCGAATAGAAAATGTGGGTCCTTGAATACCAGAATAGGCTTATTGAAGGTTCTCGTGAGACCCTTCTCCAAAAGTATCTACAGTGTAAAGCTTTAAGCAGTCACCAGATAACTATGTCAACTCGCATGCTTTCGGTGGGAACTGAGAGAAGAGGCAACGGACCATCGGAAGATCCTTCTTCATTGTCTTGAAATGACTTGGGCACCAGTTTTTGCAACATATGTTATGTGCTTTCTATATAGTACGGGCTCCTAGCTAGAAAGTTAATGCATTCTATGCACACCTACCCTGCAATGCACTTTAGCACCCTGTTGTGCTTGCTTGAGTTACTGTAAACTACTGCTAACAGTGATTTTCTTGTGTTCCTTACCCTTCGTGAGGAGTCTTTTTATCTTTATGCTAAATCATAGCTAATGCTGTGATTCATTTCCTTATAACTTGGATTAACGGTTACTACTGCAACTGTTGGGGAACTCTGATGAGTTTTCCAGAACTGTTCTTAATGAGGAGTTTGCTGTTGTGCAACTATTCGCTTGATGCTCAAACACCCTTGATCTTTTCCAAAAGAAACTCTTCATGGGTTTCATTCTAGGTTAGGGACTTTTAGATTAAGGTAGGGACTATTTCCTTTATGGAACATCCTGTTATTTTCCAAGCTACCTCTAACCAAATTTTTCTTGGTATTTCCGTAACTGGATATATTAGACTAATCTGAATTAAATGACAACAACTATTGCTAACCCCTTCATAATAATTAAAGCTTTTAAAACGTTACCTCTAAACTGCTGTAAGATGATGAATTTTGATTTGTCCTCCATTCTAACACAGTGGCAAAGATTTGTCGACCAAGGGAGAGAGTTGGCAAGGAATTGGAGATCTCTATCGTAAGTTAAGGGTTAAACTGTTTATAAATTTCCAAGCTATCACCATCAATTACCTTAGCAAAGATTGATGATGGGACTTGACTCTGGGTCCATGCTAAGACTCTTTACTTCTAGCTTCAATCTACAGTTTTCTGAACGTAAACAACTGTAATCACTTGAAAGAAATTGTGATAGAGGTGGTGGGTGGAACGATACTTAAGCAGCAACCACAATCCATGTCAGGGTGAAGTCACAAACAAACACTCGCAGTCTCATTTTGCCGTCACTGAGGGAGTTGATTCTACATTGCCTCTTCCTGCCATTGGGACCATCGTTGCCCTTGTTTGTTTGAACTACTGCTGACGCGGGAATCCGGGACTGCGAGGCCCACAGGTCAGCGCGCAGGAAACATCACGTGCACCTGCTGCCTCTTCCCGTGACCCCTCCCTGCCCAGCCTGTTGCTTGTAGCCTGCTACAGTTTAAAAGACGACTCGCGGCCCCCGCTCCGCGGGCGCCGCTCGCAGTCTCATTTTGCCGTCACTGAGGGAGTCGATTCTACATTGCCTCTTCCTGCCATTGGGACCATCGTTGCCCTTGTTTGTTTGAACTACTGCTGACGCGGGAATCCGGGACTGCGAGGCCCACAGGTCAGCGCGCAGGAAACATCACGTGCACCTGCTGCCTCTTCCCGTGACCCCTCCCTGCCCAGCCTGTTGCTTGTAGCCTGCTGCAGTTTAAAAGACGACTCGCGGCCCCCGCTCCGCGGGCGCCGCTCGCAGTCTCATTTTGCCGTCACTTAGGGAGTCGATTCTACATTGCCTCTTCCTGCCATTGGGACCATCGTTGCCCTTGTTTGTTTGAACTACTGCTGACTCGGGGGTCCGGGACTGCGAGGCCCACAGGTCAGCGCGCAGGAAACATCATGCGCACCTGCTGCCTCTTCCCGAGACCCCTCCCTGCCGAGCCTGTTGCTTGTAGCCTGCTGCAGTTTAAAAGACGACTCGCGGCCCCCGCTCCGCGGGAGCCGCTCGCTGTCTCATTTTGCCGTCACTGAGGGAGTTGATTCTACATTGCCTCTTCCTGCCATTGGGACCATCGTTGCCCTTGTTTGTTTGAACTACTGTTGACTCGGGGGTCCGGGACTGCGAGGCCCACAGGTCAGCGCGCAGGAAACATCACGCGCACCTGCTGCCTCTTCCCGTGACCCCTCCTCCCTTGTGTATTAGAGGCCGGCACACCACGCGAGACGCGTGCGGGACGGAGCACGGGGCGCGGGTAGATGCTAAGACTCTTTACTTCTAGCTTCAATCTACAGTTTTCTGAACGTAAACAACTGTAATCACTTGAAAGAAATTTTGATAGAGGTGGTGGAGGGAACGATACTTAAGCAGAAACCACAATCCATGTCAGGGTGAAGTCACAAACAAACACCAAATTAACTTCTGCTCAACACTTTAGCAGTCAGGCTTAACGTAGAGGCAATGTGTACAGTATTTATACAGCACTTCAAACAGTAATACATTAACAACACAGCACACAAGAATTTCCACACCAACTTAGAAAACTAGATACAAAAAATTAATAAGTAAATCAAGACCAAAACAACAAAAATCCAATCAGTAGAACTGGTGATATGCAAGTTGAAAGATTTCAGTGAAAATAGCCCAAAAGCACCAAGCGCTACAATCCTGGTTGCAAAGCTATGCAGAGTCCCAGGTTGAAGATGCGTTCAGCAGCAGAGGAGATGAGAGTTCTGGGCGAGGAGATGTGTCGTGCAGGGGCGGTTCCGGGGAGCTGCAAAGTGTGATGCAACGTGAAGGACTGGGTTCTTTGGACCCAGCGGTGCCAGGGCACAACACCTGAAACCTTCGTGGGTAACCTGCTCCGGCGTACAAGTCACAGAGACACGGGACACTTCCTTCGGCGTCAAAGAGTCAAGGTTTATTTACTGCAGGGAACACAGAAGTCACAGGAAGTACATCGAGTGTAGTTCGGGGAGACTGCTTCAAATTGTATTTGTGGATCGCTCCTTTTATACAGTTTTTACCCATAGGATAACATGATACACAATAGTTTACAACCTGGTTCCCACAAGTCGCTCTCAGAGGGGTCGCTTAGATCACTTTGAAACACACAAGATCCGGAACATAAGTGCGGAAACATTTGGCGGTTCCCAACTGTAAAAACCCATCTTCCCACCATTAGCAAATTCCAATCAGCAGTAAAGTAGATCGAAATAGGAACGAAGACAGGTGCAGAGGAAGACGGAGACAGTAGGGAGATCGGAAAGGGTGTAAAAGGGGAGTGTCGAGAAGCACGAGATACAGGCATCAAAGGGACGTGCCTAATGAGATGCACGACTGAGACAATAAGCCCGTGCGGCAAGATGAGCCTCGAGCGGCGCCATCTGCCTTACAGTAGCATCCCCCTCGTCATAAAGACACTTACAAAGAACATGCGTCTTCCGCCATATCTTGGGAGTCCCAGGGTCGCGAAGCGGACAGCGTCCGTTCGCTGGCTACTTGAGGGCAAGAGACAAAATGGATGCCGTATCTAAGATGGAACCCGTGGGTACAGATGACAAACCCACATAACAAACGAACGGTTTAAGTTAGCACAGCGAAACTGCGCACACTTACAAAACTCGTCATTTGCGGTTCATAGATACTAGACTCGACCATATTCGTGCGAGTTAAAAACACCACTTACAATTGTCACGGAACCTCAGACGCTCCTTTTGCCCTCATGTAGGCAAGCACTAGTCGGAATCATACTCGATATTCATCAGACCATCAAGATGTCGTTGTAGCATAGCTCTGTCCAACCGAGTCCCCTTGGTAAC
Source organism: Lissotriton vulgaris (assembly GCF_964263255.1). Taxonomy (NCBI): domain Eukaryota; kingdom Metazoa; phylum Chordata; class Amphibia; order Caudata; family Salamandridae; genus Lissotriton; species Lissotriton vulgaris. The sequence continues at coordinate 1,009,635,645 of NC_141699.1, read as the reverse complement.
AGATGGTTGTCTCATACACGTTGTAGCACAGAGGCCACATAAGGCAGGACCACACTGCACACAAAGGCAACACGTGAACAGGAACACTACCACAACCCCGATGATCGTCAGAATCTTCCAACCCCAAGTCGACACCAGGCCCCAAAACCAACCAAGTAGCGTCCAATCCCCTACATCCACGTGTATGAATTCGGAGATCTTGTGCAACTTCGAGATGGCTTGATAGACAGTAGGAGCATTATCTGGAATGAAAATGCAACAGCTCGAATGGATCACTTTACATACCCCACCGCGATCTGCTAAGACAACATCTAAAACCATACGGTTTTGTAATGTCATAAGTCTCTCCGCCTGAAGTTCTGTGGTGATATTACCAAGGGCACTGGCAGTAATGTTAGCTGTCGATTCTACCACTCGAGTCAAAGGTCTCAGGTTCCTACTATTAACCATAGGTCCCCAAAACGGGAGGAAACCCTTGAAAAAGTCTCCTGCCTCTTGACCGGCAGTATCCTCTTCGCTAATTACGCCTCGTACAACTCTAGTCTTATGATAATCGGCATCTACAGTAAACGTCGGAGGCAACAGATTTGCAACAAAACATGAGCCCATGAAGTCTGCGGGCAACCATGTGTATGCACGATCATGACAGATAAAGTATGTACCCTTGGCAGCCAGAAACACAGGGGACGGGGACATTGGCAAAACGTAACTTTCAGTGCAAGCACTTACTCCAAGTGAGGCTTGCGAGCCACGACCCACAAGACAAAGATTACCAGTGTGGGGTACGACCCATATTGGAGACGAGCTTTTAAGCTGCTTTTCATTAATGAACATACTATATTCCCCTCTACTTAGGACCCTATAGGCTTGTACCTCTTCTTTAGGGATAAGAAAAGGATCATGGATCTCATCTTCCATCTCCTCTATTGCCATCGATAGCACCCACTGATACGAGGTAGGACCAGCGTTGGGGGAACGTTGTTCTGGAGTGGGGTGGAAACCCAGTGCGCTCCGAAGCATTGTTTGGAATGCTCGAGCTGACCCTTGGGAACTATACGGTAACACCAGATATGGAATTCCCTTACCCGTAGTATGTGGCATCAACCCACACACCCAACAATTAGTAGTGTTAACCACTAACTGATGCTGATGGAGGAGCTGGATAAAGGAATTGTTGCGGAATTCTACACGTCTAGCCTGTTCGTGTTCTGGTAACATATGAAAGGAATGAGGAGAAGCAGTAGAAGTAATGTTAGGGTAAGGAGTAGGAGTAGGGGTAGGAAGTAAGAAGTAAGACATAGTGTAATACACCCCACCCGCCAAAAATGCAGAAGCAGTTAAAAACAAAACAAACAACTGGGATACAAAACATTTCGTACGACTAAGTTTCTGCAGCTTGACTCTATATGCCTGAGCTCCTTCCAAATCATTCAGCTTCGAAAATGCCATTTCCCTACGACCGTCCGCAACGTTTCTTGACGCACTTCGTTCTGTGCAGCAATAGTCAATCCCCAGGAGTTCCTAGGAACCGACGGTCTTTAACCTAGTGTCAAGACCTACTGTCCAGAAGGAAGTACGCGCGCGGCCCTACGGCCCTCAATACACAATATGTATATATTAGCACAATATTTCTCAGCTGTGGAAGAAAAAGATACAAGGAAGAAGCTTGATATATATATATATACAAAACAATTTTCAATGATACGAATGTTCAAAGTTGATCATGGGAAACGAAGATATTGCAGTTATCAATTTCAGCAAAGCAAGCAAATTTTTATTTGTCCTTAGTGTGAGATCGCAAAGAATATCGATGTTTCCCGGGACGTGTCTGCACGTCGAACAAAGGATCTGTCGAAGAGACAGCGTCCTGCTGATCAGTTCGTTGGTCTGGTCTTGAGTCTCTTGCTGACAAATGTTCAACAGTGGCTTTCTGCTGCGCTGAGGGTTCTCCAACAAGCTGTGCGTCGCTAAAAGGTACAAACGCCGGCAATGTTTCTGTTTCTGTTGACGCAATGCCTTTCCTTACCCACGGGTCTGCCGACAAAGGAATAGGGACTCGCTTACAATGGGTAGCATGTACCCAATTTTTCCGCCCCTCAAGACGAACGGCAGTCCTCGTGGCCAGGAGCACCTGGTAAGGTCCGGTGAAGCGAGGGTCCAGATTGTTTTTTCGTGAAAAATTTCGGGTAACCACCCAATCTCCGGGCTGGAGCTGGTGGCCTGGACCCTCCGTCTGCGTCGGCAAGGCGTCGTAAACCTGTTGATGAATTAACCTCAGTTTAGCAGTCAAGTCATGTAAGTAATCAATCAACATCGGAAACTCAAGATCAGAGAATATTCCTGGCCTAGGAACCCCCCACACATTCGCAGGACGGCCGAACACTATTTCATAGGGACTGAGCCCTATTCGGGAGTGTACAGTCGCCCTAGTTGACAGTAATGCTAGAGGCAAAGCATCAGGCCACGAAAGTCCAGTCGTAGCTTGAATCTTCGCTAATTTTAGTTTAAGGGTGCCATTGTACCCTTCAACCAATCCAGCTGACTGGGGATGATTGGCGCTATGGAATTTCTGATTTATTCCAAGGCCCTTACACACACTCTTCATCACACTTCCAACAAACTCACTTCCGTTATCTGACCACACGACTCTAGGCATTCCATACCGAGGAAAGTATTCCTTCAGTAGGATTTTCGCAGTAGACAAAGCAGTATTGTCTTTGAGGGGATAGGCCTCGATCCATCGGGAGAATGCGCAAACCACAACCAAAACGTATTTCAGGTTATTGCATCGCTCCATATGGATGAAGTCCAATTGGATCACCTCAAAGGGATACAAAGGAGGAGCAAAACTGCCAGGGGGAGTTGGGGTTCCTTTGCCAGGATTGTACATTATACACACCATACAATTCTTCACCAAACGTTCAGCACACTTAGTAATTCCATCATTCTTCCACACATCAGCCAACAACTTGCAAATACCTTTCGCGCTAATATGTGCTAACCCATGTGCCATTTGCACAACGGCCAGTACATACGCATCAGGCAACATCCATCTTTTCTGATCTGACAAATCAATCCAGCAACCATTCACATCCAACCTTCCCGTACTTTCTTTCCACTTCATCTTTTCAGTGTCGGTGGCCTCATTCTGAATTGCTTTCACACTCTCTATAGTATTCTCACACATACTTGATTCTGTAGGCCACCTAACCGAATTCGTCACATACATTCGAGTGCTAAGGTTCCGGGCAGTCTCCTTAGCAATCTCATCTGCAAACGCATTACCACGACCAACATCATCCGTCACTTTACGATGCGTACTACATTTAACAATTGCAACTTGAGCAGGCAAAGTCAATGCATCCAAAAGATCGTTCACAAGCTGGCCATGCTGTATTTTCGTGCCATGTGACGTCAAGAAACCACGTTCTCGCCACAATCGTCCGAAACTATGCGCTACACCGAAAGCATACTGACTATCGGTGTACACATTCACACGTTTACCTTTTGCTAATACACATGCTCTAGTAAGAGCGATCAGCTCTGCAGCTTGGGCAGAATTCTGATTCAATCTCGCAGTCTCAACAACAGTATTCAATGTCACCACAGCATAAGCAGTAGTCACATCACCATTCGGCAATTTAAAACATGACCCATCCACATACAGGATGCCATCCGGGTCTTCCAATGGGGTGTTTTTAAGGTCCACACGACCTTTTGTTTCCTCCTCTGTCCGCAAGTAACAGTCATGTTCTGTTACTGCATCTGACTCTGCACTAATTGGTAACAAAGTTGCCGGATTTAGGACATTACAACGTTTTATCTGAATGTGGCTTGCCAAGAGCGTCAATTCGTACCCAGATAACCTCGCACTCGTCAAGTGCTGAGTTTTCGTACGGTTCAAAAGAGTATCGACTGCATGCGGAACCATCACCGTAAGCATATTATCCATGACCAATCCTGCTGATTGTCGGATGGAGACCGCAGCTGCCGCAGTTGCTCTCAAACAACTCGGCAATGCTCTAGCTACTGGGTCTAAGGTCGAGGAAAAATATGCACATGGACGTTGCTTACCACCAAAAGGTTGCGTTAAGACGCTTAAAGCACAACCTTCCCTCTCGTGAACATATAACGTGAACGGTTTACTGTAATCAGGGGTACCTAACACAGGAGCCGAACACAATGAATCACGTAATTCAGAAAAACTTTTCTGACATTCTTCCGTCCATGGTAAAGGAGTCGAAACATCCTTGCACGTAAGAGCCACCAATGGTTTCGCTAGCAATGAAAAATTAGGAATCCACTGCCTGCAGTACGATGTGATACCTAGAAAGGCACGCACATCTCTTTGGGTTTGTGGCACAGCCATGCGCGCAATCGCTGCAATTCTCTCTGGGGTCAATCTCCTTCCCTCCTTTGACAATAAGTGACCTAGGTAGGTTACTTCTTGACAACAATATTGGAGTTTAGAAGGTGACACCTTGTGATTTAACTCACAGAGATGTTGCAGCAACGACACTGTAGCAATTTTGCAAATGTCCTGAGTATCAGCAGCCACCAATAAGTCGTCGACGTATTGGATTAAAGCCGCACCAACCGGCAACCTAAACGCATCTAGTTGACCCTTCAAAGCTTGACTGTAAATCGATGGACTTTCACAGTAGCCCTGAGGAGCGCGTTTGAACCGGAAGCTACGTCCACCAAGAGAGAAACCGAAAAGGTCCCTGCTCTCTTCGGCAATCGGGATGCTGAAAAACGCATTTTTCAAATCAATCACCGAAAACCATGAAGCTGTAGCTGGAATCAGAGTCAGTAGCGCCGTAATGTCAGGCACAACAGGGAATTGAGGAACCACAATTTTATTCACCTCCCGTAAATCGATAACAAAACGATAAACAGGCGGTTTGGTAGGATCAGTACGTTTAAGAATGGGCAGTACAGGACTATTGCACACGTTTCCCCGAGTTTCTTCAATGACATCTTTCTCGATCAAATCATAGATGATCGCTAACAAAGCTCGTTCACCATCAAGGGAGATACGATATTGGGGAATACGTGGCAATCGCACATTCGATTTCAACTGAACAACATAAGGGGAGATATCAAGTAGGCCCACGTCATTTGGACCCGTCGCCCACAAAGATGCAGGAAGAGAACTCAATTCCGGTGGAAGCTTATCGAGGGACAAGTACATGGGAGAGACTACCCTCTCTCCTAACGTAAGCTTTACACCCGCAGGAGAACAATACAAAGTCGCATACAAGCGTTTAAGCAAATCCAGACCCAAAAGATTTTCGCCACAACCAGTAGACAAAATCAATGGAGCTTCGAGCTCACGTGGCCCAATTTTAAGGGGCAAAGGGCGCGAAACTGGATTGCTAACGGGGGCGCCAGAGAATCCAACGGAAACATTTGTTAAGCCAGACAAAGGTGCGCCAGGGAGTTTCGAATGCATGATAGAACTTTTCGCTGCACCAGTGTCCAACAGAAAAGGCTCAACGACGCCCGATGTAGCAACTGCGACGTAAGGCCCTCTCTGATCAACCGGAACTGATACCACTCCCTCTCCTTGTCTTTGGCTGTCCTAGTAATTACTATCGTCAGGTCCCTGATCGACGTAATAATCGTCTACATTGTACTGCGCAGATCGTCCTTGCGATGATCCACGTTGATCGAAACAGTTATTAGAATTTGATGAATGGTCAGAGCGATCATTCTGAGCACCACGACCTCTACCACGTGATGCGTGCTGTGCACCACCACGACCTCCTCTAGACGAATTACCACCACTACGGTCATTTAAAGCAGGACAATTGAATTTAATGTGTCCCTCCTGTCTACAATAAGCACATTGATTGTACCCTAATGAAGATCTCTGAAAAGATGAATCATTACGCGGCTGCGATCGATTCGATTGCGACTGCGATCTATTCTGCTGAGGCGCATTCTGATTAGAACGCGGCGGATATGCTTGTTGTAACAACACTTTAGTTTTCAGCTCTTTCGTCTTTTTATCGGCACGGTCATTTTCCTCTTTTTCTCTATTTTCGTAATATTGTGCCGTAGCCAATATCTGAGCTGAGGTAGAAACGGCCCATGAACTTTCTGAATTTTTCAATTTATGGCTCAAGTCGGGCAATAAGTTCGATACGAATTTATCCACAAACAACCTCTGTCCACCCTCAGTACCCATATCCTGCCCACTATGATCGACGAATGTTTCCTCGAACCTCGTAAAGAAGTCTGAAACACTCTCATCTTTCTTCTGCTTACAGGCTGACAACTTGTCCCAATTTACCCTCATAGCTGGCATAAGCGTTTTCATTAATGTAATGATTCGCTGGGGAAGAAGTTCAATCAACTGATCGGGTTTAGTAGCAGCCACTTGTCCAGCGTCTGCCGCTGTAATGGCAGCCCAATCACCACCTAATTCATTCGCGTGATCTTGGTGACGAATCTTGGCCCATACCGGTTGCGGTACGACATTGCCAAACAACATGTCGATATCGGCCAGATTCATTATCGTAGCGTCTACGAGCTGCGATAATTCTTTGTAATACCCCGCAGGATTTTTGCGAGGATCAGGCAAAGTTTGTTTCACCTGAAGCACTTCCGATCGTTTCCAAGGGAGGTGTATCCACACTCTCTGGAAATGTGCTGGTATTGGAGCATTAGCATTAGTATTATCAGCGGGTACCCAAACTGGCGGAACTTCACGCATAGGATATTGGCCAGACCCATCTCGTTGTTCAATGTCCTCAACGAACAATGCATGAGGAATAGGAGCGGGACGAAGAGATAGCAACCGCTCAATAGCACGTCGGACATTAGTGTCGACTATCAGTCCAGTTGCGAACTGAAGCCGGAGTTCAGACAGGGCGGTCAGCACCTCGTCAGGCGCATTGGCCGCTATCTGATCATGTAAGAACTTGCACATTTCATCAAACACATATCTCTGAGTAGGTATGTTGAATTGATCAAACGTTTCGAGGACAACACGAGGTGGATTTCTAACAGGGTTTATCATCCAACCCATCGCCATATTGTATAGCGCAACACGTTCTCTATTACCAGGAAGCTGGCTACGTCTCTGTGGACCATCAGAACCTGCAGACCCAAAAACAGGTCCGAGCGACTGAAAGAAGTTTGTCGCAAGGGGAGAATCACGATTACGAGTAGAGGGAGAAGAGTAAGACACAGGACTAACAAGAGAAGGAGTAGAGACGTTAGCAGCAACAGGGGTTAACAACACAGGAGCAGTAGCGTGAGCAGTAGCGGGAACAGGAGTATGTGGAAGCGGAGGAGCAGTAGGAATAGAAATAGGCAAAGGAGCAGGAACAGTCGGAAGAGCAGGTGCAGGTTGAGGAACTGGTGGAGGAATAACAGGTGGAAGAACAGGTACGGCAGGGACCACAGGAGCTGCGGTACCCTGTACGTACGGAGGTGGCGACTTCATAAGATAGGACATTAAAGAATCCTCAACTGCCTCTTCCTTCTTATCCGACTCCGTAGGCAAAACAGGATAGCATTTGTCTATGGACATACGCTGTAATCTCTCAAACACTTCCTTATCCTTATCCTCCTTATCACGCTGAAACTGCTCAGCTTTCTTCACTATAGTAGCAACAGTATCTCGCTGACTACGTTTATTTTGTCTGATCTCTTTCTGTCGGGCTTCTTTGCGCCAGAACCGAAAGGCATCAAACATGGCCGGCCTTGATTTACGTTCGAACAACTTTATTTCCAAATTATCTAAGATCGACGCTTCGAAGCTACCGTGAGGTGGCCAACGAAGATCGCCGTCTTTCTTTGTATATTTGATCCAATAATCGTTAAAAGCAATCGGGCCTAGCCCATGTTTGCTATATAAGTCATATGTAGGAGTTCCAACCGGAGGTATCGGACACGAGTCCTCCAGCAGGGAATCCGCACCACAAGGTCTAAAGCAACTGAACAAAGTACTGCGACCAGGCATCTTGCACACTAGCCGAGTTTCACAAACTTCAAGGGTTACGGGATTTCGGGATTTACCAAGTCCCAGCAAAGAACTAAACCCTCGGTCTTTGGCGGCTGCAGTCGTCAAACAAATACAACAACAACAAAGTACGCTAGCAAAGTGTCACCGACAAAAACACTCACACAGCGTGTACAACAAAGACACCCGCTAAAGTGTCTACAACAAAAACACTCGCTAAAGTGTTTACAACAAAGACACTCGCTAAAGTGTCTACAACCAAGAACTCTGGGAGCGACCCACAAATACTTAACTCAAAGATCAATGGCGTCCTCAGGAAGGCCCGTCAATCGTCTCGCTATACCAAGGTCTACGCCAGGCGCCAAAACAGGTCTACAGTCAGGGCAGCAGTCCGTCGCAGCCGTTAGGAGGCGGGAATCTTCGCGGGAAAAGTCTTCGGGCCACTTATTTCGACAACAGGATCGATGAAGCGGGGTGCACCTTCCCTCGGAGATTTCACACGAAGTTCCTCACGATCGTCGGGCTTGGACCGGTACCACTGATGCAGCCCCACGTTGGGCGCCAACTGAAGGACTGGGTTCTTTGGACCCAGCGGTGCCAGGGCACAACACCTGAAACCTTCGTGGGTAACCTGCTCCGGCGTACAAGTCACAGAGACACGGGACACTTCCTTCGGCGTCAAAGAGTCAAGGTTTATTTACTGCAGGGAACACAGAAGTCACAGGAAGTACATCGAGTGTAGTTCGGGGAGACTGCTTCAAATTGTATTTGTGGATCGCTCCTTTTATACAGTTTTTACCCATAGGATAACATGATACACAATAGTTTACAACCTGGTTCCCACAAGTCGCTCTCAGAGGGGTCGCTTAGATCACTTTGAAACACACAAGATCCGGAACATAAGTGCGGAAACATTTGGCGGTTCCCAACTGTAAAAACCCATCTTCCCACCATTAGCAAATTCCAATCAGCAGTAAAGTAGATCGAAATAGGAACGAAGACAGGTGCAGAGGAAGACGGAGACAGTAGGGAGATCGGAAAGGGTGTAAAAGGGGAGTGTCGAGAAGCACGAGATACAGGCATCAAAGGGACGTGCCTAATGAGATGCACGACTGAGACAATAAGCCCGTGCGGCAAGATGAGCCTCGAGCGGCGCCATCTGCCTTACAGTAGCATCCCCCTCGTCATAAAGACACTTACAAAGAACATGCGTCTTCCGCCATATCTTGGGAGTCCCAGGGTCGCGAAGCGGACAGCGTCCGTTCGCTGGCTACTTGAGGGCAAGAGACAAAATGGATGCCGTATCTAAGATGGAACCCGTGGGTACAGATGACAAACCCACATAACAAACGAACGGTTTAAGTTAGCACAGCGAAACTGCGCACACTTACAAAACTCGTCATTTGCGGTTCATAGATACTAGACTCGACCATATTCGTGCGAGTTAAAAACACCACTTACAATTGTCACGGAACCTCAAACGTCCTTGTATGGCGATGCATTGCCCAGTGGGGTTTCTGGTGGCTGCTTCAGGTGAGGCGAAGTCCTTGTGTGGAGATGCGTTGTACAGTAGTGATTACGATGGGTTGCAATGGGTGATGTGAAGTCCTTGCATCAGGGAAGTTCATGTAGCTGAGGAGATGCATAATTTCCCAGAATTATGTATCGAGCAGCACAGGCGGTGTGCAGTTTCTGTGGCAGATGCGTTGGTTCTGTTGAATCCACAGATGGGCTGGCAGATCACCTTCAGGCCCACTTTCATAGTTCCAGGACTGGGTGGTACCACTTGGGAGGGCAGGACTTTCAGATGGCAGAGTCTAGATGCTGGGTTCAAGGTTCTTGGAAGCCTGGTTGTCCCTGACACTTCTAATCAGGTTTGCCATCCAACTAGCCATTGAAGTCACTCTGGGGTCCAGGATTTAGAGACGCAGGCTCAGTCTTTCTCATGCAGGAAAGAGGGCAGTAGATCAGCACAGCAGGGCGGCAGTCCAGCAGAGTGCAGTTCTTTCAGCAGCACAGCAGTCCTCCTTCCTGTCAGAGTCCACAGGTCCAGAAGTGTACTGAAGAGTTGGGGTCTGAAGTCCAATATTTATACGTGGTGCCCACTTTGATGCAGGAAACACTTACAGAGGTTTCCAAGCCCCAGAGGGGCTTGGAATTTGTTGCTGCCCTGCGATGGCCCCAGATTGTCTGCGGTCACAATAGAATATTGTCAACCCCCTTTGTGACAGTGCACAGGTATAGCCTTTGTGATGTGCAAGTGGGGTAGGTAACAGCTCCTCCCCCTCGTTAACCAGGGTGGCTCATCCTGCGAACACCAAGCTTCCGTTTGTCTCACTGTCTGGGAGCAATACGGAAAGACTGACTGCCAGCCGCACCTAGTCATGTGACCTAGGATACAGGTAGCAGACACCAAATGGTTGGGACAGGTAAATGCCAACTTATTAAAAGTGCCATTGTCGGAATTGTTATAAAAAATCCAACTTTACCATTAAAGAGGGCTTTTAAATACAATTCCAATGACACCAAACTCAATATTTAGACCTGCTCCCAATCAAAAGTTATAGATATAGGAAAAGAGAGTTCTCCCAGATACTTCAAAAGTTATCCCTTATTAAATATAATAAGGAAACCCAATGTTATCCTATCGGAGAGGTAGGCCTTGAAGTAGTGAAAAAGGAATTTAAGAGATTTTCACTACTAGGACATGTAAAATGAAGAAGTTCATGTCCAAATTTTTAAATACACTTTATTCTGCCTTCTGAGATGTACAGAGCTTACCCTAGGGGTGGGTGACTCATATGTATTGAAAAGGAAGGTTTTGGCCTGGGAAAATGTTTCTTTTCCAGGGTTAAAATGGAAGTTTAAATCTGCAAACACAGGTTGCAATAGCAGGCCTAAGACATGTTTTCCGGCCTACTTAAGTGGGTGGCAGCCAATGCCGCAGACCTACTAGTAGCATTTAATTTACAGGCCCTGTGTACATCTAGTATCACTTTGCTAAAGGTTTACAAGAACATTAAATGTACCAATTGGGTGTAAGCCCATTTTACCATGTTTGAAGGAGAGATAACATGCACTTTTCACTAGTTAGCACTGGTAAATTGTGTGGAGTCCTAAAAGCAAACAGAAATGGATTCAGAAAACAGGAAGGTGAAGGCAAAAAGTCTGGGGATGACACTGCCGACATTGCCAAGTCCAACATCACCTAACTTGTAGAGAAACAGAATGAAGGAGAGGATGTGGTGCAAAGGCCAGAACTGCTGACTTTGGAGGTGGGAAACCAGGTTTGAATTTTGGTGTCTACTCAACATCCTGTGCTCTGAATAAATAATTTAATCTCCTCATGCCTAAAAAATTTAACCTGAGTTTTTGTAAAGTAACTGGTGCTCATGGAAAGCACTCCAATGCCTGTGGCCCGAGTTTGCGCTATATAAAACTGACAAAAAGATACACGGATGTGGCTCCTGCTTCTGTAAACTGGATTTGTTGTACACATGTTTCTTTAGACATCTCTGTGTTTGATATGAAATGCACATAATTTACATTTCAATTGTTCTAATCAGGTTCCATGAAGGCGATGATGCATTTCCAATCATCAATAACTAGTACTTGTTCCAGGATCACTGTTAATTGGTTGATCAAAGTACCTTTATACTTTATGAACAAAAATATCTATGAGTAACACATTTTCACACTGTGAGCCCAATGGCAGGAACCCTGAATCGCCCGTCACTTGCAGCTACACCAGCGCCAATCTCCTCAACAACAACTTTTGCTGCACCTCTCCACGACCAACAGTAGGACCTTTCTCTTGTCGCCACTGTCTCTTCTCCTGCAATGCCAGAGCATCCACACATGCATTTACCACCCCCATGCCAAAAATGACTGCGCCTGGCAAGCTCCACTACCTCCTGCTCAACGCCCGATCAAGCTGCAAACACGCCACCGAGATTTACAACACCATCACCACCCTCACCCCCAACATGATCTTCCTCACTGAGACCTGGCTCAACCTATCATCTGCGCCTGACATTACCATGGTAGCACCCAATGGCTACAAGATAGCACACCGGGGCTGTATTATGAATAGGGTGCATTTTTCCTGTTTGCACCACGACGCAACTTAATACAAGTGCATGCATGTATGCAAACAGGGAAAGTGCGCCCTATTACCTTGAATGCTCTACCCCCAGGTTAGCCATGAAATTGACTGCCTAAGGGCAGTGCATTCAAGTGAAAAAAATCGGCTTTGAAGCAGCCATTCTGTGTTTAACAGTGCAGGTGGCAACCAGTCTGCACTTTTTAGAGGGGCGAGAGATCGTCTTGCAGGTGGGTGCAGTCAGTGACTGCACCTGCCTGCAAGGGGATGTCTGGGGTGTCCATAGGACCCCCTTTGCACCATCCAGAGGGCTGCTATCACTGCTTCTTTGTCTCTCGACCCACATCTATAGTACGGTGCGGGCACAGAGGCAAATGGATTTCCTCATTTGCATGGGGACACACCCCCATGTAAACGAGTGAACGCCCTGTGGTGATAGCGCTGGCTCTATATGTGCACCAGTACTATCTGTATTACAGAAGGTGTTGCACAAGCATCTGCAAACCCTTCTGTAACACCAAAGTGCTCGGGGGACGTAAAGCGAGTTCTAACACCCATTGCGCCGCCGGGGCACTTCCGTAATACAGCACCTGGACTGCATCAGCAAACACAGAGGTGGAATCGCCATCATCCATAAAGAAACCATGCTGCACCGTCACCGCGGACAACACCACCCTGCTCATCAAACACTTCAACTGCAAACTATGACAAGATGGCAATACCACCATCAGAGGCACCCTAATCTACAGATCTCCAGGACCACACCCTGACTTCTGCAACGCCATCCCAAAATTCATTGCACTACAAGCCATCAACACCAAACACTATCTCCTAAGAGACCTATTTTTACCTCAATGACCCAAACAATCCAGACTCAGCCAACCTCCTTGAAAGCATGAACAATATTGGTCTCACCCAAATGGTCAATAACCCCACACACACGCTCGACCCGATCTTCCCAGCCAGTGACAAAGTCAAATACAGCCATGTCACCAAAATCACCTCAATGGACCATGCAACCATCCACTTCACCCTCACTGGAGTCCTCTGTACCTCCACCAAGCCACCCAGCACCCCACCCACAGCTGGAACAAAGTATCCAAAAGCCAATGGACTGATACCCTCAACACCTTCTACCAGGGAACCTCTACCAACCTTGAACAGGCTTTCAAGAACTTCACAGCCTGGATCACTGAGTGCTCCAACAGGGTTGTCCCCTTCAAATCCACCAAACATGCCAATTGGTACACCTTGGAACCGAGAACCAAGAAACACAACTGCAAGTAACTAGAAAGCAACAGCAAGGAGCCAACAGACAGCACCACCTTCAAGACTTCACTCAACATCTACCTCCAACTCCTAAAAGGGACAAAAAAGAACCCCCTAGCCAAGTGCATCAAAGCCAACTCCTACCACAGCAAAGAACTCTTCTGCATTGTCTAGGAGTTCTCCAATCCTTCGGCAACCAAAAACATCATCACCCTTTCCCGAGAACTTTGCAACACCCTGCAAATTTCTTACAAGATATGATCTCCACCATCTACAAAAACTTTGACTCACAACCTGCTGCCTCCGACATCCATAGCCTTCAGGCTCCCAGAGACACAAACTCCAACCAATGAATCAACACCTGGGACCAGCTTACCAGCCATTATGCACTTTGTCCTCTCAGGAGCACCCTTGGACCACTATCCCCACGACATGTTCACCCTCAGAAGCAGAACGATCAGCAATGAGTGCACTGCCATCTTCAACACACCTGTCACTTCGACCACCTTACCAAAAGATTGGAAACGTGCAGAAGTCAAACCCCTCATCAAGAAACTATCCCCTGACCACAAGGAGTGCAAGAACTACCAGCCCATCTCTCTGCTCCCCTTCCTTGCCAAAGTCCTTGAAAAGACCATCAAACACCAACTCACGGAATACCTGGAAAACAACGATCTTCTGAACTCATCCCAATCCAGATTCTGTACAAACCACAGCACCAATACTGCCCTGATTGCAGCCACTAATGACATCAGTAACCTCCTAGACTGGGGTGAGAGGGACGCCTTGATCCTCCTTGACCTCTCAGCAGCCTTCAACACTGTTTCCCATCACTCCCTGGTCAAGAGGCTGAGTTATATCATAATTAAATTGAATCCTGTTTTTTTAATTTCACATGCTGTCCATCTGCTCAGCTGTTGACTGATAATTCAAGAAAAACAGCACAGAGTCACTTCAAAGAAGCCAATTTTTCAGTATTTATCGACTTTTAAATATAAATGCAGACAGAAAACACATTGTTTTCTGTCTGTATTTATCTGTAAAAATCTGTAAAAATGGAAAACCGGGAGCCTTAATCATCATCTAGGAGGACGCCCTCAAATGGATTGCATCCTTCCTTACCAGAAAACACCTAGAATCCACCTACCACCTTTTACCTCGGAAGCCAAGAACATCATCAGTGGTGTTCTTCAAGGTTCATCCCTCAGCTCTACTCTGTTCAATGCCTACATGATCCCCCAGGACAACATCATCAGAACCCACATGCTGAACATCATATCTTATGCAGATGACCCCAACTCATCCTCCCTCTATCGGAAGACCCGGCCACCACAAGGGCCAACTTCCGCCCGTGCATACCTTTGTCGCCAACTGGATGCAAAACAACTGCCTAAAACTCAACACAGACAAAACAAAAATACTGATATTCAGGAACAACACCTCCCTTAAAAGGACTCCTAGTGGTCTGTCGAACTAGGGCTCTCACCCACTCTCACAGGCCATACCCGGAAAACATCTGCATCATCCTGGACAGCAAACTTACCATGAAAATCCAGATCAACTCAGTCTCCTCCCCCTACTTCCTCACTCTTTGCATACTCTGGAAGATCTTCAAATTGCTTCCAGTCAGCACTAGATGTACAGTCACTTATGCCCTCATCACTAGCCACTTGGATTAAGGCAACACACTCTACAGAGGAATCACCACACACCTCCTGAAGAGATTGCAGACCACCCAGAGCTCAGCAGCCAGACTCATTCTCGACTTCCCCAAAAGGACCCACATCACCCCACACCTCACGAAGCTCTACTGACACCCCCTCCATAGGAGATGTCAATACAAGATGCTGACTGAAGCCTACAAAGCCTTACACAATCAAGGACCAGCATGCTTCAACCAGCCCTCCAGTCACCTGCACTCCGCCTCCCTCGAATTCGCTCGCACCTCTAATCCGCTCAAGCATCAGTGAAGGACGATCCTTCTCCTACCTTACTGCAAAGTTCTGGAAATGCCTTCCCCTCTACTTCCAGACCTCACCCTCTTTTCAGGAATTCAGGAAGGGACTCAAGGGCTGGCTGTCAAATTGATTCTACCCAAGCAGCATGGCTCTCAGCACCTGGATGCCCTAACGGGTGATTAGAAGCAGTATATAAATCCCATTTGATTGATTGACTGAGCTTGGCATATTGTTTTAAAAAAAGGAAAGGTTTTCCATTTATTTTTTCAAATATTGGTGATTTGCAAAGTATTTTGCATGAACCCCTCCCATGCTCGTGACGGAACCGTTCCGTCACGAGCCTCGGGTGGGCTGTGCTGGTGATGGAACGGTTCCGTCACGGCCCGCTCGCCGCGCCTGCCCGGCTCGAATTCCGCGCCTGCGCGGCGCGTTCTATTGAGCAGGCGGGCTTGTGACGGAACCATTCCGTCACAAGCACAGCTCACCCGCGTGCCGTGACGGAGCGGTTCCGTCATGAGCACGGGACCGCCGCGCGGCCCCCCACCCCCTTAGCACTGCGGCGGAATAGCCGCCGCAGTGAAGGGGTTAAACATTCCATATACAAATAATTCCAACAATACAGATGTACTGCATCACACATCCAGCAGGGTTGATTCTGTCCTTCGTTCCTCTGAAGTTGATACACTGAGTGCCAATTATTTGTTTAACAGTAATATCTATTATTGTATTTTTATAAGTAGGAAAAACCTGGCATAAAAGTGATATTATTTCTATATTAGAGTTCCGCGTGACTGTTCTTAAAAAAAGCAGTTTACAGTGTAACCAAGATCCCTACAATTCTGACTGTGCTGTCAAGAAATACTATTTTCTATTCTTTAAATATATCACTTCTATTTTTTTAAACTCTGATTCAAATTCTTGATACATTTCAAAGTTAGTCTTGCAAGACACAATTATAAGGTGCTTATTCACAAAACCACAATGAAAAGTCATGTTGTTGCTCCTTTTGGATTTGTACTATCCTTGAAGTGAATTTCTGAATTTTTGGAAGCCCTGAAGAATTCCAGGAATATATGGAAATCTATGATAGAGATAGAGTTCCTGGATTACTCATACGCATAAAACATGAATTTAAGAAACAGTAAATAGACGTACAACTCTGCGTAATTTTTAGCTGTTCCTGGAAAAATGCAATTACTCCTGCTCTTCCCATAAGTAGTAATACAGGCGTATTCAGAGTGACAAATGATCTGCAAAACAATTGTGAGTATCCACAATTTGTGAGTTTGTACATATTCACTCAATTTATCAGGGTTGCGTGGCTGGTTCCTCACAAAATGCCCACTTTCGCATACCTAATTCTAAATTTGCAAATGTGGACTATCAGTCTTACTGGCAGATTTTTCACTTTCACAAATGCACTGCTGAATAAAAATTTCCAGAAAACCCAGTTCTCTGAATCTGGTTTTGGAAGATCTCTTTTGTGTATCAATGTTTACTATAGGAAGGCGAAAACCATTGGCGATCCACCCCTGATGTGGAACCGTTTAGTACTAGAAATGCTGAATGCAGCTGCTCTACAGCATCTTACATGATAGGTTTTTGAACATAGTTTAGAGGGACCTAAAAATAGAGGTACACCTTGGGGGGGTGGGGGTGATGCCCCTCAACAGTATACAATAGGTCATCCATCCTTCCCCAGTGTTCAATAGGTCATCCACTCACTAGTCAATATCTTTGTGTGTGAGTGAATATCCACTATTATGTATTATTTTATAATGAGTTTGCTGTGTCTTGTTATACTACTGTTGTTACCTCTGCCCTACTCTTGAATTCAAAGAGTAAGGCAAGAACACTTATGACTTACCACTAGAATGTATAAGCCAGGAGTACTGCAAGAGAAAGGGCCACATGTACAAAGTGTTTTAGAGTTTACAAACTATATCCAAATCCTTAATCAGACGGTGTGTGACTGTTAAACCCTTTTTCCTATGTACTAAATGCATTTAGAATTCAAAAAAGCAGGGCCATATGCATGAACACATGTTCCCATAGACACAGAATGGGCAAAACCATTTGATGAATCTGGCCCATGAAGTGCTAAATGTGTTTAGAAATGGATACAGATTCAGTGTTTAGAAGGGGTGCGTTGTTGGCGCCCCTTGCAAATACTGAATCAGAATGCTATGGGTCAATGTTTTGCAACTGTAATGCTACCTGTTTTTCTACTGGCACCACTGCTATTTTGATGTCCCTGCTGGTACAAAAATATATAAAATCACTGTTAGAACCTGGGTTGGTACTTTCCATCCACCCCTTCTCCCTGACCCCTGTTGGATTCTCCCTCTGTGAAGCTTACTATAGAATGTTGAGGTGTTCTCCAGTGAGGAGAGTGGATGACCAATAAATGAGTTGTACTTGCTTCAGCTGTGTCCTGTGTCTTCAGTACATCTCTACTTCCAACACTGGCGACGGAAACTGTGCAGGGGACAGTGGTGGTCATCTCCCCTTTGTGTGCTCTCTCCACACGGAAGTAATGAAGAGATCGAAGTAAGGCTTGTGGCTAGCGAGGAAACGGTCTATCCCTGGAGTGGATCGAGAAGAAGCTGCGGATGGCATTGACTTTCCCTGTGTTTCCTGTATGTTTTGAGCTAGAAGAAAACGCGAGGGTGGGGCCCCCTCTGAACCGCTTTTATAGGAGCAGGTGTGGTGTCCATGCGTATGCCCTGATATCACCCTGTCTTAAGGCGTACCTGTGTTGAAGAGGGCTGTGTGAGCAGTTGTCCGCGTGGCACATAAATCCATTGGTCCACTACAGTGTCCAGGCGGTGATCCCTACTGTGGTAAATGCTTCTATGTATTTTCCCTCTCTACCACTTTATGAGAATGTCCTGTGACATCATGGAATGTTAGTGTGCCTCTCTGTGTAAAGATTGTCAGTTGGTCATCTGAGGCTGAGGGGCTGGTAGCTCTCTCCTGGTGGGGTTTCTCCCTGTTACTTACTATCCTGTAACCTGCCACCTAACTACCTGTCAATAAAGAGGGATCTTCCACTACACCTGGACTACGCATTCTTGTTTGTGTACCACAGTTTGGCGACGTTTTGAAGCTGATGAATCTACGTGTCAACCAAGAACAAGTGTCTACTTAAGGACTAAGCAATTTAAAAGAAGGAACCTGAACCTAAATTCAAAGGTAACGCCCAGCTAACCCCACCAGTGTCCTTTTCATCTTGGACAGCCTCCACCCTGGGCGTCTGTTTTGTGAAGGAGCTAACTGCTGTTCTACTGTCATCTGGAGATTGTCTGCCTCCAGCTTCAAAAGCGAGTGTGACCCAGCTGGCCTGATCAACCTGTTGTGTCCCTGTTGCTTTTACTCCTTGACAGTTCGCCCTCGCTACATTTGATGTGGGACTGGCTAGACAGCCGTGTGTTCTCCCACGTTTCTTGGGTGAGTCTTTCCTGCCTTTGCCTTCATGGATGCTCTGGGCGCAAGCAGTACTTCTTTCACAACAGTCACTACTATCTGTAGTGTTGTACCAGTCATGTGTCTTTGGAGGGCCTGTTGAGCTGGATTGTGTTATGCTTTCTCTTTGTCTGCTTCGGTGTTCAACTTGACACACTGCCGTCTTTCAGACATGCCAGCACACGTTGAATTTGAGGCCGATATCGAGGACGGCAAGTATCTGTCTACATTGTGGTGAGACATTGAACCTTTATTTTCCGAAAGTGACTGTGTGGAGGATTTTAATGTTTGACTCGTCAGCGTATTTTACCCTGAGCGTAGGGTCACGCAATCCATTGTGCTGTGTCTACGCTGCCTGCTTGGTTTGATGCGCTCGAGTTTGAAAGAGTTTCAAACTTGACTGTTGTTTACCTGCTTTGGCGTGGGAGTCGCGAGACTGCTCGTTCGTTGCCAACGGCACTTCTGTTCTCAACCGTTCTGCACTCCCTGCTCTCTTCTGCCTTACTGATGACGTTCTCGGATGTCCAAGGGAGCTGGTGGAAGGCATTGATGACGCGTATTCTAGCCTCCAATCAGGTGTTTCTACGTTTCTTCTTCTTTCCGGCTGAGGTCACACGCCTGATTACGTGACTCCTTCCTCTCTTCTTCGTTGGGCACACGTATTGAAGGAAGCCGTTTTCGTTACCATGGTAACCTGTTCGTCTCTTCGGTCTTCGGTGGAAATTCAAAGCTGATCCTCTGTTGCGCTTTCAAGTTTACACGGCGCATCTGTTCTTCGGTTTTGTCATAATCTGAAAAGAAACAACAACACACGATCTTTTCCTCAGTGTAATTCACACGCTGCTCGTGTGTATGTCAATATGTATGTCATTAGTATCCAGAACTTGCTTGCGTATCACCTCACGTTTCCTGTGCTGCAGTCACCCATCGGAACTTTTGGACTATTCTGCCTAAGAAGATCTCGGGTGAGATATCGCTCACCGGAGCTAATGTCTGTTGTTTTATCATTTCCTATGCTTCAACTCATTTGTTTTTCAGTGTATGTTGTGGGTTGGTGTGTGTGTTGAGCATATTGGATTGTTATATTTACCTTTTGGGGGTTGTTGTATGTCAATGTTGTTTTATGCTGTACTCTACCATTGTGAGTTTGCGTTGGGTTCCTTAGGCAATGTTTTAACACCTAGGGGAGTGTCTGTGGCCAGTCAATGCCATATTTCTCCTTAGGGGGATGTTGTACCTTTTGGTGTACCCTGTATATTTATAGGGGATGTTGTAGTTTTTGGTCTCACAGGGTGGGTATCCTGTGTGTCACCCTGCTTGTGCAGTTAGGGTGTTTGTGTCTCATCTTACCCCATCCATGTACTTAGGGTTAGTACTTATGGTGTACCCTTACTTAGGGGAGGTTCTGGGGTTGTGGTGCCAGTCAGTGCCTACATGTGGTTTCCTAGGGTCTTGTCGTTACTATTTGGAGATGTTACGTTGCGCACACTATTTTTCTCCAAAGTTTCAAAGATTAGTTTTCTTTGTGTACCCTTTTCTGGGGAAGGTGGTGTGCGTTGTCAGCGCCGCCACTTAGTGATGTTATCTTGAATAATTCCTACATTGTTCAATGGTGTACCCTTTTGTTTGGGGAGGAGTTGCATCACTCTATGTGGGTTGTCGGGGTGCGTTGTCAGCGCTACCTCTTGGTCTAGTTGTGCCACTATTGCGTGGCTACTGTCTATTTTGTTCCAGGGGTGTTATGTTCCTCTGGTGTACCCTTTCCTGGGGAGTTGTTTTGTTCCACGGTTTTAAGGTTGCCTTTCTATGTGTACCCTTTATGGGGAGGTTGTTAGTGCACGTCATGCACTAGTCTCTTTTGCAAGGCATTCCTTTTTCTGTAGGTTGCTATGTTCATCTTTTTGTGCTTATTTCCATCTGCACTGATTTTGTGATTATGTTGTTACACCCTGCTTGATTTGCCAGGATCGCTACCTTGTTTTATTAAGGAGGGTGGATGGGCATGTTATATAATTTGCATTTAGTTTATCTGTGCATCTTATGTTTATCTTTTTACATGCCTCTTTTTATTGTCCTTTCTTTCTGCTTTCATGCTTGAGGTTTCTGCTTTTCAAATTGTCTCTTGACTAGCTCTTGTGTCTACAGTCTTCTCTGAACTCTTCTGTTTCGTCTTGACTTCTTTCTTGCTGTTGTTTGTTAACGGAAGAGGATGTGTGGTAAATGCTTCTATGTATTTTCCCTCTCTACCACTTTATGAGAATGTCCTGTGACATCATGGAATGTTAGTGTGCCTCTCTGTGTAAAGATTGTCAGTTGGTCATCTGAGGCTGAGGGGCTGGTAGCTCTCTCCTGGTGGGGTTTCTCCCTGTTACTTACTATCCTGTAACCTGCCACCTAACTACCTGTCAATAAAGAGGGATCTTCCACTACACCTGGACTACGCATCCTTGTTTGTGTACCACACCTACCAAGGTGTTTCCCACCCCATCTAGCGTTTTGAAGCCTTACCGAGAGCCTGCGAGGGTGTGTACATCTGGACAATTGCGGCGCTTTGGAAGTGTTCACTCCTTCGGCAGAGTGCGGACAGATGCTGTGTGAGGGATTTGTATCCGCGAGTAGTGTCTCAGCCTTGCGACGCCTCAGAGGGTACTAGCCCGCCTACTTTGTGTGAGTCACCGTGATCGAGTGCATCCGGGGCCCAGCAGTGTTTCCTTCCAGCGCCTGCGTCTTGCTTGATGAAACAGGAAGCATCGTGAGCAGTGTCTCACGTCAGCGACGCCTCAGAGCACAACAGCCCGCTTTTTCCTGTCAGAGGTCTCCAGACGGAACAACAATCGGGGCCCAGCAGTGTTGCCTGTCAGGTAGCGTTTTATGAGGTAGTGTCCGTGAGTGTGCCATACCGGTGCACCCTGCATTGAGGGCCGGGTTCAAAGAGTCGAGGTGGCGAAGCGCCCACACTTGTGTGATTTTCTGCTGGTGCATACTGAGGTAACTTTTGTGACTTGCCAATTTAGACTGCAACATTTCCACAGGAGAAGGCTGAGGAAAGGGATTTCAGTGTGAACTACTCTGCCTGCGTTTGCTTTGACTGAGCTTTCCGCCCTGCCTTCAGAGGGTCAAACTGTGTTCAGCTCTCCTGTGTTCTGTTCGAGTGGTGATCTTGTGTGAGGAAGGAAACGCATGAAATTTCTTTAGTGTTCTGCTCCGCCTTTTCCCCTGTTGTGGCAAGGATTTCTGTCTATTTTCACAGTTCACTATGGCAGCAGCAAGCATGAACCAACCCCCGCCCTTCCTAAATGACATAGGGGAACCCGAGATAACCTGGAAAGAATGGGTGAAGCTTTTTGAGTCCTATCTTATAGCGATTGGGGGACAGAGGTTTAACTCTTTAAGGAAACAGCATATCCTGTTACACAATTTGGATGTGCAAGGGCGTAAAGTATATGAGAACCTACCTGTACCAGAGCGTGATGAGAATGCAGTGGGGGAGGTGGATGTGTTTGTGCAGACCATGGAAAAATTAGAGAATCATTTTGGGGACAGAATAAATGTGGTCCTGGAGCGTCATAAGTTCTTTAAAAGATGTCAGGGGAAACAGGAATCTGTACAAAATTATATTGCAGTATTGTGGGGATTGACTCAGCTTTGCGAATTTGGGGATCTCACTGACTCCTTAATAAGAGATCAATTGGTAAGGTGTACTAATAATCCACGCATCCAGGAGAAACTGTTAGCCAAGAATCCAGGGCTAAAGGAAGCTGTTGAGATAGCGAAGTCAGTGGAACATACAGCAAGATGTGTTAAGGAAATGAAACCTGAGGGAGAGATAGTAGCTACCATAAATGATGCAGAGGAGAGAGTAGAGGTATACAAGATGAAGTTTAGGGAAAATGCCAGTACTAAGGTAGAGCACAGAGAGAAAGGTCCGAAGTGTTACCGGTGTGGCAGTAACAACCATTTTGCCACTTTTTTCCAATGCCCAGCCAGATATGTCACCTGCAAGAAATGCAACAGAAGGCGGCATTTTGCCAGGGTGTGCCGCGATGGGGAATTACATTAATAAGATCTGCGAGGAATTCAACCAGCTGTTCAAAGAGGAACTAGGGTGCCTGCACAACTTCCAACATAGGATCAAGCTAAAACAAAATGCCAAACCAGTAGTGCACGGGTTGCGCACAGTGCCCCTCAAACTGAAGGAGCCTCTAGAAAATGAACTGCGCAAGTTGTGCGACTTGGACATTATTCAACCGGTTGAATGCTCTGAGTGGTTGGCCCCAATTGTTCTCGCGGCCAAATCCAGTGGTGATGGCATCCGCCTCTGTGTGGATTTGCGCAGTTTAAATGACTGTATCTGGGTGGAGAGACACCCTTTGGCAGTCATAAACGAGATGTTAAGCACGATGGGCCCTGCAAAATATTTTAGTGTAGTAGATCTATCCATGGCGTACCACCAGATCGAATTGCATCCAGACTCGAGGCCCCTCACAGCGTTTATTACGCCGTTTGGAGCCTTTATGTCCAAAAGAATGCCGTTTGGCCTTGCGTCTGCGGCAGCCATTTTTCAGAGAGTCATGCAGAAGATCCTCGAGGGAGTGGAACACACCATGTGCTTCCAAGACGACATCTTGGTGTACGGTAAAGACTAAGAAGAACACGACAAGGTACTAAGGCAAGTTTTAAAAAAACTCATGGATGCAGGCCTAACTGTAAAAAAAGAAAAGTGCAGAATCAAGGTGAAGCAAGTCGAGTACCTGGGCCATTCCATCACGGAACAGGGGTTCAGACCTAAAGGTAGTTTGATCCGCGCAGTGAAGGAAGCGCCTAGTCCGCGCAACAAAGAAGAACTCAAATCCTTTTTGGGACTCATGGAGTACATGTCAAAGTACGTGAATAATTTTGCGACTAAGTGTGAGCCCATGAGAGAAATGTTAAAAAAAGGACAAAGAATTTGTGTGGAGTGAGGAGCAGGAAGCTGTTGCCAACACCTTGAAGGAAGATCTAATCAACTCACCTGCACTAGGTACGTTCGATCCAACCAAGAGAACCATCCTGGCAACAGATGCATCGAACTACGGATTGGGGGCCACCCTAGTCCAGAAGGATGGAAGTGAAGAAAAAGTGATTGCCTACGCGTCCAGGAGTCTTTCCCCACCAGAGAAAAACTACTCTGTAATAGAACGAGAAGCCCTGGCGTGTTTTTGGGCGGTCAGGCATTTCAAGTTTTTTCTATGGGGCGTGAGGTTCACGATACGGACGGATCACAAGCCCCTCATGTACGTGTTCTCCGTGAAAGGTTTGGAGAACTGCACCCCACGCATTAGCAGGTAGATCTTGGGATTAGAACATTATAATAGAAAATCGAGCATGTGCCGGGCAAGGAAAATATCATTGCTGATTTCCTGTCGAGGTCACCGTTACCGGAGGAGGAGGGACCTGAGGAGGCACTGGACAGCCCCATAATGATGATGGATTTTCCTGCCATCACAAAGAAGGAGTGGGAAGAGAGTATGAAAGAAGACAGTGAACTTAAGGTACTAGTGGAGCAGATAAAGAAAGGATGGCCTAAAAACAAGAGAGATGTTGTAGCAGAACTGGAAGGGTTCTGGGAGGTACGGAATGAATTGAGTGTCATTGAAGGAAAGGTCTACCGTAATAACAGAGTAATTCCACCCAAGGGATTACGGAAGAGAGTGATAGACCTGGCGCATGAAGGTCACCTTGGGCGAAGCGCCACGAAAGGAAGAATAAGAACGAACTTTTGGTTTCCTAAGATGGACAACATGACGGAAGAAACTGTAAAAGAGTGTGGAGCATGCGCTAAAAGCGACAAGACTAGAGTAGTACACAAGTCACCTTTGTCTCCAGTGGAGGTCCCAACCAAGCCATGGAACAAGTTAGCATTAGACATCATCGGACCCATGCAAAACCTTGGGGTGCAAAAGAGGTTCATGTTGGTTCTGATAGATTATACCTCCCACTGGGTGAAGAAAAAATGTGTGCATAACATCAACACCAGAGCAGTGATCCATTTCCTAAAGGATGTGTTTTGTGAAGAGGGCATCCCCTCCACATTAGTTACAGACAACGGGGTACAATTCACCTCCGAAGAAATGCAGAATTTTCTGGAAATGTCTGGCATCAGACATGAGACAACAGCGCTTTATTGCCCCACAGCCAATGGCATGGTGGAAAGGGCGAATAGAGTTATCAAAGAAAATATCCAGCCGGCCACCATAAATGGACATGATGTTGAGGATTGTTTGAGGGAATGCTTTTGGGCCTACCACACGTCGCCCAATAGAGTAACTGGGGTCTCTCCTTTTGTGTCCCTGCGCGGGAGGGAGCCTAGTACCAAGTTTAACCCCTGTTGGTTAAATGGGGGAGAAGTCAGGAATGTGGACAGGGAGGAGGCAGGAGAGAAGGTCAAACAACACCAAACTGTATACAAACAATGGTATGACAAGAAACATGCTGTGAAGTTTCAAAGGTGGGAAGTGGGAGACATGGCGCAAGCCAGAAGGAACACTAAATTGGGAACTGACATCAGCAAGTTCTATTCTCCCAGCAAGATTGTCAAAGTGTTAAAAAATGTTGTTCAGTTTGAAAATGGTCAATGGTGGAGTTGCGACAACATTGTGAAAGTACTGCCATAACCTTTTTCCCTACAGGAATTACTGTTATTCCCCTAGGAAGCCTACTAGTTTTTGTTTATGTAATCTGTAACCTCTTGGCATGCCAGGTGGGAACTCTTTGTAAGGAAGGGAGATGTGTTAAAACCTGGGTTGGTACTTTCCATCCACCCCTTCTCCCTGACCCCTGTTGGATTCTCCCTCTGTGAAGCTTACTATAGAATGTTGAGGTGTTCTCCAATGAGGAGAGTGGATGACCAATAAATGAGTTGTACTTGCTTCAGCTGTGTCCTGTGTCTTCAGTACATCTCTACTTCCAACAATCACCAAAGCCGAATTTTTTATCCTATCTCTGTACATACTTCAAACACCAAATATGAATGGAATCACTTTTGAAATGTGTTCTAGAGAGGTGTTACTGATCCATGACTAATAATTAATGTAAACAAAGGAAGAAAAGTAATGTTACAAATGAATACACACAATTTTAATTTGCCATGTTTAGTATCACGTCCCAACGTTTTCAGACTCCTAAAACCACAACAAACACCGGTTTTCTTTCTCTTGGAGAGGCAGTAACCCTAAATGAAACGAAATCCACTTGCAAAACATTGATATTTTACCAACACCTTAAAGGAGGCAGTAACCAAATCGCAAAGGGGACGATGTCCTTTCGGGACCCCTTCCCCAATGGAAATGTACAAAAAAAGTTGTTGAAAAATAGGAAGTGGCCCAGGGAATTACTACCAACTATTTGACAAACTTAAGAAAAAAAATCCTTCTTAAAAGCAGCCCCGTTTCCTTTGATAAAAGCTGACTGCATCTGAAAAGAAAGTTTCGCTTTATTTAACTGCAATCAGACATGTTGGTCTGCTGACACAAATTTGATTTTTAGGAATTCAAATATTAGTACATAGGTTGTTCTTAAAAATCTTTACCAGTTGTAAAAAATACTTTGCAACCAGATATTCGTACATCCAGCCAATATGTTACACCAATTCAAAGCAGGCAGGATAATGCGCCAAAGAGATGGGCATGGTTGCCACATCTGGTACCAATCTCTAGGCAGCTATGCATGTTACAGGGTTTGGGTGAAAGAGAGTATCTGTGTGTGCATATAATCTAAGCATAACCAGTGCTTAATTTGAAACAGCGGTTTGCGGTGCTCAGCACCTTAACTTAATTGTCAGTCCTGGGGCCTGTCACAGTCTGCCACAAGGTGGCACTGTCTTTCTAATTTATAGATGACCACAACAACAGTTAGTTATTAACTCAATATACGTTAAAAATGAATATTACCTGCCACCCAAGCCATTCTTATAGCTTTGGCGGCCTGAAATAGTCCGAATTGTTACACTTGTAGGAGTGTGATGGTTAGTAGTTGTGTTGTTACTGTTATCATTGGAAGGACTGGCAGTGGCAATTTCTGGCACAAGGTGCAGTGGCCTACTGACGACGGCCCTGGCACTTAGGTTTTTGTAAATTAAGCACTGAGCATAACATAAGGAAAAACAACAGAGACTAAATGAAGTCTCTGGGGCATCAGTAGGTAGGAAAACGTGGAGATGTGGTTAGTCTGGTGATCTTATCTTCCTCCAACAACTCTTTCTGTCTCTAATTATGATATACTCAATGTGTGCCATCAAAGACAGATACAGACAGTGTGGGCCAGACCTACAAAATCCATGGAAATCTATGCAGGCATAAGAGGATGCCTAGGAATAGGATCTGGAGAATTCATTAAAGTCTCAAATATGCTTCTGGACATTAACTCTTTCGCTGCGGCGGCTATTCCGCCGCAGTGCTAACGGCCGCGGGGGGGGCGCGCGGGTGAGCTGCGCGGGTGACAGAATCGTTCTGTCATGGCTCGCGGGTGAGCTGTGCTCATGACGGAACGGTTCCGTCACGGCCCCGCCCGCTCAATTAAACGCGCCGCGCAGGCGCGGCGGCCGGGCCGTGACGGAACCGTTCTGTCATGAGCACAGCTCACCCGCGAGCCGTGACAGAACGGTTCCGTCAATAGCCTCGAAGAGGTTAAAGAATTCCGAAGAATGGCAGGTGTATGTATCTTTACCCTACTGGTATGCTTTCAGATTTCCAGCTAAGAGGAAAATTTGTTGAGAAGTGTTAGTGGAAATGTGCAGATGCGCCTTTATTTCAATTGCCTGTTTTCCATCAGATGGAAAGTACTTTTCTATGTGAATTAATGTAATTCCATATGCCAAAGTGTTGGTAGCACTTACCTACACTAAGTGCACCACTTTCATGTTTAAAAGTACTTTGTGTGTAACTTACTTTGGTTTCTCTTCAAAACGAAAACATATTTCGCTCGTTTAAAAGTACTTTGTGGAGGAATTATGAATGGAAATGCTCTTGATTACTCTTAAAGATTAAAATAAGTGAGCCTTCGCTATTTATATATTTATGGATCAAATGATAAAGACTTTGACTGTATTTTCTATGCCTCGCTTTCTCCAGTATAAAACCATGAGTGCTCATAAATTTCTCTTGGAATTCAGTGGTAAGTTGTGAGTACTACAAGAATGAGAAAACACCCATGCATAGCCACCTTTGCGAGACAGAACCTGACCCTCATCTAGGATGAGAAACATCTCCCCCCTACATCATTCTAATAACTGCTGAAAATCTGGAACTTCAAATGGACTCTCTGCTGACATGTTTGGAATTTACTAGAGCAAACTTTGCAAATCATGATTAGTTGAATCTGAATGTAAGAATTCTATGTTAAATCCCATCTTTTCTGTGCTCTTATCTTTCACATATGTGTGCCAATCATTGTGGGCCAGATTCACAAACTGCATTTTGTAGTACATAAATAGGGCTCCCGGTTTTATGGTATTTTATTTTTTTAACATCTCCATCTGCATTTCTCCATATTTATTTTTAGACATCTTATTGGTATTTATCCATATTTATTTTGTGCTTTAAGAATAAATGGAGTCATAAGATTGTATATTCCCACATTTATTTAGCTGATAAACATGCACTCATACTTTTATGCCTGTCACATTTTAACAAGTTAAGCAGCCAAATATAGCAATATATATATGCTAACATAGGCCTATATTTAGGAAAATCTCAACCAGTTTTTTAACTGCCCATGCTGTCCGTCTGCTCAGCTGTTGTCCTGAAAAGCATGAAAGACAGCCTCGAGAGTCACCCACAAGAAGCAACATTTTCTGTATTTTTCCACTTTTAACCCCTTCCATGCGGCCGCTATTCCTCTGCCCCGATCTCTGCACATGTAAGTATACTACTTAGCATTAATCGTGAGAAGGACTGGAGAGTGGGGGGAAAAGGTGGAATAAGTACTCAAAAACGGGTTTTATTAAGGGACATTTACGGAGGATGTTTGGAAGGGACATGCTTATATAAAACACATACCCAGAAAAGAGTAAGATTGTTCGAATTAAAAAACCTACACTTCGATAGTTACTATAGCCCTACAAGTGGACAAAACAGGCTTACATATACTGCAGCCTTGGAGCACGTCAAGCATAATACATGGACAGCCACTGGTACTGCAATACACTCCTATATTGTTAAAATACATTATGAGAATCAGGATACGAGAGGGGGGGGGGGGTTACGAGGCAGTGGAAACAGAAGAGTGTAAGGGTTCCTACAAAAACAATAGTTTCCAAACTAAACAAGTTTTAAGGCAGAGACGAGTGAGAGTGAGAGAGAGCAAGGTTGTGTTTTTGTCACTGTGGGCATGTAAGAATCCAGGGTGAAATCCGACAGATACTTCACCATACCCGACTGAAAGCACCTGTACCCAACTATTTACTACAGAATACATTTTTCAGGGGGGTGTAGCACCCCAAACACCCCTTCTGAAGCTAGGCCCCAGTATGGCACACTGCCCATAAAACGAACTACTGCTGCTTATCTTTAACTATTGCGAATAGCCATTCATGAATGTAAATTTTAGGGTGTCCAATAAATAATTTGTTTTAGATCAGATTTAGGTTTAAAAGAATGTTCTACTAAAGGATGTATCCAACGCAGAATTATCGCCCGCAGTTATTTGCACGAACCCCAAAAAGAGGTATCCTTTTGTGAAGTTTCATGATTTCGCATCATTTTTATCATCCCGCTTGCAGCACTCTTTCCAAGTTTAAATGTGCCAGCCTTGGCAGTTCGGGCTGGACTGTTCCCATGAGGCACAGGGTCAGACTGATTTGCATATAGCCATGTCTGAACTGGGGTGGCAGAGTGGGCTAAAGAACGGCGATGGATTAAACCCAGATCTTTTGACTGGGTGTGAGTGTTTGATTGATTCAGATGCTCCGTCCATCACCACCCCCTTTTGTACAGCCTTCTCTTCCAAAGCAGCAGTCTAGAAAAGTGATGGAGACCCACACAGATGTGTTGGGTGTTCTATGGAGAGCAAGCAACATGACACTCACCTTTTGGATCATGATTGAAAACTGGCCCAGCATCCTGAATCCTCTGGCGAAATAGATGCAGTTGCACCACCCTATAATCAAGGCGATGGAAAGCGGGATATCTACTGCTTCACACTGAAGGCACCGCATTATCACAACGGAGAAGATCAGTATAGAATACAGCACCCTGGGGAAGTAAAGATAGAATTCATGCAACATTTACCTTTAGTTTTTCAACAATGCGTACATGAGTTAAAAAAAACCAGACAAAAAGCCCAGAATTTTCAGGTTCTCAGAATGCATGACTGCACTAGATGTGTCATATGGGAAACATCTTTTAGGACGAAGCCCCAACCACGCTGTGTCTTCACAGCGCCAACAACAGAACAAACGCGTCTTAAGCACACATTCATTCTGCACCCAAGTCGTTAGAATGAACTCCATGCGGGGGGAGGGGGGCATTGGTGGTATGGTGTTGGAATGAAAGTCAAGCACCTTCCCTGTTGTTGCGCAGAACAAGAGTTGGAATAGTAAATTAAACTATTACAAAACCCAGCACCCCCCTGAGGCAAGTCGTTATAACAACTTGCATACAGAACAAATGCGTTCTAAAGGCGCGTTGGTTCTAATGACGACGTTACCAAGGCATGCTTGATAAACGCATGCGGAACACCGTCATACATTTGTGGCATATACTTGCATTATAGGCAGGGCCACTGCACTTTCCATGTTCTTATTGATTTGTTTTGCTTGCCACATAATTCACCATCTGCTACATAACTTTCAGATTTCAACCAAAAAAGATTTTACGTCAAACTAAAAATTGTCCTGGGTTAATAACAACATGGCATAAAAACCCAACACAGCTCCTAACATGTACCAAAAGTTAACTGATGAACTTCTATTTCTTCATTATTTTATGCATGAACTAAAGATATTGCCCAGATGATGTTATTAGTACTGTTAGTGAATGATCCAGTTATCCTGTATATGGTTTAGTGCTGCTCCATATATACCAGATGGGTGGAATATATAGCACACCTTTAGCTGGAGGTTGCCTCATTGATGTTATCACTTATAACATGAACCATCTGTCTGAACAAAAAACACATGGTGTTTTGAGCATACTCCACCCCCAGTCACTGCACTGTGAATTAAAGACAAATCCAGTGACTAATATGACAGTGTTTATGTACTGGTGAATGTGCATGATCTAGATTAATGTATACAGTGCTGAAACAGGTTGGTCAGTCTTTATTGGTGTATAAAAGGTTTTAAATTTGGGATTTGCATTGCATGCATGCTTTCTTTAATAATATTTGCATATTTTACTCAATCATAATTGCACTTTGTTTTTATTCGTCCACTTTTGTAGGGAAGTGCCCTTTTTTGGTATGGTCACCCCCACACATTGCTCTCCAGTGCTGATGGTTATGACCCTGAAAGTGCACTGGAGCTTGCTAGCCAGACCGCCAGGGTCAAGGCTTTCTTCCTGAAATGGATACATGTGAATGGGAAACCCCAATTGGCAAAGACTTTAGCGGGCACATGCATCATTGTCAATTGCGTTTGCGTTGGCGAATGCAATTGACAAAATTGGGATGCATCCTGTTTTTTGCAATTTTAGAAATCGCAATCATGTTGCGATTTCTAAAATTGCGATTGCATTTAAGAAATCGCAATTTGAGATTTCTTAAATGCAATATTTGAACATTTTAAATTTGCGAATTCGCAAATAGGGACAGGCAAATTACCATGAAGTTGACCTTCATGGTAATTTGCGAAAACTTTCAAAAATGCACAAAAGTGCATTTTTGAAAGTTTCATTTTACACACACACATGCCCTTGGGGGGCATGTGTGTGTGCAAAATGCACTTAAAGTTATATTTCAGGGGTGCAGGGGGGGTTCTTTGGACCCCCCCTGCACCCTTGAAATTGCATTCTCAATTTGCGATTCGTAAATTGCTAATCGCAAATTGAGAATGACTTCCTATTGATTCCTATCGGCCTCTTGGCCCATAGGAATCAATGGGAAGGGATTCCTTAATTGCGATTCGCAAATTGTGAATCGCAATTAAGGAATTTTTAGAAATCGCAAAAAAAATTGCGATTTCTTGATGCATAGCCTTTTGCGATTTCTTAATTGCGATTCCTTAATTTTCGCAATTACGAAATCGCAAACGGCAACAATGATGCATGTGGCCGTAATTCCCTAATAAGTTCCTGGTAAGTGGTACGAATCGGTACCCAGAGCATGGGAGTAAAGGGTCACCAGGGTCTGAAGCACTGATTTTGCCATCCTGAGTGACCCAATTAAACAGTTGATAGCAGGTCTGCCATTGCAGACTACAGGAGCAAGGCAAACTGCTCAAACTCAACTTAGCTCTCACTATGAGTGCCAAGGTCCTTGCACTATTATTAATAAATGTAAGTCACCCCTAAGGTAAACCTCTTGAGCCCAGGACGCAGGGTGCATTATTTTAAAGTTGTGGACATATAAGAGCCAGCTTATCTATCTCTATAGTAGCCTCTTTCCATTAAGGCCCACTGTAGGTGCTCAGGGGGCCACAGGCTAATATGGACATCCAAGGCTGCTAGTTTCAGTATGGTCCCACTGACATATGTAACCTTTGGTATCAAACAACATGCACCCAGGTGGCTACCTTCGAGGTTGCCAACCTGGTTGCCCCAGCTTCCCTGTGCCCTGGTTGACAACCTACAGGTGCTGCCACCAAGACAGGAATCTGATCCCCCTGTAGGATGTTTGAAGGCTCCCAGGAGTCAGAAACATAGGCCTGGACGGGAAGGAGGTGACACTTCCTCCTTGACAGGATGGCTAGTGAAGTGTCACATCAAGGCGGTGAGCTTCAAAGCTTTCACCACCTCTGATATGCATCCAGGATGTGTCCCAGACGAAGACAGTGCCACCTCCTTGGTTCCAGGCACATTTGCTCCTGGACAGGAGGGAACATTAGGTAGTCAGGAGGTGTACAGCCCCAGAAGGCTAGCCACACCATTAGGGTGGGATACCTGGTCTGTACAGCCAAGAAAGTATTTTGCCATTCAAAAGTGGTAGAATAAAGGGTTCTGGGTAGACAAGGTGACATCCCTCCCTCCCAGATGAGGTAACCTCAGGGGCAGATTTGCCGATCGGGCTAGTAGCCCACTGATTAAAAGCAAAAACACCCCGAATGCCCCACAATCTATGATTAAAGAGGTACCCTTGGCAGCAGAAACTCAGATCTGAATCGGCTTATGACAGAGGCAAGAGACAAGACTAGAGTCTGTGGCTTCGGAAACTGCACAAACAAAGAGCGCACATCTCTGCACCTGTAGCAACCACCCTTCAACTGCAACTCATCCTGGACCAGAAACCTCTTTCCCCAGCACGAGGAACTTCTCTGGGAGCCAGAGGCAACTCCTGAACTCCCTTGGACTAGCGGCCCTAGTCCCCTGCAACTCGCAGGCACCAACCACTTCAGAAACCAAAGATTCACTGGCCATCAGGCTCACCGAGAGATCACCCAAAAGCAAAAGGTCTAGAGGATTTTGAGAAACATAGTCCTGACTTTCAGCAAGTTCTAGGTGGCTACCGCTTTCCCCCACCTCCAGGACGTCAAACTAACTTCACGCTGAGCTTGCTGCTGCCAAGGCTTATTGGTGGCCAGTCTGGCTACCACTACCTTTGTGTGATGCTGCACCTCGAAGGAACTCGACAGTACCTTCAACTCACCTCCCCATGGCGCCACTGTCAAATGTTGGCTTCTGTTTCCTCAACAGCTCTGTTGAAGAGTTAAAACCAGCTTTCCCGGGGATTGCGCTTCAGCACCAGGGACAGCCAGCGCCCTTTTGCATCTGGGCCCTAAGAGCCAGGTATAATTTGACTGACTTTTGAGGCCTGTTTCTGAGACCCGCATCATCGTAGCCCTCTGTAGATTCCACTGGACTCGTCCAGCAAGGGACAGATTGCCACTAGTACTTTTTGCCATTGACCGCAATGTTAATGTTTTGTTGAAATGCACTGATTTATTTATCCTTCAAAAATCCATAACTCCGGTTATATTAATCTGATTGTGTTCTTTTTGGTGTTTAAATTTATATATTAAAATTTGCTTTATTTTTGTAAATTGGTGTCAGATTTTTTTCTAGTAGTGTTAATTACATATTGTCCATGTTGGGGCTCTGAATTTCTTAACACGTTCCTCTAGTGAAGCCTGACTGCTCTATGCCACTCCACCAGGAATGAGTTAGGAATTTATTAGTGTGAATCAAAAAATCAATTTTGGGGCACTGTGAGAGTATATCATAGTGAAGCCTAACTAGCCCCCCCTGCATAATAGTCCACTTTCCTGCACCTTTCGATTCCCTGTCTTTAAATAGGCATTATGTTTTACCTCTAAAGTATTTGCGCTTACCGTCAAGGAATTAATCTAGGGTTTCTGGAGAAAGGCGGTTCCACAGGGTAACCAACCTTACTAATAGGACAGCTAGGGGCACCTTAATTGCTCTCATCACTGTCACAGATTGTGGCTCATAATAGGACCATGATTGCCATCTGTCTGGACTTAAGGGTCTCAATCAATAGTTGGTTTGCCTTTTGGGTAAAGCAGCTTTTTTCACCATGGTATTTTGTCTCTGCATCCAGTCTTGTAGACTTAAAAGGAACTAGCCCTGTTTGGCACTTAGGGGTCTATTATGGTATGTGTGCGTTGTCTTATCACACATGGGGAGTGAGTCCAATTTTGCTATTGCCACTGACATAGAGGCAATGAGGGCACTGTGGTGGCAAGGCCCATCACTCCTTCAGGAGCTAACCATGTCAGATAAAAACATATGCAATACTCTACATAGTTGTCACTATTTTACATGGTATGCACAGCACAATTTGACTCTGACACATTGTTAAACATGAAAGACAAGCAAACAGATACCAAGGTCATGGATGGTTGTCAGGTAAATATTCAAATGAACTATGGCATGTGTCAACACTCTTTGCAGAAATTCAGATAGCCACATTTCAGTGTGAATGTCACCCAGCCAATGAGCTTCACTCCAGATATGCATACCACACTACATACTGACAATTGTTGCAACACACCATATTGTTGTGCAACAGTCCCCTTCCAGACACTTGACACATTGGAATCTCCCTCAAATGTCTTAATAAACCACGGATCAGTTTAAAATATCAAAGGCAGTCTGATCTGCACAGTATTTGCCAACATGGAAATGCACCATGTCTTAAATTAGATGTAGAGTCATATGATGCAATCTTCTTCTGCAAAGCCGAGAGGGAGAGATCAGTGGCTGCTGGTGCCGCCATGTGAGTATTTTCCTCTGAAGCTGTAGGTATGCATGCTTCCTTGAGTATTGGAATGTGGGATGAGATTGATTATTCTCTCCTAATGGAGGCTGATTAATGATGTTAATCAAGGCTGTAATCTTTTCTACTTGTGGACTTCGATCACAACATTCAGCTGCTACAATGCTCTCTATATCGGTGTTTCGTTGTGGGTGTTTCTGTGTTATTGTTGTGCGTTTGCTACCTCCTGTCCCAAAAGTAGAGGACTTCCTTTGGATTTTTAGCATTATGATTTTTTTACCTTCACTTCACGTTTATTGCAACCTCTCTGCACCTCATCCACAGACCAGATCAGCCTATTGTGATGAGCTCTTACCTTAAATTCTAAAGACCTTGCTCAGGTGGTTTTTCACCATATTAGTGTGAGGAAAATCCCAGGACGTCTAATGTACACTGTGAACACTCGGGATGGATCAATAATCAAGTAGGAATAATCAAACAATTTAACAATATCTATATAAACTATATATCTTTAATGAGTACTTGTATAAAAACAACATGTAAAATGTGACCACGAGGTCAAACCACATAATAAGAATAAAAAAATAATTCAATGACACACAATTATAATAATCAAACTATATAAAATTCATAATCAGTACATGAAAATTGGACACAAAAATGCATGTAGTACGGCAAATATTACAAAGGAGCATAAGAACTCTTTGCTATGGAATGTTTAACGTGCCTAGATAGGCTAAGGGTGTCTGTCGAACTATCTAAGCCCACTGTTCTAAAGAATGAGCTTATTCTAACTAATTACGACTTGCAATATTACCTGATAGCTGTACCTAACCAAAGGTATTCATTCATCCTGACTCGCTTCAGAATGACATCTTTCATCGAATGGCTAGCTTCCCCGTAGCCAATGATTTGTCCGCTAATTTATGTAAATGCCCCTGCGACAATAAACACACTCAGTTGTACTCTTTTGTAAATTGTATGAAAAGTGGAGGAAACATTATATTTTAGGCCTTTTACAGTTTCTATCTATTACCTAATGTCGTCCGGCGTACCTCTTTTACAGACACTGCTCACCATTGTATAAGAAGGTCAAGTTTTTTTATGGAGCGTTTTTTTTATGTTTGGAGAACATTTTGATAGGCGACACGAATAACTCTGTATGGAAATGGATAAGTGATCATAGGATACATGTCTCTTAAATCAACTCACCTTTCACATAAAAAATATTAAAATATGAACTCTATTAATAATTACATTAACATGAATCAATATAGGACACTACAATAGGAATGTATGGCAGACCCAGATTTTAGGTTTTTACACTCCCGAACACACATTTTAGATTGCATGTATAGAATTTTAGCGGGTCAAGCTGATCGAGGTGATAGATTAAAATTTAACTAGAAATGAGGTGAACAGTTATTTAAAATACGTACTGTTGTCAATGTTATGGGACTTTTATTGTATTGTGTTTTTTATGTATCTTTTTTTATGTATCTTCTTTGATGTGCTTTTAAGGTCTAATTTATCAGACCCTCCAGGATTTCGCGGTTTGCGCGAAATCAGCAGTTTTGTAAAAATACCCCGCTTTTTACAAAAGTGCCCGGGAAATCATCACTTTTGTAAAAATGGCGCAATTTTTACAAAAGTGCCCGCAAAATTGAAAGAATGTAGGGAAAAGGTAAGGTTGTAAGGTTGTACATTTCTACGGTAATTGTAATTCTTCACTTGCCTGCATGGATGTTACAATATTACAAGCATTGAAAAATGTTTAGAATTTGTGTTTTCCTATGTCAAGACCACCTTATGGATCATTCAAAAACAAGATGCCTTGTTTTTTGCATTTGTGTCAACAGCACTGTGCGACCACATTACTATGCATCGTTAATCACAGCAGATGTCTGCATTCGATGTGTGGTTTGAATTTTCTCTACTTACATATAATAAACCTTTTAGAATACTGTACAAACTGTAATGTCCTTATGTTTCATGTTTGGAATTGTATATCTTTCCCCTACTCATTCCATCAGTCCCTGTGTATTTAAGAATCAGCAGTTTCCACATAAGCTTTTTCCAAAGTCCATTCCGTAAAAGATCATTTTTGATTTATTCAGTGATCACCATATTAATTATACATTGTTGCTACTACCGGCATTTTTTATTATCTTGGGAATTTGTTTTTATGAGTATACATTCCTTCCTGATCGAATAAGGCCGGGAAGCCATAGGCACTCGGATTTGTTTTCAGCCGACACTGCTAAGAGCTGACTCATGGTAAACGTCACCCCCTTTATCTCCCGGCTGCTGCACCTTGATGTGCACGCTTTTGCCGGGCCTACCAGCTGATTGGGAATGCCACGTTAGCGGGTCATTACCTGCTGATGAATACATGACGATTTACCTCGCACCATGACGCAGGCTATAGTGTAACCCCAGGTTTGCTTGATTTCCCACAAACTGCCACCCATTGCCTGCAACTGTTAATTAATAGCATAAATAGATTTAAGTATGTTAGAGTGACCATTGGGTTTAGCCAGAAACCATATTTGTGGCAGTTCGACAGTCCGCCAAATTGGCCCACAGAACCTGGTTTTGTGATGGTAATTCCTTCAGTCGATACCCATTGGCTGAGATCCACACGCCTGGAAGGAAAGTAAATGACCTGAGACACAGAAAGCCTGACGCCTGGTTTGTAGGTTCTGGAATGCCATTTCCTATGGGATGCTGCCAGGCCATTTTTGATAGGCTTCTCAGAACCTATACTAAAGAAAATGGAGGATTGCATTTCCAAGGGATAACAGCCTTCACCTGTGGGTTGCTTCCTCTGTTCCATATCCGAGGTTGCCTATTTCAAAGTGGAATACTCTACTAAAACAGTTTCCATTGATTTAAGGCAGAAAATGAATGATTATTAGTAAAATGAAGTGCCACAAAAATTTAGCTTAATTTCCATATTTGTGCCACTAAATTTGCATCGATTAAAGTTGATAGGTAAGTAAGTGAAGAGCTGTCATAGTGAGCATTCTTTCTCAGATAAATGCCCTTCAGTGTTACAAATTGTCTATGGGTGGCTAGTAATCTAGATTAATTGAGTCTTTGATTCATCATGAGAGCATGTCTACTTGTTATGACATTGCAACTACATGCAATAGTAGAGCCGTTTGATGGCATGGGCAAAGTTAAATCGCCCAGAGCCACAATACCCCTCACAAAGTAATTTAATCTTTGCTCATCCTTTCATTCTCTGTTTCAGCTTCCCTTCCTCTCTATTCATGATGCTCTTTAATTCAGCATTGTTCTATCTATCCCTACTCCACAATTATCTGCCTTTATATACATCTTTAGCTCGTCCCCTATATATCGCTCTATCATCTCTCCCGATTACCACCCTGTGTACCTCTCTGTCTACCTGCCTAAAATGTATTCTTGTAGTTATTTTGCTTTAAATCTGGATTCTTTCACCAAAAGAAATGACTTTTGAAACTGCTTGTTCAAGCTGTCATTTGTGAAATGTGACTAGTGGACACCAGGCAGCTTGAGCTTTTGGCTGCTTTTGTGTGTCCCATGTTCGTGAAAATTTAACATGTAATTCAGTTCTCTTTGGCTCCAAGGGATTTAATTATACAGAAAATGGTGAAAAGTTAAAAGTTGTGTGGAACAAGGACACCAAAATGGTCCTTGGATACTCTATGGCCCACCTAAACCATCTGGTATACATCAAGTGGATCATCACCTGAATCGAATGAAAGTGGACTCAACTTAAGGGATCACAATGTAGAAGTGGATAGGGTGTTTATCAATGTCAATGAAAATACCAGTCAACTGGGCATGGAGCATGTAAGGTTCAGCAATGAGTCCTCTGTGGCTACCATTCCAAACAGTGATTGGGTCAAATATATATATCTGTGATGGAATTAGAAGCAAGAGAGGCTAACAGACACAGAAAAAAGACTATAACAATACAATAGGAAATGAAGCAGAAGACATTATGACGCTCTGGGGACCCGTGTAATTATAGTGGCAGGCTTGTAGCCCCTAACTAAGGGAAGCTGCAAGTATAAGACATTTTTTAACAAATAAGATGATTCACTGGTTAAGTGGGGTCAAGTAATGTAGCTCGGTGATGAGAGAGAATATCCTTTTTGTTATTATAATTTTACTTATAAAGCGCTCAAACACAACTGGGGTTCCCTGGAGCTAGATGAGCAAAAAGAAGCCACAGAAGGACAACAGAATTATAAAATAATAAAGTTTTGAGTACTTTAAGTATTTGTAGAAATACTAGTGTCTAGGTTGGATGGCATAGACTGAATTCTTAAGGGATTTGATGCTATAACTTTGGCATATCAGAAGAAATGATATGACATTATTGGTACTGGATTCTGAGAACCCCACATGGAGTGACTTTGGCCCCTTAATAATAGCAATTGATTTTAATGTAGACCTCCAACATAAATTACATCATGATGAAAGTCTTAAA
Organism: Lissotriton vulgaris; assembly: GCF_964263255.1. Lineage (NCBI taxonomy): Eukaryota > Metazoa > Chordata > Amphibia > Caudata > Salamandridae > Lissotriton > Lissotriton vulgaris. Next base: position 1,009,596,028 of record NC_141699.1, on the reverse strand, counting down.
CTTAGAGATGAAGCATGGAACATACCCACAAATGGAGACCCTGTACTCGAAGATGAAAGTGGCAAGCAAAAGACTAGCAAAGTTGACAATGTCAAAGGGTAGAGGGCATGCAGCAATCTATTTGATCATGACTAGCTAGGAAGACCTGCATTCAATACCTACCTTCATAGTAGCCAGATAAACTATGTAATAGCCAATTTGGCATTATGGACCAAGGTGGATGACTTTAGGGTCTTGTCTTGCTGGTAGATGACTGGCTCTACAAATTGTAACAGATGCAGAAAATGTCATCTGAGCAAGCATTGAAGGTTCTATAATGAGCCATAAAATAGATAACATCCAACTATCTCTCAGGTGAGTCTGGATGTGGAAAAATCTATTCCAGTAGTTCTTAATGTTTTTCTGAATTTGTTGGAACACCTAAGACCTATATGCTCTTTGATAATAAGGTTATCTTAGCTACCCATGTGTAGAGGTGAGGAAATCTGGTCCATCAAAAGGAGGGCAGTAACACGAGGATACTTTATGGAAAAATAATTATAATTTTAAGCTTCAGCTGCTTAGTCTAACTGATAGCAACCCAAATATTTCTAGTGTCTCTCTTAGATTCCCTGGGTTCCTGCTGGGGATACATAAATAATGCTGTATTTCCTCTTTTGCTGTAGAACTTCTGTTAGTGGTTGATACATCTTTCCTGTTGGTGCCACCTCTGCTACCACAGCATAAAAGTAAAGGATTATGCTAGAAAAACGCATATGTAAAATACTGCGATTAAGTTTGTCCTGTCTTTCTCCATGTTGTTTCTCATTATCCAGCCCTTACCTGGGTTACCTCTCTTTTTCCCTATTTATTCATGTCTTTTAAACTCCCTTTGCTTTAGTTTTTAGAGACCTAGTTTCTTTGACGTTTGAAGTCTCTTACCACTTCTTCTTAATCGCAGGTGGGCCCCTGTTCCCCTTCTTTCACCTGAATACTTTTCTCTCTCCCCTCAGTACTTTCAAGGCTTATTAAGGTTTCTTCCCTCCTTTCAAGTTGGTCCCTTGCCCCAGGTTGTGTTTGAGAGCTCCATCCCTCACACCAGCCCCTGTTATTTGTGGTCCTGTTACACACCAGGGTAGCCATGACCCTCCATGGAGGGACTGAGACATCAAAAATTGGGACCATAACTCCTTCCTCGCCTCGGTTGTGAACATTTGGATCATCAGGTTCTTTCCTCAGGAGTGCATCGGTCTCTGGAGTTGGTGGCCATTTTTGGTGGGATGTAACTGTGCTACAGCTTCTGGCTTGCTGGCACCATTCTCCTCTGCCTCTTCTGGATTCACCCTCAGTTCTCATAGAGATGGGTTTTCATAGCCTTTTTCTGTGTTTGTTCATCCACTCTTAGTCCTTTACTCTTTTTTTCATTGTTTTCTCTTGGTAGTCTTTTTCCCGTTTTGACACAATGTCTTCTTTCCCCTTTTCAGGTGACAGTCTGCAGATGAAGGCAGAACGGCATCTTGGGACTTCAGGTATTCAGGTGAGTCTTTGTCAAACCACATTATTATTGTTGTGACTTTAAGCCCGAATCTCTCGAAAACAGTGAGAAGTGTCTTGGAATCTAGATGCAAAATTAGCATCTGATGTGATAAGCAAGCCAAATGCGTAATCTCTGAGTACTTAAGAAGAAGTACAAGGATCCAAACATTGTAACAGCAGCAATGATGTGTCAGTGCTGGTCAAAGAAAATTGGGAGGCTCTAAGGTAGTTAGAGTGCAGTAAAGTGTCAAATATCTGCAGGTGAACTCAAATGAGAGAAGGATTAGGGTCTACCAGTAATCTATATTTGCACTTTAGAAGGGGGCAGTAAAATCATAAAGTGCCTCACACAGTGGGTAACACCATTAGAAAGGGATGCGTGGGAAAGTGCAGAGTGCCTTCCTGCCTTGGTAAAGTGGTTGCAGAAGCAAGTCACAGAATAATGCAAAAATAGCTCAGTTATGTCATTCAGATCTGTATAGAGCCACACTCCTTACCTGGGAGACCTTTCAAGAACAAGTCCATCAATTGGACTGGGGGAGCCTTTTTTGATAGATTGTGCTGTTCTGTTGGTGTTTAGTTGCAAATGGCTAGAACAACATTTTAAGTGTTATGATTCAAAATGGTTTGTGAGAGTTAATATGGAAATAAAGTTGGTCCAATGTAGGTTACATGTGTATGGGTGTTATGAGGAGATCTTGGCCCAGTAACAAATTCCATGAGTGGGGCAGACCTTTGTCCTAATCCAGTGGTTCAAACAATATGCACTGTGGCTCCCCCTAGGGAGTCGTCAAACCTAGCCAAGGGAGCCAAGCACCAAGCACTTTAATGTATTTAATATTGAAGGGTCTGTTGGCTTCAGTTAAACTAATTAGACTTATACGCATGATGTTGATGATTTGTAAATGACATGCCTAAAGCTATAAAGGTAGTGCTTAATCAAGCGTGTCGAGGGAGATGACCTCCATTTTCACTGGATCCCCATGTACCAACACTCCCAAAGTAAGCGGAAGAGGCTTGATTTATTTTGTTAGACTTGTTAATAATTTAATTTTTCTCCAAATACATTTTACACCAATGAAAGTTATGAGGAAAGAACACTTGTCCTGTCTATTAAACACACTAAGTATTATAACGTATTGACATTTGTACTTGAATCACAGGTACTTCCAGTACACATTTCTTTCAGTGCACTCACATTTCCATACAGGCCGGCTCTCTCCTTGAGCACATGGAAGTAAAACACCATATACGGCATAATGCCAACATTTGGAAGAAAGAAAGAGGGACGTTTAAAAAAAATTAGAGGAATATGTTTTACTTGCATTGATTTGGAGGCAGCAATTTTAGAAGGGAGACAGCAAAAAATAAACCTGTATGTGGTTTAAAAAATTGTGAGTCACACTGCTGAGACAGGTGTGCTGGCACGAATGACATGGGTAGAAATGGAAGTGCATGCAAATATTCTTCAAGCGCACAAACACTTTGGCAATGGGGCCTACATGCATAGGGGTGCTATCTAGCACTGTAAGTGGGATAAAAAGGTTTGTGAAGCTACTCTAAAAAAGGCATGAGCAAAGAAGTGTACCTAGGAATATTTTATTAGAGGCGCCACCTTAGTAATCCGAAACACCCTGCGCATAAAATTATAATACCTTCATCAGCTTCATCCCAATAATTTTCACGGACAAAAAAATGCAAGTACTCCCTAGGCGGGGTTTACACCACCCCACCCTCCCAAAAAAGTAACAGTGGGGAGCCACGGGCAATGGATAATGGGTCAAGGGAGCAGCGGGCCGAAAAAGTTTCAGAACCACTGTCTGAATCTATAAAAAAAGGCAAAAGATATTTCAGTCAATAGCCAGCCTCTATATTTTATGTAGTTGTCAAAACATTTTGCAAGCATTTATTCAACCGTTTTGAAGGGTGGATTGGGGAATATGGAACTGTACTGCTTCCTCAGGCAGGATGAACTAATGTGGTGGGGACTATTGACTAAATCTTTAAGATTATAACAGATCCTGGTGAGTGAAATGTATTTAGGGGAGGGCATGGGGGCTTGTTACATTTAGGGATGAGAAAGAGCATTTTGTTTTATTAAATTAAATATAGTATGTCCAGTGTTGTAGCAAAGAGGCCATGGGTCCTAAAGCAAGCAAGAAAAATAGGCCCCAATCTCTTGGTTTGGTGACAATAAATTACCTATTGTTCGGGTGCAGTGGACCCCTCATTCTCTAGGCCTGGGGGCCCTATGCTTGCTGCACTCCAGTTAGCCAATGCCCCTGATAATGCCCTAATTCTTGGGATAAAGCCTTGTTGGTATAGGAGGCACTTTGGAGATATTCTACAGGAATATCAGTCACCAGGATAGTACCCCTTATTTTGATTTGTCTGCTAACATTTCTTTCTTGTTTTGCTTGTTTGTGTTTTGAACATTTGAGGTTTATGAAACCGACATGTCCGAATGGCTGGAGATGATCCGTTTGTTGGCTGGGTATTGGGTCATCAGCCGTATTTTAATCATCCTATTTTCATAAGGAGCTGCTCTCCCTTTTTCAGACTTTTTAGTCTATTTTGGCCCACAACCCTCATGTGTTTTACCTCTTGATTTAAACTTATGGAAAGGATGGTTAACATTCCTATTGTCATTTGCAGAATTCAAAATATCCAAATTATAATATATAATCATTAGATGATGAAGATAGTTTTACAAATATTACCAAAGGATGACTCTTTCCCACATTATCCACTTCATAAAGCCAAACTGAAACAACAACTACCAACAGGAGTTCAGAGCCAGAGTGCAGTCTGCTCTAGGATCCTTTCAATATCAAATAATTGAACATTCTCTTTGTTTCAAAAACCTGCATTGCTCCCCTTATCGGGGAACATGCCCCAAACAAAATGTGTTGGTCTAAGGGGGTCAAGGTACTGTTACTCATGTATGGTATTTTGCAACTCAGTATCCAACTTTGAAAAGTTTTTTTTGGCTTGTACAAAAGATAACATTTAAATAAGGTGATACTTTTACCGTACATTAGTAAAGAAAATGGTCCTCCTACAGATATATGTCCAATGTAGTGCTTTGGTCCAATTTTGATGAGATGGGGAAGCTGAAAATAAGTAACATATTTTGTAAGATATCAGTGTGAAATGTTTCTGACAATGACAGATCTATCTTTGTGCCTTCAATATTATTTTAATCAAGTATTTACCTCACAGAATAGTATTATGACAGCTCCAACTACAGTTATCAATTCTCCAGTTAGTCTCAAATAGTCTTCGTTTGTTACATATGACGCCTAGAAAAAATGTTGCATATCTTGGTCAACATGGCAAATAACACTTAAGGCTTAATCTTAAACAATACTCCACTTAAACTAGATATTACAGCTGAAAACCCCAGTCATGCCTGTACACTTTCTGGAAAGGTTACCCTTTTGAAAAGCAAAGAAATGGGCAAAATAATATTAAGTAAACAGTTCAGCAACAGTAAGTATCTATGAGTAAAGTGAGTACAGGCTGAAAAAAATCTTTGCTTAGAAGTTTGGGAATGTTTGTAAGAAAATAATTTAGATATTTTTGGTGCACAGGATCTTAATATAATGGGAAAATGGGATATGATTGATAAAGACGTGTTAACGTTGCTCCATCAGAATACATTTACAGTCAATTAGATTTCTGTTAATTTCTGGAGACAGTTCTTCCTTGTGTGTGAGAAAACAGACCTTTGTAGAGGAGATGTACAATGCTTGTCTTGATTGCATTGGCTGACAGGAGGTATTACCTTAAGTCATTCTAAAGAATTTAGCATAATCATGGGAGAATAGACACAACCAATACCTAACACAAAAGACTTTAGATGGACGTATGAGGCTTGAGTTTAGGTCCCACACAGATGCAAACTCTTTAATACCAAAACATAAAAATAATTTTGAAAAATAATTTCTAAAACTGTGTTTTTGATGAAAAAACACATCAAATTAGCCAACCACATATCCCTATTTTCAGCCAAAACAATGTCTGACACATGGAAGAGTCTGTAATGAGAGCAAGTGAACACTTTTCAAACAGAAACAGACTGACAATGACACGTTTCTCAATAAAGGTTTGAAACATTAAGAGAAAATTTCAATGGTTTAAGAGGTCAGTTTTAGCCTCTATGAACTCAAAACTTTATTTCTGACTTTGCCCCAAATATTCTTTTTGCTAAGAAGTTCAGAAAAAGTAGCAAGACTTTCCTATCATGTTTGGTTAAGCTATTCCAGAGGACTCTGACAAGTTCCAATCCAAGAAATTGTGTGCATTCCTGAAGAAAACCATAGATAGAGGGAGGCTGCACAGGTATAAAGTCTGCAGATTAAAACTAAACAAACAAACAAACAGCAGTCTAGAAGGTGACCCAACAGCTGGAATATGAGCCAAAAGTTACTGTTTCTAACATATATATCACTAGTAAATTACCTTGATGATACAGAATTAATGTTACAAGCAGGCGCGGCCGGGGCAGGTAAGAGCGGTGAGGCGGGAATTTCGACAGACAAGGGAAAATTAATTATTTATTTAATTTTCGCTTGTGGTTGTCTGTTGAATTCCACCCACCACACCTCCAACCTGGCTCCACTGCCCCAACGCTCTCACCTAATGGGCCGCTCCTGGTTACAAGGTTTTTATGCAGTTCAATGTCCACCATTTTCAATGGCACATAAGAGTGGACTGGATGATAATAGAATACTGATGGGCTGACTCAAATTAAGGGTGCTCCCAGAGGTTGTGTGACCCATAGCGTTAGACCAGTGTTACCTTCTTCTATCTCGGATTAGGTTATGCTGCCTTGTCATGTGAGCACAGACCTCTTTTTTTTTTAATTTAGTTTTTTTACACATCCTATTGACATTATATTTCTGGGCTGATGTGTTCCTCCTCCCAGTGATGGCTAACTTCTGTTGGTGTATTATCAGCACCAAAAAAATCAGTAAGTTCAACACCTGTAAAGATATAAGACTCCTATGTATGCTCAGTAATGTGTGGTGTGCGCGTCAGCATCATCAAACACCTTGATTGTATGATCACTGATATTATGTGTTGCTGAGTTGGCTGCGCGTGACTTTTTATTGAGTTTAATGAATGCTCCAATTGGAGTGCTTTGTGTATGGCCTGACCAACAGCAATCCTCTTGTCTGTCTTTCTTCTCCATTAATCCTACACAGTCGGGCAGTGATGGTAAGTGGCTAACATTAGCCCCGTGAGTACGTGTGAAAAATGGTTGCTTAGGGTCCTAGATGAGCTCTGGAATTTTAACCCACTCCGGAAACCGTATATACCTTTGGGTATATTCTGAATTTTTAGGTAAAGCAATAAAACTATTTAAAAAGCTTTAAACAGATGAAACTGAAGTAAAATAAAGCACAGATAAATACTAAAAAATACATTTTTATTGGATGATTGCTTGATGGAGCAAACGTATGGCTGAGATAGAAGGAACGAAAGCAAAATAGAATCCCCGAATGTAGAGAGGAAAAGTAAGGAGAAATATGGACACAAAGTAAAATATGTAGTATAGTGACTGTGGCTGTGTGATACACACACATGGACTTTGTTGTCCTTAGTGCTGCAGATTTCTATATTTTAACATACGATTTCAGGAAGCCTAAACTTCAGAGGCAAGAAGTATTTCAATGTCAATGGCCTACTTCAGCCAACGTTCTGGGTATAGGAAACATGTACCCATTGAAGCCATAACCTCTAAGAAGCATTCTCAAACTTAAAACAGAGTATTCCCTCAAACCTTTCCTCAGTTGAAAGATACCAATCCTGCAATTTTGATTCTCAGATCTCCCAACTTTTCAAAATATGTTATTTTACATACATTTTAATGCTGGTAGAATGTCTCAGTGGGTAAAAATTTGGCACCACTGGCATTTAGAGTTCCATTCAAGTCATTATTATGAACCCCACCATGGTTGTTAAAATGAATGCCATTTAATTGGGTAATAGTAACACCTGTCCTTTACAGTGCTTAGAAATGGCAAAAGTGTAATTTAGAGGTCTATATAAAAACAGGCTATTATTAGTGTTTTGTCATTGCCTGAGAAGAATAAAAACTAGCCACAAAGCATATTATTGCACATCGTACAGAAACAATGGTGATACAAGCCAAAAGGTCACGTTTTACTACATGAAAATTGTGAAAGTCTGTACAATGGCAGCTGGGGCTGAGACGCAAGCTGAGGGTTGTCCATGACAGGCTGAAATGATGGACCAATCAGGATGCAAATGGTGCTTCCAGGCTAATTTAAGATCAGAGGAACATGTTTCCAAGTAACTGCTTATTTAAGTGGTTCCCACTCAATCAATCCATAAGCTGTTTTGCTATTCCTGCACCTTTGTTTTGATCTCCTTTCTCCTCTTAAGTTTCCTTCCTCTCATTATGACTTACCTGGATAACAGCTCAGTGTCGGACCATCTCTTCAGGATTTCATCAACCAACAGCCACACCTCTATCAGGAGTGTCTCCTGGTGTTTCCGGCTCGTGGGTATTTCCTGTATTTGTTACCAGCATTTCCAGTCAGAGAATCAGGTGAGCATTTACGTGTCAATAGTCTTCCTCAGTATCCGTAATCATAATCACACATATATATTTGGGGCCAGATGTACGACCTGCCAAATAGCGCCTTGCAAATTGCATCGCATTTGCGACACGCAATTTGCTAGGTGCTATTTGGCATATACAACAGCGTGTTTAACACTGTTTGCGATTCCCAATGGGGTCGCAAATTGTGAGGCTCATTAATAGTAATGAGCCTCTCACAATTTGCAAGCCCATTGGGAAGGACTGGCATTCACAGGGATGGTAGCCTGCTGGGCTCAGCAGACTACCATGTCTGGGACTGCTTTTATATAGAGCAGTTTTGTTTTAAAATGCAGCCCGTTTCCATTAGAAGAAAACGGGATGTATTTAAAAAAGAAAAAATGAAACGTTTTAGTTTCATTTTTTAAGGGCAGGCAGCGGTCCCTGTGACCACTGCCTGCCTTTAAAAAATAAGATTGCATGCTTTTACAAAGGGCAAGGGGTCCCCTGTAGACCCCTTCCCATTTGCGAAAGCATTACCACCTACTTGAAGCGGTCGCAAAACATTGGTACCCAGCTTTGCAGTCGATATTAGGAAGGGAACGCCCCTTCCTAATAGCGAGTCGCAAAACAGTATTTTGTGAGTCGCAATTTATTTGCGAGTCACAAAATACTGTTTGTACATGGGGCCATGCTCTTTAGCGTGCGCAAATGGGTCTAAGACCCGTTTGCACATGCTAATAAGTGTTGTACACCTGGCCCTTAGTCTTTGTGTGCAACACTAGTCACACACACACATACCGCTCTGTAAGCACTACCACAGCTGCTTCCTTTCTCTATCTGACAAGAGAGCATTATTCTGAACATACAAGAAATGAACATAGTGTTTCTTCTCTCTCACCACAATGCCCCATTTCTCTTTACCAGATCACATAAGTTTGAGTTTGTTCTTTTCACTGCCTGTATAGTGTAGGTGGAGATTGGTGGATGCACATCAAACCCCATACCAAAAGCAACAATAGTGAACTTTAGGGATCATGACATTTTATTGCATACAATAATGTCTGCTGAATTATACTTTTCATATTAAGGGATCAGGGATCCCTTAAAGCTTCCTAGGAAAAAATCACCTACAATTGAACAATAATGTTTTGCAGCCATTGTCATTTAACTTTGCCAAATCCTGAGCATGAAAGGGAAAAACCACAATCTTACGGCTTAGAAATTCTACTAGTCTGTCTAGAGCTCATTAGCTCCATATATAAAGCTAATTGATGGAATGCACTTGAAACACAGAAACCTGTTTTGCGTCATATCCTATCCACCTCAGAAACGGTTTCAATGATATGTAACCCATTATAATATTACACATTCTGAAAGTACACGTAACGACCTGTACATTTCCATATTTTCTTCATACATCATAGGCTACTGTTGCCTCTCACTATTACACTTTTATTTTCCTTTTTAAAAAATAGATTAGCTAAAAAAATCCCTATTATCATCTCTGTAGTTTCTATTAAAATATATACCATTGTTTCAATATATTCATGCAAAGTAAAAGAATTTTTTTTTCCAAAAAGATCATATCCCAACACATAAAATAATGTAAGATGACCACCACTTAGACTGCATCTACTCACTGTAAGGGGTTTGAGTCTCATGATAGTCATGTTATCGCTTTCTTCTGGAGGTATTGGTTCCAATGGGCGGTACATGCTGATAGCAGTAAATATCACAATGTACAGAATGTAGCAGCACATCCACACCATGAAGTTTTTGTGCCCAAAAGATCTCCATTTTTCATTCAACAATTCCTTGACTGGAGTGACACTGAGAAGTTTCCTGACCTTTAAACAAGAGAAAATCACTTACAATAATGCAGATTCATCAATGCATGCAAGATCAAACATTACAAACAGTTGAGTAGTGAATTCCATCATCAGCGGCTTGTAGTGTAGTTCCTAGTTTCCCACTAGGCCCTGCGCATTGGAATAACATAAACAGTAGTATCGACGTGGAACTGCGGATATTCCAGGCCTCCACTGACTATGCTAAACTTAATTGGGTTGTGTTACCAACTAGCTCAGAGGTCACTGGAAACTTTCTTCTCTGCATAAGAAGTGATCAGCTTCCTTGGCACAGACAAGAAGGGATTCAGCTTTCCAACAACCGTGCAACATGACAACTTTGCTCCTCAGATCAAGAGTCAATCTCTAGGGTCGTGTGAAACAATAGACATGTATTTCACTCAGTCAGTCTAGTGCAGTTTATTTTCACGAGATGTAGAGAATAGAGAGACGGGCGTTTGTCAATAAAAGGTTAACATTTATTGAACAGTCTTTCTTCTCGTACAAGAGAAATGTATTGCCACAATTGCAATAATTGTTATTATAAAAAGTACGTACAGTAAGATAAGTATTGCGAAATAGAACTGTAAAAGCATTGATATGGTTTCTTAGCCATACAATGGTTTAAAAGTAATAAAACATATATACAGTCATATATACATTAGGCTAACATACTCAACTGGTGCTTCTAACTAAGCCTACCCCAGTGTGCCTGACCTAAGCCTAACACGTGAAAGGGGAGTAAGTAAGTAGCTTTAAGTTAAGTTGGTTTTGCCAAGGTTTGTTTCAAGAATTCTCGTCTAAGGGTTTAGTCAACACCATACCTCTGAATAGAATGATGGAGGATTGGTATCTCCTTCAGGGGTCTCTCTCGATATCCCAGTCACCCGCGAGGGTAGACCGGAAACGCCGGAGCTGGATTTCTCTGCACGAGAAAGGCAGCGGGTCTCTGCAGCGCGTCGAGGAAGGAGGGGGGACAGCGTCCGCGGGCAGCTGGAATCTGCTGGATGTCTTCGCAGAGGACGGCTGTTCAGCTCCTTAAGCGTACTGCACCATAGTTCGCGCTTTAGCAGCGATAATGGTATCAGCAGCTTCACCACCACAGGGACAGCAGGCTGCAGCGACAGAGTGCTAGATTTACCAACACGGGGTCTTGCAGGCAGCTGGCATCAGCAACAGTAGCTCGCTTTGCTTAAGGCAACGTTGGTAATATTTATACCTGACAGGTGCCGGGTTTGACGCAAGTTTGCTGGACATAAGACGTCAATTAAAGATGTCACTAGGAAGTGATAGTTATCAGTTGCTCATTAGAGTTCCATTACTAATCAAAACATAGCAAGCAGGGATTTCCAGGTTTGCTGAGTTTTTATCTTGTTGAAGAACTCGGAGTGTTATCTAGGAATATCAGATAGTGACTACTGCTCTGTCATTGCACTAATTGGTCGCAAAGGAAGTGGCAGAGAGAACTATGCTGGAATGTGGCTCTGTTCGTGTGAGGCCAGAGATGACTTTTCTGAAAATCGCACTTGAACGGTTATGCCAATATAGGGAATAAATGGATTTATACCCAAATAGGGGCATAAGGTCACAGTATCGATCAGGAACCTAGATAAACACGCAACACCCACTCCACGGGTTAATGTCCATCAAAATTACTAAAACTAAAGCAATTAGATGCATGTGTAACATTGCCCACCCCAAAATACATAAATGCATTCGAAATAGGCGTACTTGAAATACATGAAATTTAGGTACTGTACGTTTTTTTAAAGCATAGTAATCATTCAAAAAATTGTTGCATATGAAATCAATGAACGATTATGCAAAAGGAATTACACATGAAGTATCTCTGACAGAAGAAAGGCGAGATAAATCATCACATAAAAATGCATTGTAATAACATGTGTGCTAGAGGCTGGTGTAATATTGTTATGTCTCTAGATGTGTTTAGAAATAGAAGTGTGAAGCTTCTGTTCTCTAAGAATAGTTTTTACGTTAAGCAAAGAATTGTTCGTGCCAAAAAAGGGTCAATATTAAAAATTGTCCAATTCAAAGAATTATTGCTTGAACGGGGAAAAATAGATTTCCAAAGCTCTTGGCAGTTTTTGTTGATCAAAACTGAAGGCCGAATTCAGAGTTCATGGGAACGCTGTGTGTCGGAAAAGTTTCTCAAAAGTTATTGTTTCTGTACGGGTGAGAACATCGCATCAGACAGGCTCTCAAAGAATTGGTCTACAAATTCAGGTGATAGTTCAACCAAATTAGATAGCGCTGTAACTTGGCAGGTGTGAGAATGATTGCTGTCATCGAAGGCAGGACCAGCAATGCTCACAGAACGTTGTACCTGGATGATGTTGCTTTTGTCACTCGCTCCACTGTTACCACTTGGCTGTAGTACAGGAGTCTCCACGAATGCCGTCATCAGGATTGGTAGCCGCTGGGGACAACACAATGCGTGAGCCGTTATTGGACTGAGCAAAGTATCGACGTCCATTGGTACTGCTGATGGAAGTGAAAGACAGATGTCCAACACGCATTCATCGCCGCAAAGCATACACCGTAGCACAGGTAAAATGCAATTTTGCCATATCGGTCTGAATGAAAGGAACCAGGTCATGTTTAGATCTCTCAGCCTGGCCAATCCAAGGACGTTAGTTATCCTGTCCCGGTAGCGCATTGCTAGGATTGTCTCTTCCATTCCCATGGGAGCTATGTCTGAGCCGAGGCTTGCCATAACGAAGCAGGAGGGTCAAAAATAGAATCCCTGCGACGAGTCCCAAAAATAATGGTATGCCGCCAAAAATGGAGTGCACAAAATTAGGAAAGATTCCCAAAATTGCCTGGAAGGGTGTTAGCAGTTCCGTAAAGACTGTCTTAAATATGCCTGGGATGCTTGTTGCACTAGACATGTTAAGGAGTTGGCTGAACATTTCTACGAAATGCACGGGGCAATTTGTTGATAAAAGGTCATGAACTTCAGTAGCTGTCCTTGCAACTAGAAGATCATACGTCTCTTTAGATGACGTTATAGGCACTGTTGTCTGTAAAAGTACAGATTTCATTTTGCTTAATGTATCAATTCGTATAGAATAGAGATTCAGACGAGGCCAGATGGGAGTCACTATGTCTGGAGGCCCACTCGGAAACAATGCTTGCATACAGCATTTGACCATGGATGTTACTTCTACTAGATAACTTTTCCCTGGCACGAGGCCACAACATCTGTGATCCGTTCTAAGAATGTAACTCCCGTTCGAAAGTTGCATAAAGAAGGGCTCTATCTGAGTTGCAGGTGTGACTAGCTGGTGGCATGAAAGGTTGTTTGAATTTCCATCACATGCTCCGTGTAAATTAATACCCTGACACAAAAGTATACCGCTTAGTGAATGTTTACAGTTCTCACCACTAAGAAATACATTTTTGTCACTGTCACTATAGCAAGAATGAGTGTATGGTAATTTCCATTCGGATTTTACATATCCTTTACCCAATTGTTCATACTGGCCAGCAGGTATGTACTCAAGGCACTTTTTAAATCGGAAAGTTGTTATCGGAATTGTGATAATTCCGTGTATTATCCATTCAATGACAGGACTCTCTGACATTGTCAATGGTAATCTCTCGAGTTTTTCGATGCTCAGGATTGTATAGTCTGCTCCTTTCTGTGCCAAACTGATCTGTTTATCAGTAAGGTTAAAACTGGAAAATAATGACGTCGTGTTGATTAAACGCCAAGGCACATAGCCTGAACGAAGATTTTGCAGCGTCCAGCCTAATTCTATAATAGAGCGTAATTGAGACTGGCCATGTTGTAACATTAGCAAATCTCTGTCTATCACATCAAAGGCAGAGGATACAATATTGTCCAACGAATATATTCTGGAAGACAGAGTCATTAACCCATTGTCTACCACAGAAAGTGATTTCTCCAAATTAATACGATCAATTTCTCGTATTTTTTCAGCAGTTTCAATTTGCTTTACTTTCCAAGCCTCGTTGTAAGCAGCATAGATACTGGTCACTATGAAACGCTTTTGACGCTGTTTGCGTGGTCCAAGAATGAAATCGCGCAAATCAGCACCATCTTTTAGTAAAGACAAGTGTTGCTTAATTTCAGCCAGTGTGGATGTTTTTAGCCATTCAAGGCAGAGTTTCCCTACACTGTATGTTGTTATAATCCCTGGATGTTGTCTCTGGGAATATCTAGGGTCTAATCTGGTCATTTTTAACCCCTGTGTTTTATTCAGGAATCTATCTTGACAGCTATTTGTGTCTGTAGGCCAGATTAACCACTTTTTCCAATCAGGATGTGTTCTGTTGAAATGTAAAATGTGTGACACGTCTAACTCAATATCAGCGGTTGCATTTTCTGGTATTGGCTTCGGTATAGACGGTGTTTTAAGGTCTTTGATCTTAGCTAGGCCAAGACAAGATGTTTGGTGTATTGTGTCATTTAAAAATAACATTTGTTCTGGTATCATGCAGGTTCTAAATAGTGCTTCAATGCCTTGCACCTGCCAATCTTTTTTACCCCAAATTGTTTTCGTTTCAATATTATTTTTCCAATAATCAAAACCAAATGTCATCATTTTGTCATAAAATGCTTCTGAATATATCAATTTAGAATTTGTCAGCATTGTTTTCATTCCTGTTTTATCTAACAGTTTGTAATAAAACGTTTCTGCATCACTGGTGTTAAACCCTGAGAAGTATTTAAATTTCTCAAAAAATGCTTTAGAACTGCTTTTAGGTGGTGTAGAACAATGTTCCCATTGATTATACATAAAAACATTTCTAGGCTGTGCAGATTTATGCAAGTAATGATCCCCATAGTGGGTGTAACAGAATAACTGCTCATAACTAGATGAACCTTGTAAATAATCATGATCTGTGAATCTAGCTGACATTACTAAATCAGACATCATGTCATTAATACTGTTAAAGTCCCAATCATCAGAGAATGTACTTGGTGTCACAAAGTCACTTAAGGAAACCTTTAGTTGATGAGGATACTTCAGGATTTCGACCGGACCATATATCTCATAGTCTGTTTTCTCCCATACTACCCCACCAGGTATTGGAATTGCTGTGACATTTACTGTTGACAGTTCTCTTTTCTTCACGTGGGATGATCTGTGTGGTTTCAGGACTAGGTTGATGTTCTGACTTGCTGTGTCCATTGTAATATATTTTCCTTCAATGAATTTTCCCAAACACAGTACCATGATGAGCCAAAGCAGGAGGAAAAATACACCTAGACCGAACCAGAACTCTAGCCAAGGGGAAATTAGGTAGATTTCCTTCAGTTGATGAAAGAGTTCCGTTGCTTTTTCTTTAAAAGTCTTTTTAGTTTCTGGCATCACTTCGGGATCGTTTTGATCTTCAGAGAAGTTGTCGAAGTTGATGAAATAACCAGAGGCAGTTCTGTCAATTGATGGGATTGTTCTTTCAATCTGTCTCTCAGTAGCACTTTCTGATGCCACATCATTGTAGACTGGTGTTGTTTCTTGACGAACTGTTTCTATCTGTGTTTCAAGAGGCACAAGTTCCATGGCATTATTGCATAGTCCTTCATTGTGCACTGCAGGCTGATCGAATGTGATGAGTCTTTCAGTTTGAACCTCTTGGATTGTTGCAAATTTGGGTATTCTGTTGTTTCTTGGGAGTCCACTGGGCCTACTGTTGATTATAGGCCACATGCTTGTGGTTTTACCAGATCGATAGACACAACTCTGTTCTCCTTTTTACCAGCAAGGGGCGGTAGCACAACTGATCTTGTTCCGGTGACTGCTAAGACAGGTACTGCTTTTCTGTAAGAAGGCCCAAATTCCTTCTTAACCGCGATCTTTTCTCTGACTAGATCCCCAATCTTTGGAATCCAGACAGGCCTTGCTGGGGCTGTTGCGGGTGGTGCCTCGTCAGTGGTACTTGGCTGTTGCTTTAACTTTATGTTGCTTAATGATTTTCTTGTTTCATTCAGTTCCTGTAAAACAGCCAAACGATCCTTTACATCAAAGTGCGTTGTTTCTTCTTGTACCACTGACATCTGACTATCGAGGTCCTGAACTCGCATTCTAATTCCGAACAATAGTTCGTATGGGCTGAAACCTTTTAGAGAATTTCTTGGCATGTTGTTAAGACTAGTCTGGACACTTATTAAATGTTTGACCCACCCAGCGCCTGAACCTAATACCTTCGCTGTTATAGATTGCTTTATGTCACGGTTTTTTCTTTCTACCACACTGTTCCCTTCGGGGTGCGACGGACAAGAATACCGCAACCCAATTCCCATGCTAGCCATGGCCTCCTTATAGGCTCGAGAGCTGAAAGCAGGACCCTGGTCAGAATGGAACGTGGTAATTGCGTATGTGCCGATAAAGACTCGCAAATCTTTTATAACCGTTCTAGCGTCAGCCGAGCGCTGGGGCCACATCCATATGAACCTCGTACAGGAATCCACTGCTACCATGATATATCTATAGTTACCGTCCCTTTGTAGGGGACCACAGTGGTCCAGGTAAACGCATGCAAATGGTTTATCCGAGATGAGAAGGGGTGTCTGCGCTGGTCGTTTTACTGTTGATACTTTTATCCTTTGGCATATGTCGCATTCTAATACATACTTTTTAGTTTGTATTCTCAAGCGAGGCCACCAATATCTCTGTTTTAATAGTGATATTGTTGCGGAAACGCCAGCGTGCGCAGAAGCAAGCCCTTCGTGTGCCGCTTTGATTAGTCCTAGTCTGTGTTCCCTGTTTGGAATTACTCTATCCCCCACTCCAGGGATTCGAGCAAAAGGAACATTATTTGTATCCGTTAAGTACAAGTACTTTTCAGGAAAGCCTTTTGGGAGTGTTTTCTTATCATTTTTTACTGACGCACTGACAGCTTGTAGAATATCGCTGTCTATTTTTGTTTGTGACCGAGTTATCGCAGCTACGGAAGCCGTTTGCACAGCTGCCTTCGCGGCTTCATCAGCCAATGAATTCCCTGCAACGTGAACGCCATCACGTTGATGAATCAGTGTATGTATCACGTGAGTCTTTTGTAGTTCTTTCTGTAAAAGAACTACCTGTTCCCAAAGCATTTTATGCTTTATTGTGCCACCTTTTGCATCTTTGAAACCATTTTCCACCCAATTCTGCAAGTATTCCTTATAAGATTGTACGCAATAAAAAGAATCGCACACTATTAGTGTGGGGAATTCGCGATCGGTATTTTCTAGCGCCATCTTAAATGCTACTAATTCAGCTCGTTGAGCCGAGCAATCTCCTAGAGATTGTGTTTTAGTGACCAATGGTCTAAATTTTCCTTTGTGCCAGCGACCTTTAACAATCGCGCACGCAGCACTGTAAGCTTGCTTACCCCCAACTGCGGGTTGTGCTGATCCGTCAGTATATATAATACTTCCGTATTCTTCGAGAGGCAGGATTTCAATTGGCAGAGGACATTCATATTCATATTGTAAAAATTCCTGTGTTTTTAAGTTAGGATCAAATTCGTAAACTACGTCTGTTGCAGCAAGAGAATTAACCCACTGAATCCATCTCGGATGCAAAGCTTTAGCATTAGGAATGCTTGCTTTAGTTACCGCTTCTAAAGCCGGTATTGGTGTTACGATTATTATTCGTTTACCTTGTGCTAGGGGCCTTTCTTTCGCTACAGCAGTCTGAACCGCAGTTAGAATTTTCTCAGTTGAACTGAATTTTATTTCAGCCTTTGTGTACAAATGTGATTTGTAAGCTATTGGTACCTTTTCTCCCTCATTAGAGGTTAGGTACGTGAATCCGCATCTTCCTGGGATGACTCGGATTACAAGATCACGTGTGTTGTCACGTGTATCTAATTTAGTTTTTGCTAACATGTCTGTTTGCAGTGATCTCAAAATTTCTGTGTGTTTTTGAGTCCAATTGATTTGTTTAAAATCAGGTTTAATTAGTTCGTAGAGTGGTTTAACCCTCTCTGCGTAATTTAGTATGTAAGTTCTTCCGAAATTCAGGAAACCTAGAATGGATTGTAAATTCTTCAGCGTTTTTGGAGCTTGGAGTACAGCGCACTTCTCTAAGAAGTTGTCCGCTAGGCTTTTCCCTTCACTTGATAATTCGTACCCTAAAAATAGTACTGTCAGATGGGCAATTCGGGACTTTTTAAAGTTGAATTTGTAACCCTCTGCTGCAAACCCAAGTATAATGGTGTTCACTCTTTTCAAGTGAGTATCCAAGTCGTCGTCTGTGAGATAAATATCATCTACGTAAGACAATGCTTCATCATCATAGATTTGTAGTAACTCTGTTACCCTTGCTGAGAATAGTCCTGGGCTGTTCTTGAACCCCTGTGGGAGTCGACAGAATTTTTTCTGCGACCCAAATGCGGAGAAAGCGGTCAAATATCTGCTTTCTGGAGCAATGTTTTGACAAAAGAAACCATTAGAAATGTCTAATGTCGTTTTATATTTTTTCCTAACTATGTTATTCATTAGGGCTGCACTATGCGAGTTTTGTACTGCAAAGGTTTTGCAACATGTATTAAGGTGTCTGTAGTCCAAAACTAGACGATATGAATTGTCTGGCTTGGAGACAGGAAACAAAGGATTGTTCATTTGAGAGGTGCATGTTTCAATCACCCCCTGGTACTCAAGTTGATCTAAGATCTCCCTGACTTGTTTTTTAGCTTCTTGCTTTATGGGATACTGCCGTTGGGCAGTTGGTTCACTTTTTAGTTGGATTTTGTGAGGAGGTGAATCCTCATCCCATCCTACATGATTTTTATATAATGCAGGTGCCTGGGCCACTGCCCATTTCCTTGCATATGTATATTTTTGTGAATCGGAATGTGATTCGAGAAGGCAGGCATAATCACTTCTTCGCCACGAGGGCACTCCCTGACAAACTCTGGGGGCCAATCTTTTTCAGCTAACAGAATATCATAGCCTTTTGAGAGCTTATCCCAAAATAGACCCTTAATTTTCCTAGTCTTATCACCCTCTATACGCAATGTTATTTCGTATATTTTATGGGGCTCGCTAAGTCTGGCGTCGGCAGTTTCAACCTGAATGAATTCATCCGTGTCCACTGTCTCCAGATGACTCATCAAGATCTTGCGCGCTATACTGATTTCTGCTGCACTGTCCAACATTGTCAATGCCCACTCCCCGTTTTTCAACTGTGTCCTCAGTATTCTCGGCATGGTTGATTACTCTAATACTGGCTACCTTCTTTTTCTGAAATTGAGATTTCTTATTTTGAGCAGGTTCCTTGTCTTTGGACTTGGTGTGCTCTCCTGGGTCTGACCGTCCTCTTCTTTCCGAATTCTGTGGAAGAGATCGAGAGGGACGTGTATCAATACTTTGATATCTATCAGGTTTTTTCAGATTATCCCTATTTCTAAGGTTATATCTTTTCTCAGAGGGCTCCCTCTGGGGAGACTGGCGTTCTCGAGTCGGAGTTCTTTCCCTCCGTCGAGGAGACCTTCCTCTGGACTGGAAAACTTTTTCCTTGGGAGTGGATTGTTTATTTCCATCCCAGTTCTTTTTAGGAGTATTTAAATTATTTTTAATAAATAATTTTTCAGGATTTTCGAGCAGTTGGGGCTTTACTGGTTTCCCACCCAAGCTGTCTCTACCTAATTCTTCATAGCATTTTTCTATGATTTTGGCAAGCTTAACAGGATATTTTATATCTGTTTCCTTCAACTTCTGGCGAATCGCCACAGATGCTGCTTCTCCTCTTATATTGGCTAATAATATAGCCGTGACCTGCTTGAAGTCTTTCAGTAATTTCATACCTAGATTTAAAGCGGGCTCTGGACCGAATTCATTTTGAATCTGTTTTAGCACTTCTGGTATTACCGCCATAGACGGAACACCGTGTGTTTTTGTGTAAATGGAAGCAAAGACTGTACCCCAAGTGTCACAGTCCTCCACGTGTGGTGCGATTCCCATAGGAAGGCAGATGGTCAAGATTTTGTGTTTCTCAATAGGGGTAGTATCAGGAAATACTGCCTCTATTTGAGTGATTTTCTATGCTAACCAGAAAGGAATTTGTTCCCGTTTTACGGGTGTTTTACCAAGACATGACTGTATGTTCTGTGGTGTAATTTTATTTGTGTTCCCCTGATGAGGGGTCAGCTGTGGTGTATTAACAGCTGGTTGGACTGTTGCAGTCCGCATTACATATTGGACTAATTGCCTATGTATTTTTATTAATGTGTTTAGCTGTACTAACAGCTCTTCTCTAGACATTTTTACAATGTCAGGATGTGGTGTGTAGCTGGCTAGAACCGGCCACGTGGCTCCTGGTCTACCTAGTGGACCGAGCCTGGTAATGTGATCAGTATGTTTTAGGGCGCCATTAAACCAGAGCAGGTGCTCTTGAAATTTAAGTGGAATTTCAATCTCCTCGAAAGGAGCGTACTCTTCCGGAGGTTTCTCTATTTTGTAATAGTGAAACTCTTTTGTTCTAGCGTTTACCGCTGGAAAGTTTATCCATGAATAGAATACCTCTGTCTGCCGATACTCGTGAGCCTCTATCACGAAAATTACTGTACCACCTTGAGGTGTCAGTCCGTTTTCTATAAGTTTTAAAGTTATAGATCTTCTTAAGTGGACCGGGATGTCGATAGCATCCGGGTCTGTGTGTTCGGGACCTTGCTGAGTCGCATCTGCTGCGGCCCCAGAGGTTCCGTTTTCTGGCATTGTAAAAATGCAAGGTTTGCAGAGTAGGTCTCCAAGGAGACAAAGATTAGGTGCACAATATTTTGGAACACTGTATCCTTCAACGTTGAATAAACCAGAGCTTTACATAGGAATCTCTTCCTACTGAGTTCGGGCGGATTTTAACCTTTCACCCACTCCAGACGTCTATTGGAGTATTTACGGGAGAAAGGGGTGTGAAATATGCACGACTGAGTTACTCTAAAAGTCTTGCGTTAGTTTATCGCCTTACCAAACGTTAGGGCGCCATGTAATGTAGTTCCTAGTTTCCCACTAGGCCCTGCGCATTGGAATAACATAAACAGTAGTATCGACGTGGAACTGCGGATATTCCAGGCCTCCACTGACTATGCTAAACTTAATTGGGTTGTGTTACCAACTAGCTCAGAGGTCACTGGAAACTTTCTTCTCTGCATAGGAAGTGATCAGCTTCCTTGGCACAGACAAGAAGGGATTCAGCTTTCCAACAACCGTGCAACATGACAACTTTGCTCCTCAGATCAAGAGTCAATCTCTAGGGTCGTGTGAAACAATAGACATGTATTTCACTCAGTCAGTCTAGTGCAGTTTACTTTCACGAGATGTAGAGAATAGAGAGACGGGCGTTTGTCAATAAAAGGTTAACATTTATTGAACAGTCTTTCTTCTCGTACAAGAGAAATGTATTGCCACAATTGCAATAATTGTTATTATAAAAAGT
Source organism: Lissotriton vulgaris (assembly GCF_964263255.1). NCBI lineage: Eukaryota > Metazoa > Chordata > Amphibia > Caudata > Salamandridae > Lissotriton > Lissotriton vulgaris. Next base: position 1,009,574,681 of record NC_141699.1, on the reverse strand, counting down.
ACGTACAGTAAGATAAGTATTGCGAAATAGAACTGTAAAAGCATTGATATGGTTTCTTAGCCATACAATGGTTTAAAAGTAATAAAACATATATACAGTCATATATACATTAGGCTAACATACTCAACTGGTGCTTCTAACTAAGCCTACCCCAGTGTGCCTGACCTAAGCCTAACACGTGAAAGGGGAGTAAGTAAGTAGCTTTAAGTTAAGTTGGTTTTGCCAAGGTTTGTTTCAAGAATTCTCGTCTAAGGGTTTAGTCAACACCATACCTCTGAATAGAATGATGGAGGATTGGTATCTCCTTCAGGGGTCTCTCTCGATATCCCAGTCACCCGCGAGGGTAGACCGGAAACGCCGGAGCTGGATTTCTCTGCACGAGAAAGGCAGCGGGTCTCTTCAGCGCGTCGAGGAAGGAGGGGGGACAGCGTCCGCGGGCAGCTGGAATCTGCTGGATGTCTTCGCAGAGGACGGCTGTTCAGCTCCTTAAGCGTACTGCACCATAGTTCGCGCTTTAGCAGCGATAATGGTATCAGCAGCTTCACCACCACAGGGACAGCAGGCTGCAGCGACAGAGTGCTAGATTTACCAACACGGGGTCTTGCAGGCAGCTGGCATCAGCAACAGTAGCTCGCTTTGCTTAAGGCAACGTTGGTAATATTTATACCTGACAGGTGCCGGGTTTGACGCAAGTTTGCTGGACATAAGACGTCAATTAAAGATGTCACTAGGAAGTGATAGTTATCAGTTGCTCATTAGAGTTCCATTACTAATCAAAACATAGCAAGCGGGGATTTCCAGGTTTGCTGAGTTTTTATCTTGTTGAAGAACTCGGAGTGTTATCTAGGAATATCAGATAGTGACTACTGCTCTGTCATTGCACTAATTGGTCGCAAAGGAAGTGGCAGAGAGAACTATGCTGGAATGTGGCTCTGTTCGTGTGAGGCCAGAGATGACTTTTCTGAAAATCGCACTTGAACGGTTATGCCAATATAGGGAATAAATGGATTTATAGCCGAATAGGGGCATAAGGTCACAGTATCGATCAGGAACCTAGATAAACACGCAACAGGCTAAAGACTTGGCTTTAAAAAATGGCAAAAGATTTTGTCAGTTCTAACTTGGCATGGATGGCACTGGGCTTATCCTGTTTTTAAAAACTTTGCTAGATGAACATTTGAGGTGAGCAGATTTAGAGTGTCACTGGTGTAGAAGGTTGACTATATAAAGGGGCATGGTCCATATTAGGGAGCAACTCTCCGCCTAAACTTAGGAACTATGCAGAGTTCCCTGCTTCCTATTTTGCATAATTTATTAAACACTCTAAGCTTGAAAGGGTAGTATATATATATATATATATATATATATATATATATATATATATATATATATATATATATATATATATATATATATATATATATATATATATATATATATATATATATATATATCCTACTGGCGGTCGCCAGTAGGTAGTTATAGTTAGGATCTACTTTCCATAGGAAATCCGCAACATTCTATTGGGAATAACTTTGGCGCCGGTGGGCGAATTTTCGCGAATTTCTCAAAGTAGGTGGCCCGCTCCGCTCCGCTCCTTCCCTGAAAATGTGGGCGGGATTCGTCAAGCGGGGGCTGAGATAAAAGGGGGGTCCCAAAACTTGTTTTCTCCATGGTAATTTCCATAGGGTGGTCGAACTCCCATTTAGCCCGAACAGCTGAATGGATTTCCACCAAACTTGGCAAAATTGTAGGGACTGGTAGCCCGATGTGCCTTTGCTATGTCTCAAGATATATGCTCCAGTGGTTTTTACGAAAATTAACTTTGAAAAAATATATATTGGGCTACATTGGGCTATATATGTGTTGTAGCCCAATGTAGCCCAATGTATCCCAATGTAGCCCAAAGATGGCCACCAGAGACAAAAAAAAACAAATGTAGCCCAAATATCAGCCAGATGTAGCCCAACTATAGCCCAATGACAGAATGTGCCAGAGTGTTCTAAAGAACAACTAGAGCGCTAACAGTCTTACTTATGACAAAAGTATGGCACACATGAAGTCATCTTGATTGGAATAAAGTGTTAACACTTAAAACATTTAATTTGCAAAGGAACAAAATGAGGGCGTTCATTTTGCCATAGAAATTATGATTAGTGCTGAAGAAAGAAAAATTAGGGCACATTTTGAGTGACTTTTCAAATCCTCTTATATTTCATTAAAAAAATTCTGACAGTCATCTATTATACTTTATTTTCATTTCTTCTTCTTCTCTATTACAATGTATTTGCTACTGTTATTAGATATATTTACAGCTCTGTTTTTCAATTGTACTGATATTATGATATTTAGATCTTAATAGATTTAGGCTTCCACACTTAGACTGATGACATTGTCTTCTTTCACATTATATACATATAGCTTTCTTATCCTCTTATTTCGATTTTATATTGTATAGTATAGATATTGTCTGATTTGTCACGATCCATGGCCTCCTGACTTTCAATGCGATGTTTTACTGATGGTGCTCTTCAGTTAATGAATGTCTGAATAACTTTATTTCATAATATATCATATATTTATTCTCTTTTTCATAACGTATTGGAATAAGATGTTTATGTCATTTGGTATTTATTTCATGGATGGATTGAGATATTGTTATATTTATATATGAATATGCCTTTAAATATGAAATGCTAATAAAAAATTATAACACAAAAAAACCTATTAAATTCACTGAAAAAAAACATAGGTTTCACAGCAGTTATAGTTAGCTGGAAATTTTACTGAAATAAAACCACTGAAATTCCCACGTTATAGTTAGTTGGATTAACTATAACTTGCGCGCCTGCAATGCACTGCTGATGACGTCACATATTACATCACTCATGACATGGTCAGTGACATCACTGATGACATCACTGATGACACCATCCTTGTGACAGACTGACAGACCTCCTTTGGGTGTAATGTAACCCTTGAAACACATATTCAAAAACAGAAACTAACATTTTTAAATAAATTGAGATACCCATACCAGTTACAACAACCAATTCAGTAATTCCTCCATCTATATACACATCCTCTCATTCAGAAACAGTTCTATATAGTCACTCATACATATACTCACTCATCATATGTAGTGATACACATTTACATCCTGTTACACACCGACAGTCATCCAAATGTTACTCACACACATACTCACCCATGCAAATAAACTATTGAACATCCATTTATTTGCATATACAGCTATACACACACTAGTACATTACTTCTAAGGAAACTTACACATACTTACTCTCTTAAACAATCACTTATAGAAACACATACTTATTTAAACAGGAACTCTTTCAATCTCTCACTCTCACATATACTCACCTATATACATCAATGCTCACATATACTAGATTAAAACATATGTAGTTACTCATAAAAACACTAGTGAGGCCGGCATTCACTCACTAACACACACATATTCACACTCATCCACCCATACAGTCCTGCACATATGCTGTCTTAAAAACACATACAAACAGTGAGCCAGTCACCAACCCATGCAGCCACTTATACACAAAGTGAAACACTGATACATATATTTAAAATATTTCAAAATTACTCGCTAATATATGTATTCACTAAGATACACTTTATAAGCCAGTTAACCAATCAATATTTTATTAAAAATAAACATCCATTTACACACTTATTTAAACATTTATTCGTCCATCGACCTTTACAAATACATATATAAAACATATTGATATTTCAGAAAGACACACATTCACTGGATGGTGTCATCAGTGATGTCATGAGTGATGTAATATGTGACGTCATCAGCAGTGCATTGCAGGCGCGCAAGTTATAGTGAGTCCAACTAACTATAACGTGGGAATTTCAATGGTTTTATGTCAGTAAAATTTCCAGCTAACTATAACTGGTGTGAAACCTATGGTTTTTTCAGTGAATATATATATATATATATACATACATGCACATATATATATACCACTGGGTAGTTATAGATAGGTTTGGGGTTCCATAGGAAATGCCTTTGACAAACCTTCACAAAGCTTTCCAGAAAGGTTCACTGTTTTTGCTAGTTTCTTCGTGGAAAGTTTTGGGGTGATCCATCATGGGGGAAGCCGAGGAAAAGGGGGTGTCCAAAACACAAAATCCCCATGTATTTTCCATATAAATTTTTGAAATGCAATATTGCAAAAACTGCTGAACGGAGTTACAGCAAATTTGGAAGGGAGCTAGATCTTGGTCCGTCAAGCATGCTTTTGGTGATTTGGTGTAAATACATTAAGTCGTTTTTTGAGAACTTAAAATATAAAAATAATTGTGTTCCTGGGCGTTTGGGTTTGAGGTACTCTTAAGAGAGTCCCCCTAGCTCCACCTTAAGAAATAGAGCATTCTCTTTGGCATAGGTGGATTTTTTCCTTTGGGCCACTTCAATCTAGGAGAGTGAGGCTCCTGGTGGAGCAAACATTCTTAATGACTGGCCACAACATGAAAGAAAATGTTGTGGCAGCAAATACAAGACAATTGGAACTTAGTCCCCTGTCCTGTAAATGGTGAAAAAAAGACATAAGGAGACAGGGTAGGGATACCTTGCTACCTTAGCCCTTGTGGGTGGGGTCCCAGATCTAACACCCCAGGGCTAAAATGTGTAAATTCCTACTATGCCACTGTACTGCCACAGCAGAGAAAGAAATGGCAGCTATCATTTAAAATAAATAAAAATGACCAGCAGGTTGATCAATGCATTTAATAATTTAGGGAGGGGGCGGGCGTGCACCCTACCTGAGCTAATTATGACATGGGGACACCATACCTTGGCACCTGTTGCAATATTGGAAAGGAAGGCGGCACCCAGCCACCCTACCCGGGTAAATCATGTTCCCGGGGCCTACATCCCCCAAGGCCCAATGAAAATTGAAAAGGGTATGGGGCACACTGTGTGTGCCACTTAAGACCACAGGGACCTCCTCCCCAAGGGCCGGTTTTACTATGGTGTCCTGGGGAATCCACCCATTGGACGCTTTATTCCTGGTTGCAAGACCACAGGTAGGGAAATGCTGTTTGTCAATATCCAGTGCGAGCTTTAAAAATCCTCCCGCAGGGTGAGAGGAGCCATTTGTTTACCTAATTGCACACTTTCGGGCAGGGAACCAAAAGATTGCTTCCAACTGGTGGGAGCATGAAAATACAGCTGCTTCCGCTATGAGGGAGTAATGCTGGCTCCTGATGCACCCAGGATAGCTACGTGAGGAGAGCCAACGGGGTCACGGAGGTCCTGGGGTCACGGGGGTCCTGGGGCCACTCCTGGGTGGCCTCCAATATAGTGTTTTTTTGGTGTCCCAGCAAGGCACAGGGGCACCGACCCAAGGTCCCAGGGATAGGATCTCTGGGGCCAGTATTGGCTCAGTGAGGGAGACCACATACTACAATCCCTTTAAAAAACAGAAAATCCCCGGGGGATGGGTTCATCATGGCATTTATTGGCTCAAGTAGGGGGGACGCATCCCCAGGGCATGTAGTGGCCAGGGAGGGGGGCCCAGGGGAGGGGGTCTCTCGGGCATTAAAGGTTCTGGGAGAGGGGCCACATGCTTCCTTCCCCAATAATTATAAAAAAGGGTGGGGTTGCGCATCTATTATTCATTGCTCTTTTAAGGAGTACCCCTTAATACCCAGTGAGGGCTTTCTTGTTTATAACATTTTGAGATTGGTGGTACCCCTAGAATAGGGAGTGGCACCACCAAGACTTTTTTATGTTGCAGGGGGTACAGGGAGTGTAGCAGCCCACCGCAACATAAAAAAGTAAGTCTTCTGAGTCACTAAAACCATGACCCCAAGAGAACTTACCATTGTTTTAAAACTCTCCTAGCTGGAGCGCTATGCTCTTCAGCTGAAGAGCAAGTCCCTCTTATGGTTGTTTTTATGATTGCATTTTGTGGGCTGAAAAATGTTAAAAGAAAGACTCAGACATGTTGGTTTTATTAAAAAGAAAATAAGTCTCAGATTCTTTCATTTAACATTTTTCAGCTCACAAAATGCAATATTTAAAATGTGTTAAAAGAAATGCTCATAGACATTTTTTTTATTACAACTTTATTAAACCTTTTTATAATAATCACTGTTAATAAACATCCCCTTGTGTGAATTACTGAAATATACATTAGATTGAAAATATTGGTAATGTTTTTGGGGAAAGCTGAGAGATCGGCTTTACATGTATGGCTATGTTCACCCCTTGAGTAAGTCAATAGGCTGTCTCACTTTTTATATTTTGGTGTTGTGACTCTTTGACAAAGATAGTAAGTCTGCTTGAGTGTGCCCAGGACCTGCAAGACTAACCGCATGCTGCTCATGCCAGAAGGCCCTGTGTGGCATGGGGCTGGCTACTCGCAAAAGGTTGGCAGCAAGGCCTAACCGCAGGTCAGGCCCTGCAGTCAACCTCCCGGCCATTCAAGGCAGGGTGTTGGCTTTATGTATGAAATATTACTTTACATAAGAAAAAGATACTACAGTTTAAAGTGAAGTTACAGTTAGAAATTGCAATTATATCTTAGTTTACATTAAAAAAAATCTTAGACATCCACTGAAAAAACAAAGGTTAAAGTAATGTTATTGTTATCTGAAAATGTCAGTGAAAGTCTAACATTCTAGCCTCATAGATGCTATTAAACATTCCTCCCCAGTGCTGCGCTGTCCATTGGAACTAGTGCTGAATGGACGTCCAATGGTCGTGCGCAGCACTGGGGAGGTAGTGCTGCCGTCGGCCAATGCACCGAGGCAGCACTTAAGGGGTTAAACGAAAAAAACACAACAATTCACAACTTGTAGTTATCTCTAGTAACTATAACTTGTGCCCTAAAGTAACTATAATTCACACCCTCGTCATGCACTACTAATTAGCTGACATATTACATCACTCATGACATGTTCTATGACTCCATTGATGACATCACTGCAATATCTGAAATGACTTAATTATTGACAAGGATGTGAATGCGGGAAAGCATGTTATAGTTAATTATGGGCACAAGTTATCTATAACTGGTGATTTTCAGTGTTTTTTGTAGTTCAAAACGTTATATTGTCACTGAAATTTTCGTCACCTAACCATAACTTTATTTCAACCTTTGATATTTTGCAGTGAATATTTATATATCTATACTACTATAATAAAGGAAGAACTTTCAGCCTTTGAGGCGGGTAAACTCGGGAACCACAGTGCCAATCCACACACCTGATACACCGTTGGAATCGTCAGGGTGTGTAGATGGTTATAGGCTATATAAATTTTAAAATAAAACGTTATTTCAAAAATGTACATTAAAAAAAAATAGGTAGTCCCTCCGAAGTAGCGCCGGCCGCGACATGCGTGCTCACGTCAGGAGCGCGGGGAGGAGCGGCGTCCAGGAGCGCGACAATGAGTGGCGGACATGGCACGGGGAGGAGCGGTGACGTGAGGAGCAGCGGACAGGCCAGTGGGGGTGCGAGCAGCGGACAGGCAGGAGGAGGAGCGGCGGCTGAGGTAAGGGAGCGGCGGACATGGCGCGGGGGAGGAGCGGTAACATGAGGAGCAGCGGTCAAGCCAGCAGCGGTGCGAGCAGCGGACAGGCGGGAGGAGCGGCGGCTGAGGTAAGGGGACCCATGTCGGGGCAGGCGGGCTGGGCGGGTGACGGGCTGCTGGACAATGTCGGGGCGGGCGGGGCTCGGGGAAGCCTGTTGCTCCCGGACAAGGTCGGGACGGGCTGCTAGTATATATATATATATATATATATATATATATATATATATATATATATATACATACACACACACACAGCACATGTATAAACACAAGCAAAATGTAGAGAGCGAGCGATAGACCGAAATCAAACAAAAAAAGTGGGGAGGTTAGAAAAATAAATAAAGCACGGAAGAAAGAGTGTGTCCTGGGTCTTGGAAGTTCTGCCAGGGACTTGTGGCAAGGCACATAAAAGGTAGAGAATGTTAGTAACTAGTCTACTCAAGATCACACAAGAACTTACAAAGCTCATTAGAACAGTAAGTCAAGTGGCACTACAGCATTCAGAAAAACAAATATCCAAGGTGTGCAAGACACACAGATAACAACAATAATACTAAAGGAAATGGTGGGGGAAACCAGCTGAGATCTCCTCACCAGAATTGCTTTTACAGATACTGTCATCAAACAAACTAAATGTAGGACAATAATCAAAGTCTGTGGAACTGATGTCTTAGAGTTATAAATCTAACAAAGACAGTACTCACAGATAATGACAAACGCCTCCCAATTTGCCAGCTTTCCCAAATATCTTGGCAAATATATAACATTGGATACAGGGAAAAAAAAATAGGGATAGGAAGTAAGTACATTGGGAGCTGGGAACTAAGCAAGAAAGAAAAAAAAGACAAGGATTTGAAAAGGGTGAGCTGCATAAGAGTGCAGATTCAGGAAACAAAAATGCACTGAAAGACAGTACTGTCAGAGAGATAGCAATACACTGCTAAACAGTGCAAATCAGCAAGCATATTTTTAAAAGACCACAGTAATGATCCCATGCCTCGTATGTGATCAAGCTAGTGCCTGCCAACCACAGGTGTGCTAATTCCTTCAACAACCTTTGGCTTGCAATGGTGTTGGCAGAGCAAATAACAGGGGATTCTAGGAAATGCCACCCATGGCAGTTTAAGTATGTGGGCTGTCACAGGACCCATCATAGATCTATAAAGTCACGTCTAATTTTTTGTCAAGTAAAATAGAAATCTCTATGTGCATATGCCACATGGTCAGAAAGCCTTGGAAATCTGGTGTTAGGTAGAAAAAACATTCTGGCAACTGCAAAGCTAAAACATGAATCAAAAATAAAGGCAAGTAACGAATATTGCCCAAAAGGCTAACAGGCGGGACACGGATATAACACAAGGCCAGAGAGTTTATTCCAGCGTTGGAAAGTTCACCAAGTATACCTCTACTGGTAGGCATGACAGCCAATGGAGCGAATCAGGACAGAAACAGCAAAATAAAAACAAGCATTGGCAAAGCCAACAGGTCTTGTCTATGCAAGAGCTATTAGCTTTGTCAATGTCTTTCGGCAATGTTGTACAGCAGCGCAGCTGTGCAGTATGGTGCTCAGCACCGGAACTTAATTGCCAACACCGGTGCTTGTGACGGTCTGGCTAACTTAAAGAAGACCGTTAATTATTCAATCAATATATATTAATAATGACTATCACCTGCCACCCAAGCCATTCTTATGGCTTTGGGGGCCTGGAACAGTCTGAATTGTCACACTTGTAGGAGTGTGAAGGTTATTCTGCACACTGCACACCTGTTGATCTATTTCTTCCTTCATCAGTGTTGTGGATTGTATGGAGTGGTGAGGATTGACTTCTCTACTATCTGACGAGTGCACACAGATTCTATCATCTTGGGTCTCCCCTGCCAGGATGCTACTGTTGCCCCCCTCTTCTTTTGATATAATGCCCATCTGACTTTTCACTTTTAATATTGGGAAAAAAGATGTTAAACAGCTGTGTCTAGCTTTTGAGTTTCAGAGGCAGACATGGCGGCCTGCAACATCTGATAAACAAGAGGCAGACATGGCGGCCTGCAACATCTGATAAACAATCGGGTGGTGAGGAAAATCATGAGTGATTACCCCCAGCTGAGGATATTAAAGCTCTTTTGCTGGATTTGAGAAAGAGCCTCAGTGCCATTGATCACAAATTAGTCTCACTTACCAGGCACATGGATGACATGAAAGATCATATGGATAAGCAACACAGGAGACTGGCTGATGCTGAGCAGCGTATTTCTGATTTTGAGGATGTGCACAGGCAACATGCCAACACCTTAGAGGAGTTGAGGGGGTAGCTACATAGAGTTCAACTAAAGAATGAAGATTTGGATGTAAGCTCCAGGAAAAATAATGTCTGAATTCTTGGTATTTATGAATACACTGCAATGGGGTGCACTGGAGCTACCCATTACCCTGGTTGGTGCTGACTGCTTCTCCCAGTCCTTTGTGATTGAGCAGGCACATCGGTCATTAGCACCTCGGCCGGTCCCAAGAGCCTCCCCTAGGCTCATTATTGTTAAATTCTTAAATTATAGGGACAGGGATCAGGTGCTTCGCTTGGCTCATGAGGCAAAGGAGGTACATCATGAGGGTATGCACCTTTTCTTCTTTCCTGACTTCACACCGTTTGTACAGGATGCTCATAGAAAGTTCCTTTTGGTTAAAAGGAAACTTCAGGAGTGTGGCATAACTAATGCCATGTTATATCCAGCTAAATTGCATTGCTACTGTAAAGGAAAGAAAAAGATCTTCACTGAATCCACTGCAACACTGGCTTTCCCACAGACACATCTTCTGTCAAATGGAACCTCACCCTCTCATGACAATGTCAATAACCGTTCACCACTAGATGAGGGGGAGTGACTGTTTACATTTGTCACTTCTTCCCATCCATGCTGTAAATGCCTGGACTATTATTCTCCTCCATGCTACTTGTATACGCCTGGGTTTTCTTCTATGCCTGACGATGCACTATCATTGATCAACTGTCACTTACTACCTTATTGTGTTGCTCATCTTGACTTATTTATGTATGTTAGCACTGAGTACTAATGCTAACACTATGTTTCTCAATGACTTGCTGGCTGGTTGCTTTTTCTACAGCAGTGCTCCGGCCGCCCTCTGCTTTAGGCTGAGTTTTATATTATGGTATATGATTCTTGTTACAGTTTGCTATCTCCTTCTGGATCTGGCTGTATTCAATGTTTGGGGATATTACTGGGAGTTTGAGTCCTGGTGTGGGTGGGTTGGGTGGTTGGTGTTAGGGTGGTTGAAATAGCTGCACATCTACACTACACTCTGGTATGAGATTGGCAACTTTCTGACACTATCCTATTGGTTCTGTCATTTTTACATTTTATGGCATACACGCACGTGATCATTGTGATCAATCTATAAGATTCGTCACTTGGAATGTCTGAGATCTAAATAATCCTCGCATATGTTAACAGGTTTTTGCTTACCTCAACCACCATTAGGTGGATGTTATGTTTTTTGAAGGAGACACATTTACTGCCTGGAAAGGAACAGAGATTACTTGCCCCATGGGGCCTCTGCAAATACTTTGCTTCTTACTCCTTCTAATCTAGAGGAGTTGCCATCATTATTAGAAAACAAGTAGCTTTTCTGCACCTCAATTCCGTTGTTGACTCCAAAGGATGATATATTTTGGTGATGGACCTAATTGATCACACACATGTCACTTTAGTAAATACATGTGGCCCCAATGTGGACAGCCCTATTTCTTTCAGTCCGTCCTCAAGCACTGCTTGGTGGTTGATCCATGTGCAATTATTTTGGGGGGAATCACAGTCTTGTTCTGGATATAGACTTAGATTGTTCAGATCACCATGAGAGATGCCTCACCAAGGCTTGGGCAGTTTTTCTTGATTCTTTGGTGAAGTTCATCGTGATCAACCTTTGGCAATCATTACATGGTGTGTATTGAAAATACACAATCCACTCCTCTATTCATGACACCTCCTTATAGCTTTACTTCTGGTTGGGGTATAGGGACGTAATGGGATGCATGAAGAGTATCTAGCATCTACCCAGAACCTTGACAGACCATTCCCCGGTGATATTGCATGCAGCTGTGCCACATAAATAGGCATGACAGCCATTATGGTGCCTCCAAACCCAAAACTTGCTGGGTACTGCATTTAAGGAATAGATTTGAGCTGCTCTAATGGATTACATTACACCAAATAAAGATTCAGAAAAATCAGTTGCGACTTTCTGAAAAGCCCTGAAAGTTGTCATTCAGGGGGAATATATAGCTAAAGAGCATGGTATTCTTAAATCAGTAAGAGGTAGAATTGTTAAGTTAGAACAAGACCTTCATGCCAATGAGTTTAGATTTGATGAAACTAAGGACAATAGCCACTTGAATTCCATACGCTCACTTCTGCTGTAGTTTCAAGAACAGGCTGATAGGAAAGGGAAGTTTCTGGGCAAACACTCCAAGGCTTCGCGGTATGGGGAGGGTGGCAGGCCGGCACATACTCTTGCTGTGCTGCTTAAACCCAAATGGGCCGCCAAACATATTTACAGATTCCACACATCTGATCGGTGTAAGGAGGATATATTACGGGAATTTGTAACCTTCTTCCTGTGATTGTACACATCACAATTGCTGGCGGTCCCTGAGGACATGTCAGGTTATTTAAACACACTGACCTTGGCGTGGTGGGATCAAGTTACACAAGAGCTCCTCTGTCAACCACCAACTGAAGCAGAGATCAAATATGTTATTAAACAACTGAACAACGGGAAAGCATCAGGAAGCGACGGTCTCCTTGTCAAATTTTATAAGACATATGCTGATGAGATGCCACCCATACGGCTAGAGGTCTACGAAGAGGCTTTTCAGACAGAACAGATGCCTTTGACAATGTGGTAGTCCGTCATATTTACACTACTCAATCCAGATAAGCCTCTGGCTAAATCCGAGTCACACCGCCCACTATCTCTTATCAATGTCAATGGCAAAATCCGTGCCAGCTATTGGCAAACAGGCTACTCACATTGATTCCGAGATGGATTTGCCCTTACTAGTCTAGCTTTATTCCTGGCTGGTCCACAGCAGATAATGTTCACTGTCTTTTTATCCTTACACACCAGCTAAACTTAGATATACCTATTGTTTTTTTGATACCATTTCTATTTATGGTACTGTCCAGACTGGGACAGGGTGGGGCATTTAAAAAATGGGTTCAGATCCTGTGTACCGATCCCTTGTCTAGGCTGTGCCAAATGATGGTCTATCTGAGCGTTTATGATTGGTTGAGGCACACAGCAGGGATGACCCCTGCCGCCTCTTCTTTTCGTCTTAACCGTAGGGTCCATGGGGTTTGCTCTGCATGAGGTCCACTGTAGACAGGGGGGTGAATATGTGATTCTTATATAAACTATTATCCATGTGTGCCAATGATGCGATGCAGGTGGTTAAAAATTCTGCTGTTAACTTGACTCCTATCATTGAGGAAATAGTGGAATTTGCCTACTGGTCTGGCCTCCGAATTAATTAGGCTAAATCTGTTTTGGTCCCACTGACAAAAGCAGCTACCAGACCGGACATAGCATGCCAGTCGCACAGACAGACTTCACAAAATAGGTATCTTGGTATTTCCTACCACACAAACTTCCCCACTGTGATCTGGGAAAACGAGGGATGCTATATGGGAACCCTGCATCCCCAAGTCGATTGATGGATAACCCTGACACTCTCTCTGGCGGGTAGGGTGGCTCTGATGAAAGCTACTTTATTTGTTTCAAAATATTCCCATCCCTTTCAACAAGGCCTTTTTTGCTCAACTACATTCTCTTATGATCTAGCTGGCATGGGTGGGCCGCCAACCACAGATAGGGTAGCACACATTGCAGCTACCGTATCACACGGGGAGGTATGTAGCCCCACACTTTGAGGTGTACTATGTGGTGGCAAAGGTGCTATTCATTCACCACTGGTTCCACAATAGTAGCCAGCCCCCCCAAGTTAATATTGAGCAAGCCCTGATTTCCCCCAACCCTCTCCCAGCTTCCCCATTTGTACTGTTCTCAAGATCACCTCAGGAAGTTCATACTGTCTGTTGTGCTGTTTGAGCCTGGAACAGATTGTCTTTTATTTTATGTATTGTCCCAATACCATACTCGCTACATATATCCATATTATTATTTTCAGCTTAACTGTGCCCTGGAACTGCTGCAGTCTCTTAAAAGGAAACATATTAAAACTTTGGGTGATTTATTGACAGCACATTAGTTAAAAAAATTCTGGGAATACCTGGGTGACTACCCCGCCACCTTGCCAGATGTTCTTACCTATGATAAACTCTCTCATGAAGTTTTTTGGCTCTTGGTTAGGTTAACCGAGGAGCCCCCAATGTGGCCCGTTTTGGGGATATTGCTCTTTAACCCGCATCCAATTAAACTTCTCACACGATTATAAGTTGTGGTGCTGGATTGTATGATTATAAGAGGCTTCCAGGGCTCTCACAGCATTGAAGGGTGGCTTGGGTCACTACATCTCAGGTGACATATGGCAATTTTGCTGTCAACAAAGTAAGTCCGCTAATGGGAGATACAATGTAATTCATTCAAAATTCTTATTAAGAGATACCTTTCGCCTGTAGATCTTGTCTGCTATTACGACAATGATGATACTAAATGCAAGAGATGTGGTACTTGGGGGCGGTCTTCCTCCACCTGGCATTTTTCTGCCTGGTGGTGGATCCTTTTTGGACTCAGAAAATTGCAGCACTACTAGATATAACTGACAATACTTTCCAACTAGCACACATGATGGTCTGTTGGATTATGTCAAGGAGGTACCTAAAAAGGTCCATAAATATATTGCCAAAGGTTTGCTTTTGGGTAAAAATAGAGTTGCCATGATGTGGGGTGGCAGACATGCTCCAAAATGTCAGGATTGGCTTAAAGATATGTGGTTATGTGGGAACTGGTCAAAGACATATGCTGCAACTTTACCACACGCTGCTCGACCCCCTGACTTTTGGGATCCCCTACGTCCCTATTTGTTGAAGTTAAATCCTGATTATTGCTATACCACTCCTGCAATTGATACTGCATCATTAGTTCCTATTAGATACTTTTGATTGCTTAAACTGCTTGAACATGTCTGACTATATATGGTTTCCATATGATGATTTGAGATATTTCGGCATTGTAGAGACCTTTGCTGATCTGTACTACTCCTTTGTAACTTTATTGTGATGTGTATGACTATTTCTGGCATATTACCTTTTTTAAGGATCATACAATGTATTGCCTTTCTGAACTGAAGATGGTTTAGTAATTTGTCATAAAATGTATGAATAAATACATTTTAATTAAAAAACAAATAAAATACATCCAACGCTCGATGTAAATGGGCACAACATGGGTGGGGGGCGGGCAAGCAAGGAAGATGGATGAATCTATGGGCAATGACAACTGCGTAACAACTAAAAGAAAAAGTACCTCCAAAAAGCGCCAGCTGTCTAAGATTAGAGGAAGTGGTGTAATACGCTTCTTGCATCCAAGCTTTCAAGTGGCAACAACGGATTTAGAACTAAAAGCCAAACTCATAATCCTGGCTCACCACTTGACCAAGCTGTGTGAATATGAATAGTTTGTTTCATCTCTCTGTAGTTCAGGATCACTCTGAAACAGGTCAGACACAACTAACACATTCAATAAACAAGAATAAAAGCGCTATAGAGGAAAAAGTAGGCACCGGGGGTGTGATGGAATAAAAATATTATTTCAATCATGTGCAGAGCAGTAGACGGGTCCCGATTTATTTTTATTTCAGTATGTGCTCGGTCCATGCTCCAGAACAAGCATCGAAAGTGACGTTTGTCTGGACTTCCCAACTATGGACGCTGCCCTTTTTTTTAAACCATAGTGTATCGGAAGTTAGACGCAGGGCAGGACTGAGAACACTATGCAGCTCTGTCAAATTTGACCGACCAGTCCTTGGGGGGGGGGGTTGTGGGCTGCAAGTGCGAAGAACTGCTGCTTTTGTTACAGGGGCTGATATTGCAGTACCGCTGCAAAACCGGCCCTAAAAAAAACAAAAAAACTGCCCCATCAACTCAAAGCCATCCCCGTCACCTTTCCAGCTCATGCACTCATAGGCTGAACTCTAATAAGGAAAAGGAAAAGAAAGAGGCAAGGAAATAGGAAGGAAATAAGGAACCATTGATGAAAACAAAGGAAGGAAGGACCGAAGCAGCACCCAACAACTCCGGTTGTAGGTTAGAGTTTGCATATTAGCATTACTTTATTATTTTTTTTATAATATTTCATGAGATGCCTTTTAGAACCCGCTTTTTTACAAAACATGTTACAATGCATCGTCAGTCTACCACCCCTCTCATGAACACTTAGGGATGTTCAGGCCCATTCTCTTCACTCACTTGGTGCCTTTGCAGTTAGGTTCATTTCATTTTCACATCTATCTATGCTGCATGGAGACATATGAACCTTACTTTTTCATGGGATAGAAAGAGAATAGGATTTCTAAAATCATCTGTATATCCCCAAAGCATAAGCACTGTGGAGAATTGCAAGTCCACTTGATTGCAACAGGTAGTTTTGAAAATAGACAAACAGTAGAGAATAAAGATCTATAAAGTACATTGATGGACACTATTAAGTTCAAAAGCAGATGTTAGTGGTGAACATCAGAACTAAATGAACATTAATCTTACTACCTCATACACCAACCTCACCAAGCCCAATAAATTCAAGCTCAGTAACAGGTAACTCACTTTCCTTGAAAATAAATGCTATTCCATCTAGGGCAACATATTCTAGGAGATCCATAAAGCTGGCTCTCACGTTTTTCTGCTTTGTTCAGATGTGACACCTGTCTCCACATGGGCATTGCTTGTGAATCCATTATGTGCAATAAAGTCCTAAGACTTTGGTAGGTTTAGGGTAGAGACCTAGATTTAGTGGGTGTTTCATTCTCATTTTGTGCAATTATAAAAATGGCTGTGTCTTGGGGGCTTGTGTTTACGCCAGCATTCGAGGGGTACCTTTGGAAAGCCGAGGTATTGGAAAAAACAAAAGGATTGACATTTTTTCTATGTAGGTAGCTCCCCTACCCACCTCAATCCTTCTCAGGTATGTGCCACTCCTCTGCAGGTATGGATTCAACTTTAGGGTCTGTATTGAGTTACGGATCTGGAAATTATATATACCTTTGTACAAAAAAGCAAAAGGTTTAATGGCATCACCCCTTGTTTTGTTTGCCCTAGAAATTTCTTTTAATGAAAGTATAGTTTTTTTTAAATGTCTTGGGATCCATTGACCAGAAGGTTTTTCTGATGATTTGTTAAAACCAATAGTGCTTTGGACTGTTCTCTTTTCTTACATACCTCATATTTATATAAATCCTACATTTTTAGAAAGTCATCTGTTCATTCCAAGCAATGAAAAAGCACAGAGGCTTTCACAATAACTACTATCCAATAGAATTTCTCGACACTGTGTTATAGTTTTTCAGTACAAGGGGGTGTCAACAAACTTGAAATGTATTCCTCTAAACCCAACATGAAGTCAAGCCAAGACATCTAGTTCAAGTTCAAGTTGATTTGATTTGATTTGATTTGATTTTATGTTTTCTTGAGCGCGCAGCTACCCTGGGGCATCCCGGCGCTAAAAGACTACGGAACTGAGGGAAGGAAGGGTCAGGACGTGAACTCAAGGGAACAGTAAAGTTTTTAGGAGTTTCCTAAACCTGAGGTAGTTGTGTTCTTGCCTCAGGGAAAGGGGGAGGGCGTTCCATAGTCTAGGAGCATTATAGGAGAACAGGCGTCCGCCTGTTCTGGCCTTCCTGATTCTGGGGATATTGGCGAGGGAAAGAGAGTTGGACCTCAGGTGGCGACTTGACTGTTGTTGAGTCACCAGTGTCCTGAGAATGGGAGGGCCTTCATTGTGCAGAATTCTGTGGGTGATGCACAGGGTCTTAAAATTGACCCTCTCCTTCACAGGCAGCCAGTGCAGACTTCTGAGAGCTGGTTTAGCTGAGTTCCTCGTTGAAGTTCCTGTGAGGATTCTCGCCGCCGCGATCTGAGCGCATTGAAGTCTATGGGTCACCGATGCTGGGGCTCCCAGATACAGGACGTTTCCGTAGTCCAGTCTGGAGTTCACGAGCCCCTGCAGCAGGAGTTTCCTGGACTGGAGTGGCAGTAGATGTAAGATCTTCCGAGCCATCTTTATAAGGCCGAAGCAGGTTCCCGCCGTTTTTCTCGCTTGAATTTTGAAGCTCAGATCCTGATCAAGCCAAATCCCTAAGCTCTTGACTTCCGACTTGGGGATGGGTGGTGTTCCCATGCACGGTGGCCAAGGGAGGGAGGTGGGAATTTTGTTGGGGGTCCCTAAAAGGAGAATTTCCGATTTTTCCCCGTTTAATTTCAGCCTTGATTCGCACATCCACTGATGTACCCCCTCTAGACAGCTGCTCAGGTTGGACAGGGCGTTGTCAGCCTGGTTAAGGGAGACGATCAGCTGGGTGTCGTCAGCATACATTATTGATTTAATGCCAAACGGCTTTACAACATCCTCAAGGGGAGCCATGTAAGCATTAAAAAGTGTGGGGCTCAGGGAAGATCCCTGAGGCACACCACACCTAAGAGGCTGAGCAGAGGAGACGGAGTCCCCGTCCGCTACTTGGAAGGACCTGTTTTTGAGGAAGGATGATATCCAGGCCAGGGCGGAGTCGGCCACTCCCATTAGACCAAGGCGCTGGACAAGGGTTGCATGGTCCACCGTGTCGAAGGCGGCACTCAGGTCGAGGAGGATCACTGCCACTGATCCTCCTGCGTCCAGTATGCCTCTGGCTTCCTCGACAACGGCTAACAAAGCGGTGTCAGTCCCCTGTCCTGGTCTAAAGCCTGTCTGGGACATGCGGAGAAGATGGTTGGTCTCTAAAAAATCCGAAAGTTGCTGATTTGCTACTCGTTCGGCTATTTTACTCAAAGCTGGAAGCAACGAGATTGGTCTGAAATTGGAAGGGTCTGAGGGATCCAAGTGTGGTTTCTTTATGAGGGCCTTGACCGTGGCTTTTTTCCAGTTCTCCGGGACTATACCGTTTTCAAAGGAGGCATTGATCAGTTTAGTAAATAGGGGAGCAATAGTGGAAGCAACTAGCTTCAATTTACTAATAGGGGCTGGGTCTGATGGGGAGCCACTTTTGACTTTCTGTAAAATGTTGAGAAACGTTTCGATGGAGATTTGGGAGAAAGAGGTTAGTCTCGGGGTGTCTTGGAGAGGGGAAGAGCTTGGGAGTGCTTGGGTAGTCACTGGGGTTGGAAGGGAGGTTAGAATTGTGGTAATTTTTGCCGAAAAGAACTCTGCCATTTGATTGCATTTTGCACCATCCACATCAGGTGGAGATGGAGGGTCTTGTATTTTGGTGAGGAGTTTCACAATTCGATAGGTCTCTCTCGCTGAGTTAGCGGCTGAGGCTATTTTCTCCTCAAAGAAATTGGCCTGTGCAGTTTTTAATGCGTTTTTGTACATTCTAATATGGGTTCTATAGTCGGTTTTGTCATTTGTATTCCAGTTTTTTCTCCAACGGCGTTCGAGCTTTTTTCCCTTTCTTCTTAATTCGCGAAGTTCCTCTGTGAACCATGGTAATTTGGACGATTTCCTACTGGATGGGAGAGTTTTAAGAGGTAAGACTGAGTCGAGGGAGTCTTTTATCCAGTTATGAAGTTGGATTTCAGCTAACGAGGGGTTAGGGTCTACTAAGGGGGTTGTAGACGTCAGTGCTTGATCCCACGAGGTTGTGTCCAGTTTTTTCCAGGGACGAGAGGGGGCTCGGGGGAGGGGAATATCAAGCAATTTGTCTGGAAGTTTAAGTTTAAAAGGAACCAGGAAGTGGTCTGACCAGGGGAGGGGAAGAGGAGTTTGTACAGTAAGGGTGGAGAGGTTTGAAAAGATGGGGTCCAGAAGTCGACCTTTCGTATGGGTGGGTTCTTTGTTAAGGAGGTGAAGATTAAGGGAAGCCAGATCGGCTTTTAGGTCAGTTGCAGATTTGTTGCTTTGATCGTTGAAGTGGAGATTTAAGTCTCCAAGAATTGTAAAATTAGGGGTCACACAAGCCCGCGAGGAGATGGCGTCTGTGAGTGAGTCTATGAAACCCCCTACCTGTCCCGGAGGGCGGTAGATTAGGGCCCCAGAGAGTGTCGTGGATGGTGGCAGGTGAAGGGAGAACAGAACGTTTTCACTATCCAGAATGGGGCTATCTTTAAGTTGGCATGAAAGATTATCACGGTAGATGATCGCATTCCCTCCACCAATACCCTTCGGTCTATTTAGAGATTTAATAAGGTAACCGGGGGGGAGTGCTTGATTGATGTCTGGATCTGTGCTAGGAGAAAGCCACGTTTCTGTTAAGAACAGAGCGTCTAAGCCAAGCTCTGCTAGTAGTAAGTGGATTTCTGTCTGGTGCTTTGGAAGTGACCTACAATTCAGCAGGGCCATTTCAAGATGTGCCGGTTCGGGTTGGGGGGATGGGGATAACCTGTATTCGCAGTTTGGGCAGCCCAAAGGGTCGGTTTCTGGCCTGATAGTTTCCTTACATCTGGAGGTCACTGGTTCCCTGAGCTGGTACAGGGTGTCGAGTGAATATGTCAGTCGAGGGCAGTTGTGAGTAGCCTGGGGTCTGGGCTCGGGGCTCGGTCTGGCGCGGACGGGCGCAGACGGGCTTACCTTAGGCGCGCCTTTGGCGCGCAATCGTCGCGCCCGCTGCGCTCGTCCGCTGCGCTTCCTAGCGAGGCACATGATTTATAGTCAGAGGAGGAGTGGTCAAGGGGGCGTGTCCGCCTGAGGTGGGCGTGTCTCTAGTCGCGCCTCGCCCTCGAGAATGGCGGTGGGAGTGACAAGCGTTGCAGCGAAGAGCTCGCTGTTCGTGAAATTGCTAAGTGCAATGAGGTGATCGTTTTAAAAATAATACAGAGTATCACACACAAGCATTTTAAAAAAGGTTTTTGTCTCAATCTCTCCCGGCTTCCGCCTCAGGAGTCTCGTAGGTCTTAGTGTCGCGCTTTCCAGCTGCGCGCACTATTTATAGTGTGGTCAAGGGAGCGTGTCCGCCTGAGGTAGGCATGTCTCTAGTCGCGCCTCGCCCTCGAGAATGGCGGTGGGAGTGACAAGCGTTGCAGCGAAGAGCTCGCTGTTCGTGAAATTGCTAAGTGCAATGAGGTGATCGTTTTAAAAATAATACAGAGTATCACACACAAGCGTTTTAAAAAAGGTTTTTGTCTCAATCTCTCCCGGCTTCCGCCTCAGGAGTCTCGTAGGTCTTAGTGTCGCGCTTTCCAGCTGCGCGCACTATTTATAGTGTGGTCAAGGGGGCGTGTCCGCCTGAGGTGGGCGTGTCTCTAGTCGCGCCTCGCCCTCGAGAATGGCGGTGGGAGTGACAAGCGTTGCAGCGAAGAGCTCGCTGTTCGTGAAATTGCTAAGTGCAATGAGGTGATCGTTTTAAAAATAATACAGAGTATCACACACAAGCATTTTAAAAAAGGTTTTTGTCTCAATCTCTCCCGGCTTCCGCCTCAGGAGTCTCGTAGGTCTTAGTGTCGCGCTTTCCAGCTGCGCGCACTATTTATAGTGTGGTCAAGGGGGCGTGTCCGCCTGAGGTGGGCGTGTCTCTAGTCGCGCCTCGCCCTCGAGAATGGCGGTGGGAGTGACAAGCGTTGCAGCGAAGAGCTCGCTGTTCGTGAAATTGCTAAGTGCAATGAGGTGATCGTTTTAAAAATAATACAGAGTATCACACACAAGCGTTTTAAAAAAGGTTTTTGTCTCAATCTCTCCCGGCTTCCGCCTCAGGAGTCTCGTAGGTCTTAGTGTCGCGCTTTCCAGCTGCGCGCACTATTTATAGTGTGGTCAAGGGGGCGTGTCCGCCTGAGGTGGGCGTGTCTCTAGTCGCGCCTCGCCCTCGAGAATGGCGGTGGGAGTGACAAGCGTTGCAGCGAAGAGCTCGCTGTTCGTGAAATTGCTAAGTGCAATGAGGTGATTGTTTTAAAAATAATACAGAGTATCACACACAAGCGTTTTAAAAAAGGTTTTTGTCTCAATCTCTCCCGGCTTCCGCCTCAGGAGTCTCGTAGGTCTTAGTGTCGCGCTTTCCAGCTGCGCGCACTATTTATAGTGTGGTCAAGGGGGCGTGTCCGCCTGAGGTGGGCGTGTCTCTAGTCGCGCCTCGCCCTCGAGAATGGCGGTGGGAGTGACAAGCGTTGCAGCGAAGAGCTCGCTGTTCGTGAAATTGCTAAGTGCAATGAGGTGATCGTTTTAAAAATAATACAGAGTATCACACACAAGCATTTTAAAAAAGGTTTTTGTCTCAATCTCTCCCGGCTTCCGCCTCAGGAGTCTCGTAGGTCTTAGTGTCGCGCTTTCCAGCTGCGCGCACTATTTATAGTGTGGTCAAGGGAGCGTGTCCGCCTGAGGTAGGCATGTCTCTAGTCGCGCCTCGCCCTCGAGAATGGCGGTGGGAGTGACAAGCGTTGCAGCGAAGAGCTCGCTGTTCGTGAAATTGCTAAGTGCAATGAGGTGATCGTTTTAAAAATAATACAGAGTATCACACACAAGCGTTTTAAAAAAGGTTTTTGTCTCAATCTCTCCCGGCTTCCGCCTCAGGAGTCTCGTAGGTCTTAGTGTCGCGCTTTCCAGCTGCGCGCACTATTTATAGTGTGGTCAAGGGGGCGTGTCCGCCTGAGGTGGGCGTGTCTCTAGTCGCGCCTCGCCCTCGAGAATGGCGGTGGGAGTGACAAGCGTTGCAGCGAAGAGCTCGCTGTTCGTGAAATTGCTAAGTGCAATGAGGTGATCGTTTTAAAAATAATACAGAGTATCACACACAAGCGTTTTAAAAAAGGTTTTTGTCTCAATCTCTCCCGGCTTCCGCCTCAGGAGTCTCGTAGGTCTTAGTGTCGCGCTTTCCAGCTGCGTGCACTATTTATAGTGTGGTCAAGGGGGCGTGTCCGCCTGAGGTGGGCGTGTCTCTAGTCGCGCCTCGCCCTCGAGAATGGCGGTGGGAGTGACAAGCGTTGCAGCGAAGAGCTCGCTGTTCGTGAAATTGCTAAGTGCAATGAGGTGATCGTTTTAAAAATAATACAGAGTATCACACACAAGCGTTTTAAAAAAGGTTTTTGTCTCAATCTCTCCCGGCTTCCGCCTCAGGAGTCTCGTAGGTCTTAGTCTTAGTTCAGGTATTTGTATAGCGCACTGCTCACCCAGAGGGTCTCAAGGCGCTTGGGTAAGGGGTTCATTATTTGTCGAATATCCAGGTTTTAAGTTCTTTTCTGAAGAAGATGTGGTTTTGAGTAAGGCGGAGATGGGTGGGGAGTGAGTTCCAGGTCTTGGCAGCAAGGAAGGAGAAGGATCTGCCACCCATGGTAGAATTTCGGATGCGCGGGACAGCGGCGAGGGCTTGATTGGACGATCTTAGTTGTCTGGTGGGCTTGTAGAAGGACAGTCGAGTGTTGAGGCATTCGGGTCCTAGATTGTAGAGGGCCTTGTGTGCGTGGGTGAGAAGGCGGAATGTAATTCTTTTGTTGACGGGAAGCCAGTGGAGGTCTTTTAGGTGTCCGGTGATGTGATCTTGGCGAGGGATGTCTAATATGAGTCTTGCTGATCCGTTTTGGATGCGTTTTGGATGCGTTGGAGTTTTTTCTGTAATTTTGATGAGATTCCGGCGTATAGTGTGTCACCATAGTCCAGTCGACTCGTGACCAGTGCGTGGGTGACAGTCTTTCTTGTCTCGAGGGGGATCCAACGGAAGATCTTTCTGAGAATGCGAAGTACGTTGAAGCAGGAGGATGAGACTGCGTTGACTTGTCTGGACATCGAGAGAGAGTGGCAATATTCTGTCTATAAATGTAATTGCCCATGATGCTTCACAATCACGTTGCAGAAAGTCTTTTTGCTGTATGTCACTTATAGTGATGCTTTGAACCCGTAGGCCACAATGAATAGAGGCAAAGTAATCAATTCTAAACAAAGGTCCCAGTTTATAATTATCTGGATCTGTGCATAACAATAAAATTACAAATTAGCAAGTAGGGGCATGTTAAAGAGAGAAAGACATTTATCTGAAACAGGTCTGGTTTTGGCACCAATTCTTAAATTGTCAGCAGTGCCTTGAACAAGGGCAAATTATTTATTCTGCAGTTGTCTCCAGTCAAGCTGAACATTTTGATTTATGTAAATTGAAATGATAGGACAATCAGGCCACTTGGTTAAAAAGCTTTTTCGGCGCCCTTCTGCGAGAACAACAAACAAAAGCATCTAATATGAAAACCTCTAAATCAAAGATAAACTTTATTTGATGGTTGAAGCTCCTCACATATGGTACATACATTATTAACTCATTGGGAGGGCTACGTTTTATCAATACTAAATATTTTCTCCAAATTAAGGGTTGGAATAGATTCTTTTAAGACCCCCAGCACTTCAAAATACTACTTCTTTTTCCACAATAATGTAAACTTATGTAACTTAATCAAGGTTACTTACTGGAAAGAATGAAAGACAAGGAAGTTATTGAATGTAACAATCTACTGATCAAAGACTTTTACTTCCTCTTTGCGATGGCACCCTCTAGGCAATACTTATATTACAGTTATCCCGCATGAAAGCAAGCCCGTTAGGAGGAGATTTACCTAGATTTTGGGCTGTGTTTGCGTCACAAAAGTGACGCACAACAGCGCAAAATCCTTTTTTCCTAATCTACTTGGAAAATGGAAATAACGTAAAAGTAATGTGAAGCAGTACATTACTTTACGCCGTGGGGGCGTACTAAGGGTGGTGCATGGGCGTTCCCAGGCAACCACCCAAGGTTTCTCACGCTAAACCCAATATACTAAATACAGAAGACTGGGTTTAGCGTGTGAAAACTGCACCAGTTTAAACTAGGCGCAAGGAAGGAGAAATGCTTTAATTTCTCCTTCCTTTTCCAACTTTGCAATTGTGCTGCACTGTGCAGCATGCATACAAAGTGGGAAAAGCTTTCCGTCATGTCTAGGAACATTATTTTGTCCAGGAAGGGTACCCTTCCTGTACAAAACCTATCCTAGACTCACACACACACCCTAGCACTATGGCTGTAATGAGCGCCGGCGCAGGCAAAGGGGAGGAGAGAGCAATTATCTTTGACAACATGGCGATCTCCTGCTCCCTCCCTCACTGTCGCGCGCAGCGCAGCCTTACGGGAGGCTGCAATGCGTTGAGTGGAGATTTGGTAAATCTCCCCCTTAGTGTTTCCATTGATAATGGCATTTGCATTCCCTCCTTTTTATTTTTCATAGTAGGAGGAGTAAGGAAAATGGCATATATTTGAATACATAGATAGGAGAGAAAATAATTCCATACCTGTAAACAAAACTTAATAATGCAGTCAAAATATATGGAGGTTCGATAATTAATTTGAATAACAATGGCTGTACTTCTTTTTGTTACAATAAGTGAGAACCCCCTATTTCCTATTAAATTACTTTCTTCTATGATTTCCTTTAAAACACTGTTATGCAGTCTAAAGTTCACTTGTGTGATCTAACAGATTCCACCACTTCTCTACACTTGATGGATTAGAATTAATCCGAACTAATGCAATACACAATCATTGCAGTAGTATTAAACACAAAAATATATTCTTAATGGTATTTCATCATCTGTACCAAGCATAAGCTCTTAGTGGTTAAAACTATTTCTAGTTCTAATAAATCCAAAATACCAGTCTTGACCTAATTCCAAAAATTATTTCAATTCATAAAGTCTTTAAACATGCATAATTCAGCAGCATCTATATTGTCACATATGGGACATTTAGATTTATTAGTAATACAACACATTGGTTCTTTTAAACTGTTGTACATGTAACCCATTAGCACTAAATGTACTATATCTGATATCAAATAATGTAATAATCGTATCCTTGCATATATCACTGAAATGGAATTTAAAAAAGATTTCTAAAGCGCAAACAGTACCTGAGGGTGTCACATTGATAGCATTCAGAGAACATTAGAAAACTGACAGGAGTACTTAAAGATAGAAAAAGTGCTGAGAACTAAGGCAAAAAGAACCAAGTTTTAAGATGCTCATGAAAGATGAGGAAGTTGTCCTTACCTGAAATATGAAAGGCTAAATAAAGTATTCCAGATTGGAGCCAGTGAAGGGACTGTAAGCCCTGGGCCACAGAGAGCGGTTTAGGAATGTCCAGGATAAGACACTCATCGGCATTCTGAGTAACCTGAAGTTTGTCAAGTGTCACCTAATTAATGTTCAGATAAACAGTAATCTAGGCATGATGATACCAGTGCCATGACCAATGATTTGTGCAGTTCTTCCGGAATGAACAGAAATATTTTTTTCAGAGTTCTGATAATATGGAGGCACGTGCTAGCTGTGCAACTAACCTGTGTATCAAAAGACAAAGTGTTGTCGAAGATGACTCCCAAATTATTATCCGCTTCTACATGGGTTGGAAGGTGTCCATAGGACGGCGGCCACAAGGTAGTAGACCAAATAAACGGATGTGGTCCAAATACCAGCACTTCTGTTTTTTCTGCATATAGGGGCCGATTAGGATTGCGGTGAATCCGCATCCTCCGGGCCGGCGGAAACCCCCGCCGGCCCGAGGGATGCGGATTTACCGCTGCGGTGATTGCAAAGACCCCCCCCCCAGATTAGGATGGCAGGGGGGTCATCTGCGGACGTGAAGACCGTCTGCCGCTTTTCCGCCGCGGTCCCGCGGCGGAAAAGCTCTAATATGGTGGCGATGTCTATCAGACACCGCCAGCCATATTAGGATTCATGCGGAAACGCATGTGGTCTTTGGTGTCCTAGGATATAGGGACTTACTAGAGTTGTTCCCATGGCTACCGCCATGGCCGTTGGCTGTGCATATAGTGCTTGAATTTTATCAACATATCCTTTGCTGAACCCAACTTATTCATTACCTGCCATAGAGATTGCCAAGACACCCATTCAAAGGCTTTTTCAGCATCCAGCATTATAATGACTGCAAGTTTGTATAGAATTTAAACTGAATCAAATATAGCTTAAGCGTTATCAATATGCAAACTAGTGTTGCATCCAAGAATAAAGCCATATTGTCTGGGCTGACCAGCTGTCCTATTGCAGATTTAGCAAGCCCTTTGCATAGTTCTTAACATCAGTATTGACCAGTGTATCCTCCATTGTCTGCCCTCAGCTTGCCAGATATACAGCAAGCACAACAAGATGATGGACGGAGTGCTGAAACTTTTTAACTACTCACCCCCAGTCACAAATCTGGGCGTAATCCATTGTTCTTTAGTTCACTATGCCAACCCAGTTTAGACCCAGCCATATGCAAATCAGGCTTGACCCTGCTCCTCATGGGAATAATCCAGCCTGAACTGCCATTCCAGGTCCTCCCTGGACAAGAAACAAGCATCCCTGGTACCAGTTTTGGAGTTTCATCCCTCATCAGCCGGGCTAGCTTGCATTCAGTGGAATGAAACCCATGTCTGGGCATACCCTTGACAATTTAGGGCAAAAATAGTAAACACAACAATATGATCAACGGAGTGCTGAAACTTTTCAACCACTCACCCCCTGTCCCAGATATGGGTTTAATCCATTGTTATTTAGCTAACTATGCCACCAAAGTTCGGACCAAGCCATATGCAAATCAGTCTTTACCTTGCTCCTCATGGGAACAATCCAGCTCGAACTGCCTGACCAGGTCCTCCCTGGACAGAAACCAAGCATCCTGGGACCGTTTTCGGGGTTTCACCCCTCATCAGCCAGGCTAGATTGAATCCAGTGGAACAGCAAGCAAGGGACCCACGTCTGGGCATATCCTTGGCCACTTAGGGCAAACATAGTAAACACAACAAGATGAAGGATGGAATGCTAAAACTTTTCAACTACTCACCCCCAATCACAAATCTGGGTTTAATCCATCATTCTTTAGCTCACTGTGCCACCCCAGTTTGGACCCAGCTGTATGCAAATCAGTCTTGACCCTGCTCCTCATGGGAATGGTCCAGCCTGAATTGCCTGGCCATGTCCTCCCTGGACCGGAAACAAGCAACCTGGGACCGGTTTCAGGGTTTCATCCCCATCAGCTTGAATCCACTGGCACAGCCAGCAAGGGAACCACGTCTGGGCATACCCTTGGCCACTTAGGGGAACATAGTAAACACAATTATATGATGGATGGAGCGCTGAAACTTTTTAACCACTCACCCCCAATCACAGATCTGGGTTTAATCCATCGTTCTTTAGCTCACAATGCCACTCCAGTTTAGACCCAGCCATATGCAAGCCGCAGTATCTCACTCCCTAAGGTGGCATCCGATTTTATGCCTGCAGTCTATTATCTGTCCAGCTAAAAGTGTTTTTTAAAAATATGGTAAGTTCTCCTGGGGTCATGGTTTTAATGAACCAGGAGACTTACTGGCTTTTTTAAAATATTGCTAGGAGGCTGCTGCACTCCCTGCATCCCCCCACAACATAAAAAGTGCTTGGTGACAACCCTGCTCCTTCTAGTAACATCACCAAGCTAAAAAAATAAATAGAAATAGTACTCACAGGGCATTATGGGGAGTGCCTTCAATGAGCAGTGAATAATAAATGTTTTTATAATATTGTTGTGGGTTCCCAGGTACCCACCCAGGACACTTGAATGTTTAATATATGTTGGGAGCTGCCAGGGGTGTTTCAGGGCCCCCGAAGCCCCAGTCGCTTCCCATGCTGTCAGACATTGTGTCTGCCGGCAGGAGCCGGCATGCTTGTTTTTAAGTGGATGCTCAATTAGCGCACTCACAGCTCCATATTTAGCTGTTGGCTTTGGGGGTGTTCCAGGGCTGATGCAGCCTCATCCGGCTCCCCTTGTGGGATCTGGCCAATTTCTAAGTAAGGTGGGTTCACCGGTGCCTGCCTGGGGCACCCACAACGAAGGGGTCATTGGAAGCCATGGTTGGAGCCCCAAGGCCCCTGTAGCCCCCGCCAGCTCCCCTTGTGGGAGATGGACATTTTAAGTGTTGGTGAGTGCCCCTGTGTCCACCCAGGGCACCCACAATGCAGTAGCCAGTGGAGTCTGCAGGGGAAGTCCCAAGGCCCCCCCTACACCCCGTGGCCCCTGTTGGTAGCCCTGCTAGGCTATATTTAGTACTGGCAGAAACAGGCACCCACCTTCGTGGGATCAACATCTTGTAACTGCTCCCACCAGGAGAGAGCAAAGTTGAGTTACCATGCCCGCACTCTCTAAGTCAGGGAACTACAGTGTCCAAAGGGTGGACTCACTCAGACACTGTACACTATCAGGTCCCTGGGGATTGGGTCTCTGGGACTGGTACTGACACCGGGAGGGGGGCTCATTGTCCCCCATTAAAAGCAAATATGGCCTGATGTATTAGAGCACAGGGGTGGCTCTGGGAGGGGTGGCGCGTGCCCACCTCCCCTTAAAAGAAATGGTCCCATGGGATGGGATCCCCAGGAATGTAAAGAGTTGGGGAAGAGGTAGCCGCATGCCCCCTTTAAAAATAATACAACCACGGGGAATGGGTTCCAAGGGGCTCTGTGAGGGAGGCTGTGTGCCCCCATCCCCATTAAAAAGGAAACAACCCTTGGGAATGGGGTCCCTGGTGCTGTAATCTGCTCGGGGAGGGGAGACATGCATGCCAGCCTCCCCAAATTCTGACACACCTTGGAGCCAGTACATGGACCACCCTGGGGGTCATTTAAAAAATAAAAATATGGCACCTGCCATTTTGTGTTTTTTTTTGCAGTAATATACTCTGGACTACGTTGTGATTGCAGCAAACACACATAAAAAAATGTTTGGGCCGCAAGGGGGTCCCTCACACAAGGCCTGGGGTAGGGTATTGTTTTTCATTCAGTTTCAGGACAAGTGACTAACACCTGGAAGTCCAGTAATGACTGTGCCAACATTTCCATTAATGTTGCGGACAGCCAATCAGAGCGCTTAGTCTCGTGGGACCTTTACTCCTGTGGGATATATATAAATATATATTCAGATTACGCATTCCCATCTTTTGGAGGTAGTAATTTTCCCTACGCTCTGTCATACTTCTGAATGTAGTCCTTTTTAAACACTTGTGAAATCTTTATATCAAGACAAGGGATATATGCTAACAGATCTAGAGTGTTATCATGTGATTGGCACTTTGAACATATGGCATGGAAATATTTATACATTTCTATCTAACCAGCTTTCGTACAGCAAACAATGCCAGTGTTCTCACTTCTTACATTTTCTTCAACCTGTGTATCAGAAGTGGCCATATAAGAAGTAGTTACCTGTGGTTTTCTACTAGAAGTGATGATGTCCAACACTGAATTCTGATCTGATAAGGTGTCAATGTGTGTTAGGTCATATATGCAATAGGAAATGGTTCCCATTTTCCAGTAGACCTTCTTTTGCCTTTTCACAAAGTAATTAAACATCTGTGAAAAAAAGAAATTGCACATGATTAAATTATTGCAAAAACATCCTGCTAAGACTGTTGAATATCTTCTACCTGGTGCATACGAAAAGCATACCTCGGCACTGAGCAGTGTCTCCTCAAATCTTACTTCTACAAAGAAAAACACAACATCCTTGGTCAACACTGCACTCTAAACAGTCACTAGTCAATCAATCAATGACACAAGCTCCTGCCACAATATACCACACAAGCGAATCTTAATCTTTTGACTTCTGTGCACCCTAACTGAATCATTACTAGAATCCAGGGAACCCCGCAAAGTCATTATACTAGGAAGCCAGGCCTAAGCAATTTCTACCACTTGAACCTGAAACAAATTCAAAAATACACAAACAATATACATCAAACAAATACACAAATTATTATTTGTCTTTATTTAATTCACAAATATAGAAACAAATAAGGAAAAGTTGACTATGTAATAGTGATGGAAAGGGTGCAGCTTTTCTAAATTTGTTTTATGTATTCTAGACTTTAACACTGTGTCCTCTTTGCTCCTAATGCATCCTCTCTTTTTGTTGGTACATCAATGGAGGTCACCCATCATCCATACTATATTTTGTTTGTTGTACTAGTGCTGCTCTCATGAATCAAGCTAATGAAACCAACTTAACTTTTAGCTTCCACTTTCAAATTCTCCTCTTTTACATAACATTTTAAAACTGTCAGCAAGCAAAGTAGCAGAGGTCGGTAAGCTTTTCCTACCTTTTCTCCTCAGACCGCAGAGTCATCCAGGGCAGACTTTGGTGGGCGGGGGGGGGGGGGGATTGGCTACTTGAGACCATCGCAACACAGCCTAGTGCAGCTTTGGGAATCATTAAAGTTAAGGGAGTAAAAACTACAACAATAGAAATTGCATATAGAGGCTGGAAACGAGGAGCAGCAGAGCAAGGGTCTACTAAAGGGAAACCCGTTGATAAAAATACCAAGTCGGCCCTGGAGGGTAAATCTGCCTTACCTACACACAGGAAGGGGGGTACAACCTTGCAAATAGAGCCTAAAGATAAGGTCAGGGGTACTAAATCTAGCAGAAAGAAGGGTTACTCCCTAGACTCCAAAGTAAAGGTCAACGCATCATTAAGGTCCTACTTCAAAATGTATCCACAGGTTTTGGACGTGGTAAAACAGGGGGAGACCCTTAGGAAAAACTTTGAGCAGTCTGAGATAGAACAACAGCCTTCCCTGGGATTTATGGAGGAGATTGAGACAGTATATACCCCTACACCTACACCTACACCTGCTAAACAACTTGAACTATTAAGTAACCCTGAGATCTTGGTAGCAGGTACAATCATGACCTCAAGTGAAGTCAGCGGGTGCGCAAGAGGAGAAAACCTTGCATCAGAAAGCACAGTGGTCAGTGGCAATGGTAATGGCAATGGTAGTAGTTGTGGCAGCAGTAGCAGTAGAGAAGTGGGGACCGTTTCTGAGAAGGAGGGTCCCTCTGTGGCATCTCTGGAGGCTCTCTTCTCTACCTTGTCCTTGGATATCAGAAAGGGGTTTGCTGTCTCAGAGACATATCAGGGAGAGATCAGGCTCTTCTGTGAGTCTCTTGAGAAAAAACTTGATCTTCTTAACTCTAGGACTGTGGCTTTAGAAAGTTCAGTGGAGGAGCTTAAAGATGACCTGGGAGCAGCTAAAGCTGATATTTTGACACTCAAGAAGGAAGAGGCTGTGCTCCGGGATAGAGTAGAATCATTAGAAAACAACTCACGGTGCAACAATCTATGCCTTCTGAATGTCATGAGCATTAAATTTAGTACCAATTACACACTCTATGGGTTTTAGGTCATCATACTACTCAAGTATCAATGGCTTATTAGCACTCACCCCCCGCTCACCACTCCAATAGGAAGACTTTGAGAATCTATATCCCCTCCACCACACCCACCCTTGCCCAAGGATTAATGCATCCTCCTCAAAACATGGTCCATCCACATGCTTTTCACTGAACTTTCCAACTTCTCTATGTAAATGAATATGTTATAGAACCATCTCTCAAAAGGATGCACCATGAATTTTCCAGGTCCCCATCTCACTGGACATGGTCATTAAAAAAAGTACTATTATAACTTTGCTTTCAAAACCTTAGTAGACCGCTCTACTTTCTGCTTTCTCTCAAGAGTTTGTAGAGAACACTCTTTCAAGATTGCTCACAGACTCTCTCTCTCTTGTCTACAAAAGGGAATTGCCCTCTCTGTCAACCTTTGCATGATTAATCAACATTCCTTAATCATACAGCTACCTTAAGTTAATAACTTCTATGCAGTGAATCTGAATTTTTCATGTCTACCTTGCTGTGCTTGCATTTGATAAGTATATATTGCATGTTAACTTACATTATTAATGCTTCTCTATGTGATGGTCTGTAATTCTGAAGTTATTATTGTTAAATAATTAATTTTAGTTATGCCAATTCATTTTTTTTACTTCTTGTACCCCATAAACGTGTAAAGCCCTGTCACCTTAACGTAACATTTAATGTTGCTGTAAATTAATTGCTGATGGTGGAGCTGTACTGTGAACACAGGGTTTTATCTTTGCAATTTTTCTCAATAACTAAGTTTAGTGCAAATTTTCTTGTGGTATAACTTATTTTATGTCACTTTATACATTTTTATTTATCTGTTATGAATTGTAAATTTAAGTAAACAAATCCAAAATGTGTGTGGAGTTCAGTAACTAAAAGGCAAATTTAGGAATGTTCCCATTACTCCCCTCAGATATTATCAACAATGTTCACATAACATCAATTGAAATGAAATGACAAACACAATCAACTATGTCACGTGAGCTTGCTGCCCTACTAAACAATCTTGTCACATTAATCAAACACTTAAAGGGGCTTGCATCAATACAAGATAAAGTGACATGTTTCAGTTAATCATATATTACTTAATTGCAAAAATGAACAGATGTTGGACACTCACAGTGATATCTCCTTCGTGAGCTGCTGTCTTCAGTGGGGTGAAGCCATCATTGTTTTTAAGCTTTTCCACAATCTGGCAAGTCTTTTCTGGCACAAGTCCTATTATCATGTCATACATGCGACAGACAATTTTTTTATCTGGCTGCAGAGTCAGTACATGGAATACAGTGTTTCCTACAATCATTGAAAAATAGCAATTTGGAGCAAACATCAAATTTCATTTGTGATATATATTTCACTGCAAGTGCAATATGAACTGTTCAATTATGTAATTACTTGATGTAGATAACCAGGTGATTCCTTATTTAAATGTTTGCTTCATTTTTTTAGTTTGATATTTGTATGGCCATTGGAGTGGAGGTGGGAGATATGTAGGTAGACTGGAAATTACTAGTCCTACTCCCATATTCTGCGAAAACACTATTGATATTTTCTTAGCATTGCCACTCATGTCTCTTTTGTGTGAGGACAGGCTGAGGGAATCCCTTGGCAACCTAAATGCTACTTAGCATGTACCCTTGAGGGTACGGTACCAAAATACTGTGCATTAAATATTGTATACATAATTTTTACTCAACACGGAAAAGTAAGCACACTACCATACTCTGTTTGTCGGCTAGAGATGTCCTTCACATATCTGTAAGTTAGAAGCTTTGAACTGAATGTCGCATGCCACTGCCCGCATGCGACACTGGTCCTGAAGAAAGCCATACTGAACCAAAGGGCATTTAGACATTATGGATGAAACATGTCGACCGAGACTGAGAATGTGAGCGTTTGTTGCTTTCTCGAAGCACCTCTACTACTGCTTTTAAATTTTGCCCAAGGTTAGCATGTTCAAATATTCCTTACTGGCTGGTAACTTGGAGGCCATTTTAAATCACCTCTTTTTTCACTTAAGAATCACCAAACAAACCTGCTGTGCCGGAATCAGGCATTGTAGCACACCGTTGATTTGCTGGGTGTCTCAGGTGAGACCTCAGTGATGAAGCATGCCACCAACTACATTGGTGGGTGGGGGGGTCTTTTAGGAAAACCTAAACATTTTTTTCACATCTCAAGCAGACACACAGAATATGGTAGTGTGTTCACTTTTCTTTTTTGTGTGTATTTATGAGGGAAGGCGAGCGGGCTCTCTTCTCACTCTCTATTGTTGTTATCGTTCTGCAAAAATATTACCCCATTGGTGGTAATAATTTAAACTCTGCACCCAATTGGACAATATATTTGTAAACAATATTTAAGACATAATAATTAAGTCAGGCAATATTTTTCTCAATGATATTATGCCATACAACCTCATTGAGTCGCATTCCCGTTTTAGTACTAATAGACTGAGGACTGTATGACGGAGATGGAGCAACTTAGATGGAAGACACACAGATTACATACCACAGGCTTGGCAAGAGAGGTAGGTCTTCAAATAATTGTGCTACATTCTAAAGCCCACAAAAGTGAGCGACAATAGTCAGGTATACAGTTACTTATGATTTTAAGAGGCTGACCACAGACATCCGATTAGATGACATTGGCAAAGAAATTTAGACAAATACTTGAGTGACGTGCTGTATCTTGGGCACAAGATCAAAGGGGCTTTAAATTTGATCCTCTCCTTGACTTCAGTGTAGGTGCATCAATGAAGGGAAGATGTGGGCAGTTATTTTAAAGATGAGGAACTCTTCTGTGCCTGATTTCCGACTTTGTCAGGAAGATCCCTTTTGGCTTTATTGTAGGAGTCAATGTGTGTTGGGCAACTTGAAGAACAAGGCTCATTTGTGGTGAGTTAGCAGAAGGTCATGATCATTCGAACGAGGAAAAGGTGGAAAAAATATTTTGGGTCCCTTTGTTTATTTGCCGAATAAATGGCACTGTGAATTGAGGATGACCCAGATTTTAGATTGAGCTGGAGGGCAGTGTTGTGATGATCAGCAAAGCAATACCTATACAGACCTACAAAAATACCCACAAGCAATGTTGAAACCTAACTTACTAATTTCAGGACTTTGTGTTGTTAGTTGATTCCACTAACAAGAAAGGTTTGATGGAATTCCCCACAAGTCTGATGCCCTGAAAAAGTCCAGTGTAACAGACGAAACGTGTTCATTGCGGTTCTCATTTTTAGGGCTACCAATTTTTACTATCAAAGACAAATCGTTTATCCACAATAAAGAAGAAAAAATTAAACCACAAACCACTATTTTGACTAACGTAATTCATACAACTATACTGTATACATGTCAGCTACATAGGACTTATGAATGATGTGCTACAAGTACACCTTGTTGGGAGTTATCCTTTTGTTTAGGTCTTCTGTGTCCCTTTTGGTAGCAAGATTAATTGTTTGTGAGAACCCACCTGCTTTATGATAACATTTATGTTTACTAATCACTAGATACAAATGTACAACCCAATTATTCTTACCACTACAATTGTACTAGTTATGAAAACAAGTAGTACAGGAAGAGAGACTGATCTTTGGGTCATAGCCTTTTAGATGCCAGTGTTCATGTGTTTGTCATGCTTTGCCATTACATCAATGGGTTGTTTTTCATACCCAGTCCATTTTGTGGATTTTTTAATTGTATCACTTGCATTCCTGTAAAGTTTTGGTGATGGGGCAGCAAATAGTTCTTTTGTTGCAGTACAGATTATAATTAAGAGCCAGTGTGGTGTTCTCACTGGCGTAATATAGGCTCCCGTAGTCACCCCGGTGTGGTGGGGCCCGAGCTCCTAGGCCCCCCTCAGCAAAAGTGCTAGGTGGTGGGCCAGGGAAGGGGGCCACCTCAGTGTACTTTGCAGGCCCCCCTCAAGTTTTGTTATGCCACTGGGTGTTATTTGATGAATTTACTTTACTAACATGATGACATTTTCATTGCTAAATTGTGGTATTCTTGTTTAAGACGTAGATGCTGTTAGTAGGGTTCCGGGGTCTAATCTTAGCATAAAGAAACAGTGCTAATAAGTGATTACTCTTGTGTTTTCAAAAGTGTTACATTACTTCAGGTAACCTAGCAGACACATCCTGGTCCATCTCTTCCTAGAATACCACAATAACTCAATGCAGACTGTGTGAAATTACTAAGCTAATTAACATAGGCTTTGGTGTTGTTGTACTAGACACAAGAGCTGAATCTTACAGCTGCACCTGCTCGGACTCAGCAATGACATTTCCTTTGAAATAAAGTGATGGGGGAACAAAGGGCAAGCATGTGTTACCAAGAAAAGGAGACTTCTGTGAGATAAGAACTGCACTAAAATAGTTTCTTTTAAAATCTTCCCAGCCTTCAGCCATACCTTTCCCTACTAACAGAAAAGTCAGGCCCCTGAAATACTATGCAACAAAATCTCCTGCATTGAATTAAAAGATCTTATAGCTCTATTTAGGTTCACTTGATCAATGAGTGGCCATTCTCATCCTTCAGCTGTCCTAAAGAGGGAGGAATGACAAAGAGAAGGCTCTGGCCAGATTTGATACCAGCACATCATCCATTAGCCACCAGGTGGCACAATATCTCATCAGAACCAATTTGTCTTCAACATGTCTCTTCACCACAAACTCCTATCAAGAACATTCAGAGATATGGAACCCTATTTGAACATTCTCAGAAGCCTCACCCGATGGCACTAATTTTGGCTGCAGGTGAAAGTCCATATGAAATA
This sequence comes from Lissotriton vulgaris, assembly GCF_964263255.1. Taxonomy (NCBI): domain Eukaryota; kingdom Metazoa; phylum Chordata; class Amphibia; order Caudata; family Salamandridae; genus Lissotriton; species Lissotriton vulgaris. Next base: position 1,009,537,977 of record NC_141699.1, on the reverse strand, counting down.
TTTTTGATGTTATTTATGTAGAATATCAAAAACACAAATGTCGTGTCAATAATATCAGAGACAAAAATATTGTGAATGTACGTTTCTACAGGTAAGTAAAGTTTTACTATATATAACTCCACATATATGTACCTTGAGGATATATATATCTTCAAGGTACCTAGATGTGCAGTTAAGAATAGTAAATCTATACTTCTCTATTTGCACTTACCTTCTCAGTTTTTTGGTCCTTGATATTTTTGACACAATATTCTGTCTACATGATATTTGTGTTTCCAATATTATGCCAGTGATTCATTTTTGATCAGCCGAACCTCCCATGCGGACCACCTAAAGTTTTTCATGTTTTGAACAAAGGATGTACACCATTCACAACTGAATGTCCGATCTTGTCATTCATGAATTCTAACATTTATCAGTAAATTAACATGAAATGTTTCCCACTAATAACTTGGATTTAAATGGTTCCATAAAGATTTTTTGGTAGGTTGTCAAGACATTTTCAAGATATTTTGGGATTTGTTGATCCATTTTAACTATGGCACATTCTACCAAAAGATAAAACAAGAATGCTTTAAAGGAGATCTATAGTTTATTGATCAGAGCTTTACCTGGCAAAGGAGTTGTGAAAACATTGCCTTACTACATATAAAAGTCTTTGGTTAGGTTCACAAATTCACTGAAAAGTTTTTCTCTTACAGACAGACGAACTGCAACAATTGAACCCATTCAAACATTGACTCCCAGCATAACAGGGATAGTAGGGATTATTAGGGTTGAGTGCATGTATGTATAAACATTTGTGCCCACCTATATAGAGAACAATGTAGAGTTGAACAAAGTCAGGATCTCTTAGGAACAATTCAGAACCATTTACAATGAAGCACAATTCTTGTGACTGGTCAATCGTAACTTGTTGATATGTAATGTTCTCTCAGGTTGTCTGTCTCAAGCTCCTGTTAAATTATTTGAAAGGTTGCAGCAATTCTGATATTGATGGGGTTGGTGTTCCAGATGTTTGAAGCATATAAGGAAAAGACTTCCCTTCTTGTTTTCTATTTTCTGAGGATTTTAGTTACCAGTCAGGCAATGTACTGGCTTCTGGTGTATCACTGCACACCTGCGGTAGTTAAGTTCTCTGCTAGGTACATAGAGGTTCTGGTTTCGGAGACCTTTTATGTTGATGCCACTAAGCCTGAAGATGAGGAGGGCTTTGAAGGCAGACCGGGTTAGAGTGATATGTTGGAACTTTAAATAGCCTATGATGGGACTGCGCCACTTGTTGGGGGCCTTTCAGGAACCCCATTACGATGTTGAGACTGTACAGCATGGTGTTGACTTTATGGGCAAATGAACTGAGGCTTGTACTATAACTCTGAAGTAGGTTTCTAGTAGGTAGGGTTCCATTTTCTTCTGGCAAGAGAGTAGATAACATGCTATCTTGAATTTCTTGGCAATTTGTTCTTTGAAGGAGAGGTCTGTGTCGGGGATAAAACTAAGTGGTTTTGTCTGAGGCAACAACTGAAGGATGAACCTAAGCTCATTTTAGTGATCCAGTTTTAAATTAGTGACTTTTTGTTACTATTGGGGAAGAGCACAAACTCTGTCTTGGTCCTGCCCTAGTTCTAAGTAGGTGCAGGACATCCAATTCTTAATGAGATTGAAGCAGGTATTGAGTAAATCTTTGGGTTTCATCAGTGCATGATGCGGTTTTTGATAAGTAGCGTGCCCAGGGATTTCGTACAGAGTTTGAAAATTATACGGAGCGCAATGAATACGTGGAGGTAGACTGTGGCTGGAATTTTGAAGTTCCTATCCAGACAAATTGGTCCCTGTTGGTGTAGAATATGAACTACTGGAAAACCATATCAGAGAAGGCCATAATTGTCTGCAGCAAGTGGATTCTTTCTAGGTGCTCAACTGTGTCAAAGGATGCAGAAAGGTCAAGTAGGATCAAAAGGCAGGAGTCATTCTTGCTGGCAATCAGGAAGTCATAGACTTTCCGAAGGGTGTGAATCTCTCTGGTGCAGCAAGATCTAGAGATAGGTTGGTGTTTTCTTAACAGCTTATAAATGTTGTTCTTATGCTAATGAAGATAGCCTGTTGGGTTGGAGGGTGATAGGCCACTCATTGAGTAGGCCTTCTGGGATAGGATTGGCTCTTCCAGCATGGGGAGAATTTGTCATGTTTTGAGAGTGTTGAAGTTTTCTTGTCTGAAGAAGCTGTTGGCGATCTTGAGCAGATGTTTGTGGACAGTTCCATGGAGGGATTACACAATGGATGATGGAAGAATGACATATTTTCAAGAGGGGGCTTCGAGACAGCTGAAGATGTTGGCGGGTCGGTGTTTGAGAGGAGGTATAAGGATGTTGGCTTTAGGGTGAAGCAGTAGAAGGATTAGAAGGAGTACGATTGGCTGTTTCATGGTGTCATGGTTGGTTCATACTTCAATATCTTCCCAGTAGAGAGGTGATTGATATCATGACATTAGTCAATTGAATGTCTGATAGGTGGGTCCAGCATGGAATTAAAGGAGAGCTTAACTGCCATCAAGAGGGGCTTACATCTGTTGTTTGCCTTGGAAATGGTGGTCTTGTATAAGGTGACTGACTGTGGTAATGAGGAAGCTGAATGTTGAGTGTTTTGGGTTTGTGGAGGTTGTCAGAAGTTTTGACCCATTTCCACTTGTTTTCTTGCATTTGAATGGAATTGTTGATCTTTGAGAGTGTTTGTGAATACCATGATACTGATGCTTTAAGTTTTTGCCTGAATGTGTATTGAATGGTGCATTCAGACCCATCTGATTCTGTGGCACAGTTGCATTTGTCAAGAAACATGATGACATCTGAGGTAGGCTGGACTGAGTTGGAAAGCCTGATGAGTCTATGAGAAAGGTCTACGAAAGAGAGGTAACCCACTGTTGATCTTTTTTGTTGAATTTGGTTCTTTGGTGTGCCATGATGGATAAAGAAAGGGATGGTGAGATTATCTTTACTGTTCAGCAATATCGAGATTTGCATTGATGGATAGAGGCTGAATTAGTTTGATTAAGATAGACAGGAGCAAGTTGGTAGCCATTACATTGTGCAGCTCCAGAACCCAACCTCTTCCCTGTGGAACGCCTCATGGAATCATCCATGTTTCTGCTCTTTTCGATATATATGCCTCCTTACATCGCCCTTTTAAACTCTCATCATGTCCATTTTTTGAAGTACAAAGATAACATTCAGAGACTACTGCAACGTAGGAGGGATGCAGATCTAATAGTGAATCGTTTTGGTCCACCTCCACCCAGGTTAGAGGCTGATGTCCAGAAACAGTCTTAAAAGTAATACCAGAAAAGAAAGAGAGATTATATCAAAGGCAACTTGTAATTGCATTGAGACTTGTTTTGTGGTCAGGCACAATGAAACCATGCATAGCGCCAGCTCTGCCAACAAGTGTGAGTCTCATGGGCGGCCATAAAGTGCCATGGGATACCTAATTATATCACCTCATGATTTTTCCATACTTATGATCTACTATTTCTTGCAATGTTCCTTATTACCTCCTATGTTATTGGCATGAACGCCACATTTCTGCTTATGGGATTATTGGAACAGTACTAATCTCAACTTCCCAAGGTTCCCATATACAAGCTGCAGCAGATATAGTGTCAAAGGCAGTCTGGTTTTAAGAATTGGTTATCTGGAACACATTGCAACAACTCTCCATTTGCAATTTAGCAGTACCTAACCTGAAGCAATTCTAATGTGTATGTATTGCAGATAAAGCATTCCTTAGAGCAGGTCCTAACTTCATAATTGAAAATACAAGCATTTTGATTCAACCTTTAAATACTTTCTCAGTTTCTGGAAATCTTTAGCTTGTACATGTCTTTGGATGAAAATGTTAAGAAAATTGAAGGTGCACCCAGAAAGGAGTCCAAACGTTAATAAGGAAGTCCTTTAAGTTTCTTTTATTCTTTATAATAAAGCATGCAGTCAGACATCAGCCAACGCGTTTCGTTCTTTACAAAATAACTTTTTCAGGGCAATATTGGTAATTGGCATTGGTGCTATCGGATTCAAATCACGGAGTGATATTAGTTGAATACCTACTGGAAACCCCTCAGTAAGAGTTCCAAAATATTGATAGTGGTTACAGCAGTTTCTATCGGTAGTTTTAGAGGGTCATTTCGTTGTGTGATACAGAAAATATATCACAGGGAATCCCTTCTGGAGACATCACAGTCAGAGTTCCAGTCGATCGATTCCAACCCAAACTATCTATAAGGTCTTGGAAATGTAGAAGGCTGGTACGCGGCGTACGAAACGCGTTGGCTGATGTCTGACTGCATGCTTTATTATAAAGAATAAAAAAAACGTAAAGGGCTTCCTTATTAAGGTTTGGACTCCTTCCTGGTGCACCTTACATTTTCTTAAAATTTCTTGTCTGGATTCCAGTGGAGCCCAACTGCGGCGGACTTATGAGGTGTAATACACAGGACATTTACATTCATTGAATGGGGATTGAGGTGCTGAACCAAGGGTCAGCTGCAGTTTTTAGAGTTTGTTATGTCTTTGGATGAACCAGACCATGTGGAGCTGCTTTTTCTAGTGGGCCTCAGTCCTGCAAAATGTCATTCTCAAATCACTTTAAAAATGTATTTACTACACTTCAGGACTGTTGAAGGACCAAAGTCAAAAAAGTAATTTAGACTGTTTGTTAAATACAAATGAGAATAGACCTTGTATTATTGTCACTACAACAAACGGCAGATGTATAGGTCTGTGCACTGCTCCTGTTGTGAAACACAGTATTCCACTCTGCATAGCTGTTTAGGACCCTTGGCTGCATAACGGAGATGAGTTCCTGCTTACTTTTATGTACCAACAATGTGAATTCACGCTGCAGCATCACTGCTAAAGAGATGATCAGGGCTCAAGGTGTAATAGATAGAATTGAGTGCCAAAGTCGGTCTGATGGATCCGAACTTTGAAAACCTGTTCTGACCCACGTTCTGGTTCAGTTCTAGACCTGTAGACCTCAATTCACCCTTATGAAACCACCCTTATACGAACTCTTCAGAAAACTGTGTTTTGCACATTATTTCATCATCTGGACAGGGTTTGAAGTGCAAATGTGAATTCAGCATTTGTTATGAACATGGCAAAAACCTGTACAGGCCATGTGTGGTGAATCTATGTGTCATTGGTAGAAACAGGAGTACTCATCATTATTAGAAATTTTAGGTTTCAGGTTGAAGTTATTCTTTCATATTTCACAGGCAAAGGCCTACTACAACTATGATTGAACAATGATTTCACAAGAACTGATAATATGTTCCTGGGCAAAGCAATGGAACATGGCAGTAACATGGCAGTAACATCTGCTTTTGGTTAGAGATCTGGGCAAAGCAACATGAGGTTTCAATTTGGAGTTGTCTTTGATTACTGAGAAATACTATGATCAGTCAAGTCATCATCAATTAAAGAGAGAGACTTAAAAGGTGCTGCTGGGATTGCCATGATTCACAAATTCACACTCAGCGAAACATTCTGGAGGCAAACTATCCAGTGAATCCAAAGGTACTGCCTAACGAACAAATACATACAATATGAAGTACATTAATTGAGAATGCAGTTACCTAAGGAGTCTTGAGCATCCACGCGTGCATTGTGCTGAAAGAGAACTTTTGTTATTTCTTCATTTCCAACACATGCTGCAAACGACAATGGAAACTCCCCTGTTTGAAATAAAAGGTAAATGATTTATCAGATTGGAAAATCAATGTAATAACACATTGCCATTTTTTTCAACATACATATAAATATACAATATTATGTTCCTTTTCTTTTAAGAATGTTTGAAAATATTGTGAAACATCTATATATTATACCAAGTTATGCAAGATATAACTGGTTCCTTGTTCCAAATTCCATAGTCATCCATATGTGGCAACAATACCTAACCTCACGTGTTCGAAATATTCAAAAAGGATAAACACACAAGGATGTACTCCAGTAAAAGGTAGCAAAAGGCAAGCCTAACTTCATTTGCAGGGTAAAAAGGTGGAGGCAACATTCTCATTAAGATGGGGGTATTACCTGTGTGGGGATAAAAAGTAAATTATGTTAATGTCTAATTCTTCAGGATTTATTCATAGATGGGTTCCATATAGTAGTTCATTTGTACAAGTCAATGCTGTAAATTGTTGTATTCTTGGAAATCAATGACTGATGTACATTTTTTTTCGAATACTCATGGGATTCTTTGTGTACACATAAGTCACTTAGATGATGAACTAGTCATGACATTTCTAAGTGAAAATTCCCTTTTCCAATTCACAAAATATTTTTACATTTGTAAATCTATTTACTCTCCCATAATATTACACTAAGTAGTTTTACTTAATTTTAAATATGCTCTCAGGGAGAGAGGAAAATGTCCTTCTCTGAATGCCTTGGAAATGTGTTAGGCACTCATAAACTCATGAGTTTGTGGGTATTAACAAACTATTAATTGGCACTTTCTTTTTCTTCTTTAAATGTACACCTGAGAAGAAAATCCTTTTCAAGGTGGAGCCGTTTTATTTTAGCTCAACCCTTACACGTCACAGAAACGTTGTTTTCACATATACTCTGCATGCCTAACTTTATTAACATGAAGTGAAGCATTCAACTGTACTCATGAAGTGTATTCACTGTAGAAAACTAGAGACTCATGAATGGTGCACATTAATTTTTAGTTTAACCATGAAAACATGTAGTTCTCATTAATACTTATACTTACTACTCAAGTTTTATTGCATTTAGTTGAATCCTATTGAACACAATATTCGTTTGCAGTTTTTGGAAGTTAGACGTGCACACATAATCATGTATTCGAAATGCACATTGAAAATGTTTAGCTAAAGTTAGCTTCACTAGGCCTTAATTTCTTAACATGAAATGTACTTTCCCTTGCTCTGCATGTTCTTTTCCTTTGCAGTTGCGTTTTTGTGATTTCATAGCTAGAGAAAGGAGTACTCAGTATTAGAGAAATTGAGGCCTATCAGGAACGAGGGTGCCCATGGTTACCTTGGTCGTTTGAGCTCTGAGGGATGGGAAAACCAACTGATGTTGCAGATGCACACTGTGAGAAAGAGAGGAAATTGTTTTTTTGGTGACGTTTATAGAGATATGTATACTCCTGAAACTTTTTGGTTTTAATTATTATTCATAACACTAGACTGCAAGACAGATTTCTATGTACTTTGAGAGGTACAGACCTCTACTTTTCCTTCTGTCCTTGCGTGTGTGTAGCTTTATACTAAACACTGATTTCCCTTTTTAGACTTCTGTTAGAGTCTTCACTCATGCTGATATCTCCCTTCCTCTATTCCCGACTCCTTTGAGACCTTATATTCTAAACCATCCTCATTCTAGACGTAGAGCCTGATTAGAGGACTTGAGACCTTATTCATGTTTAGGAAGGAGAATTGGAGTTTCTTAAAGGAACACTGATTCCAAATAATTGGCCTCTATATTACTCCGATAGTTATTATTGCATGTTTTGTGCTATTGAGTCGGAATTTGTTTCAGTGCTTTATTTTGCTTGTCATAATTCTTTACGTTTATGACATTTCCTTGATTTTTGCTTTTATTGGAATGATTATTAACTTGTAATAAACCCACTTAACTTTAGTTACCGATTCCTATTCCTTATTGTGTGGTCAAATGGGTTACACCAACTTTAAGTTGTTGAATTGAATTATGACTCCCTCTTTTGCCTCTGTCAACCAGAAACATATATTAGGTGAGAAGTGGTAACCGCTTCCTGCACACTTCCAAAGGCCATGATTGTGGAACTACTTCCCCCAAATTGACTAGGTGTAGGGTAGGTGGTCTTTCCAAAGAAGAATATATTTTCCCCATGAATTAAAAAAATGAAAAGGTTAGCATGCAGGAATCCACTTTAGGTAAGCTTTTACACATGACCTAGTTACTTTCCGGCAAGCTTAATAACTCAGAATCCTGTTCTTCCTCATCATAATCAAAACCTAGTTATGTTTTGCCTCACCCAGGAGACATATTTTGCATGTCAAAGCCCTGAGTAATTGTAATCTGGAATTAAGCCCCACTCACAGAGAACCTCCTTAACGGAGGCAATGACCAAAATAACCTACTGTACTTCCAAACAAAGCAACTGGCCCGGTGTTCCCTCCCAATTGGGAAATGAGAGCAGTAATTATGGACTGTGACAAGGATGACAGGACCAGTAGGTAACCAGGTGATTACCTCCTGATCTGCAGTCCCAGTCCTTGAATAGTGAGGATGTACACAATCATTATAAAGAAATACAGAGTAAAGACACAAGAATTGCAGAAGCCAATCGATGCAGCATCAGTGTCATTTTAGATAAACATAGAAAGATATATTTAAGATACCAAATACACCAAACTGCTGCAGGTGCCACCTTGATCAATTTCCAGGAAGAATAAACTTTTCTGGTGGATCTATACTGAACTGAACCTGGTAGAGTTGCCCTTGTAGATGGTCAGTCCAAAAGATAGCCAACTTCACCCAACAGCTATGAGTCACTATTTAAGAGCTGACCCTGAACTACCATTCAATGAGTGATAAAAATAGCACTGGTCTAATGAAAAGGAGCTTTTCAAAATAGAGAAAATTGAGAATCTTTAAACATCTAATGATTGCAGTCTCAACCCAAGAGCCAAGAAAGGAAAGTAATGAAAAATAAGTAAAACCAAAATCTGGGAATGGTGAAATTCTGAAGAGATCTTGGGAAGGAACTCTCTAGAACCAGAAGGGGTTCCAAGAAAGGACTGGGTAATAAATTACTAGCATTTGGAAAGAAATGCTTCCTCAGAAGCCAAGGGAGCCACTGAAGACAGTTCTAGGTCTCAAAAGACCTGGATAACTCCCCCACTGGCTTCTAAAATTAGATGTAGCAAGACCTAAAAATACTCCAAGTGTGAGAATTTCTATAATCTTACCCAGAACACAAGATGTTTGAAATCCCGAACATAAACACCAGGATTCAAAATGGGCCCAATGGTGAGTTAAACCTTTAAGGGTACTTGGTCACCTAGTTTCCTGACTAGAAAGAGTGAATTCCATAAAACAAACTTGGGCTTCAAAGTTGAGTCTTTCAATCTGAAAATCTCCACCCTGAGACACTGTCTGGAAGTAAAGGAGATATTTGAGGAGCAGGACAGAGTGGAAATCTTCGCAAAGGAAATGCTGAGAGATGTTAACACTTTGGTGAACCAAAGCCCCTGAGGCTACCAGTGAGCTACCTAAAGAACGTCTGCCCAATTGCACTGAATTTCCCAATGGAACCAGCTCAGAGAAAGAAAAGGTGACAAAAATAAAGAAGCCCCTTTGGCCAGATCAGAAACAGGGTGCAACCAGGCCCTGGGAAAAGGATTCAGGGAACACAACTGAAGGAGGAGTGCATCCTCTATTTGGACAGGGGGATGTCCAGTCAATAGAGACAGTACCTTTCAGTGATGATCCAGAAGTAAAGTGTGGAAAAGAGACCAAGAGAAATGGAAGATGGGCAGACCTGACTCAAGAGATTTGCATGCTATTTCTCCATCCCTGGAAGGTAGACTTCTGACATGGACTGAAGATGATTTAGTGCAAAGAGCTTTAATGCTATTATACTTAAGTGAAGGAGAAATATCGACTGTACAGGATTGTATTCAAATGTAAGTACTGTTGAGGAACCAGAGGCCACAGCTGAAGCAAAGGCAAATAAAGGAAATAGAGATGGGTGATAGACAGTAGACTTCAGAAGTGTTGTGGACATATATTCTGCCCCTGACTGCATCTCCTAAGACAAGGCTTTAAAATCTCTCAGCAGAGATTGTGTTGTATATGGTATAAACTTGTTGGCTCTGTTTTACACCATGTTCAGGGGCTATATAGTAGGAAGAGCTACTAGGTCACAACTGTAGTGATTGAGGTTGTTTGCTTCTAGTGCCCCGAGATTTGTCCTACTATGGCTCTGCAAATTGGTTAAAGTACACCCCTACTTCACTTGACGCTCAGGGTAGTGAGTATAAGCAGCTCAAATCATTCCTCATAGATAGTGTGGGTGGTAGAGACTCTGAAGTCAAGCAGTCAAAGAATAGACCCAAAAAGCAAATGTCCAGCCCATAGAAAAGTACTTTAGTCACACCATAATTTAATACTAAACATAATAAACCATGCAGCAATACAGGGAATGGATAAAATGTATGCGACATAGGGAACCACAAAAAAGAAGCTCTAGAGACGTTAGATTCTGGCACAGGTGCAGGCATATTGCTGTGAAATTGAGCAGCTGTCCTGAGTTCTCTGACCAGGAAGTCAGCCCATTTACTATGACTCAGCAGTTCTTTTAAGCAGGTTGCAATACATCTCACAAAAGTATTAGAGTTCCCAAGTCAATCTTTTGTCAGGCATTGGTGTTACCCAAGGGGAAGCGAACTCAGGATCTCAAAGTGTAGGTGTTCAGTCCACAGCCACATGGGGCAAGCAGTCTCACTCAGTGACATGGGCTCATTCAGGTGGCCATATCTTCTTTTCTCCACTTCAGACAAATGAAACCTGTAGAGGCACAATTGTAGGCACTCTGATTGGGCAGGTCGACTACTCAATGGGGAGTGAATAATTTCTTCTGTCAAGGATGCAGGGTTGCAGTCTTTGAAGTACAGCAAAGGCAGAGTCATCCCAGTTCTTCTGGTCTGTGCTGTCTCTGGAGTGGGCACACTGGAGTGTTGTAGACTCATATTAGCTATCTTAGTGGCACAGGGATGCCAGGAGACCCTAGCGTACACTCAGGTCAACTCTGGGCACAATCTCACAGCAGTCCGCTTTTCCTGGGTCGTGCCTCACTCTGGACTTGGTAGCTTGACGTCTCCACCTAGGCAGATAACTCCTGCGAGACAATTTGCTGCTTCTCAGCAAGCAGCCAGGCAGGCTCTCAGCCCTCAGCTCTCCAGCTCAAATGGGAAGATTTGAGGTGATGTTACCTCACTTTCAGGACTGTCGTACAGCTCTGGATCACAGCAGCTCTTCAAGTACTCTGTGAGCACACAGCTCCATGGTCAAAGAAGAAGCTTGGATTTAGAATGAAGAGGTAAAGTATGGGTCACATTTTATATATGATTTGCACATAGGGGATGTCTTTATCCATGGTGTCAATTGGGGATCATTCTATTTTTGATAATTTCCTGAGAAGATAGTCCAGCTATTAAGCTATTGTCGGTTCCAGGCTTACTCCACGGAGACGATACTGATTCACAAGGGAGTCTCCAGTTTTCCCCTCAATGCTGCTACTCATACCCCTGAACCTGCCATCTCCCCTAGCCATGCTATAGGCACATCCTTAGATAGGCCTCGGAAATGATGAAAAAGCCTGCTATGTAACATCCGATCCCTACCTAAGCATTCCACTGAGTTTTGGGATCTACTGTCCTCAGCACAGCCTGAGCTGGGGTTTCTGACTGAAACCTGGCTTAAGCACCATTCTGTTCCCTCCATAGTGTTAGGTATACCCGAAGGATACACGTTTATCAGATTGGACAGACCATTAAAGGTGGGGGGTGGAATCACCATTGTGCATAAAGACCGCATTAAGGTTTACCACACTGGATCAGCACGGAAATGCTGCTACAGAAGTTCTAATCTTTAGGATAGACATCTCCTCTCAAGTTAGCTGGAAGGGGGCCCTAGTCTATCGACCTCCAGGACCCCTAGCTGAATTCTCTCTACAACTTACCGAACTACTAGCTCCCCACGTGATTGCATGCAGTAACTTTTTACTACTAGGTGATTTTAATATTCATAGCGAATGCCCCTCCAATGATGATGCACAGATACTTCTGGCAGACCTAGCCCTCTTGGGCTTATCAAAGCTCAATGAAGGCCCGACCCACATAGCTGACCACACACTAGATATAATTTTTTCTAACTCCTCCAGGGTTCAGTGTGAACCCCCCAATGCCCCCCAACAATTAACCTGGTCCGATCATTCGTCAATCAAATTTTTCATCCAGGGCCCAATGGAGTTGAAGAACCCCAAACCGGTCACACTCCACACTCATAGGCAGTGGCAGAAAGTCTCCCCGGAGAGCTTTCTAGCCTCCTTTTCAATGCCTCAGAATATTGCATCTGACAATATAGAGGAAGCCTTGGCTAAATACAACTCCGCTGTTTCTATGGCTATTGACCATATTGCACCACTAACATCACTCCCAAGCCATCCCAAACGCCCACAGACAGCCTGGTTCTCTCCTCAGCTGTGAGTACAGAAACAACTCTGCAGGAAATATGAGAGAAGCTGGCGCACTAGTCATGACGAAAAGGACAAAGATCGGTTTCTCACCACCCTGTCCAGTTATCATAAAAATATGAAAATTGCGCGGAAAACTCATATAGCATCGCAATTAGCCCCTGGTAATGCCCCTAAAATTCTGCATGATATTCTCCAGTTCTTTATTAACACCAAGGCCTGTGAAAACTTTGAGGCACCCACGCACACGCTATGTAACGATATTGCTCTATACATTTTGCAGAAAATAGAGCTTATCTACGAAAAAATCGTTTTGCCAGGAAACCAGCCTCTGTTCCCAATGGTATCTGACCAACCAGAACAGACAACTCCTCAGTTGTTAGAGTGCTTCCCCACACTGACATCAGCAGAGGTTGAATTACTGATTCATAAGATAAAATCAGGGTCCCCCTGGACCATATCCCGGTCAAAGTTGTCACATCCTTTGGCAACCAATTATCCCCCTGGATTGAATCTCTCCTTAACCTCTCCCTGAGAGAAGGCCATCTACTGTCAGAATGGAAGGCTGAACAGGTTGGGCCTATACGTAAGAACACTAAAGTCCATTGGACGGATCTTTCCAATCTCCGCCCCATTTCGCTCCTTCTGTTTCCGAGCAAATTACTGGAGAAACATATTAACAATCATCTCTCCAACCATGTCAAACTTACTGGTTGTTTAGACTCTTCCCAGTCCGGCTTTAGGCCCAAATACAGCACCGAATCAGCTCTGCTAGTGGTCACGGACAACTTCAGGATGACCCTAGATAAGGGCCATTCTACGGTCCTGGTGCTGTTGGACCTATCTGCTGCGTTCGGCACGGTGTCACATCGGATATTGTTCAGCAGACTAAAGGAGATTGGACTAAGAAAATCTGTCCTGCGGTGGATGACAAGCTTTCTATCTGCTCGCTCCCAGACCGTCAATTTAGGCCTGTATCATTCGGCATCTATGGAACTGTCCAAGGGAGTACCTCAGGGCTCATTATTTAACATGTGTGTCGCTCCCTTGGCCAATCTCCTGAGGACGCATGGGTTTATCCCCATATCCTATGCCGACGATACCCAGCTGCACTTTCCATTTGACAAATTTACTCCATCTGTACAGTCAGCCTTCTCTTTTGGTGTGAGAGCTTTCTCACACTGGATGAAGAGTAATTTCCTCCAGTGCAATGTGGGGAAAACAGAGATTCTGCTCTTCGGAGACGCCCCTTCTCTGTGGAATCCTGAATGGTGGCCGGTCGATTTGGGTTCCCATCCTGCCCCCAAATCTACTGTTAAGAATGTGGGTATCCGTTTGGATCAAGCCCTTACACTGAAGGAACATGCTGCTCAGACAGCTGTCTCCTGTTTTCATACAATGGGCTTGCTCCGTCGAGTCTTCCCTCTGCTTCCTGACTCAACCCGGAAAACTCTGACTCAGGCACTTGTATTAAGACGTCTGGACTACTGTAACAGTCTGCTGATCTCCGCCAATGAGGCCTGGCTCAGCAGACTGCAGGTAGTCCAGAATACGGCGGCGCGACTGGTACTCAATGCTCCTCCTAGGACTGCTTCCCGCCCTCTTCACTTGAAACTTCATTGGCTTCCTATTCATCAACGGGTAAGATTCAAAATTTGTTGCGCTATCCATAAGGCGTTTTTTAATCTAGGCCCCACCTACCTCTCGGAGAAATTTACACCGTACCGACCTTCTAGATCTCTTCCCTCGGGCTCCAAACATCTTCTTGTGGTTCCTCGAGTAAGGAGGGCTAGATTGGGAGGAAGGGCCTTCTCTCATCTTGGCCCCTGTTATTGGAACGAACTCCCTATATCCTTGAGACAATGCCCTGATCATTTGCAATTCAGGAAGCTGCTCAAGACTACTCTTTTCTGTTCCTGATCCAGCTGTAACTGCAATATATCCATGCGGTCCATCCGAATCGCAGTGATACCCCTTCGGGGGTTAATTCAGGCGCTATATACGTGAATAAATAAAGTAATGTTCTTTAACTATATAATGAAATGTATCTGCAAAATTAGAACAGAGATAATATCTTGGCAAGAACAATGGAAAATACTGGACATTTTACACCTTGGCATTACCTGGGAAGCACCTTCCAGATAGCCCCATGAAAAAGGTAGTCTGTCAGGTTCTTTTCTCTTATTCAACTGGTAGAAGTTATCCTCATCAGATGGAGGATTTGGGCCCAAGAAGGCATGGTTTGATCAAAGATGCTACAGCATATATGTCAAATCAGCCCCCTGTACACACCAAACTCCCCAGATCTTGCATTTCTTCAGTGCCAGTGTCTCGATCTGAATCGGGCAGTTCAGCCCCCCTATGATGCTTGGAGGGGGCTAGAACACCTGGGCATTGACAGCTTAAACAATAAACTACTTAAATAAAGCACTGGAAGGAACGTCTGTGAGGGCCTGCAGCATCCTTTTCTGAGGCTGAAGTCTCAGATCCTCAGAACAAAGCTTCTTTTTTAGGGCTTTTCTTCCTCTCAGCTATATTGCACTCCGAATGCAAAATGCTCATCAAACAGCATAATATGGCACATAAATCGATCATTTGTTGATTGGAAGATCTTAGAGCTGCCTCTTTTTCACTCAGCAGGAAGTGACCACACACATCGTTCTAGGCGCACAAAAAGCTTGTGGTCCCATTTTATCAGGATCTCAGATGAAGAGACTGCGATAGGGACCAAGGAAATAGGACATTATGCAAATACATTTTGCTAGTACTTGGATTGGCAAGATCTATCTTCAGTGGTGACACAACCTTGCTTTATAGGGACTGGGACACGGAAGACAGCCAAGGAGGTATTGTGTAGTTGCACACCATGTATAATTACACAAGTAAAACTACTTTCCCTTGTGAGCACTCCTGGTAAGCTACATTTGTTGCAGGGAATCTTTGCAAATTCTAAAAAATATTAAAACTACTTCCCACAGGGAATGTAAACCTAGGGGCAGGAACCGGGCCCTAAGGGTGTACACAAACCATAACTCTGATGCCAAGAGGTACACAGTGTTCCTGCAGAATAGTTATTTAAAAGAGGAAACAAAGCCATATTTCTAAATAAGCCCCACCTAAGTCACATGGTGGCTAAAAAGGCTTTAGGCATGGAACACCTGTGGGGGAGTCTGTCTTGAGTTATTAACATAAAACAATTACTGTGTTGGTAGTGTTTGTGTGGGGTGTGTCTAAAGTGTTTTGGTAAGTTTCCAAAAGGTGACAAGAACTGCAATTCTAACGGCAGGTAGCGATTACGAGGGTTGCCAGTTGTCCAGGCAGCCCAGCTGTTTGAATAATAAAAATACAAGAACAGCACGTTCCTCGGTGGGACGTGTTCGAGTCAAGCGAGTGCACAACATTGCGTTCGCATGGAAAAACACAGCAGGGCATGATTGTAACATACACGAACTCAGGGATAAGGACAAATCTTTTCATAGCACACGTGCATGTACTCAATTTAAGTACTTTTAAAAATTTTATTTTAATTTTATTTAATGCGATTTTATATAGCGTGAACTTTACCCGAAGGTGTCAGAGCGCTTTACATAAGAGCCAGTTTCAAAACATAAGGACTTAGGAATACATGCGTTACATAAAAGATTAAAGAAAGAAAAAAATTGCAAATGTACAAGATGTAAAGTCACAGAAAGAAGAGACTGGTGATTAGAGTTCTCTATATACATAGGGAAGGGATACGAATGGATATACTCTAAGAGTCACATAGGAATGTGTACATCACCTCAGCGTTGGAAAAAAGATCATTGCTAGCAGATAAAGGATTTGATTTAAAGTTAGGTGCCAATGGAATCCTATTATTTCGGGAGGAAAAGGTAAAGCCGGAAGAGAACCCATCACTAAAAAGACCAAGATGGCGAGTGGATATCTTGCAATCCCCTGCAGGCAATATAGCTGAAGTGACCAGATACACAGATGTAGATAGAGAGAAACAGTCTTTAATACCGTTCAACTGCTCAGCTTCCAGGGAAACGAGATAACAGTCCCAGAAGCTTAAATGCAAACATTCTATAACCAAGGGAATGACAACACTGGTGATAGTAGAACATTCAATACATCATAGAAAGATGGCTGACATTACAACAATATCTCCCTTTCTTACAATAAAACAGTAAAAGGGAAAAAAATAAAAAGAAAAGAAATATGAATAAAATAGATATAAACAAAAATGAACAAGAATAAGATAAAACCAGAAGCTTAAATGCAAACATTCTATAACCAAGGGAATGACATCCCTGGTGATAGTAGAACATTCAATACATCATAGAAAGATGGCTGACATTACCACAATAGCTTAATGAGTAAAGCACTCATTATTAACCTGCAGTTCTGAATCCGGTCAGGTAATTGTATCAGTGTACTGGTACCTCCATCTATTCACTAAATGGTTTCATTCAGACAGGTTTAATATTGGGGTTCACTTAGAACAGCGCTTCTCACCCTGTGTCCACAACTACAGAGCAGGGGCCTGCAACTATTTAGAAAATTAAATAAAGTTTGATTTGATTTGATTTGAATTTGTAAAGCGCAACGTATGCCCAAGGGCGTTTTGGTGCTGCCTGCAAAACTAAAAAGAATCAGAGAGATCTACAGAAGAAGCGTGTAAAAGCAGGGTTTGAGAAGCTTTCTAAGAGCCAGAAAGTTGGAGGAATTCCTCAGAGAAACTGCCATTTTGATTCCAATGTTTGCAGATCTGTACAATATATAAACATACAAAAAATAGCAACACTGAAAATGTGTTGAATGCTCTGTAATGTGAAGGAATTTTGAAACAGTAGGCTAAAAATTAATTTGTTGTCCTTAGCTTGGTTTGTAGTGGCAGTTCATGTGCGGGGAAACAGAATCTAGTATGGACAATTGGTGGCCTCAATTGAAGCACTGGTATGCATCAAAAAACGAGAGCACGCATTAGGAGCACAACAGGCAAAGTGATTTGTCTAGTATATCCCTTCATGTTTTAGGATTAAAGTCACTTTTGAAAAAGCTCCAACTTCCCATTAAATCCAAATTCTGATTCCTGTATAGTTTTTTGATTGGGAATTAAATACAATATTTAATAATTTGTAAATTCCTTTGATGTACACTTGTTTCTGGGTTTGTTCTTTTGTTTTGAGATCGAAGAAAATGCTAAGTCTAGGGCTTCCAGTAGTGGTTCAATGGGAGTCCACAAAAATCTAAACCACTGATACAGAGGTTAATGCTCAGTTCATTGAATAGCGTTGCAATACATGTCTATACTCGGGGCTTTAAGTGGGCCGGGTCTCACCGTTGCTGAGCAACTGCAGTTTTTAAAAGGGGACCTCAAAACGGGTCCCTATCAGGCTCTGTTTTGTGCCCTTGCACATGCAGTCCGATTTTTTCTGGGCTGTAGTGACAACAGGCACATCGATGTGCGCGTGCTCACACTGCTCATCATCTCACTAGTGGAGAAGTTACGTTATGACGTCATGCCAGGTGAGCTTTGTAGGGAAAGGGAAATCCTTTAAAGAGACTCATTTTCTCTCTGGATTTCCCTTCTCCTTTTGAAACTCAGGAGCAGCAACATTGCTGTGGTGTCACCAGGGCCTTAAGTGGAAGCTTTTTCAATATTATAGAAAAGCCATAGCCAATAGTCCTGACTTGTTGTAGGTATGCTGTTACTTGTTTTATCATATATCTGGATGCAATGACAGAAACAGCAAAATACAAGTTGGACAGCACAATATGCTAAGCGCAGATTTTTAGCTTACATGTTTTAAGCCACGCCCTTATTACATTGGTCGCGCCCCTTTGCGAGACCCCCAATTTTTTCATCCCACTTAAAGGCCTGTCTAAACCCAAGAAGACGTCAACAAACAAAGCAACATTCTAATATTACTATTATTGGTCATTGTTAGTGCTACGGGATGGTCAAATGATCAGTATACTTTTGTCTAAACTTGATGGCTGCTTTAAATATTACCCCTTATTAAATGGCCAGTACGTTGCCAAAATATAATATACTTCCTATCATCTCTAACAAATGTTAACCTGCTTTACTATTTTACAGCACAGATGTCAAAATAATACAGCTTCGGGTCCAACTAAGGTAAGGTTCTTTAGCGTAAATTGTCGATCTTTCGCAAAACACCACCCAGAGATATTTGACCTACTGACAGACAAATCGCCAACTGGAATTTTTTTGACTGAGACCTGGCTAACACAGGACTCTGGTGCAGAACGCTGGTTGGCCCTTCCCCCAGGCTATAGTATGTATCAACTTAATAGATCTATTAAGCGTGGTGGAGGTATCGCACTTATCCTTAAGGAGCCTTTTTTATGTAGTTTTAGGAAGGAGGATATTCCTGAATGTGAAAGTGCTTTTTTTAAAATCACCTTTAATCATAATTTCACGGTTTCTGGGCTGTTTATCTATCGTCCGCCCAGGCCTTCCAATGTATTTAGGGAAGCCTAAGTGAATAAGGTTATTCCACTTGCTAGTAAAGCAGCAAACGTTATCAATCAATCAATCAAAAACATTTATATAGCGCACTACTCACCCAGAGGGTCTCAAGGCGCTTGGGGGAGGGGGGTCCGCTACTGCTCGAACAGCCAGGTCTTGAGCTGCTTCCTGAAGGCGAGGTGGTCTTGGGTCAGGCGGAGGTGGGTCGGGAGGGTGTTCCAGGTCTTGGCGGCCAGGTAGGAGAAGGACCTTCCTCCTGTGGTGGCTCTTCGGATGCGGGGGACGGCAGCGAGGGCGTGGCTGGTCGATCGAAGCTGGCGAGTGGGAGTGTAGAAGTTGAGGCGGCTGTTGAGGTATCTTGGGCCTTGGTTGTGTAGGGCTTTGTGTGTGTGGGTGAGGAGACGGAAGTGATTCTCTTGTTGACTGGGAGCCAGTGCAGGTCTCTCAGGTGTTTGGAGATGTGGCTGTGTCGGGGGATGTCGAGGATGAGTCTTGCTGAGGCGTTCTGGATCCGCTGGAGTCTCTTCTGGAGCTTGGCGGTGGTTCCGGCGTAGAGGGCGTTGCCGTAGTCCAGTCGGCTGGTGACGAGGGCCTGGGTGACTGTCTTCCTGGTCTCGGTGGGGATCCACCGGAAGATCTTACGTAGCATGCGTAGGATGTTGAAGCAAGACGAGGAGACGGCGTTGACTTGTCTGGTCATGGAGAGGGAGGAGTCCAGGATGAAGCCCAGGTTACGTGCGTGGTCTGTTGGTTTGGGTGCGCTGCCTAGGGCGGGGGGCCACCAGGAGTCGTCCAAGGCGGAGGGCAAGGAGCCCAGGATGAGAACTTCCGTCTTGTCTTGGGTGATTTAAATCTTCATCTGAAAGATAGCGGCAAATTGGATATTGCCTGCTTCCTAGCTGATCTAGAGGCTTGTCAACTAATACAACATGTGACTGATTGTACCCATGTGGCCGGCCACCTGCTGGACCCTATATTTTCTAACGTGGGCTCTATTACGGTGTCATCTCCGGTTCCCTTGGTCTGGTCTGATCACTTCTTGGTTCATTTTTCCTTTCAGCTACCAGTGAAACCTGCTCCGCATTGTCCCCGCCCTGTGATGAAACGTCCTTGGTATAAATTGGATGTCAGTTAATTGTTGGACTCTTTGTCAAGTTCGAAACCACAGTTCCCTTCTAATATAGAGGTAGGTGACACTCTTTACCAGGATTGGCTGACCCATGCGTTAGACATCAACATTTCTGCAAAACTCAGTTCAAAGAAGAAACAAGGGCCATCTAATCCTTGGTTCAATGAAACCCTGGTGAAAGCTAAAAAAGTTTGTAAGCAACTGGAGCATTCATGGAGGCGTGCCTATGATCTGGAAGCAAAAAATAAATATAGCGATTCAATTAAGACGTATCATAGGCTGATCCAGAAAGCTAGAGCTGAATACATTGCTGCTCAAATTACAGAGAGTAAGAATCCCCCTAAAATGATCTTTTCCCTTCTCAGAAAGATGCAACATTCTAAGGTGATGTGAATGCGGATCCCCCAGTCTCCTCCAATGCTCAGTGTGATGAACTTGCAGGGTTCTTTCTGCATAAGGTGGAGATTATTTATAATAACCTTCCACCTACTTGCTCCCTTTCAGCTAGGGTCAACACTGATCGGATAGTTGAGACCGAGGACAGATTGGTCACTCTTGAATTAACGCTGTGTTCCTTTTCTTTAATTTCACTCTCCGAGACGGAATCTCTTTGTTTTAAAATTAAATCTGGTTCCCCTGCTGATCCCTTGAGACCTGACCAACTTCGTCTTGTTTCCAACTCAATTTTACCAGCGGTTAGGGAATTGATTAATCTGTCACTGACCTCTGCATCTTTGCCGGCAACATGGAAACATGAAAAAGTTGTCCCTCTGTTAAAAAAGAACGTCTTTGGACCCTTCCGACCCGGGCAACTTCTGCCCGATTTCCCAACTCCCTTTTTTAGCAAAAGCTACCGAATCGTATGTAAATACAGTTTTGGCGGAATTTGTTGAGCTGAACAACATTCTCGACTCCTCACAAAATGGTTTTCGCCCCCACCACAGCACCGAGTCGGTGCTGCTGGATGTGACCAAGGATATCCGGGCAGCCTAGATGTTGAGGACTCTGCGGCCTTGATTCTGTTAGATTTAACTGCCGCTTTTGACACTGTTTCCCATGACATCCTGTTATGCAGGCTGTAGGATATTGGGGTCAGGGGGCTGGCCATGGCCTGGTTTCGCTCTTTTTTGGAAGGCAGAACTTTTCAGGTTGCTGTACCACCGCACCATTCGCAGGTGTATGCCATTAAGCATGCGGTTCCACAGGGCTCAATATTGAGCCCTGCGCTGTTTAATATCTATGTTCAACCCCTAGCAATGGTAGCAAGAAGTAGAGGGATGTCAATGGTTTCTTATGCCGATGACACCCAGCTAGTTATTGCCTTTTCAAAAAAGTGCAAAAATAATCTCCTTAAATTTAAGGAGGACCTGTTAGCAATCGCAGACTGGATGACAGCCAACTGCTTGCAGCTTAATGCTGCTCAATCTGAAATTCTAGTGTTAGGGAGAGACAGTGCGCTTTGGTCAGAAAAGTGGTGGCCGGACAAACTTAAACCAGCGCCACCGCCCAAAGAGGCGGTTAAGAATCTTGGTTTTTGGATTGATAAGGATCTTTCTTTCGACACCCCATCTAAAGTTATTGCTAGGGTCTGTTTTTATTTTTTGAGGGGGTTAAAACCTTTACTCTGATATTTCGAACCAAAAATCTGGCAAACTATCCTACCGGCTACAATTTTAGCCTGGCTGGATTACGGCAACTCCCTTTATATAGGCGCTAATAAATCTTGTATTTTACGCCTCCAAAGAATTCAGAATGCCGCGGCCCGTGCTTTGCTAGCACTGCCCAAGTTTTGTTCGGTATCTAATTTTTTACCTAAACTTCATTGGTTACCAATAGCCAAAATAATTCAGTTTAAGTCCTTGTGCGTAGCTCATAAAATTCTGTCACAACAAGGCCCTCCGATCTTAGCAAGTCTGTTGGTTCAGTACACCCCGAACCGTCCCCTTCGCTCCGCCAACTTGGGATTGGTGTGTACCCCCCGTTTTCAAAGAGCCAGGGCTGGTGGTCAATCTTTTAAGGTCCAGGCGGCCCAACTTTGGAACTCCCTTCCGCTGTCTATCAGAGGACTTCAGAATCATCTGACCTTTCGTAAAGCTTTAAAGACCTGGCTCTTCCCGGCCTAACTGTTTGGGTTTGTTAGAGCAGCATTTGGCATCCGTCTCTTGGGTAGCGCTGGGACGCCCCGTTGCTGGGGCAGCTATGCGCTGTATAAATCTATAAATAAATAAATAAGTATTCCTGTTCCACCCAACTGTTGTAGGTACTTAAAGTTACTTTCACCTATGGAGATAAAAACATTTCTACGATGTAAATGTCCCTTCTCTAGGGAAACGTGTAGCACCAAACTTTAGCAGCACATACTGTTTTTAAGCAATAACTCCTATTTTCCTATTGTTACATACCCTGAACGGCCATTATACAATCTTAAGGGTACTGAATAGCCCTGCGCATCATGATTTTCCATATTATCTCTTATAACTTCTTTATATTTTAAGATACACACTCTACAATTGATGCCAACATTCTATTCCATATTCCTTCCAACTATGACATTGAAAACTAGGGCGCATTTGAATGCTGTTAATGGAAATTCCTATGATTTCAGGAGGAAGGCCTATATCCACAGAAGAATTAATTGTCGCATTTATAACAACGTGTTATTTTGTGATGGAGCAAATTTCAACCGTGAATTGGCTTCTCCCCAGAATGTAACACTTCTTACAGGGTTTGGAGGAATGTCAATGACCGTCCATTTTCAAACCAGGTATAGGGCTCTACACTACCTAACTTTACCTCTTGCTTTCTGTCCTGTTTACATTCGTTAATGAGTTATAATCTTTTTTCTGGTAATACTGTAGAACTTGTTGCTTTACTGTCGGTGCTGCAACATATTTTGTTGACATGCTGCTGTGATTCACTCTACCAATAGTTTCAGCCTCACTGGAATAAACAAATAAACAAGAGTACTTCTAAATGCATGTCCACCTGAAAGCCTCATGGTCTGTGGCTGTATTGTCCCAGACTATTAAGTTCTGAAGAACATTAACAAAGGAGGTAGGTCTTGAGGGTACTCAAAATGGAGCTCTAATTCACAATAAACCAGAAAGAGACAAGTAAGTGATTTCACAACTAAGGGCCAAAAGCTATACCGTCTCCTTCCTGACAGAGCTCTTGTAAATGTAAATGTACAGGAATTTATATAGCGCAAATCACCAAGAGGTTTCTAAGCGCTTGCTTAGGGAACCCGTCCTGGTATTCCCCTGTGAGATAACCCCGGCAGGGTATCCGCAAGGTGAAAGCCAGGCATCCCGCCGCGAGGGGCCGTTGTGGAGATTAAGCAAGCTATTGCCCAGAGTCGCTGAGTGTGAACCCGTGAATCGAGTAGGCAACGGAGCGAGAATTGTCGAGTCCATGGACATTTTAGGACTCAAGACCCCGCCGAGCCGGGAATTGAACCCTGGTCCCGGGCTGACCTCTGCTTCCAGGTCTGCCTCCTCTAACCAGTGAGCCACACTTCTCCACATAGGGAGAGGCACCGTGAACGAATAAAATTCAAGGCTCTAAACTATATGTATAAAATCAAATCCCGCAGTGCGCCCAGTTACCTGCTAGCACTGGCCAAACCATATTTTCCCTCTTGCAATCTCCGGTCTGCCGCCCAAGGAAGATTCATCTTCCCGAAATTTAAATTAGCTCGAATGGGCGGCAAATCATTCTCGTTCCTAGGCCCTTCACTTTGGAATTCGCTCCCCACTGTTCTCCGCAATGAGACAAACCATATCCAGTTCCGCAAGTCACTAAAAACCTGGCTGTTCGACAAATAGAAAGCTTTCTGGTTAACATGCCTTGACCTGCTCTTGTGCCGGGAGACCCTTTTTGGGTAGCTGACGCGCACTATAAATTTTAAAACTAAACTAAACTAAACATAGACCAGACTCCTCAGAGTAAGGAGTGAGCTTGCAAGTTGGGCACCTGACAATGGAAGCATAATGAGAAAGACATAGGACCATGAACTCAATGCGCTCAGCCGCATACAGACAGTGCAAACTCTCGTGATCTGGGCTCAGATATGATCAGATTTCTACCTATTGAAACCCAATGGTGCCATATACAATCGCCATGTGGTTATTGCTACTTATGCACTCCTTATGAAGTGGCCGGAAGTTGTTACAAGGCTAGCCAACGGGCCGGAAATTTTTAATCTGCATGTATTCCAACACTAATTTCCAATTATTCTGAGGTATGATCAAATTTCTACTTATTGAAACCCAATGGTACCATACACAATTGCTATGTGGTTATTGCTACTTATGCACTCCTTATGAAGTGGCCGGAAGTTGTTACAAGGCTAGCCAACGGGCCGGAAACTTTGAATCTGCATGTATTCCAACACTAATTTCCAATTTTTTCTGAGGTATCCACGCTGCGCCCCGAATGGGGAATAACTGCTCAGAATGGCAGATACAGGGTCCTTTACTGAGCAGTTTTTTCCGGTTCAGGCAAAACAATGGTGACATTTTCCACCTGCTGTGCACAGTGGAATGTGTTAGAGGGAGAGCTTGTGTGGGGAGTGGGAGGGACAGTGGGGTTGCCTGCCCTGGGGAAGCATTGTCTACTCCCCCTGTGAATGTAGTCACGGACACTTCCACATTTTGGACATAAAAGCGTTAACTTAGTTTTAGATGTTTCATGTTTAACGCCTCATTTTAAGAAGCTCGAACAAACTTGCGACTTAATGTTGTCATAATTAATGTATTTTATGCTAAAATTGTAATGGTTTTAATTAACTACACAATTAAATCATTCTATTCTACTCCCCCACGCTGCTACAACGATCAGACGGGGGTGGGGCTGTACTAATGGACCACTTCCACTGCTACTGCAGTAGCAAAGACAAGAAAATGGTAATTGAAATTCGAGGAAATTCACCCACAGTTATTACTTTAGTTTAAAATGCCACCACTCGTGATGAGGGCCTAAGTGTTTTATTTTCTGTGGTATTTCATAAAGTGCGCACCTGACCTCCAAGAAAAGATATACACAGACATTTTTGTTGCAGAAGGATGTGGCGGGAAGAATAGTGAGAAAAAGTAAATGAGACAGCGAAAAACAATACATTTTGCAGTTTTTTTTATTTTTATAAAACCACACGTATGCACATTGCAACATATTTTGAAATAGCAAATGATAAAGCAATTTATGTAGAATCACACAACTTTGGTCAAGTGTCACAGTCAGGACTAGAACCCAGATCTCGGGTTACAAGGTTAGCAACATAGCCACCCACTAGACCTCATTCTCTTAACTTCAAGACCAAAGACTTAAATTCATTTGTTTCAGCAGAGGATGTTGTTGCCTTCTGTATTTAAAAGTGCTCAAGATATCAGAAAGAGCTACCTCAGGTGGAAATAAGGTAAATTGATATAGGTGGCTTACTATTTTTCCAACCAATCTCACAGAATAATCTTGAAGTCAATGGTTATAGCAACAGAATATTACCTTCAAAGCTTGGTGGAATACTGTTTGTTTCCATCATAGATTAGATACAGGCAATAACACACCTATTTCCTTATGCATTAAAAGGGATCTTTTATGGCTTCCTTTAACCTCTTATCTAACGAATTCAGCCATAACTCCCCCTACTGTAACTAGTATTTTGGATGAAGTGAGAAAACCTCCATAGTTGTCTTTTTCTTATATTTTTGATGCATATCATTTGACATTACTCTTTTCTCCTTGCCCTATACATTGTTTGTATAGCTTATATTATACTTATTAATGCTAATGTTGTTGAATTAAATTTGTGATTCAGGTACTGCCTTTTCCCTATTTTTGGTTTCCCCTCTATCTCAATCCCCTCTTTCTCTCCCCCTCTTTTTTAATTTTTCATTGTATTTTTGCCTTTATGATATTTCTTTATTATGTACATTATAATTGTTTCTTCAATGAACATTAAACTAAAAAAAAAAAAAATATATATATATATATATATATATATATATATATGAATTGTATTGCCCACGTGACGTGGTAAGAGGCCTGGATGGGCACAACTGCTTCATTCGAAAAAAATTGGGACTACGGACAGTCTTACTGTGATATACTAAGAAACATGTGAGAAATTTGGAAAATACAGAATAAACAAATGGTTATACCAACAAAGAGTGCTAACTTGAGACCCACTGCTGTGCAGCAGCGAAATAAAGGGAAAACAAAAAGAAAATAACTTGAGGTTATTATCATTTTATTTCGTCCTGCTGCTGCAGCTCTGAACCGCAGGTGGGGCTGTTCTGACACAGGAGCACTTGGTGTAGCGAGCACACTTTGCGAGAGCGCATGAAAATTTGGCTGGACGTCTAGGTCTCGCCAAACGTTCTAACGCACTTACCATGCTCTCCACCCAGTCTGTATTAAAGCCAGGCTACATTCCAGCCTGGGTGGAGAACATGCCCAGGCTCCCATTCCCTGGCTGAGCGCTGAATCGTGACTCTCAGACCAATCACAATGCAGATTTGCAGCATTGTGATTGGCTTAGGGGAGCCTGGGTGCTTACTAATCGCAAACGCTGATTGGCTAAGGGAGCCTGGGTGTGCTTCCTGATCCTTCCGGTGGCCCTGAACGACGAGGAAGAGAGATGGAGAAGGGATGCGGTGGTACGGTAAGTTTTTATTTTAATCATTTTAATTTCCCTTAAGAACTTGACAAGGTGGTGGATTATTGAAGTAGGGGATAAAAGCTACTGCCAAGCAGCAGTGGAAGCTCACATGTTGCCCTAAGTGGCAGCAGGAATAGTTTCCTATTCATGTGAAGGCCTGATGAAGTGCGCGCTTTTTTTTTGTGAAAACTATGTAAGGTTTGTACTTTATGAACTTGCAAAATAAAAAAAATATATACAGGATGAGCAAAGTTGTGGGTTGCCTGACTTTGCAACTTCAAAACACTAATTCCCACACTAACAATGCACTGTAGGAATGGGAAGGTGAGTCAGTGCAGTACCCAAATAAAAAAAAAATTAAAAAAGCAAAGTTAGACTACTTTCCCTTTTCCCTCCCAGTTACCCATACAGAACTGGCTTACCTCCATTGTCATAAATGGGATCACCCCATACTAGACCTTAATGAGAAATCTCTAGACAACATCTCAAATCTTAAAGTACATTTGATCTAGACACTTAAACATGGTTAGAGGAACTATACTTTATATGTAGCCCTAAGCAACATTTACATTATGCAGACCTGAACAATATCACCAACACGCTACACACATATGTGCTACAGAGGGAACACAGTACAATATCTGAATAAAAGTCTTACCATAATAGCATACACTTTCTTTTCCGGGCATAAAACATGTACCAGATGCCTGTGCATGGACATCAGCGCCACGGTCTAATAATTTATTCACAGTCTCTAGATCATGCTTCAGGATAGAAATATGGAGGGCAGTTTCACCTGGAACATATAAACATGTTTAGTTACTTTCACATACCATGTTGCAAGTACGCATTTAAGTACACAATAACGTGTAATGGAATGCCTCAGGTTGCACATCACACAGATCAGGCTCCTAAATGATTTTCCCTGTTACAATTATTTAACTAATCAGTGTGCGCTGTGTCTGATTTGATCTCAGCTTCCTGACTTGCCTGTTCCTGCTCTGCTGAGCAACACCAGTTAGGATTAGCGTTCCAAAGTCAGGATGCGCTGTACAACCAGTCAGACCAATCTCTGCTCTGGAAGTCCTGGTACAGAATGCAGCGTTGTCTTAAGGATTTTTGGGGACCCCAGGCAAGACATAATTTGGGGCCCCCTGTTCATAATTTTACTGCACATTTTCTGCAAAGTGAAGTTGGTATGATACCAAACAAGCTTTCAGGAACTGGGTTATCACATAAACAGCTGAAATATTTTTTCCCAAGGCCCCCAAAGCAGTGACAGCTGGTGTTGTCGAAGAGTGGCAGGTGGGGAGGGAGGAGGAGTCAGGGGAATAACGGACAATAAACCATAATTATTATTTTTTTAAACATATTACCTGCAGCCGACCGCGTTGCACTCTTCTGCTCCTCTCCTCTGCATGCACAGACTCCCAGATCCCACTGTGGCCAATCCTGACGCTTCTCTCATGCTGCTGGAAGCAGCATCAGGATTGGCCTGTACGCTCTGAATTTGTGCTCCGAGTGAGACAGGGAGCATATGCCTGCTGTATCCAACCCGGCAAACCAGCTCGGGCTGAAGACAGCTTGAGTGCGCATGGCGGTTTGGCCGGCCTGAGACGACTGGCCAAACCGTCATGCGCACTGATCACAGTGTACTTACCACTCCTCCTGCTGCTGTTTTGAGGCAGCTGGAAGGGGGGCGATGCGCCTCCTCCGTAGCGGAGGTGCTGCCGCTACCCTAAAATCCTTAAGATGCCACTGGGAAAAGCAAGAACGACTCCAAGGAAGAATTAGGCAGAGGAGAGAGACTGAGATATGGAAATAGAGAGATTTGAGGTAGATAAAGAGAACGTTTACTTTCCCAGGTGCCTCTTTGATGGTGGGAGCCCTGGGCAGTTGCCCACTTTGCCTATGCCTTAAAAGGTCTCTGACAGAATGTTCCAGGGAAGGACATCATGTATGAGGAAAGCCTGAGGGGATATGCTGAAACCACTCTGCATGCAGGTTTGATGTGCAAAGTGGGGGAACGGGTGGCAGGAGTTCGGGACTTTGGACCTCTGGTGCTCAGGTAAAAGTGGCGTGCAGCCACTATACACTGCAAAATGGCAACCGATTTGAAAGTTAGTTTGCGACTATAAACATGGTTAACAAAATGATAGACCTCTTCAGACTCTCCCCTTGTAAATTACATTAGACAAAAGTAAAATGAATACAGGAGAAATTAGTAAGTTTACTTTATGCATGAGCTAATTCATTAGGCTAATTAAGTAGTCTAGCTCTTGGTCAAGCAAATCAGTTGGTATATTAAGAAAGTAAACACATTATCTATTGCAGTATAGATTTCCTAACTTCTGCTCCCCTGCATGCTTGCAAAATGGTTACTCTGAATTCAATTTTTTATGATAAGCTGCTGTAATATATTGATGTTGTGCCAACCAGCTCTATGGAATTAATCAGACATTCATTCATGCTTAGTTACTATACAGCTAAGGTTCTCAGCCTTTGGCCCAGGTCCTAATGACACTGGCACCTCATTTATCAGTCAGACTTGGAGGGACCCTCAGACTGGGATGCATTTCTCAGTTCAGGAAGGAAAGGTAGGAAACGTTGCCTTGAACTGAGGGGCGGACCACGAATTAAGCAGGAAACACTAAGTCCCACATTCACTGTTCACCTGAAACACACCTCAATCAATCATCAAACAAACAAACATTTGTATAGCGCAGCACTGTCACCCCTAGGGGTATCTGGGCGCTAGGACATGGCACGATTCATGTCAGACAGTGACTACACGTTGCACGAGTCCTGCACTTTCCTGCAGACCCCCGAGGGCTTGAGGTCCTCAAACCATTAAAAGTAGTTAGATCAGCGGTTCCCAAATGTTTTAAACCCAAGACTCACTTTGGGGCCCATCGGGAGACGGGGAGGGGAAGAACCGACCGGACACAGATGTAGGTGTGATAAAGGCCGCTTTATTGGGAAACAGGTGCATCCTGAAAACATACCCCAACCTTGGCCTTTGCCGTACAAAACTAGGCCTAACTAATTATACATGTACCTGACCAAAACCCCCCACCCCCTCCCCTAAACAGTTCCCCGCCAACAACATAAACATCATTATCAATTTCCCAAACGCCTGTCTCAACTGTTTCAACATCTGCCATATGTACACTCCCTCCCCCTCAGCCAGTAAAACTCCTTCCTCCTATCCTACCCCCCCGTTTAACTAGGAAAAAGCGCCATCCGAATAAACTTTCCAGCACCTGCCCCCAGCGACAACACTACCAGAAACATCCTAACCCAGAAAGCACCTGCTTCCCACAACATCCCTTGCGCAACCCTAAAGGCATCAACCCCTGGAAAACTACCCCTCCCCCCCAAAAAAACCTGCCCTAAGGGAGGGTGGGTGGGACAACACTCAAATTATGCCCCCCGGCTGCTGGGTCACTGTCCCACGAAATGGTGCACAGTGACCCAAAATGGCCGCTTTTATTCCCCCCAGCCCAAAAGGAGCCCAAACCACACTGACTAGCCCAACCAGCCCAAAGTCCCTTCCTGTGTCCTATCTAATTTCTTCCCCCCTCCCTTCCTCCCGGGGCCCCAAACTTCCCCGGGGGGGCGAGCCTCCCTCCGGTCGGCCACCCCCCGCAAAGCCCCATTGGGGCCCATCGGGAGACGGGGAGGGGAAGAACCGACCGGACACAGATGTAGGTGTGATAAAGGCCGCTTTATTGGGAAACAGGTGCATCCTGAAAACATACCCCAACCTTGGCCTTTGCCGTACAAAACTAGGCCTAACTAGTTATACATGTACCTGACCAAAACCCCCCACCCCCTCCCCTAAACAGTTCCCCGCCAACAACATAAACATCATTATCAATTTCCCAAACGCCTGTCTCAACTGTTTCAACATCTGCCATATGTACACTCCCTCCCCCTCAGCCAGTAAAACTCCTTCCTCCTATCCTACCCCCCCGTTTAACTAGGAAAAAGCGCCACTCGAAAGCCCCATACGGCTTTCGACCCCCCCCTAGGACCCCTGCACCTTTGGATACCTGCGCACCCCTATTGCCTGGTCTAACGCCTCCTTCAATTGTACGATATATAGCTCCATCCCATATCTCGACAAATGTACTCCATCCTCCATGAAAAAATAGACCGCCCCATACTTCAGTTCCGGGTGCTCCATCCTACCCACTCCTTCCTTGTCACAAAAGGCCTGCATCTCCCTGTTAATCTTCCTCCTAGTCCTATCAATAGCACCTGGTCTCTCCGCTCCCCTCCAACACCTCCTGGGTATGAATTCTGACCAGATGACATAACACCCTGCCCACTGCCTCTTGATCTCCAGCAAGTCCCTCCTCATTTGTTTCACCAGTGCCAGTCCCTTACACTGCACCAAATCGTTTTCACCCAGGTGAATGACTACCACATCCGGGCAGACCCCCCCCGCACAACATTGTTCAAAACCGGCACCAACTCGTGCCAACGCATGCCCCCCTTGCCCCTCCAATGACACCTAAACAACTGCTCATCCAGCTCCAGATTGAGGTTCCTGCATTTTTCCCACTTGGCCCTCTCCGCTCTTTTTACAAACGAATGGCCCACCACATATATGGACACTGCTGCCGCCGTAGGCCCCGCCACCGCACCTGCAAAGAGACACATGTAAGCAGCGAGCCCAAACTTCAAGTCTACTCCACCACTACCCTTCGCAACCTGACATACGACTTATAGCAGTCTGATTTCCAGCACCCCAGTCGTTTAATCTCCTCCTTCCCCCAGCCCTTCCGCGCTGCCTCCGTCGCCGCACCGATGCGAAATGAATGCGTTCCGAACTCCTCCGGGTCCTCAACCATAGACCGCAGGGCGTGCCGCAGGACCCACAACAACTGCGCCGCTGTCACACGTCCCCCCCCCTCTTCTGCCAAAAACCTCCGCACCATCCTGCACCCCTCCTTCTGCCAGCCGTCTCCCCCACTCCGCCGGACACACCGCCTCCGTTCCCCCAGGACCCAACAACACCCAAGTACCCTTCCCCCGCTGATCAGTCTTGGACCGCCGAAGCCGCACCGCAACCTCCCGGCCTCCTATCTCCACCTCCCCCACGTCAGCCCCGTACCTCCCTTCAAACCCACCAACTCCGACACCCGAAAGGCTCCAAAATACATCCACGACATCAATGTGGAAAACCACACCGTCTCCGCCCGATCACTGCACACCACCGGTAAACGGCCCACCAGGCCTTCCAACATGGCCTCCGTAATCGGCCGTCTCCTCCGCGCCTGAGCCCCTCTCTCCCTCTCCCAACCCTCCAGAAGCCGCCCCCCCAATTCTCCCGCTGAGGGGGCATACCCCCACCATAGCTTGCCCATGAAAGCCACTCCTGCCAGTTTACCCGCGATGGTCACTCTCGCCAAACCTTTGTCCATTAACCCCAGCATGAAACGCACCACCTGCTCCTCCCGACGCCACTTGCCCCGTTGCCTTACCGCTCCAAAGCGCAGAAACTCCAGCCAGGCCTGCTCGTAACTCTTCCACGTGGACGCTGCCAGGGACGACCTCACCAACTGAACGACCCGCGCTCTCCCACCAACCACAGCTCCTTCGGCACCTCCGTCTTGTCCACCGCCGCCTCCGTGGCTAGCCCATGGAACCTCTGCCACTGAGAACGAGACAAAGCATCCGCAATGTCATTGTCCACTCCCGGCACATGCTGAGCCTGGAACAAGATATTGTGTTCCAAACACCTCAAGACGAAAACGCGCATCAGCTTCAGCACCTGGGGTTCCCTTGCGGACTGCCGGTTCACCACCTGCACCACTGACATATTGTCCACCTTGAACAACACCCGCCTGTACGCCAACTCCCGTGCCCACACTGTCACAGCCACCACCAACGGGAACAGTTCCAAGAACGCAATGCTCCTACCCCCTGCCTGCCACTGCTCCGGCCATTGCTCCGCGCACCACCTGCCCGCCCAATAGAGTCCAAAGCCTCCGACTCCCGCCGCATCCGACGACATCGTCACGTCCCACTCCCAGTCTTCAGGGGGCGCCATGGGCACGCCATTAAAACGCTCCAAAAACGCCAACCACATGCTCAGATCTTCTCTCGAGCCCGCCGTCAGCCGCACATGATGATGAGGCAGTGTCAAACCGGACAACGCCAACCCCAGCCGCCGACAAAAAGTCTGCCCCGCTCGCACCACTCGGCAAGCGAAGTTCAAATGCCCCAGCAACACCTGCACCTCGCGCACCAACACCTTCCGCCTGGCCAACATGCTCTTCACCAAGTCCACCATAACCGCCCGCTTTTCCTCCGGTAGGCGCGCTTCCATGGCCGCTGAGTCGAGCTCTATCCCGAGGAACGACAGCACCGTGCTGGGCCCTTGCGTCTTCTCTGGCGCCAATGGAACCCCCAGGTGACCCATCAGGTCCGTAAAACTGTCCAGACGCTGCTGGCAGTCCGTCGAACCGGGCCGACCCACCAGGAAGAAGTCGTCCAGATAATGCGTTATCGCCTCAGAGCCTGTGCGCCAGGAAAAAGCCCACTGCAAAAAGGAGCTGAATCGTTCAAACAAGGCACACGACACGGAACACCCCATAGGAAGCGCTCTATCCACAAAAATGAGCCCATCAAGCTGAATCCCCAGCAACTGATGATCCGCTGGGTGAACCGGCAGCAACCGAAAAGCCGATTTTACATCGCATTTTGCCATGAGCGCCCCTTGACCCGCCGTTGTCACCAACCTCCTCGCGACGTCCACGGACGAGTACGACACGGACCCCAACTCCGCCGAGATAAAGTCGTTCACCGACGCGCCCTCCGGCCATGAGAGATGCTGAATCAGCCGGAATTGACCCTGCTCCTTCTTCGGGACCACTCCAATGGGTGAGATGATCAAATCCGGTAACGGCGCCTCCTCAAAAGGCCCCACCATCCTCCCCTCCTTCACTTCCTTAAAGAGCTTCTCCCGGCCGATACCCTTGTGCGCGTTCACGGACTTCAGGTTCTCTGCCCACCGAGCGATCTGCGGACCCTCGTACCCCAACCGGAAACCCTCCCTGAAGCCCCGACGCAGCACGGCCGCATCGTCCGCCCGCGGATATACGCCTCCAACAACGGCTCCAGTCGATCCAGCCTAACCGGCGTACGAGCCTTTCCCCAGGGTACTCGCCCCCCCCTACCCCCTCCCCTCCCCCTGCTGGGCCCGGGAGCCGGGTACTGAGCCGGTGCTGGGCCTCCCCCCGGCCCCCAGCATCGCGCCTCTGGGTGGCGTCTCCCGCATGCGGAGCACTCGTGCCGAAAACGGCACACCTGCCGGAGACAGGAACCCTGTTGAAATCCCAGCAGGTCCCGACACTCTGACTACTTCCAGCTCCCCCCGCCCCCACCCCTCCACGGGTGGGGCGGGCCGAAAAGGGGGGCGGCGCCAGTGGCAACCCACTGGCCGTGTAAATGGTGCGGCCAAATTTTGCCCCACTCATCGTCTGTTGATATAGGTCCGCATCCAACTCCCCCCACTTCGCGCCCGAAACTCCTCATCGTAATGCGACCAAGCATTACCTCCGTAAGTCACTTGTGCCCGCCGCACCACGTCCATGTACTTGAACAGCGCGACCGCCCTGTCAGGGTACTTCTCACAGTACACACTGGCATATATCAGGAAAGCTGCCGACCAATTCTCAATGGTGACAGGCACCTTTGGACGCCTAGCTAATTCCTGCTCTTCCTCCTTCGACCCCTCCTTGGCCATCAACTCCCTGTGGAGCAACCTCAAGATCTCCACATACTCCCCTTTCCATATCTTTTCCTTGGTAGCCAGCGACAAATGTGCCCCCAGTGGCTTCGCCACTCCCATGTACGGCAACTTCCTGACCGGCACCTCACAGCTCTCCTTCGCCCCGGCGCCGGACGCCGCCGACCCGCCGGATTTCGCCGCTTCCCCCGTCCCCGTACTCGCCGACGCCGCGCCACCTGCCGCCTCCGTACCCACCCCAGCATCCGCCACGTATCTGCCCTTCACCAATCGCACTTCGTCTCCGCCGCCGGCATCCGTCCCCACTGACCTCTGAAATCCGCCATCCGCCCCCCCACATGCCTGGCCTCCATGAGGCCCGCCCAAGCCACTCCCCGACCCCGTACTGGTCTTACCTGGCGTCAAAGCTTGCGTCCTCACCGGATCCCGCCGCCTAACCAGGTCTGCTGGGGGGGCCGTCACTCGCGGCACCGTTTGCCGGGGGCATACCTGCAAAACACTGCCAACAACATTACAGGTTTCCCCCCCGCCCTCCCGAAGTTCCCCTTCCTCTTCCGACTCCATCTCCCCATCACCGCCCCCCATGACCCTTCCTGCGGACATCCTGCTCAGACCTGCCTTGTCCCTACACGCTGCCATCAATGTCCCTAAGTCCACACTCTCCCTTCTCCTTTCCCCAGTTTGGTAATCAGAATCGCCTGCCAAATTGCTGCTCCATCCCCGTCCCCCGGCGGCCGGAGCGACCCATCGGGAGGGGGGCGTTGGAGACCTATGACCCTGCCATCCGCTGTCAGCACGCACATGGTCCCTTGGTGGAGCGCGACCGCCCGTACTAGGCAGAGCCGGCCCATCCTCTCGGCGGGTTGGAGCCGCATGCTGCTCACCCGAGCCCCTTACCAACTGCTCCTGCCAAGAGAAAAACGGGGAAGTCCAGCATGCCGGGGCAAAACCAACTCCGTCGCCACCCCACCCACCTGTCCCACCTCTCCCCCCTGCCGCCGAATGTCCTCCTCGCCGCGCTGGAAGCCCCCCCAACCCCCTTCCCCCACCCCAGCCCCCGCCTCCCTCTGTCCCTCCCACGCGCCCCCCCCTGACCCCCCGCACTCCCCACATCCCCGTGGCCCCCCCGCCACCCCCTGTCACCCTCCCGAACCCGAAGTCCCCTCCACCGCACCCCCCCTCCCCCTCCCCCATCCCCCGTCCACCCCGACCCCCGTGGCAACCCCACCCCCCCGCTCCGCCCCCCGCCGCCACCCCTCGCACCCCCTCTCTGCCCCACGCCCCTCCCCGCGCTCCGCGGCGAACCCGGCCTACTGGGAGCCACCATGTCCTCATCTGCCGAAGACCCCCAATCTGAACCGCCCACACCCCCCTCACCCTCCCCCACCCCCTCCTCCGATTCTTCAATCAAGAGCGGCGAGCCCCCCCCTGTCTCTCCCTGCCCCTGTGCTCCCTCCTCCCCCACTGTGTCTCTGACCCCCCTCCCTTGCGCCCCCCACCTCCCCCTCATGGCCCCCCCTTGCCCCCCCGGCATCCCCCCTCCCCGGGCGCCCCCCCTTCGCGTTCTGTCAATGCCTGCCCCCTGTCTCCCCCCGCCGCCCCCCCCAGCCTGGTGCTCCTCCTCGTGACTTGGGTGGCCTGTACACTCCCCCGTCCCCTGTCATGCCCTGTCCCCCCCACCGCGCCTCCCGACTCCCTCTCGCGGATCTCCCCACTCCCTCCCGCCCCCCCCGGGCCCCCCGCTCCCCCCGCTCCTTCCACAAATACAAGCGGCGCCTTCCTACGGCCACCGCACCCCCTCGCTGCTCCTCCTCCCTTCTTTGGCGCCCCGCCCGCCTTCCGACCGCCGCCTCGCGCCGCTCCACCCCCGCTCCCGCCCCCTCCCCCTTCCTCGCACGAGAACGCGGCGGCTCGCAAGCCGCCACCGCCGCCGCGGCGCCGTCAGCAGCGCGCCGCGGGGGCCTTACCCGGACATCGTCGCGCAGGAGATCCGTCCTGCCAGCTTCCCCCAAGAGGCGCAACGCCTCACGAACCCGGGGATCCGCCATCGCCTCCGCCGACATCAACCAGCAGGTACACTCCGCCTTCGGCCCGCCGCCTCGCAGTCAGCTCTCTAACCCCCGCCCGGCGCACACCACACGCAGCAGCCGATGCACCGGATCACCGCCCTCCACAATACCGCTACTGCCAACAAGCCACAAACAACCCCCAAAACAGCTAAACTCCGACTAAACGACAACGCTCAAATTATGCCCCCCGGCTGCTGGGTCACTGTCCCACGAAATGGTGCACAGTGACCCAAAATGGCCGCTTTTATTCCCCCCAGCCCAAAAGGAGCCCAAACCACACTGACTAGCCCAACCAGCCCAAAGTCCCTTCCTGTGTCCTATCTAATTTCTTCCCCCCTCCCTTCCTCCCGGGGCCCCAAACTTCCCCGGGGGGGCGAGCCTCCCTCCGGTCGGCCACCCCCGCAAAGCCCCATTCTAGAACAAAAAGCTTCTATGACCCACCTGGCGTTAATGGACATGAGGCGGGTGATTTTTTTATTGTAACTAAACTACTAAAGCCTTGCAGCACACTGTCATTTACTGACAGCACATTTTCCATTGGAATGCCCATTAAATCTTCACAGACATACAGTTTACTGATAAAACTATATTGCACACAAATGTTAATGTTGCAGTGAATATTTATCATTTTACACCACCAAATAAGGGGGCCCATTAGGATGGTGGGCGGATTGCCCCCTCCAGGCTGGCGGTAGCCACCGCCAGCCTGGTGGGGGCAATACGCCCGCCATCCGCACCTAAATTCCCCCCGCCATATTAGGATTTCGGGGGGGGGCCGCGGCGGACGGAAAGACGTCCGCCGCTTTTTCGCCACGGTCGCCTTGCGGCTGGGGTGGTAAAGATTTAATATGGTGGCGGTGTCTATTAGACCCCGCCAGCCACATTAGAATGGCCCAAAACAGATGCCTTTCCGTGGTGGAGTCCGCCCGCCATCCTAATGACCCAAGGTGTCTTAAATCGTTTTGCTCCCATTAAAATCTTTGTTTCCTTCACACCTCAAAATTTAAAAAAATTTGCTTCATTTTTGCTCTCGTAACTACCGAATGTGTACAGTTCATTTGCATTTTGCTTTAGATTACAATAAAGACAACTTTGGTGTGTTTTAAATGAGGTTCAGAGGACAGGGATTCTGTGCAGCATGCAATGTGAAAAAAACTAGTGAATAAAATGTCACTGGAATAGCGTTTTTGCATGCTGTAAATTGCACTTGTAATACAATGCTTAGCATTTTGAAATTCTGGTGTGTACAGGATGGATCTGCAGTGCTCCATTTTAAATAATAGGACCTTGCAGCATCGATGAATAAAGCTCTGGGACAAAAGCTGAGTTAATAGGATTAGCGCACTCGGTGAGGCATAAGGATGCTTCTTAAGTGAGGCAGAAAGGCAGTCTTTTGGGAGCAGAGTTCTAATATATCTGGGGCAGGTGAGGCCTGTTATGTTTAACAATGCAAAATTAATATGTTGGGGAATCCTGATTTATTTATTTATGTTGAAGGCCTGTAGGGGGCCTAAGCGATCAGCCCTTCACCATTCCAAACATGTAACAAACACTAAGCTTCTGAGGTGGCCCTATTTTTTGGGAGAGTGATTAAGAAAGGAAAAATGTGGCGGTGTATGTGTATGTGTATTATTATGTATGTTTGTGTCATGAGTAAACATTGAAGGGAGGTGATTATTTTCTCCTTATCGTTAAATTTATGTGTGATAAAATACTTTGTTCATGCGGTATACTCAAAAATGAAACGAATTCATACGTATCTAGGTGAGCTGATGTTTAAATACAGGTGTCTAGTATTTTTGTGTGTGTGTGTGTGCGTGTGTGTGTGTGTGTGTAAGAGAGAGAGAGAGAGAGACACCTGGGTGTGGCTATATTGACTAGATGTTATATGGGCTTCTGTTTGAAGATTAGTTTGTTGCTTCAAAGTGTCAGTGTGTTTTAAACGTGGTTTAGAGGACAGGGTTTCTGTGCAGCTTTCATACAGATAAGCACAATGTAAACTGTTTCAAAAGCCAGTGTGGTCTTAAAGGCCTCGGTTTAAACAAAGGGGTTTGGCGACAATCTTTACAAAGGGCTTGTTAACAAGATTTGTGCAGGCGGGGGGGGTGGGGGGGGGGGGGGAGGTCTGTGGGCCGATGCCACTCCCATCAATGGTTGATCATTTATGTTAAAAATGGCAAATGGAATATGTTGTTGAATCCTGATATTGTTTTGTATGTTGTGATTTTAAACAAGACTCACAATTGAAACTGGAATGGCATGGGGAGCAAAAAAACGATGGGTTTATGCCCAGATCTGTGCACTGGGGTGAATCTGTCCATCAATTGTTCTTTTTGTATTTTTGATTTTAAACAAGGCATATTGAATCTTTTGTGGAATTCTGATATTGTTTTGTATTCTGTGATGTGAAACAAAGCATACTGAACATGTTGTGGAATTCTGCTATGTATTTGTATACTGTGATGCTAAAGCATGGCAAATTGAGTATATTGTGGAATCCTGATACTGTTTTGTATGCTGCGATGGGGTTGGGGGGCTGAGGACGCTAGGGGTCTGACCAGGCAAGATACTGGGAGTTTGAACTAACAGTTCTAGGTTAAGATTCTAGTGGGCCCAGCCAACCTTCATCCTTCCCAGCATAATAAACTTCTGATGTGTTACCTTTTGAAAGGGTTGGTTAAGAAAAGAAATAAGAAGCAGTGCTGTAAGTGTAGATGATTGCTGTAGCATCTTTAAAATAAATCTGTTTTCTTGTTTGTGGTGCAGCCAGAACCCTCAAATTGGGGCATTGAGGAACTGCTTGCCAGCACAATAGGTACAGATATATGTTTAGATCTGTGCAGCTCTGATTCCATTACAAGCCTTATTTTTACACTATCCTGCACACCCCACTTTGTGTCTAGGCCTGGAATGCTACCTTTCGAGGTTTATTCTTGAACCATCCATCACGCCCCCTACTATCTGTATAGCTCTCGCATGCTCTTCCAACCCTTCTGCATCAAGCATCACAGAGACATAGTTTTCCTTCATTCTAATGTGCCACTTATATAATATAGTGTGTGCATGCTGCATGTTCTAAAATAAAAACGCTCTTTTGTTCCAATCTGCTTTTACAGGCAATGAGACAGTCATATGATATTTCAGAAAAAAGTGTACACAGTTGTCACTGAGAAGCATAATGAATAATTGTTTAACCCTTTCGCTGCAGAGGCAATTCCGCCGCAGCGCTAGGGGGCGGGGGGGCTGGGTGGCGCTCCCACGCTGGTGACAGAACCGCTCCGTCACGAGCCTCAGGTGGGCTGTGCTTGTGACGGAGCGGTTCCGTCATAGCCCCGCCCGCTCAATAGAACGCGCCGCACAGGTGCAAAATCACTGCCGCGCAGGCGTTCCGAGCGGGCCGTGACGGAACCGCTCCGTCACCAGCACAGCCCACCCGAGGTTCATGACGAAGCGGTTCCATCACCAGCGTGGCAGGATACATTTAACGTCCTGTTACATTGTGTGCTTGAGGAACTTCAGTACCCCTTGACTTTTCAATACGATAACATTTATTTTTCTACTATACACCTGTGTTTAGAAATATTATTATTTGACAAATTTGTTGTATATATTTTTCTGACAAAAGCTGATGTTTTCGTATGTATAGGAAACCAAAAATTATAAGAGTTGCTACACTGATAGATAATACTAAAGTGATTCTTTTGCAAACATATTGTGAGAGTTTGCCAGAAATGAAACTACATCAATAACCAAAATTAATCTTACAAACAAATCCGTTGTTGACACATTTACCCGTTTACTATAAATATTTCAGTGCCTAAAGCTTGCTGGTAGCTGTTTGTAAAGTCCCTTTTCATCTTAGACACTCTAATATGATCCCCTTCTTTTAGAAAAGGTTTCTTTACCTTGAACTGACTGCTGTACACAGTTCTCCATACCGCTAAAGAATTTTGTGGCATTATCGCTACTGGTGCTGTTTTAATGGTTCTGTGGTAGCTGGCTTTATAAACATCCATAAACACCTGTAATACATCCACATAACGGCATGTGTTGTAAGCCATGAAATATCTCCACATCTTAGATTTTAAAGTTCTGTTAAAATGTTCTATCAGCGCGGCTTTGACCTCCGTGTGCATTATAAAATGATTAATCGAGTGTTGTTTTAATGTTCTGAAAACAGTGTGTTTAAAAATTATTTTCCAGTGTCTGTCTGCAGTTTCAGAGGCGTTTGACCTTTGCTTAATATTAATCTGGTTTTAAAGGGCACTATGACGCTAATTCCAGTCTATGAGGCCCATTAGGATGGCGGACGGACCTGCGTCCGTCCGCCACCCCCGAGGTGGAGGGACCGTCTACAGGGGCAGCGGCGGTCCCTCCATACCAATTAGGATGTGACCACCACTCTGGCGGTCACATCCCGTATCTTTAACCTTGCGGCGGGTGCTGCTTGAGCAGCACCCGCCGCAAGGTTAAACATGCATGCTTTGCATTTACATGCACAAAGCGGCAGGCACCGCGCAGTGCCTGCCGCTTTGTGCATGTAAATGTAGGGGGGTACTACAGGTACCCCCCATGTGCACCCCCCACCCCGACACCCTGGGGCCCGCAACGGGCCCCCAAACACAAAAGACCACATGCTTTTCCACGGCGGAAAAGCCGCAGTGGAAAAGCATGTTTCAGCCTGCATCCTAATATGGCTGGCGGTGTCTTGCAGACACCGCCACCATATTTGCCTGCATACACCGCGGATCAGCGGCGGACGGACTTTGCCGTCCGCCGCTGATCCCACCGCCATCCTAATGTGGCGGTGGGTGTTTTCAATGTCCGCAGCAGTGAATCCGCATCCTCCAGGCCGGCGGTGGCTTCCGCCGGCCCGGAGGATGCGAATTCACCGCCATCCTAATCAGCCCCTTATTGTGTAGAGTTTATGCAAGGGCTTACTTGGACACTAGATCTAGGACCGTTAATAAGTATTGCGCTCCGTTATTGTGTCTGGATAGATCTTGAAGACCCATGACGTCTGCCTGACATTGATAATCTATTTGTGCATTAACAATGGTGAGCCTCCTCTTGAAACGCTCCATAGCAGGTTTATCGAGTAAATATTCCTTTTCCCCAGGTAGCCATTAGTCACCAGGTTTCTACTTACCAGCTCTTTTTCAAAACATGCCTTTATAAGCAAAGCTTCTGCACTTCCAGAACTTCGGGCCCGATTCACAGAACTAACTTAAGACAAAATCCTAAACTTACTACTTTTGGTATTCACAGAAGTTAGGATTTTGTCTTAAGTTTGTCTTAAGACAAACTTAAGACAGACTTAAGTTAGGATTTTGTCTTAAGTCTGTCTTAAGACAAAATTCTAACTTCTGTGAATACCAAAAGTAGTAAGTTTAGGATTTTGACTTAAGTTAGTTCTGTGAATGGGGCCCCTGGACCCCACTTTTATTGTAATACATTTTCCTTAACACATCATAAGCCATGTTATAGCCCCTATAGCAGTGAAATGAAACACTTGTTTTGCGACAGATCATTTTATTGAAAAGGAAGAGCATGCTGAGCACCAGAGCACATGCCAAATTTACCGAGTATTGGTACAAGTATTAAGGCTATTGTTGTAGGGAATGAGTTTATTTACTGTATGTACATAATTTGACATACATTGCAACCTCATTCGGGTGAAGGGTGAAATGTTGTCGCAGAGTCGCAAGTTTTGATTTTTTTACAGCTACAAAGTCAACTGCTCTAAATAGGACTTCTCGGTCACCCCTCTTATAACTTTGTACACACAGGAT
Organism: Lissotriton vulgaris; assembly: GCF_964263255.1. Lineage (NCBI taxonomy): Eukaryota > Metazoa > Chordata > Amphibia > Caudata > Salamandridae > Lissotriton > Lissotriton vulgaris. Next base: position 1,009,495,825 of record NC_141699.1, on the reverse strand, counting down.
GCTAGCAGCATTCAAAAGATCATGCAATTCATAGTCATACAGAACACAACCTTTATACCGGAAATAATCTTGGGTCAGAAAATCAAAGGCATTTTGAAAGTTGACCATCGTGGTAGTATTAAACTCTTCATATGGTACTAGTACACGTTCAAATATTCATCTGCAATAGGTAACCATGTTTTGACACACCAGCCGGTTACACGTAGGACTATCGCATTTTGGTGCCTCCGGCGGAAAAACAGACCTACAAAGAGCACAGAATTGCTGGATGTATTTCGGCTATTCTTTCTTTAAGGAACATGTAGATCAATTCCGTGATGCATATGTATCAATGCCTTCTAAAAGTGTCAGCCTGTGGATGATCATTCTGTAATTTGCCCTAGTGGTAAGTATGTACATTAAGTAACACGCTAATGCCCCAATTGGGAGGTATCAACTATTTTTAAACACTTTTCTCAGGACCAAAGAAACTTCCTCTTGCCTGTTTTTAAAATATAAATCACAAACATGGTTTTCTACAGCTCTTTCAACCATCTTTCGAACTAATGATGGACACTGATTTTGCATGTGCTCACATTTTGTGCGTGGCTTCCAAGCACATTGGATCTCTCTCAATGTACTCGACCCAACCATAATCCTATCTGGGTGGATACTTTTTTCACCTGTCAAATGATACAGGAGCTTTAGCAGTTTATTTACTTTGTAGGCATCTAACAGAAACCATATATGACAGATAGTTCTTGACTTGCCAGTTGTGTCCCCCAGCTTTTTTTTTGCCGGCCGTAGCGCGGACGCGTTGATTCCTGTCCTCACCTGACTTACTGAAGCATTTAGAGGCTCCGCTGCATGCTAGGTATTGCTGTTCTTTTAGAAGTACTTTGTTTGCGGTTCATTTTATTGCTATTTTACCTGTTTAAATCACCTACTTGCATCCTTCCTGCTTCCGCCTACGGAATTGCATAACACTGATTGGGTAGTATTGCCCAATCAGTTGTGAGCTCGGGAGGAGCCAGTTGTGCCCTGTGGATATTTTATGCCGGCCATAGCATGGATGCACGCAGCGGGCACGCCGAAGGCAAGGCCATCTGCACCTGGACATCGCCAGGCACCTGGCATTCTGCCCATTTAGACTCCCACAGACAGGCGTATTCTCACAAGAAGCTTTGGTCCTTTAGAGCCTTGATCAACCCATGCATCAATCAGGCTTGAGTCTCAGCCGACTGCCCTTTCTGCTGTGGGCAATGGGACTTTAAAATCGGATTGGGCAGTCATGCTACGAAGCCCCCCTCATACTTTGAAATTTCTTAGTCTCAGTTGCCCCTCACTAGTGAAACACCATGCAGAAGTGTTTGACCAGATTCAAGAGGAGGTACCTGATCTTCTCTTCTAAACAGAGACTTGGCTTACCCCTGATATGGAGGCCAAGCCACAGATAATCCATAAGGAAACTTCATAGAATGGGCAGCAGAGGAGGAGGTATTGCGGTCATTTTTAAAACCAGCTACTTTTGTCGTGTTATCAGTGCGATTACTGATTATTGTGAAAGTGGCCTTTTTTTAAATCTCACTAAATTGCAACTTTACACATTGTGGACTGCTCATCTATCGCCCCCCTGGTCCATCGAAAAATTTTAGGGAAGCACAATTACTAATTTAGTCGGCATATTAGCAACCAAATCCGCTAACTTTAATATCGTGTGGGATCTTAACCTACAATTGGAGGCCGGCCAAGATGGTACGATCACCAATTTCTTGGCAGATCTCGGAGCCTGTGAATGAATTAAAGTATTTCTTAAGAGCGTAGCTACCTGAAGGCATCCCTGCGCTTATAGCAGTACATTCAAAGAGCTCTGAGCGGTATTATGGAAAGAGTACAGTTTTAATCAATTTCCGGAAGGTCAGGTGATTAGCCTCAAGACGAACATGGAGGGGGAGAGAATTCCATAACCTGGAGGCTTTATAAGAAAAAAGGCGGCCTCCGCTTCTTGACTTTTTTATTTTAGGGATGTACAAGCTCTCTCTGAAAAAGTGGTTGGTATCACTGTGTACACTATTAGGGATTAGGCAATATGCAGTGGCCCAGATGATTTTGTAGTCAGATACCTTCACCTCCGTATTATCCCTGAACACAGCTGTTTCCGCAAGAAGCTAAAGACCTGGCTTTTTGCAAATTAATTGCCCCGCCCCTCCTGTCAGAGACGTCTGCAAGCGCCATGAGACTCCCCGGATGTGATTTGTGTACTATACAAATGTCCCTGACTTGACTTGACAGGGAAGTAGTAGTAGTTGGGGTTGCCAAATACCTACATACTGCAAGGCTGCTATGGAAACGTTATGTGGAGAGTCTTCGGGTAACCCTTGGACCATCACCAGGAATCATCTGAAGGCCTGGAGGACCACCTTCAGTGCATCTAAGTGTGCTAGTCTCATTCCTATATGATCCGTACTCCAATGTAACACCAAGCACTTGAGATGCATTGGATTTTGAATGGTCGGTTTATATCTTTCAACTTTGTGCTCATCTCCATCCTATGTTTATCACCTTTGTTTATAGATGGACTAGATGATCTTCTTGTGCCTCTTTAACCAGCCACTGTGCCTTATAATGTGTGTGTTTCTACCTCTGAGCCACACTTAAGATTCATCACTATGTAGTATAAGAAATGCACTCTGAGTGAGCAGTTGTCCTAAATGGCTGTTTTAATATAATCCCTTTCTGGCTGCTATCTAAAAGATTTGAAAGTTGATTTTCTATTTATTTTTCATGATATGTGTATGTTTTAAGGTTCAATTTCCTGAAATATCCATCTCAAATTGCAACTGCAATTGCACTGCCCATTTTAAGTTCTCTTTCTCCAGCTAGTGCTATAAGATACCCCACTTTGAAATCCCAGATGACACTGCGAACGCCTTTCAGAGCCCATTCAAGGCCTGTTTTTTTTTGTCTCTTAGGTTTGGTAGGAGGGCAGCTCGGCTGCCAAATGGGGTATATACATGTTAAGGCTATTTTATACAAATTGTAACAACTCCTTATCACGTTCTATGTGTTTTTCACATCTGTACTGTGCACTTTTATGGTTCAGATGAACCAAAATAAAGTTATTTGATGTTAATACCTCTATATATGTCACAATCCATTGGTTGATTAATTAAAGAAGGCACCATGTCCATAATTACTTCTGCAACTTCCACGTTGTTGTTCAGTAGAGCAATGTGCAGAATGGTTTCTCCCAGGCTCCCTGTAAGGAAATAAACAGGTAATGAGAAACCTACTCACTGGATCCATCGTGCAATCACAAACATTTTTTACAAACACCAATTAAAATAGTTATAGAATTAAAGCTAATGAAACTTAGAAGAGCATAAAGTGAATGAATGAATGAATAAATGAATAGCCAAGTGGGCTGCCTGTGGACATTGATCCATTGCTATACCCTGCTACATGCCATGTAGAAGTGGTTGGTGAGGTAAACAACCTTGATCCCGCATCCATCACCCCGCATGTTTTTACAACTCGGTCGTTACAACGACCGCGTTGTAACAACGCATACCATTACCCCACAATAACGACTTGCGGAAGGGGGAGAAGGTGTTGGATTTAAAATCTAACACCTTCCCTACTGTCCGCACAGACATGAGTTGGAAAAGTAAATTATACTATTCCAACATCTAGCTCCCCCCTCGCAAGTCGTTGTTACGACTTGCGGGGTAATGGTACGCGGAATCACAAAGCGGTCGTTGTAACGACCGCGTTGTAACAACATCCGGGGTAGCGGGATGCGGGGTCAAGAGGCATATTCGTGTAAAGAACATCTGTCCAGGTGGGCTAAGGATAGGAGGAAAGTACACATGCGGACTTTGGTCACGAGGGCGAATCCCTCAATCCTGATATATAGTGGCATATGCTTAATGGGACCTGGTGGTCAAATCAAATTGTCCCAGGCACTGTGCGATATTATTTTAATCATATAGACACTGACACTGATACATGTGCATATATATGATTTATATTTGTGTTTAAGGCAGGGGCTAGTTCATATGTACTTGGAGAAGTGTGGCTCAATGGTTAGAGCGGCAGACCCTGATGCAGAGGTCTAGCCCGGGACCACGGTTCAACTCATCGCCTCGGCTGGTCTTGGGCTCAAAATTCTACGGATAATTCTCGCCTCAGTGCCTATTCCAATCATGGAGTCCCACACTGCAACTCTGGGCAATAACTTGCTTAATCTCCACAACGGCTCCCACAACGCTAAGGATGCCTGGCCTCCACCTTGGTATTCGTACAAGCGCCTTGAGACCCTTGCGGGTGAGTAGTGCGCTATACAAGTATCAATTTACAAGTATCAATTTTACTTCTAAAAATGAAAATATTTGATTTTCGCCTCTACTTTCAATGCTAGTACAAATGCTGAACCTCCTCACATATTGTCATCTCTGAATTCTTTACAGACATATCATTCGCTCTAATGGTAATCGATTTACCTTTTACAAAAGGATCCAATTTTTCACTTTGCAATAGTGACCGCATTCCTGTAGCCTCATTAGTTCTTGCAGCTTTAAATAAAATACTGCCAATGAAAAGCGTAACACATTACACAGGGGCATTTAAGATCATGAACATTAAACAGACAGGAAAAGATGTCATGAACTTTGAGACACAAATATCATAAGTTAAATGGACAGATGCTGCTTGGATGCTAGCGCTCTAGATTCCCTGAATATTTTTCAGATTATCTTCAGGACTTCTGAAGTTAAAGCATGTACTACTCAATAAAAGTGTTCCATTTAAAGCTATTATAATATACATTGGCATGCATATGAAAATCTTGAGGTAATATACAATCTGTTATACATTTCCACCAAACAAAAATAACCGACCCTGAAGTGCGAACCAATCGTACTTGAAGCTTGTGGTCTATAAACTTCTAAAATACACTGGGGGGGGGGGCAGGTTTACGACTTCTGGCGCATCTCTGCTAATCAGCAGAGATGCGCCATAAGAGTTGTGACGCATCTGCCTACCCGTGCACCACCACTGATGCGCCGCATTTACAATGCGGCGCCCCGTGGCGCTCGGATGGGCAGATGCGTGACACATCCACAGCGGAAATGCGGCGCATTGCTGGATTTGCGTCGCAAGCGTGATGCAGCTCCAGCAAGGCTCAGGGGCGCCCTATCTCTCACATGCTCCATCAATCCTTATGACTGCTTCAAGCAGCCGCAGGGTTTTGACGCAGACTGGCCCTAAAAGCGACTATGTGAAATCTTGTAGATTTCACTCAGCCACTTTTAGGAGGCGTTCCTGCGCCGGAACGCCCCCCCCGCGCCAGAACGCCTACATGTGGCACAGGGCTTTACAACGTGACGCATCTCCCAGATGCGTCACGTTGTAAATACCCCACAGCATGGCGCTAGCTTTGCGCAACCGCTGCTTCACAAAAGTGGTGCAATGGCGGCGTTAAAGAGGCACAAGGGGCTTGTAAATCTGCCCCTGGGTCTCTAAAACAGTCTCACTTTATTGAGTCCTTTGGGGGAAATGTACTTCTGGATTGAATCGAAAAATAAATGTTCATTAATAATGTGAAGACTTTTTCATATTCTATATTTTCCAGAGTCGATGAGGCTTAAGGGCCAGAGCTGCCGTCCGTGGGAATGTGGAATAAGGCTCGAGTACAGTAGCGGCAGCTATCAGACAGGGGTGGTGCGGCAGGGGGGTGGGAAGGGAGGAGGACTGCAATAAAAAAAAGACTTACCTTTAACGGCAGGCCGCTGCCTCTCCTCCGTCCTCCATCCTCCATCCTCTTAATCTACCTGTCCCGGCCGGCGGCAGCAGGAAGCACCCGGGCGGACAGGCTCCCCTGAGTCAATCACAATTCTACAATGCAGCATTGTGATTGGCCTGAGCGCTGTGGATCGGTGCTCAGACTATAACAGAGAGCCTGTGCATGTTCCTGACCAGGCTGTGTAGTGCAGCCTGGTAGGAACATGCAAAGTGCACATGAACTGTTTGGCCTGGTATCAAGTAGAGAATATTGATCGGTGTTCTTAGATTCCCTAAGCACACTTCCGAGTTCTAGAGTCACATTTAGTTCTAGGATTGCATTGATGCTAATCCTGGCTAATGTGGCCTATTTCTGGAACAAAGGTATTGATGTTTTTCTGTTTGAAGAGATAATTGACGCTAAGTTAGATAGTCACAGGGTGGGCATTCAGGGCCCCATTAGAAATGTATGCAATGGTAGGGGGGGTTGTAAATCCAAAGGATATCATAATCTCTATTGGTATAGTTACGGGGAGGAGAGTGATAAATATTGTGGGACATGAGGGCCAGATGATCAGCTAATCTTCAAAGGGAGGTGAGTTAGTTCCCTGGAGCTGGGCAGCTGGTGCACCGAATGCTTCCAAAGAAAACATAAAAATTCCAATTTTGCGGAGGTAACCCATTAGCTAAAATTCTTTCCTGGAATATGGTGGGGTTAGGACAGGCTTATTCCAAGCTAAACATTTTAATGTGGTTTTCACCCAATAATAATTTGCTTACAGGAAACTGGGATTTGTTCCAATTTTAAATATGAAAATTATTTTATATTTTGGTGTGCAGCAAAACCTACAGTAAAAGGTCATCCCAGCGGAGGTATAGCTATTTTACTTAGAAGCACTACAAATTGGAATCCTGTGGAGTTTGTCCATCCCTCAAATCTTTGTATTTGTATAAAGTTAGCCCTGTGCAATGCAATAGGAGGATCATAATCATCTTTTCTTCTGGTAAATGTTTACATTCCCCCTGAGAGGTCACCTGACTCTTTTGTTGAGTCTATGTTTTCTTTTGTGCATTGTATTAGCATCACAGAATAATGCACACTGAAAATTATGGTGGCAGATTTTAATTCTAAAATATTGCATTGTTCCTCTTTGACCTTTGGAAACCTGAAGTTAGATGAGGTGTGGAGTATCCCAGAGGAAATTTTACTCATTGAGTTATGCCTGTGAATCAGTGGGTGAGGGGTCCTGGGCCTTTTTCAAGAAGGTAGAAGCTTAGGGCACATTTGGTGCCAAATATGTAAATCAAATTCTTTAGTTGTACCTTCGGCTCCTTGACTTGAATTCAGGCTTCTCTCTACAAAAGTGTTTGCTATGGCAGATGCCTAAGGTGGGGGAATAGCAAAATGAATAGTGACCCGGGCTCTACACGGGCTGAATTAAAATATGATTTTTTTTCTGTCTAAGGGAAAGAAGTGCTGTCTTCTCAAATTATATGAAAGCTCTGGATATGTTTGTAATTGGTCAAAGTGAAGTGGCACTCCTCCCAAAGCTTATTTTTAAAAATATGATTACAAAATCAATTTATGAAATTAGTCGGAAAAGGGATATTATACTGTGTACTCAGCAAATTAGGAACAATGTAGTAGTGGAGAGTAGCATATGTAAAAAGCCTCAACCTATGGAACCTTCCACATGATGTGTGTAGAACTACTTTGCTATTCAGGCTGAATTTGCTTTCTCTACGAATTATTAGACTGGAGCATGGAGATTACCTAGGAAAGAGAGGCTTTGTGACCTCTGCTGGAATTCTAGCCAAGATGTAAATCATGTGTTATTTGTTTGTCCTCTCCTACATTCAATACAACGTCAATTGTTAAGACCATTGTTCTTAAAGCTTAATATTACCTCGGCAGTGGAGGCCCGGAAATTTTTTTTTCACCAACTTCAGAAATAGATTGTTCAAAAAAATTTACATTTTTAAAATAATCCTTAAATGGTTTTTATATATGAGTATATTATCTGTATCTACTCCCATATGTGATGAACAATGTTTTTTAGAGTAATTATATTTTGCACAGTTTAACAAGATTTGCAGCATTTGTGTTGTTTTGTAAATCTGATTGTACTGTATTATACAGAAGTACTGTACTGGAGTTGAACTGTAAAATACTTTAGCACTATTTTCTTGTTACAGTTTTTTATGCATGGGTAGTTTCCGGTATTTTTTAAGAAGTGTTTCTTATTGATTCGTTCACACATTTGCACTTTATTAGTTCATGGGCTTTTTACATAAGGAGTTCATTTGTACATTGAACAATGTTGTTGTGTATTTTATTCTGTACACAATATACTGTGTGAACTGTTTTCATAGACCTTTGTGTATTTTTTTATGTGGACCCCTTTGAGTTCCAAATCATATGAAACTTGACTTGTGGCTTAGCGTATATGACATGGTTAGCCTTGCAGTTCCTCCAGTTTGTAACAAATCTTGGATGGCAGACTGGTTTTTTGCCTGCTGAGCTGCCAGGACAAGTTGGGTTGTAGAGTGGGTGTACATGTTCTTTACTTTCTCTTTTTTCTTAGTGCCACAATTTGTTGCAGTTACACTCTCTGCACAGTGGTATATTTTTCAATGCTGTGCCATGTGCTGGCAGTGTCTTACACCAGTCATTTAATTTGTTTGCCCTGTTGAATTATGTGCATGCCCACTTAAAGGTGTCTGAATCGCTTTACGTTTTTAATTTGTAAAAATACCTATGCCACGGTTGAGGCAGCATTATTTTTTTATAAATCGTGTATGGATTGTCCTGCGTGTCTGTAATTATTCGTGCACAACTTTTTAACTTTGTCTGTTGCTGTCCGTTTAAGGCAGAATGTTGTAAAGGTAATGCACTAATTCTCATTTATGACGTGATATTGGGTAATGTATTTTTAGGGCGAGCCTGGACAGTGCATGCGCTGCTCTGCAAGGCATGCTGTATTAGAGTATGGACTTGAAACCCTGCCCACTCTCCGCCCATATTTTTTATTGGCTTGTGTCATTGTCCTTCGTCAATGCTGGCTTCTGATTCTTTTTTTTATTTTTTATTTTATATAGTGCAAACTAGACCTGAAGATATCAGGTATCAGAGCACTTTACATGAGCACCAGTTTAATTACAGATGGACACATTCATTTTTGTTAGGCACGGGGAGATTAAGTGATTTGCCCAGAATCACAGAATGTTGAGCGTCGTTGCCGAGACTCGAACCCGGTTTGCCAGCTTCGAAGTCGACGGCTATAGCCGTAAGGCTACATCCCCACCTTAATAGTCTTGTTAGTCCCTCCTTAGTACAGCCTTGTCTTCATTTGTAACCTCCCATGGTGACACCCCCTTTTACATGTGTTGTTGCACGGCTAGCTTTAATTACACCCTCCGAGCACTATTTCATTAAACGCTTTTCGCATGCCTGCTGTTGCAGGAAGGACATGCTTGTAAGGCTTTATTTGTTTTTTACATAGCACAGCACGGCACGCCACACTTTTAGTGGTGCCCGTGCCTTTGCTTTATGTGCTGCGCAACATGCAGGCGCATGTTCTTTTTTACTATTTAATTCTTTTTTTTTTTAAATTGCCTCATGCCGCCCCTACACTTTAATGTAGGCCGCGCCCCTTTCCTTAAATGACCCAAGTCTAAGGGAAAGGGTGCGGCCGCCATTAAAGTAAATGCGTGGCATGAGGGGCTGTTACAAAAAAAAGCATTTGTTTGTCAACTTGACAAATAAATGCCTTTTTTTGTAAAAGCGCGCTATACCGCGCTTTCACTTTAATGGCGGCCACGCCCTTTTCTTTAGACACCGCTTATCTAAAGAAAGGGGTGCTGCCATCATTAAAGCACCGCATGGACGTTTATACAAACTAGCATTTGTAACGCAATAGGTGTCGCATTTACAAAACTGTCATAAATGGAAGACCTACTGCATTGCAAATGCTTGCTATGGGTTTGTTGTCGTTTCACACCTGTCGGAAATGTCTTGTGTTTTGGTCCTCCCAGTTTGTGGTGCTCTGAATTGATGAAATTGCGCAACTAGGATTAATAGCTAGGAGTATTAAAGTTGGGGATTATAACATAGATCATGCAATGACTAAAATAAAAAATATCTTTCAGCTCACGTGCTAAAGCCATGCATCTGGAAGCTGTGAGTATCCGTAAACTATTGGATATTGCTGCATTCTCAAAAGTAGGAAGAGCTGCTATTTATTGGGGCTGCTCAAATGGAAGGGTAAGAAAATGCCTAATTTAAATTAAGTTGACCAGATCTCATCCGCCCTTCTGAAAAAACCCACAGCGGACCCCACCGAACTCAAAAATTACCGCCCCATCTCGCTCCTTCCATTCCCGGCCAAAGTCATCGAGAAAGCTGTCAACAACCAGCTCGCCGCCTTCCTCGAAGCCAACAAATCCCTCGACCCCTCACAGTCCGGCTTCTGAGCAAAACACAGCACTGAGACCGCCCTCATCGCAGCAACAGACGACATTCGAACTCTACTGGACAATGGAGACACAGTCGCCCTCATCCTCCTCGACCTCTCCGCAGCATTCGACACAGTCTGCCACAGCACCCTTTTACAACGCCTCAGAAACATCGGAATCCAAGGAAAAGCACTTGAGTGGATCACCTCGTTCCTCACCGGAAGAACCCAGAGAGTCCGCCTCCCACCATTCAAGTCCGAGGCCACTGAAGTCATCTGTGGCGTACCACAAGGATCCTCACTCAGCCCCACCCTCTTCAACGTATACATGAGCCCCCTCGCGGCCATCGCCCGCCATCACAACCTCAACATCATCTCTTACGCTGATGACACTCAACTAATCCTTTCTCTCACCAATAACCCCAGCACCGCCAAAACTAACCTACACGAAGGAATGAAAGAAGTTGCCGAATGGATGAAACAAAGCCGTCTGAAACTGAACTCAGACAAAACTGAAGTCCTCATCTTAGGTACATCCCCCACTGCATGGGACGACTCCTGGTGGCCGGAAGCCCTCGGAAAAGCACCCATCCCGACAGACCACGCACGGAACCTAGGCGTCATCTTGGATTCTTCACTCTCAATGAACAGACAAGTCAGCGCCGTATCCTCTTCCTGCTTCAACATTCTCCGCATGCTCAGAAAAACATTTCGCTGGATCCCCACCGAAACAAGGAAAACAGTCACCCATGCTCTGGTCACAAGCCGACTGGACTACGGAAACACCCTCTACGCAGGCACTACCGCTAAACTCCAGAAAAAACTCCAACGAATCCAAAACGCCTCAGCCAGGATCATATTAGACATCCCACGCAATGAACACATCTCTGGTCACCTTAAAGACCTCCACTGGCTGCCCGTCAATAAGAGGATCACTTTCCGACTGCTAACCCACGCACACAAATCACTCTACGACATCGGACCAGAATGCCTCAACTCACGACTGTCCTTCTACACCCCCTCCCGCCATCTACGTTCTTCCAGCCAAGCCCTCGCCACTTTACCTCGCATCAACAAGACCACCATGGGAGGCAGATCCTTCTCATACCTGGCTGCTAAAACATGGAACTCACTCCCCGCTTACCTTCGCCTTACCCAGAACCACCTTGCATTCAGAAAGCAACTTAAAACGTGGATATTTGACAAGTAATCCTCCTCCCCTTTCTAAGCGCCTTGAAACCCTCTGGGTATGTAGTGCGCTATACAAATTCTCTGACTTGACTTGACTTGACTATAGTAAAAGAACTGCAGATCACGGAAACCACATGAGATGCAATTCTACTTGTTACGCCACAGTCAACCCAGGACTGTGGCGTTGAATTATTACACGCTTCCTGGTGACACGACATGAAATACTAAGGTGTACACCTACCAATGATACGAGAATTCTAGACCATTGAAGAGAACTCTGGTTTAACCATCACACCAGTACGTACAACAGGAATCTTTTAGGATAGAATTGATCGATCCAATTGGTGTGGGAATTATAACCACTTTGTTCCCGAGAAGGGGTCATCATAAAGATCCCTGTTTTGCCCCGTTACAGTAAGTCCTGAAGAAGACTCGCATGGCCCAGGCATAATTAACCGCATGGCCGCAAGACAAGTCGAAATGTCGACAATATATTGAAACCTGGACCGCTATTATTATCTCTCCCCACGATTATGTGCAGATATTAATGACATATAATTCTGTCTGAAGTCAATAATAGAGAGAATGTGGATTAATTCATTTAAGTGGCTAGGTTGTGCAGGTCCGGCATTTCCAGGCCTGATACTGTTCTTCAAAATTTAAAATTATTGGAATTGTATTTCACCTTTTTTGATTTCTACTTTCGTTTCTTCTTTAATCACTTTCACATTTCTTGACACCTTTTGCTATGCTGCACGTTCTATACGGGGCAAAGTATATATTTTTGTATTGATTTGCAAATTGAAGCTTTGAATTTTATATTCTTGGTTGAAATTGATACAATAGATTAAAATATTGTACCTGTTTTTGGAAATGGATGCTGTTGCCTTATTCATGTGTTTTTCATTAATGGAGTGGAGCTGATCAATAGGTACATGCTCCCAATTTGAGAATCTTGATTGATCAATTCAATTTGCTTGTAAATATAGAGGTCTCGGACCATTGTTGTTTAATATCGATTTGCCCTTCCTTGTCCCGCTAAAGACACAGCTGACCTGTGGCGAGCGCCACACCCAGCGTGGGGCTTCCTTGAGCTCGGGCTGCAGCTCCGCTAGGGGTAACTCTTTTGCCCTTGCATGTAACAGCTGCCATCTTGGGCCTACCTCTATGCCCGGAGCAGACACGGCCACCTGAACAGTTGCCATGCCCTCTCATCACCCCGGCCCTTCGCTGCGCCGGCTGGTGGGACCGGGGGACCGAGGTGCTCCCGAGGGATGCCTGGCGATCCCTGGCCCGTGGAGGGGCTGAATGCAACCCCGCAGGGGCCCGGCCTGTCGGGAGCGACCTCCCCCGGCCTTCTTGCTGGACTCCTGTGAGTCTGATCTACTGTGCAGGTGAGGTCGCCCCTGCGCACCGTGGCCCCACCGATTAACACGCTTGGAATGGGCCCTGCATATCTCTCCCTGGACTTTGCTCCTCGCTAGCTGCACCTGTTGCTGGCATGTTGGTGCTCTCAGGCCTGTCCCAGCGGCATCCTAGGCCCCACTGAGTCCCCGGCAGATTACACGGGCGAAGGGCCTGTAGTGGTGGGCCTTCTGTTGTTGGTGCACCCTACGTGTATCCCGACTCCCGGGGTCAGTCTTTCCTGGGTTGGCATGCAGTCACCCTGTTGCTGGGTTGCTCTTTTGTTGGACTCTGGGCTCACGTGGGAGTGGCCTGGACGGAGGGGTCTCCCCTTTAGCGCCCATCACACAAGAGACGATTATCTCTGCAATTTCTCTTCTCCTAGAGGCCAGCACTGACTGGCTGGGGGGAATTCTTTCGCCTCTCCTAGACTAGTGGCCCCAACACTGCTGCCTGCCCGCAACCTTGCAAGCTGTGGCACGACATTGGTTCTGGATTCCCGAACGCTTTCTCCACGGCCTGCTTGCGGAGTGGCTTGCGGCGGCTCCGGCCTCCGCGCTCTGGTTGTATAGCGGTTGGCCTCTATGGCGACAAGGCCTCTGTCATGTTATTGACTTCTGCAACTTTGACAGTCCACCCTCCTCCCCCATAGGCTGCGGATCACTGCCGGCAGTCACCTCTGAGACGTATTACACCTTATTGCCCGTGGGCTTCAGAAACCCTTGGATTACCCGCAACGCCCCCGCTTGCTTCGACCACCTAGCCGGGGACCGTACAATGCTCTGCATTGAGAGGAGATGATGCGCACTAAAACCGGGAAGTAGTCTGCGGCGCCCCAGAAGGACAACCCGGTTGCCGCGCTCTGGATCAAGCCGGGCCCTGCTGCTCCTGGTGCAATGGCATCGTCTGCCGGAGAAGATTTGGCGCCAGTCACGCAGTCTTTCATAGCTAACTTTGGTGTGCCGTACACACCAAAGACCACGACAATGTATAATAGACTGTAATACAATGTACAGATCAGTTTATGATTAAGTGGTAGGACCTATCTTTATTACACCTAGAGTGGTCTACCACATTTACTCTTGGGTTAATCTTCTGTAAAATTTTGTCTTATTGTTTATATTTGTCTTTTTAGAAAAGGTAGTGAATGCAGTGGTATGCATGAGAGAATGAATGGTAATAGGATAATATGATTTGTTAGGGGTGTTTTTGCTTCATTTGCACATTATGAAATTTACACTTTTTTGAAAGCCTGTTATTTATGATCATGTTTTCATGTAACAAAATAAATTATATCTATGCATTAACAGTTAAACTGAAAAATCAAAAAACAGAAAAGAAAAATAATAAAATAATGTTTTGAAATAATTACAGCTCTTCTTCTCTTTTTATAGCATCCAGTCTTAAAATATTTCAGATAGATTCTATTGATAAAGCAATATAGGTCTTAACAGAGGTACTTTCTGTATTCAGTATATTTTCCTCTCCCCCCTCTGGACCTAAAACATATTGGGAGAACTCTTCCTCTTATATAACTGAATGGCTGCCTTCATCACTCTGCTGAACCTCTCGATCATACCATTCCCGCTAGGATTGTGTACAGAAGAGGTATAATGTTGGACCCCAATCCTATCAAAGTACACCATAGCTATGATAGATACAAATTGTACCCCATTACCAGTGATGAACAGCACAGGCAACCCTTAACTAATTAACACGTTGTCCAAGAATTCCAGCATACATACATCTCCATTTCCCTGCGCCAACTCTCTGATACCAGCACCAACATTCTGGAATCTGAAGAAGCTGCTAGCAGTCAAAGTAGAATCAACACAACTGGATGGCTTGCAACTTTGCTATTTCCACAATGAGGTGTTGTATGCAGGGTTTATCTCCACACTGGAAACAAGCATTAGCAATGTTTGTTTCACCTTTGGGACCGATTGGTTTTTACAAATGGTTATAGCCATGCTGTACCGCTCCCCTGTTGCTGGGCAAAACATGTATTAGAAAGAAGAAAAACAAGCATTTGCAATGCAATCGGTCTCGCCTTTGAGACCTTGTCTGTATTTAGCTATGCAGCACATTAGCCAGGTTGCTGAAACATCTACTGTTCTTTAACATGGAGGGAAAACAAGCACCAAACTGCCTGACACACTAGGTATGGGAACACACGGAGAGAAATATTGCCTTTCAGCGGGAAATAGCATAGTCCAAAGTTCTGTTTTTAATATAAAAGCAGGGCCTTTGGTGGGAACATCACTGAAAATACAAGATTTGAAAAAGATTATCTACAGGTGGTCATGGAAGACCATTTCTATGGACTGGAATCTAGAGAATGCTAAAGTGATTCTGGTATTTCACTGACCTCTGCTGGTCGTTTTCTATCAAGACAGTTAAATAGAGGCAGTTGAAGAGAAAAAAAAGTCGCTAAGGGAATGCAGACATGTCCTAGGGCTGATCTCCAGAGCCCACAAAGTACATACATATGTAAGTATATATTAAAGTATATACAGGAGGTCTCGGATGCTCGAACTAAAATACGAAGAAGCAGACAGCCATGTCTTTTTCTAAGTGTACGCACCAAGCACGCGGGCAACTGCAAAATGACATAAGCTACTTTTTTTTAATTGGTTATCGTACCACATTGGATCGTTAATCAAAGATGAAAGAAAAGTAGCATGGTTGAATGGAAGGAGCAAAGGTGGTAGAAGCAACTCAGACAAAGGGCATAATCACTGAGGGAGGGGGCTGTGGATGCAATACAATGGGGGTAGAAGGAACATGGGTGCAGAAGTGGGGGAAGCAACACAAAGGGTGAAGGGAGGAAAGCACAGCATCTTGCAGCACAAAGTGCATGCTCTGTAGCATAACACAAAATGATGGGGCCCCCTTGC
This sequence comes from Lissotriton vulgaris, assembly GCF_964263255.1. Lineage (NCBI taxonomy): Eukaryota > Metazoa > Chordata > Amphibia > Caudata > Salamandridae > Lissotriton > Lissotriton vulgaris. The sequence goes on along the minus strand of NC_141699.1, from coordinate 1,009,480,119 downwards.
AGATTGGGCTCAATGGGCGCACCCTGGACATTTGGGCCTCCCCCACACTGCAGGGGCCTGCTCGGTAAAACAGAGTGACATTACAGAGAGTTTAACAATTTCTTATTCCAGGCTACTGCATGCCTAGCATACATTCTGCAAGGCATGCAATGTCATGGCTTGCAGGGTAAGGGGGCCCCCTCCAAAACAAGAAACCCTGAGGGCCCTCTGTTCTGGGGTGGGGCTGTGGGGGTGTCAGTTACACCCCTGCCCATGCGCTGTGTAGTGTGCGGTATCTAAAAGGTAGCCTGATGTACAAGGTATATTTCTTTTATTTTTCTTTCCATGGGGTAAAATATTTTTCCTACATAAAGGAAACCACTCACCCAAGCCCTTGCATGAGATCTACTACTTTGTAACTGTACACAGCTGTGGCGTGCAAATATGTACTAGTAAAACCAATTACAGTTGACAGTTATTGTTTTGCGTAATTGGAGCCACTTTCAGCAATAAATGTATGTGTACAGCCTTAAACCGCTTTCTTATTCTTGCTAGATATGCTTAAATCTCTAACATCAAATATCAGAGAAAAATAGTGTTTAAAACAACTTCAGATTCTTACTGAATTCCTAGTAAGCAGTAGCTCCTAAAAATGTTCTTCTTTCAATTTATTTTATTAAAAGTTTTTCGAAATGTCATTTACATAATTCTTTTTATCAACTTACCTTGAGTCTTCCATAATGGGGATATGTGTGTTTCTTCAAGAGGCATTCACACCCTAAGAAAATACAAAAGGCATTCGTTTTTACCACAATTCTTTTTTTTGTTTACCATAGAGCAGCATCTGGTTTCCAATGGTCCCACAAACACAGGTAGCTGTTATGCCAAAACAAAGTGTAGCCTACCAGTATTTTCTAATTACCAATAATGAAAATACAATCTTTAGATTTTTTTTATTGCCATATACACTTTATATTTTCCAAGTGAATAATATATAACGTGCATCAACGGAAATATCTCCTGTCTAAATAATAAAAAAATAAAAAAAAACATTTATAAAGCCTGCCCCTTGTATAAAATGCTGCAGGTTTATACAGTGCCTAATTTGTGTACAGCGTCCAATCAGCGCAGAGTTAAATGAAGTACTGATGGAGAAAAATGATGCAAAAATGTTAATCAGCCCAACATTGACTATGAGGGCTTCCTTCGTAAAGACATTAGTACATCTGCACCCTCACATGGATGGTTTTTCAGGCATATTCCTGGAAAAGTTTAGTAAACTTTTTTTTAAAAACTAAACATTTTTGACATGGTTTATAGTGTGACATGTAAAAAAAATAGCACACCAAATGCATTTACTTTTCACTGTATCTTTACTCCAGAAGGGAAAACAGGGGCATATTAAAACAACTAGCGATAATTATCGCTATGTTGGTTTAGCGGCAATATTTTTATCGCCGAGCTGCGGCGATTTTTATCGCTTAGGAACCTTGCTATTATCAAGGTTTATCTCCTAAGCGATAAAAATCGGCTGAAATGAATGAATATCGCTGAAAAGTCAGCGATATTCATGCATTACCGAGCTAATGCTCTTAGCCATGTTATCCACCTCCCATTGGATAACATGGCTAAGAACTGCTCAGGGCAGGTGTTAGCTTTTGGAAATATTCCCGTTTAGCGCGAATATCTTCAAAAGTTGGTAATAGGAGATAGCGATGTTAGCGACTTTCCAGTCGCTAACATCTTGGCACGCCCACTTTGCATGTCATTAGTGATAAATTTCACTTACATGCAAAGCGGGGCCCAAGATGGTCGCTATCTCCTACTAGCTGTCGCTAACTGGTGTTAGCGACAGCTAGGTAATAGGGAGATAATTTTATCTCCGCTTTCTTGGCTTTTAAAGCTAAAAAAGCGGAGAGAAACCCCCTTGATAAAATGCCCCACAGTTTCCCGAATTCCCGTAAAGAAAGCTTTTCCTCCTCAAGGGTTTTTTGGGGAGGGGAGTGTCCCTTCCTTTTCCCCACCAATGAAAATGTCTCAGATTTTGGAGGAATGATGCATTCCAACGTGGAACATATTTTCAACCATTTACAGGGGGGGAAGTGGTAGGAAAATGCTTTGCGAACACCCACAAATGTGTACGTTCGTGGGTATTTACAAGTCAGACTGAATCATAACAATATGTTTAAGAATGAATGAATGAATTAAATCCTGTGGGTTTATTGGAGCACAGGCATCACCCTTTCCCAGCCTCCCTCTTCAAACTCTTGGTACATGATCAAGACCTAATGCATTATATCTCCTCAGATTTAATTAGGAGAGCTACTTGGCAGTTAAGGGTATTTCCCACTTCTGCAGTCAGAAATATTCTCTAATTCATTTAATTTTTATTTCTCTGTTCAATCTAAATATCCTATTAGTTTCAACTCATTTCCAACCTTTCCCTTTCTCCACAAACAGTACTTGCTAGACCTGATAGCTCAAATTCTATTCGATTTTTATATTTCATGTCAAATTGTACTTTACATAAGATTAATATTTGGTTCCTATTATTTCCTCAATTCCATCACTAAGCCAGGAGTATTCATGTCTTACTCATTGCTTACTTCTGGAATTCATGAGTAAGTCGGAAGTACTACAAACATAAATCACAGCAGCATCTTACTGAATCAGGCTCTATGTTTGCGATATGTATTGCAGTGTGAACTGCATCACTCCTCTCCCTTTTTACACATGTTTTTATTGAACACTTTCACATGTAGCAGATGGAAATAAAGGTGCATTTACATCTCTCCCATCTCTTAATTGAGGAAACCAGTGTCTTGTCGGAAAAAAGCCATTCATGCCAAGTTGTGAAAATAAAAATAGGTGCTGGAAGTTTTCACAGGATCTGAACTGTTGAGTCACATACTGCCTGCCTTACATCCCAGGAAGCTGGAACCCTGGATACATTCCACCAGGCACCATCAGCTGAAGGGCGTTTCCCCATATTGAAAAGCAAACCTCACTTAAGCAGGTTGGAGTTGGTCAGTAGAAAGCTGGATTTTGTTGCCTTGTTTTTTTAACAGTGAGCTTGTGTATTTCTTGCAAGTAAATAAAAATTTGCTAAAATGAGTACCATTTTGAAACAGCGGGAGATAGCTCAACGGAATCCTGTCAGCCAGTGAAGGATCCAATTGACCAATTAAAAATGGTTTACTGGATCCAGTTTCTGACTTATGAGATTTCGTACTTACATGCTACGTAAACCGGCCGTAGCACAAGCTTCCATAGAGAAGGGGAGAATATGTTCATCCCTGCCACACAGTGCAGGGTTTAACAGGGGAGCAACTTAGGTGCCCCCTCGGCCCCCAACCGGAGGCTGTAGAGAGAAGGCGGCCCAGCTAGGGGCCCCCAAATTCGCTTTCCGACAGGCTTTTCAAGTTGAAGAGCCCGACATGGAAAGCTTGTCGAACACCGACATTGCAAACCAGATGGTGGAAATGCCATCCTTAGGGATTACAGTGGGGCCGCCGACGGGCTCCTTGAGCCAGTCATAATCCAGCCGGTATCACTTTCACCGCCTGCATTGTATTGCGGTGGTCATATCCTAATGAGGCCCATAGTGTTGAATTGTCCTGTTTTTACAAATGTCATCCATCCTAGTGTCTGTTTTCTGCCTCTAAAGACCAGTAAGATTCAAGGTCCATGCAAGAGCTCAGCTCTTCCTTCATCTGTGGTGCACCCGTTTGGCAAATCTTAAATGCGCCATTCCACAGGGCAGCCTTGTCCTGTGCGATGTGTGCTGCAGTTCAATGTTAGATTGTTCAGGGGCTCCTTAATATAAATTAGCATGTTAGTGCTAGTATAGCACAGTCTTTCAGTTGCATTCCCCACTGCCCAGCAGTGATCCTGTTTTCATACTCTGATATCCAGCTTTCAAATAGGATGGTCTATAACAACACATATTGAATGAATGAATTAATATTAGTCTTATAAAGCGCAGGCTTTGCCCAAAGGCGGCAAGGCGCTGCAGATGTGGCCAGAAGTCGAGGTACATAGAGGCTCACAAGAATTAGGTGATAAAGAGCCCGGTCTTATAATAATATTTTTCATGCAAGCTGATGCAATGAAAATAAAACAGGTAATTAAATAATTTCTATGTAGGAAAATAAAAGTCCCTAAAATATTGCTAACATCAAAAACTCAATTGGTCAAATTCGGTAAGATTTTCATGAAAAGCATTCAATTGTAGTTCATGGCTAAGCATGTCTATATAAATACTCCATATAAAAAAATAATAATAAATAGGACCTGCATTTATTTAAAAAAGGAGTAATGCAGACAGTAAAAATCTGAGAATGTAAAACAATTTAAAATGTCAAAGACTCTTCACACATGTAAAAGCACATTTGAAGACATTTGCTACATTATCACAAGTTGGTACTAATCAAGAGTCTATAATTAATTTACTAAACGTGGTAACATAACAAATATTCATTTCAAACCAGTAATATGAAGGAAGATTTCGAAATATTACTGACATACCTTGTTTTCTCCACCCAAAAAGGAAGCTGCAATACAACGCAAATCACATGCAGCTCGACAGGTCAGATTGGGGATGGAGTGGGACTCTTAAGACTCTGAAGAAATTGTCCTGTGTTTGACCTGCAAAGAAGATAAAATATCTCTAATACATTTTAAGACTTCTAGTCATTGCACCAAACAAATATTTTACCTACGTAACCTGAAAATGTGCACTCCACCAATGTTTTTCGCCATCAGGACTACCAAGACCAAACTGGAGTGAGAACAATTGTTGATACTGGCTCTTTGCCCTTATATCTGTTGTAAGAGGGTGGCAATTGGCCAAAATGTATCCATATTGGTGTGCACAGCTCATGCTCAACTTGCAATTCTGTGAGAGAAGCCACTAGGTAAGAAAGGAGATTTTAATACCATCCATGTCTGTTTGACTGGCATTATGATGTAGATAACTTGTCTTAAACCTTGCTTTTCCAATTACGGAAAATCCGGAAAGTGCGACGTCTTAACATCAGAAGCCATTACTCAGGTAGTAATTGCGACCGTGATCTCCCATCTAGATTACGCAAACTCTGTCTATCTGGGCCTCCCGCTTTTTCTTCTGAAACGTCTTCAGATGGTACAGAATTATGCGGCGAGACTGATTTTAAATCGTCCAAGTTGGATATCTGCCTCCCCTCTATTGAGGCAACTCCACTGGCTCCCGGTGGCTCAGCGATGCACTTTCAAGACGGGGTGCCTAATTTTCAAATCTCTACACTGTATGAGCCCAAGGTTTATAGACAATCTAATCATCAAGTATGTCCCATCGCGGAATTTGCGCTCTGCCTACCTGGGCCTCTTACAGATACCACCGTTCAGCCGTAAACGTTCCGGAGGCTGCAGATTTGGCACTCTGGCTCCCCGTCTGTGGAACACCCTTCCCTTGGAAATTCGGTCCTGTCAGGACCTGCTTACATTCAGGAAAGCATTAAAAACATGGCTCTTCATTCAAGCATTTCAATAGATTTCCGCCTACTCTTTGATCAAGTATTTTTCCTTCTTCTGTCTGTTAGCGCCAAGAAACCAATCGGTGTTAGCGAGCTTTATAAATCATTTGTTAACATAACTAGAGTTGTATATTATGGTTGGTTGTAGACAGTTTTCAGAGGTATGCCCAATTTCACAATCTGAACAGACAAGCTTTGAAAATAGAGCTGAAAGAAACTGAAACAAGCATTTGCAATGCAATCGGTCTCGCCTTTGGGACCTTATATAAATTTAGCTACGCAGCACATTAGCCTGGGTGCTGAAACATCTACTGTTCTTTAACATGGAGTGAAAGTAAGCACCAAACTGCGTGACACGCCAGGTATGGGAACACATGGAGAGAAATATTGCCTTTCAGCGGGAATTGGTATAGTCCAAAGCGGTGTTTATACATTTGTAATTGTTTGACTGTATGCTTTACTTGTGGAAAAGCTTACGCTCTCTAGAGTAGGCGTGAGTTGGTTATGGTGACAAGCCAATAATAGCATCTATAGTCCTGATTGGTGCGCACTGTAAATTTATGCCAGATGCCGTAAGTCTTGGCTGTTTATGATAAACGTTATGACAAAGGCAGTAGACCTGGGTTATTTACTGTGAAAAGGATTTGTTAAACCAAATAGGCCTCTAAAAGTAGATTATCATCACACTAGCTTACAGGCTGTAGACAGGTATTTGGTTACATGTAATCTCATGGATTACCATAGTAGCCAAGTATCAAGTATTTTGGTGTTGAACACACACTCTGACAAACCCTAGGCATAGAAGCTTTTCAATGTGATGATTCTTGTTAGACCCTATAAGGGCGGGGGTTGTACATTGTTTTGCCAACTGTAACTCTGTATATATTTAATAACAGTATGCATGATGGTTGCTATTCTTAAACCCAAGCAATATCCATTGCCAATGCTTGTTTGTAAAGTACACTCTCAAGACTCTGCCTTGGGTCCTTCGTGTTTATGGGCTATTTAGTTATATAACAAATCAGTACATCTTCAGCAGGAAATGTCATTACTTCAGGGTCTCAAAACTTGTACTCTACTTTTTTTATTATGGCAGATGTAAATATTTCCATAATAAATGCCACTCAGGCATCCTACATAACATAAGGTCTGAGGTTCCATTTCGCACTTGATTACCAACAATATGATGATAACCATGTAAATTAAAAGGAATACTCACAGTGAACACAGGCCAGAACCAAGCGGTCTTTAGACAATATACCTACCCAATGAAAAGCTCCTGTTCCTCATAGAAAAGGCACCTTTTTAAAACCATGTTAGTCGTTTCCTAACTAAACAATACCCGCAGCTAGGTTATTCATGTCTAGTTGTAATCAAAACTCATTTGAAAAAGCAGAGGATCAGACTTGGGCAATGCAGTTTTAATAGTCTATACCGGTGATAAGAACTGTCAAGGTCACAATCGACTTCCCACAGTACCTAAAGAGCAAGTTAAAGCTTTTATTGGTCACGAAGCATCCCCACGGATACCACGGAAAGCTGCATGAGGCTAATCACTAATAAAAAAGTTGACCAAATCTCACCTACCTTAGAGGAATTGCTCTATCCCCTCTCCCTGGCAGAGCCAAGTTCAAAGAGTACTGTGTGGTCTATAGCAAACCTGAATACCTTGCTTCTAAGCTCAATATGTCTGGTTGTGTTTGTGCTACTAGAAAGACTACAACGACTACAACGTATCCAAAACGCCTCCGCCCGACTGATCGTCAACGTCCCCCGCCGCAGCCACATCACCCCCCACCTGAGAGACCTACACTGGCTCCCCGTCGACAAGAGGATCACCTTCAAGCTCCTCACCCACGCACACAAAACACCCCACAACGCCAGACCAGCCTACCTGAACAGCAGACTCAGCTTCTACACCCCCACCCGCCAGCTCTGCTCCGCCAGCCTCGCCGCTGTCCAACGAACGACCTCCGGTGGCAGATCCTTCTCCTACCTCGCCGCTAAGACCTGGAACACCCTCCCTACCAACATATGGCAGACCCAAGACCTACTCGCCTTCAGAAGGCTCCTCAAGACCTGGCTCTTCGAGCAGTAGCAGCACCCCCCTCCCCATAGCGCCTTCAGACCTTCACGGGTAAGTAGCATGCTTTACAAGTACTCTGATTGATTGATTGATTGATTGATTGATTGCATGATAGAGATTGAAAAAAAACTTATAGGGAACACACACATGTCAACAGGCTTTCTTTGCATATGGACCGCACGACTCTGGAACAACTCCAAACTTACTCTTTGATTAGGGCAATTCAGAAAACGTCTCAACCCTCCTTGACAAACTTCTTAACATCCAGGATTAGATCCCTTCCCTACCGCTGTACCTTTGCTCTCTTCTCCATATCTGGGTTATTGCCAATTTGCATTGCAAAGCCATTTGTATGTCTTTCTATCAATATAAGTTGGTTACGTAAACTAGTGCTATGTTAGATGCTGCCCTTCGGCCCTACATTTGTGTTATATAAATGTCCTAATAAAATTAAATAACATGGGAACCAATTACCTTAAAGCTACTTCCTTTTACTTTTGAATGAGGTTTTCTATCGTACCATATCATTCACTGTGATGTGTTTTAACAGACAAAGAAAATTCTTTTCAGTAGACAGATCAGAGGTCACGTGACCGACACAACAACCCTTCTGGGTGGCGAAGCTCACTCAGGAACAGTGAAAAAGACAGAGGTTTGCACAGCCCAATCCTGCTCACCAAGTATTAAAAAAAAATCGACCTTAAAACCCGATTCACCGCAAAATACAACAAACCTTGGCAAAGCCAATAGGTATGGCATTGCCTACCAGCCTTTTGGCTTTGAAAATGCTTTTTCGTCATGTTTTTTGTAAAACTTTACTTAGTAAGAGCTACCGAACCCTCCCCAACATTTAAAAAACTGAAACCACTTTTCCATAGTTCTTTTAATTGAGCTATGTATCCATTACACACTCAATCAAATAGCCAACTAAATTAACACCGAGTCTGGTTTGTAGCCTCTGCTACGCTGATAACATTGGCTTTCCTTTCAGTAATAGGATTTCTAGAGCAGGTCAATGGTTTCAAGTTGGATAGAGAAAGACGTGGTTCAAAAAGTTGGCAAACAAAATATAAACTGGTCAGATCGCAGGTTCTTTGTGTTTTTACAACTAACTAGGATAACCTTATGCACTCAGAAAAGCGCAGGTTCATATTTCCTATTAGACCTATCTACATTGTGCATAATATATTTTTAAATAATACTTATTGCAGGTAATGGCAAATTTCTAGATCGTTTTTATTAACTTAAGGTTTATTTCAAAATATTTGCCTTCATTCCACAGAAGTAAAAATCCGTAGAAAATCCGTAATTGCAATACAAATGTTTAAGTGAAACAGAACATACAGCAAAATCAGATTTAAATTTGCTAATGAAATGGGTGGGGGGTTAACATTATCTCTACAATCACAGGTTCCGATAGGAGCAAGGCCGACGTGTTGGAGAGCAGAGGGGTGGAGTCTTTTATCCACTCAATTTAACACAGAAAGCCACGATAACCAAAAAATACCGATCGCCTTATGTATCGCAAGTCTGCAAAATATACTTCGTCTAAAACCAGCCACATGGCTGTTGAGCAAATTTATCAAATATATTTACCGACCTTGTAAGAAGGAAGGCTGAGTCTGCCTTGACAGCATTAGAGCGCATGACCTCCACAGCACTGTTTAACACACATGCATGCCTAATAAAAGCACCATTTCGAAATGACATGGAGGCTCGTTCATAGGAGTCTGCACACTTCAGTGACCTCCCTATGCCCATTTCACCACCTTCGCCTTTGATTTACAGCTCCCGCCTCTGCTTCTGGGGTGAATGCAGCCGGTCACAAGGGTGGCGTTGTGCTCAAACGACGCGAGCAGTACACGTGCACATCGCCTGTCCAGGTGCATGCACATCTCCTGTCCCCCTTCCAAACAAAAATCGACAACAATAGATCTCGCCAAGGCGAGCAGGGTATGTGCTGCATCGCTAGGCGAGACCTAAAAATGAGTGTTTGAACTAGATAGTGTTGGAGATGAAACCGAAACTACAAGGTTTAGGTGACGTTCACAATGGTAGACACTAGATCAGCATATTCCACATTAAATTGGCCCTAGCACAAAGCATACCTAAGCATTATAATGCCCTGCTTGGTATGCTGCAGAAGTTGCAGGAACTATACAGAGGTCAATGATATCTTCCTACAATATCAACTCCATTACATCATCCAATACAACATTGAGGTAGGAATTTAACTTCCCTCTACATTTACCTCAGTTAAACTTAACTGGTTATGAAGATGTTCGGTTGATGTCGTGGGCACAATATTGTTGCCATGTGATATATAAAACATGCAATATAATCAGTGTATCTCTCTGTGGGTGTTCAATGCCATGGGTACTCAAAAACATTTCCCCAGGGGCCACAAACTATGGTCTGTGGCGTGCCAGAGGGCAGCATTAATGGCAGCACAGTAGGAGTGGGGCTTTGTGGGGGTTAAGGTGGGTGTAGGGGAAGCGAATGATATACATGGTGTGGTCAGTGAGTCATGAAATTATTTTAAGGGTTTTTCCTTCCTGCCCTCTAAATTAAGTACCCAATCTCTAGTAGAGTCATGCAAATGATAATACTTTGTTATTCTGTATCTGAATTGCTATTCCTCACCTTAGTTTAAGCCTTTCTGATTGCTAACGCTACCGTGAGAGAAGCAAGTGTAATAATGAAGTAACCAGAAAATCTAGGATCAATCCCGGCTTCCCCACTTGACCCAACTGTTTGATCTTAGGCAACTGCCTAATTTCACTTTACCTCCTTTTTCTTCATAATGGAAAATAAGAACACCTTAAAATACAGGGTTCCACGTAGCAACAGACTTGCTTCTTAGTTCACTATTGGCATTGCGTTCAGGGTGTGAGGAGGCATGAAAGTTTCTACACTCATAAAAAAAAAAATCAGTTTAAAATAAATAAAAAACTTCTAAATGCAATTATCTATTCTGATGTACTAAGGTGTAATGCTTCTGCATGTCAACGAAATACCCTTTTTGAATTTTGAAGAGACTTTGTCATATTTTCACATGTTTGTTGCTAGATGTATGTGTGAATGTGTTCCTAAAGTTACGTTTTTCAGGGCGCCTTATTTGCTTCTTTTCATTTACTTCAGTTAGCCAGTAAATAATTGCTTTCAGTTTATTTAACATATTTTTTGAATGGTAGTGTTTTCTGAAGTAAACAGCAGCCCAGTGCAGTAATTCAGCTGGTGGCCACAGGTGAAGGTCAGGTGGGCCGCATGCGGCCCCCGGGCCGTACTTTGAGTAACACGGTACTAGGCAATGTGGTGGCTTCAGTACAAAGTGACCTGCCATTGGCCTATTGTAACAATCCTAGAGTTTATACTGACCATCACAGGGTAAAACTGTGGCCTTGGTAACAAATGGCTAATGCTTGAACACTGTCTGCATCCGTGTGATTGCTGTGGCTATCAAAGGGATTGCTGTGGCCACCACTTATTGCTTCTGCTCCATATCTAGGCACCAGGAGGGTATGGCTGGGTTTTGGTGCCTAGCTACAACATATGATGGGCATTTCTGTCATCTGACTGTCATACATGAGTATTGCGTTTTGTCCTTCTGGGACAGTAGAACATGCGAGTACCTGGTGAAAAAGACAAATTGGTGTTTGGGACAAAACTTGTGAATTAAATGAAAGAAGAAGCTGTTTTTTATGACAAACGGTTACTTTAAAACGTGAATCATTCTTTGAACTGGCATTGGGTTTATTTATGCAAAGGGAAACGTGGCACTTGGGAACACATATCTTCTTTTCTTAGAATCCCTCTAATGCTTGGGGACAAAGTTATTGCATTTCTATATTACTTTATAAGTGGGCATTTGAAGCATATTTCATGACAAGCTGCAGACATTTACTGTTTATGGTATTCCTCGATACCATAGGACACCTGCTGCAGAGGTGGTATTTCATTATTAATGTAGTGGCATGTTGCTAGAAATGGGGGTCTCTAGTTGGCAATGGCTTTCACCTTTGTCCAATAAGGACCATTCTCCCTAGTCAGGGCAAAGGGAAACACTGCTAAAATAATCCCTGCTCACCCACTTGCTAGCTTGGCACGAGCAGACAGGCTTATCTCAGAGGCAATGTTTAAAGCATTTGCGCACAAATACAGTAATACAGTGAAAACACTACAAATGGACACCACACCAGTTTAGAAAAATAATTAACCTATCTAAACACAAAAATCCACAATACATTAATCAAAATATGACCTTTCAAGGTAGAAACAGTTCTATTAATAGAAAATGATGGTTGCAACACTTTCAACACAAACTACCTTGGATGCGTCAAAAACACAATCAAAAAGGGTCACAGGGAAGGTAATGCATTGGTTCCTTACAGACAGGGAAGGTGATGCATCGTTTCCTTGCTCAAGGGGAGGTGATGCGTCAGTTCCTTACTGCTGCACAGAGGAGGTGGTGCGTTGGATCCTTACCGAAGAGGAGGTGATGCATTGGTTCCTTACCGGAGAGGAGGAGATGCATCGGTTTCTTACTGTGTGGGGAGGCGATGCGTCAGTTTCTTACTGCGACCCCAGCAATACAACAGACCTGGTGCATCGATGCGATGTGTGACGATCTGGGACGATGCAATGGGTGAAGGTTGGGGATGCGCTTTTACGATTCCAGCCACGCCCCCTTGATGCATCGGTTCTTACACAACAGGACCTGCGTCAGAGTCAATGTGGTGATCTTGGACATCGGAGATCGGTGCACAGAACTTGTCCCACAGCAGACTCTACAGCCACTGGCAGGCGCTGTGTCGATTCTTCAGCTGTGGCTATGCATCAGAAACCCTTCACGCACCACTGTGATGCGTCGGAACCAGGCGATGCATCGATTTTCACAGTTCCTTAGTCTTTTGCAAATCCCAGCCCCAGAAACAACCTCCAGAGGCCCAGAACACTGTCAGGCACCTCTTGGCAGGTCAGAACAACCAGCAAAGGAGTTCAGAGGGGACTGGGGGGATGTCTTTGTGACCCAAGGCTTCAGAACAGGAGGCAGCTCTACTTCAAGCCCTTGGAGAGCTTCCTCAAGCAGGGGACACAGCACACAGCAATATCCTTGTCCTTTCATAGGTAGAAACAGCCACTGCAGGCCAACCCCAGACAGCACACAGCAAAGGGGCAGTACTTCTCCTCAGTTTCTCCAGCTCTTCTTCTTGGCAAAGGTTCCTCTCGAATCCCAGAAGTAATCTAAAAGTCTGGGGTCTGGGCCCTACTTTTTATAGCACAAATTCCTTTGTTCTCTGGTGGCTAAGAGCTCTTTGCCCAGCCAAAACCAGTTCTGTCCTCTCTGGTGCAGCTGCCCAGCAGGAGGTGGAGACAGCATTGTCCAAGGCAGATCAGGCCAATTTAGGTATGAAAGAACTCTCACCCCCTACTCTGAATGCAGCCCAGGTCTATTAAGCCCAGCCCTGACTCACCCTGGAAAGGCAGGACACATCTTACTCCCAAGTGGCTGTCTGAACAGAATGCAAATTCCCAGCCCCTGTCACTACAAAGCCAGACAGTCACTACACTAACCTAGCAGAGGCACACAGGATGGCTAAGCAAGAAAATATCTACTTTCTAAAAGTGGTATTTTGAAACACAGAATGTAAAAATCATGCTTTCTAAAAGATGCCTCTTTAGATCCTGAGTTCAGGTATACTAAACTTTAACTTCCTACCTTATCCCAATGGAGTGTTATATTTATAAGATGTTATAAGTAAACTCCCATTCTATCCTATGGGACAGATACCCTTTCAATAGTGAAAAACGAAATTGGCAGTATTTCACTAGCAGGACATGCCACACACATCAGGACATGTACTACCTTTCACATACACTGCACCCTTCTCATGGGGCTACCTTGGGCCTACCTTAGGGGTGTCTTTTATGTAAAAAAAGGGAATGTTAGGGCCTGGCAAGTGGGTCGACTTGGTAGTACAAAACTGCGCACCAACACTACAGTGGCAGGTCTGAGTTACATTTACTGGCTGCTCATATGGGTGGCACAATCAGTGCTGCAGGCCCACTAGCAGCATTTGATTTACAAGCCATGGGAACACATGGCGCACTGTACTAGGGTCGTACCAGTAAATCAAATAAGCCAATCATGGAATCACCAAACCATAAACACAATTTTACAGGGAGCCCTTGCACCTGGGCACTGAACAGCAGTGGCAAAGTGCCCGAACAGCAGTGGCAAAGTGCCCAAAGACTCTAGACCAGCAAAAACAAAGTCCAACAAACAGTAAAACACAGGAGGCCAAGACAAAAATACAGGGGAAACCCAGTCCTAGGATGCCAGGTCTCACACGTTCCCCTCCATCTGAAATGTGGGGAGAACTACCCTCCTTCTTGGAAGTTCTCTTCACTAAGGAGAAAAAATCTGGGCAGACCATCAGCATTTGCATGTTCTGCACCAGGGCGGTGTTCCACCATAGTCCACCTACCGTAGAGAAATGGACCACCTCAACAACTTTGTTTCCTCACCCCCCCATCAGCGTCAACCATCTGAGGAGCCTGCGGTCAGTCTGAACCCGGAAGTTAGTCCTAGACAAGTCGGGGCTCAGCTTCTTCAGCACCCAGACAACAGCAAAAGCCTCATGCTCAATCGCACTCCACCTCTGTTCCAGTGGAAGTAACGTCCTACTAATGAAGGCTACAGGCTGGTCTAGGCTCTCCTCATTTAGTTGTCAGAGCACAGCCCCCATACCATGCTCTAAAGCATCTGTCTGCACCACTAATTCCTTGGAGAAGTTGGGCGCCTTGAGCACTGATACCATACACATGGCAGATTTAAGGGCATGGAAAGCTTTCTGACAGGTGTCAGTCCATTTTACCTTCCTGGGCTGCTTCCTGGAAGTCAGCTCAGTCAAGGGGGCAACAATGGTGTCATACCTCTTGATAAATCTCCTGTGATATCCGGTGAGGCCTAAAAAGGCTCTCACCTCTGTCTGGGTCTTGTGGAGGTTCTCAAGCCGGAAATGGCATCACCAGGCCACTTCCTACCTGGTGTCCTAAGTACACCACTGAGCCCTGCACGATCTGGCACTTGCTGGCTTTGATCGTGAGGCCTGCCCTCTACAGGGCGTTCAACACTTCCTAGAGCTGGTTCAGATGCTTCTCCCAAGTGGGACTGAGCACTTCAATGTCATCCAGGTAGGCAGCACTGAAATCCTCCAGTCCAACCAACACCTGGTTTACCAACCTCTGAAAGGTAAGGTGGCAAGGGCATTTTTCAACCCAAACGACATCACCTGGAATTGGTAGTGCCCCACTGGGGTTGAAAATGCAGACCTCTCCTTGGCCCCATCAGTTAAGGCAAGCTGCCAGTACCCAGGCGGTAAATCAGACGTACTAAGGTACTGGGCAGCTCCCAAACGATCTATGAGTTTATCAGCTCTGGGGATGGGGTGTGGGTTAGTCCTGGTGATGGAATTGAGCCCTCGGTAGTCCACACAGAACCGGAGTTCTGTTGTGGCACTGGGTGTGGCAGCCTTCGGGACCAAGACCACTGGGCTGACCCAAGGGCTAGTGGAGGGCTCAAGCACCACTAGTGCTAACATCTAGGAGACATCTTCCTTGATGCAAGCTTTGACCCTATAAGTCACCCTGTAAATGTTGTGCTTCACAGAAAGACTGTCCCCAGTGTCCACATCATGGACACACCACTAAGTGACTCCTGCGGTTAGGGGGAATAGAGCGGCAAACTGCCCCAACAGCTGGAGGCAGTCCCTCTGCTGTTAAGGGGTCATGGCGGGGGAGAGGGTTACACCATCAACTGACCCATCATGTATCTAGACCAGTAAAAACAAAGTTCAACGCACAGTAAAAACACTGGAGGCAAAGGGAAAAATACTGGGGAAACCCACGCCAAGGATGCCAGGTCTAACACGTGAATATTGATACTGATAAAATTTGTATCATATCATCGTCACTTTAACCCCTTAGCTGCGGGGACAATTCCGCTGTGGTGCGAGGGGGGGCGGGTCTTTGCGTGGCACTCCCGTACTGAGGACGGCTCCCGGCCATCATAAATCGCAGTGGGCGTGTGCTCATTACGGCCAGGAGCCATCCGAACTCCGCCCACTGATTAATTCACTCGCACAGGCGGGGAATTAATACCTCATGGGCGGAGTGGCAACATTCGTACGGCTCCCAGCTGTCATGAGCACACGCCTACTGTAACTCATGACGGCTGGGAGCCGTCTTGAGCACCCAAGGTGTTAACCTTTTGCTGTCAGAACCTGTGTGATAGTAAAAAGAAGGCTTTTCATCAATCTACAGCTGCAGTTTAGGATTCTATCACACAGGTTCCGACAGCTCCCTGCCATCATGAGTCATAGTAGGTGTGTGCTCATGACGGCTGGGAGCCGTTCGAACGTTGCCGCTCCACCCACACAGTATTAATTCACCGCCTGTGCGAGGGAATTAATCAGTCAGCGTAGTTTGGACGGCTCCCGGCCGTCATGAGCACACGTCCACCATGATTTATGAAAGGCTGCGAGCCGTCATGAGCACCCAAGGTGTTAACCTTATGCTGTCGGAACCTGTGTGATAGAATCCTAAACTACAGCTATAGATTGATGAATAGCCTTCTTTTTACTAGGTGAGAAGTTAAAAATGTTCCCTATTGTTGCATAAATTAGAGTGGGAATAGTAAAGCTAATATTCCTAGGCTGCAACACTTTTTCTAATATTGATTACATATATTTTAAAGTAGCATTTGTTTATTTTTTTATAATTTATATTGTTTCCTATTTTTAATGTTTTGAAAAGGTTAATAGTATACTTTAGTAATTTTTTGAGGGTTTTACATTTTTATAATGTATTTATTGGCTAAATAAATTAATATGATTTGCAATTGAATAATATGCTTTCTTTTTGTGTATCACTTTTGTGTATGTGCATATATATAGACTCATAACTGAGCAGCCAATCATGGCGTGCGATAGAGCATAACAGAGAAGGTGGGGCTCTAATGGTGTTCACGGACTGCAATGCCGCCGAAGGGAGAGACCCAAAACGCGTCCGGATGTGCAGTCCGATGCTAAATTTACTGGCGAGAGCTATTGTTGACCTGAATAAAGCCTATGGGGAAAAGCTCTTGTGTGCCTGAGTGCCTCTCATTTGTTGGACATCCCCACGAGCATGAATGTTAAGCGGCCGTCCTGCTGCTGAGGGGCACCACTTCGAAAACTAAAAGGCCACGAAGTAAGGAGTTCCACTGTGGGGCACATAAGGAGGATTTTACAATGTGCTGTGTCCGGGGCTCATTGGAAGCAAAAAATGCATTGATTATTGGGCAACGTTTCAAGAAGGACTCCATCATCCATGATGCAATGCACAGACTCATAACTGAGCAGCCAATCATGGCGTGCGATCGAGCATAACAGAGAAGGTGGGGCACCAATGGTGTTCACGGACTGCAATGCCGCCGAAGAAGGGAGAGACCCGAAACGCGTCCGGATGTGCAGCCCGATGCTAAATTTACTGGCGAGAGCTATTGTTGACCTGAATAATGCCTATGGGGAAAAGCTCTTGTGTGCCTGAGTGCCTCTCATTTGTTGGACATCCCCACGAGCATGATTGTTAAGCGGCCGTCCTGCTGCTGAGGGGCACCACTTAGAAAACTAAAAGGCCACGAAGTCACGAAGTAAGTGGCTCCACTGTGGGGCACATAAGGAGGATTTTACAATGTGCTGTGTCCGGGGCTCATTGGAAGCTAAAAATGCATTGATTATTGGGCACCGTTTCAAGAAGGACTCCATCATCCATGATGCAACGCATAGACTCATAACTGAGCAGCCAATCATGGCGTGCGATCGAGCATAACAGAGAAGGTGGGGCTCCAATGGTGTTCACGGACTGCAATGCCACCGAAGAAGGGAGAGACTCGAAACGCGTCCGGATGTGCAGCCCGATGCTAAATTTACTGGCGAGAGCTATTGTTGACCTGAATAAAGCCTATGGGGAAAAGCTCTTGTGTGCCTGAGTGCCTCTCATTTGTTGGACATCCCCACGAGCATGATTGTTAAGCGGCCGTCCTGCTGCTGAGGGGCACCACTTCGAAAACTAAAAGGCCACGAAGTCACGAAGTAAGTGGCTCCACTGTGGGGCACATAAGGAGGATTTTACAATGTGCTGTGTCCGGGGCTCATTGGAAGCTAAAAATGCATTGATTATTGGGCACCGTTTCAAGAAGGACTCCATCATCCATGATGCAATGCATAGACTCAACTGAGCATCCAATCATGGCGTGCAATCGAGCATAACAGAGAAGGTAGGGCTCCAACGGTGTTCACGGACTGCAATGCTGCCGAAGAAGGGAGAGACCCGAAACGCGTCCGGATGTGCAGCCCGATGCTAAATTTACTGGCGAGAGCTATTGTTGACCTGAATAAAGCCTATGGGGAAAAGCTCTTGTGTGCCTGAGTGCCTCTCATTTGTTGGACATCCCCACGAGCATGAATGTTAAGCGGCCGTCCTGCCGCTGAGGGGCACCACTTCGAAAACTAAAAGGCCACGAAGTCACGAAGTAAGTGGCTCCACTGTGGGGCACATATGGAGGATTTTACAATGTGCTGTGTCCGGGGCTCATTGGAAGCTAAAAATGCATTGATTATTGGGCACCGTTTCAAGAAGGACTCCATCATCCATGATGCAACGCATAGACTCATAACTGAGCAGCCAATCATGGCGTGCGATCGAGCATAACAGAGAAGGTGGGGCTCCAATGGTGTTCACGGACTGCAATGCCGCCGAAGAAGGGAGAGACCCGAAACGCGTCCGGATATGCAGCCCGATGCTAAATTTACTGGCGAGAGCTATTGTTGACCTGAATAAAGCCTATGGGGAAAAGCTCTTGTGTGCCTGAGTGCCTCATTTGTTGGACATCCCCACGAGCATGAATATATAGATAGATATAGATTTATGAGCAAGATCGCTGTTAGCGATCAAAACGCTTCTGGGCGGACACTGGTCCAATACACTTTTTGGTGTTTTGAAGAAATAAAAATCTGCTTATCTTTTGGAGTGCTGTTGTGGTCCGTACCTGTGCCGTGTATACCCCTCTTGGCAGTAGGGGTAACAGGACTGTTTTGTTGAAAGAAATGTTTATATATACATATATATATATATATATATATATATATATATATATATATATATGTATAGAGAGAGAGGCATTGGCGGTCGCCAGTAGGTAGTTATAGATATGACCTGACTTCTATTAAGCTGTTTTTGATCTGACAATAACTTTGGCGTTGTTTGATGAATCTTTGTGAAATTTTCAAAGCTTTTGGTGCAGTCATTTCAGTTGCGGTCCTGAAAATGTTGGGGTGATCCGTCAAGCAGGGGTTGAGAAAAAGGGGGGGCGAAAAAGATTTTCTCAATAGGAAACTTTAGACACTGCTACAGCCCAAACTGCTGAACAGAATTACACCAAGATTGGCAAAAATGTAGCTCTTGGTCTGGAAAGGAGTCCTTTTTTATTAAATGGTGTAAATCCGTTCCGTAGTTCCTGAGACATTTCAAGATTTATCAGATATACAACTGTGGTCGCAGTGGATCCGGGAACTCTGCCGATCTTGTGCCTGAGATCTGATTGGCTGTCGGCACTTTAAACCAGGAAGTTTTGGCAGCCATCTTGTGACTCAGTTGAACTGAGTCAGAAGCAATAAAAAATGTTTTAAAAAGAGAGAAAAGGGGGCAGGGTAGAAACACCTGCTGTTTTAAAAACGTTATATATTCTTTACGTTTGTTTTGGTCATTTTGACCCTTTTTTAAATTGCCCCTTACCTGCACCATAAATTGTGCCCCTTCACCGCCGTTTTGGCGGGTCTGGTCCTGGGGTGGGTGCCTGGTTCGTTTTTGGTGGACATCTTGGAGTGGGGTGAGTGGAGTGAGGCTTTTCCAGCTGACAGCGCTTGAATGTGCATGTGACGCCTGGGAACACCTATTTAGGGCGAGTCCCTCCTGCTTTCAGCCCCTGACAAGGTAGCTGCTGCTGCGAGAGCGCTTGCGCATTTTTGCAGTAAAACTGCTGTTTCAAAAACGTTATATATTCTTTAAGTTTGTTTTGGTCATTTTGACCCTTTTTTAAATTGCCCCTTACCTGCACCATAAATTGTGCCCCTTCACCGCCGTTTTGGCGGGTCTGGTCCTGGGGTGGGTGCCTGGTTCGTTTTTGGCGGACATCTTGGAGTGGGGTGAGTGGAGTGAGGCTTTTCCAGCTGACAGCGCTTGAATGTGCATGTGACGCCTGGGAACACCTATTTAAGGCTCCTCCCCCAGCGCAGCTGGGTCCTCGCGTGGCCGGAGTCGTGCCAGAGTCCTGCCCGTCCACGCTCGCTTGCGCTGGCTTCGCGGCGATACTTACATCAGGTGCATCTCCAACCATGCTTATGTATACCAGGGATAGGCTCCTGGCATTTAACACCGGTCTGCCTCCCTGCGCCGAAGTCCGCGTTGACCCTTTGTGTGGCCCCCATCGCTGTGCTTGTGGCGGCTGGCTACTCGAAGCCCCTTCCTGTTTGTGGTCTTGTATAGTGCAGCCTGCCATAAGCAGTAAGGTCTCTCCGCGACATCTCACCATCTGGAATTTAAACGTCAGATCGGCGGTCAAGCATTATCAGGATATTGCTGATCTTGTGGACAATGACCCCCCTGACATCTTTTGTCTGACAGAGACATGGCTGCAAGACACCGATTCTACGGTATTGAATCTGGCGTTCCCCGTTGAGTATTCCATCTACACGCTCAACCGCTCTTCGAGAGGGGGTGGCGTCGCTCTTGCTGTTAAATCGTGCTATTCTTGCGCCGGGAGTGTGCAGAACATCACGGGCTGCGAAAGCGCCCTGTTCAAGGTCGCGGTTACTCCGCATTTTACCTTGTCAGGATTGCTGATTTACCGTCCACCTGGTAGTTCAGTGGCATTTCGAGAGGCTCTTCCTGAGGGGGTTAGTTCACTAGCAGTAGGGTCTGCCAATTTTTCTATCATTGGTGACTTGAATCTCTATTTTGACACTCCGTGTCTTTCTTCTGTGGGAGGGATGGTGGTGGACCTTGAGGCCCTTCAATTGTTCCAGCTGGTCTCGGACCCCACTCATAGTGGTGGCCACACTCTGGACCCCTTTTTTTCTAACTTAGAAGGGGTTACAGTGGCCCCCCCGTCCCCCTGACCTGGTCAGACCACTCACTCGTGACCATCCACTGTCCTCTTGACGAAGCCCCACTTAAGGTGCCACTGCGAGCCATGCCCAGATGGCGCTGGAGCAAATTAAAGGCGGAAGATCTCCACCGCCTTCTCACTGACGACCCACTGGGTGCAGTGGAGAACGTGGAGTCTGGTTATGACCATTTCTGCGGATGGGTAACCAGGGCCCTCGACTCCTTTATCCCGATGGTTTCCAGTAAGTGTGGCTCCCGCGCCCCCAGTCCCTGGTATGATGGCAATCTGAGGGCTCTGAAAAGTGTCTGCAGACGTGCAGAGAGAGACTGGAGGAAGAGGTACGACAGCAGCAAAAAAACCCTGTATATGGCTGCGGTCAAGTCTTATCACCGCGCGGTTTGTAGAACCCGGGCTGAATACTACGCTCTGGAGTTTCGCAATAGTGGGAATCCTGTTAAAACCATCTTTAAGGCCCTTAAAGACCTTGTGGCAAGGAAGCCGGCCGGTAACTCGATCAGCTCCAATATTCATTGTGAAGCGCTGGCGGCTTTCTTCCTGGAGAAGGTCCAGACCATATATAGGGCCTTCCCCTCCTCCACTGCTCAAACCAGTATGGGGCCTCCCATCCGGCTGGATCAGGTGGTGCTAGACTCTCTCCCCTCCCTCTCTTTGGAGTCTTACACGGCCTTGGCTCTCCGAGTTAAGTCGGGGTCGCCGGACGACCTGCTCAAGCCACCTATGTTCAGAGACCAGGTTTTTGCTCGCCCGGTTTGCGACTTAATCAACACGTCGCTAGCATCAGGCCAGGTTCCTTTGAAATGGAAGCATGCGGTAGTAATGCCCATTTTGAAAAAACCATCTCTCGACCCTACAAAATCGGAGAACTACCGCCCGATTTCGATCCTCCCGTGGCCAGCCAAACTCGCGGAGGCGCATGTCAACACCGCCCTCACTGGTCATCTGTCGCGTGCCAACATTCTGGACGACACCCAGAATGGTTTTCGGGCTGGCCACAGTACCGAGACAGCACTGTTATCTATGGTCGAGCACCTTCGGGTAGTTCTGGATGCAGGTCAAACGGCGGCGCTTGTTTTGTTAGACCTTAGCGCCGCCTTTGACACGGTCTCCCATGACATTCTCCTGCAACGTCTTGAGGAGATAGGGGTGATCGGCACTGCACACCAGTGGTTCCGTTCGTTTCTCAGGGATCGTTCCTTCTGTGTGGCGTCCCCGCCCTACCAGTCCAAATGTCATCCTCTGTCTCTTGGGGTCCCACAGGGCTCCTCACTGAGCCCCACGTTGTTTAACATCTACGTGAGGCCGCTGGCTGAGGTTGTGAAGCTCTGTGGTATGACCATGGTGTCGTACGCAGATGACACCCAGCTAGCGGTCACGATCAGCGGGGACTCTGGGGTGGATGCCCCAAGATTCAGAGAAGGACTTAGGGCGGTGGCTGGTTGGATGACGTCCAACTGTCTCCAACTAAACGCCAAAAAAACGGAGGTGATGATCTTTGGGAAGCGGACGGACCTATGGGGAGATACTCAGTGGCCCTCTGAGCTGGGGCCGACCCCCACTCCGGTTGCGGAGATCAAAAACCTTGGTGTCTGGCTGGACCCTTCCCTCAACTTCGTTGGCCACACCAAAAGGACGGCGGCTTGCTGCTTCGGCATCCTGCGCAATCTGCGCCCTGCCCTCAAATACTTCGATTAGGCGTGGGCGGAAAATCCGTTCCGCTCGCGGATTTTGCGGATTTTCGGGAAATCCGCAATCCGCGAGATTTGCGAATTTCCCGCAAAATCCGCAAATCCGCGAGCAGCGGATTTTGCTCGCACTGCTCGCACTGTTCGCGTGAGTTCGCGCCCCGCGAATAAGTGCAAAATTGCAGAAATACGATTTTAGCAAAACTGAAAGTAACTACTTACCAGGTTCAAAAGTTCAGGCTCATCATTAGTAGCCATTTCCTGGAGTGCTTCCTGAGGGGCCCCTCCAGAGTTCAGTTGCCAGTTGAAACTAGTATGTGACCCTGCTCTGAACCTCAGAATAGTTACACATATGCCACAAAGGTCCTGAATTACAGCTAAGGGAGACAAGCAGGAGCCAGGCTGGAAGTTAAAATCCATTAATCAGCCCCTAATTCATTATTGTCAGTTGGGGCAGGGCAGGTGTTGTAACTAATTTTGCAACAATGAAAGCACTTAGCAAGTGCAAAAGATCACTAATCAGGGCGCACTAAGGAAGCAGGTGCCAGCTAAAAAAATATTCTGTGACACATGAATCAGCCCCAAATTAATTCAGGTCACTTGAGGCAGGGAAGGTGTGCTTTGCTTTGCCGAAAATAATGTACACTGGACAACCAGAGGGTGTGGTGATGAAACAGAGGGTGGCATGGGTGGGCCAGAGGGTGGCATGAGTAGTCAGAGAGTGGCAGTGGTGACAGAGAGTGGCAGTGATGAAGAAGAGTGTCCCAAACAGGCTGGACACGTAGAAACAACAAGTTCGCGAAACTTGCGACCCGACAGGTAAGTTCGCAATTTGCGAAAGTGTACAAAACCCTCGCGAACTGGCAGAAACACGGGCGAACACAAAAAAAAAAAAAATCCGCAAATTCGCGGGAATTCGCGGATTTTGCGGATTGCGAATCCGCAAATCCGCAAAATTCGCGAACGCGAGATCCGCAAAATTCGCTCATGCTTAACTTCGATGCCGCAACTCGCCAATTGGGGGTGCAAGCAACGGTTTTGGCGCGGTTGGACTATGCCAGCTCCCTTTTTATAGGATTAAACCAGGCTGAGTTAACTCGACTTCAAAGAGTGCAGAACGCTGCGGCCAGAGCGATCGTAGGTCTTCCTAGGTTTTGCTCGGCCGGTCCATCTTTGCGAGCCTTGCATTGGTTACCCGTTAGGCAGCGGATCCACTTTAAAGTTTTGTGCCTTTCCTTCAAAATTCTGAAGGGCCTATCACCTCCCTTACTGCACCAACTTTTGCGCCCTTACATCCCGGGCCGCACTCTGCGCTCGCTAGACCAAGAATTAGCGGTAGCCCCTCGGTTCAAACTCAGTCGGGTGGGGGGCCGCTCTTTTAAGGTGCGGGCAGCCGCACTCTGGAACGCTCTCCCTTTGAAACTTCGGACCTTTGGTGACCTGCTCTCCTTCCGCAAGGCCGCTAAAACTCATTTATTTTCTGAGCATTGTTAAATCCTTCACTCCCCAATTTCTTAATAATTATTTCTGTTCCCCAGTTGTGTTGTGTGCGCCACCTTGTCGGTGCGCCCCTTCGCTGGAGCAGCCGTGCGCAATACAAATAGCACTAACATAACATAACATAACCTGCCCCCATAGGACTGTTCAGGGGGTCCCACATGGACTCCCAGGGCAAGAAAAGCATTTTTAAAAAACATTTCGGCAGCAGTCACATTGGATCTGTGAATCCTGCCAAAATGTATTTTGGAAACGAAGCGCGGGTCCCTGTGCTTCGTTTAAATTAGGCCCCTGGGTGGGCCAGGTCCCAGGGGCAATAAAAGTATAGGGTCCTAGGGACTGCCACCTCCCTGGGGTTAATTGTTTGAAATGTGGGGGGGCAGGTGGACCCCCTGCAGCCCTGGGGACTGCCACCTCCTCGAGGCTATTTTTAATCATAATGCGTGGGGGGCTCCAGCCTCCCGACACAACCCTGGGGATCGCACTGGGGCTAACTGTTTGACATGTGTGGGGCCACACAGACGCCCCTTCCAGCCCCAGGGACTGCCACCTCCCCAGGGCTATTTTTAAATAAGATGCATGAGGGGCTTCTAGCCCCCCCACGCAGCACTGGGGCACTCCATCTCCACAGAGCTACTATACTTAAAGGCAGGGGAGCCATGCGTCCCCCGGCTGCCCCAGGGACTACCACCTCTCCTGGGCTATTTTCAAGATGGGAGGGAGGCCGCGTGGACCTCCCTACTGGAGCCATAAATGGCCCTGTGGACCGCCACCCTCCAGCGCCAGCTCCATCAATGTCCTGGGGTGCCCACCCCCGAGACATTGCAGTCTGCTATGGTTTGGCGGGAGCACTGTGCCTGCCAAACCACAGCAAACTCTGCTCCGCTATATGGAAGTGAGAGCAGTAAAAATGCTCTTCCTTCCATGAAGTGGAGCATAATTGCTTTTGGACAGAGGGAGCTACATGTTTGCAGTTCCCTCTGTCCAAAAGCAATGCCAGCTCCCGCAGGAGGCAGGGAGCCAGCAGGGACCCAGGGGACCTTGAGGCTTCCCCAGCGGTCCCCAACAAGAGGCAATGCCCAAGGGGATGGAGTCCCCGGGGCAATATTGGCCCAGGGAGTTGGACCGCTCTGGCCTCCTTCCCCATTAAAAAAAAAGGTGAAGGCCTGGCCTCAGGGAATGGGGTCCCCAGGGACAAAATAGGTATGGGTAGGGGGGACACGAGGCCCCCTCCTTTAAAAAAATAAAAATCATAAAGGGCAGGCCCCAGGAGATTGAATCCTAGGGGTGCCAAGCACCATAGGCTGGGCCCCGGGTGATGGGGTCCCTGGGGCTGTAAACAGCCTGGGGAGGGAGGCTGTGCGGCCCCCCTCCCTATTTAAAAAAAGAATATAATGGACCCAGGGTATGGGGTCCCCTGGGGGAAATCGGCAGAGGGAAGGGGGGCTGTGCAGCCCCCTTTCCTAAAAAGAAATATATATTTTTTAAAACATGGCAAGTCGTATAGACGCGCAGCTGGGCCGTTTTTTCTTACAGATCTCAATAGGTCGGGCCCGAGAGTTCTTGACATCATGAGGGTGTTTGGAGAGGTTTCGAGGCTTAACCTCAATGTAAAGAAATTCACCTTGTGGACCCTGGGCAGTGGAGTGGCTCTTGGTAATTGGGAGTCTGCCCTGCAGGAGGCGACAGGAGGCATTAAATATCTTGGGGTATTCATAACGGACATCCCTGGTGTCTCGTGGAAGCGTAATATAGTTCCGGTCTGTGACAGGGTCCGATCGGATATGAAAACTTGGTCCCGTATGCCCTTGAACTTGTATGGCCGGCCGGCCATCTTTAAGATGGTGGCTCTTCCTCGTCTGCTCTACCAACTGCAGAACCACCCCTATCCTATCTTGCCGCAATGGTTCCGCCAAGTGAACTCGGTGCTGGGCCGCTTTCTCTGGGCAGGAGGTGCTATTCGCGTGGCCCTTCGCACCGGTTTCCTTTCTGCGTACTGCGGTGGCCTGGCATCATCAGACATCCTCTCCTACTATCAAGCGTCCCATCTATTGATACTCAACGAATGGTGGTATGGGGATCCGGGGGCGATCCGGCGTACGCTCTGGAGCGATATTTAATGGAACCAGATACTTTGCACACGTTACTGTACTCGGCGGGAAAGAGGAAGAGGCTCCCGGTGGTTACGCAGGTTGTCTTCCAGGTTTGGCGTCGAGCCCTTAGTCGTATGGGATGGTGGAATAGGCTGACTGAGGAGACCCCGCTGTGGCAGAATGGCCGCCTGCCGGCCTTGTCGACTTCGCAGGGGTTTCGCGGCTGGGATGCGATAGGGATCTCGGCGCTGAGGCATGTCATGAGGGGCACAACCCTTAAATCCTTTCAGGAGCTGAGTGATGAGTACGATATGCCGCGTACCCAGTTCTTCAAATACCTGCAGTTCCGACACGCTATCTCCCCTCCCTTGGAGGGACTGGACTCCCTGCCGAAATTTAGTCTGCTAGAAGCCAAATTATTTATGGGAGAATTGACAGAAAAGAAAATATCCCGCATCTATCAATCACTGGTTATTCATTGTTCCTCCTCCCTGGACGGCTTGCGGTCTACTTGGGAGCGGGAGGTCGGAGAAATTGACGAGGAGGGGTGGAGGGAGGCCCTCGCAGCCCCAAGGGAGGCAGCCATAGCCGTATGACTGCGCTTTATTCAATTTAAATACCTGCACAGGGATTACTACACGAGAGAGAGGCTGTGGCGAGCCGGACTGATTGCCTCCCCCGATTGTCTGAGGTGTGGCAGGGAAGTGGGCACGGTACTTCATACCGTGTGGTCCTGTGGGGCACTGGAGAGGTATTGCGGGAGTGTATGGGACTGTTTGAATGAGGTACTGGGTTGGCAGCTCCCACGTACATCACAGCTGGGCCTCCTGCATGTCCTGGAGCAGGTGGGTGGCAACATATATAAAAGACACTTGTTACTCCTGGGTCTTACAGTGGCCAAGAGGGATGTGGCCCGCCCCTGGAAAGACCCTAGGGCTCCCCCGATAGAGGTATGGAAACGGGGCTTGGACTATTATATGGGGCTGGAACGTCCAGTGTTTGAGGCCCGTGGCTGCCCTAGGAAGCACTATAAAATTTGGAAGAGGTCAGCGGACTACAGGGGGCTGTGGCTGGAACCGCCGCGGCGGCAGGATGTAACTGGAGACCAATTGTCCTGAGAACCGGGGTGGGGGTGAGAGTGTACTACCATTGTTGCATAGACTGATTAGCTTAGATCCAGGTGACCGTAATGAACAGGGCTAGGGAGGGACCCGGGAGGGGGTGGCTTTATGGGGTTGGGTGGGTACGGGTAGTTTAATGTTAATGTCTGATCCTGCTTACTGTAATGATTGCTATATTTTGCTTCTTGATTATATGCTCACAGCCCCTCCGGTGTTGGGAGTACTGTGGATGTCTTGCAATCATATCTGAATTGTCAATAAAATCTGGTTCTGAAAAAAAAAAACTGGCAAGTCCCCTGAGGCCAGGCCTCTTTTACCACCATTCTGAAAACACACCTCCTGGCACAGTGGTAGTTGGGGATTTAAATCCCCTTGAATGCTGAGAGTCTTTTGGGGCCAAAAAGCCCTCGTTACCTCCAGTAAATCCCAGACAGTGGGATTGTGGAGAGGACTTGAAGGCCATGGCCCCCTTCTCCACAACTCTGCAAATGTGCCTCCTGATGCTTCTGGTTGGGGGATGAACTCCACTTTACTCCTGAGGGCCTCAGGACTAAAGTGGACTATTTCCCCCAACCAGTAGTGCACTAAGAGGCGTGTTAGCTGAGTGGTGGAGAAAGGGAGCCTGGCCTCCGACCACCTTTCAGTGATCCAGCTGCGGGGGCTTTACTGGAGGTAACAGGAGGGCTGGTTGGCCCTCAAGCACCCTTAACCCCTTCCATGCTGGGCCGATTTTCCTCGTGTGCTAGGCTTTTAAAGAATCAATGGCTTTATGACGGCCCCCAGCCGTCATCAGCACACGAGCACTGTAATGCATGACGGATGGGGGCCGTCATCAGCATGGAAGGGGTTAAGAGCCAAGGGGACTTCATCCCCAAATAGAAGTGCACCAGGAGGCGCATTTGCAGAGTGGTGGTGAAAGAGGACATGGCCTCTGATCATCTCTCATCAATCCAACTGTGTGGATCATCCTGGAGGTAACAGGAGGGCTAGTTGGCCTCAAGGACCCTCAAGAGCCACAGGGACTTCAACCCCCAAATAATAGTGAGCCAGGAGATACGTTTGCAGACTATAGGTGGAAGAGGACGTGGCCACCAAAAACCTCTAAGCCAACTCATAGTGTGGGACTTGCTGGAGGTAACAGGAGGGGTAGGTGGCCCCCAAGGACTCACAATAGCCAATGGGACTTCATCCCCCTACTAGTAGTGCATCAGGAGGTGTGTTTGCAGAGTGGTGGAGAAAGGGGTGTGTCCGACTATCTGATCTCAGCAATCCTGCTGTATGGGACTTAATGGAGGTAACAGGAGGGGTAGTTAGCCCCCTAGGACGTCCTTTGTGACCAACTACCCCATCTGTTACCTCCAGTAAGTCCCACACTGCAGGATTGCTGAGAAGTTGTCAGAGGCCATGCCCCTTTCTCTGCCACTCTGCAAACGTGCCTCGCGGCATAAAATCCCCTTGGCTCCAGAGGGGCCTTGGGGGCCAGAAAGCCCTCCTGGTACCTCCAGCAAGTTCAACACAGCGGAGGCCCAGCCCCCTTCTCCATCACTCTGCAAACATGACTGCTAGTTAAAAAACCTTAGAAATTCACACGAAAAAAACAAAGGTTACAGGGACGTTATAGTTAGGGTCAGATTTTACTCATACAAAACCAGAGAAATTCAGCCGTTTTAGTTACCTGAGGGAACTATAGCTCGCACCCTGCAATGCACTGCTTATGACCTCCCATATGACATCACTCATGACATGGTCAGTGACATCACTGATGACATCTTAAATGACATCCCTGGTGACATCATCCACAGAATCTGATGCACCCACTCACACCCCATATAAATTTTCATACACCCACTCGAGCTTCCAAACTACCATTCTCCAACCCATTCACACACCAATATCAGTACTTCCACAGCTACTCGCTGATTCATAGATCAACACTCACATCCACTCACCCATACAGCCACTCATGCACCCACTCACTCACTAATACACCCACTGGAATATCCATTGATACACCCCTACATACACTCGCACACTGAGTCAGACAGCCCTAGAGTTACTCACACACCTACTCGCTCACTGATACAGTAAATCTCATAGTCACTTAGCCATAGTTACATACAAACGCACTTACTCATACAGATACTAACACATACTCACTCACCTATACAGTCTCTGACAAAGGCACACACTCACCCATACATCCACTCTCACATTCAGTCACTCAACCATACAGTCGCTCACATACCCCATTACTCACCTATAATACCTTTCACATACTCAGTAACTCACCCATATACCACTGAAACATCCACTCATTCACCGATATAGCCATATACATACTCATTCTCCCATACAGACCTTCACATACACATTTACTACCCAATACAGCCACTGACTCACCAACTTACTAATCCATACAGGTAGTCACACACACTCTCACCCACCCACAGAGACACTTATAAACGCATAAAGGTACTCAGACAAGCAATCACCCATGCAGCCACTTACATACCCACTCACTAACCCATACATACACTTAGACATCAACTGACAGACAGATACAGTCATTTACACAGCCAGTCTCTCACCTATACATTCACTGAAACACCTTATCACTTACTTAAACAGTCAGTCATGTACCCACTTAGTCATCCATACAGACAGCCATACACCTACTGATTCACCAATACACCTTAGTATATATATATATTGAAAACTAAAACTTTTTGAAAAACAGTCCCTGGATGATGCCATCAGTGATGCCATGAGTGATGTCATGAGTGATGTAATTTGAGATGCCATCAGTTATGTCATGAGTGATGTCACTGACAATGTCATAAGTGATGTAATATGCGAGGTCATAAGCAGTGCATTATGGTGGCACGAGTGATAGTTAACTCAGTGAATTTCTACGGTTTTTTAAATGCTAATTCCTCCTGTCCAGGCAACACTCTCCCCAGCAGCTCCGCTCGTAGCGCTTCCCTGCTTTAACGCCTGGACTCCCCACCTCACAGGTTCGCACCGGCAGTCCGCCGCCACCGCAACTTTTTTCAGCGCCCTCAGCTCTTCAGTTATTAAATTTTTAGTTAGTTACTGCTATGTTTATTTATTTTTTAGTTTGTTATTGCCAGTTATTGGATTACTTCCCTGGTCTTACTTCCCTGGGCATAGTCAGCTGCCACTGGCTCCTGACTTGCCACCTGCTTTCTCGCCTTCAGCTTCCTGCCATCGCCGCCACGCTCCCGCCTCCCCACCTCCAGTCCCGCCCCCTCCCCTACTTAATAGCGGCTGCTGTGCAGTCGCGCACAGCCGGCACAACGCTGGTGCGCCTAAGGCAAGCCTGTCTGTGCCTGGACCGCGCCCAGCGCCCGACCCCCCTGGCCCTCGTGAGGGCTTCAACACCAGACACTGCTGCAACGCCAACGTCCTCCAAGAACTCAACACCGGACGTTCAACCAACTGCTTCCAGGCCACCTAGACGCTCACCCACGGACCCTTCTCCTGCCGAAGCTTCACCAGCCACAGAACACCTGCACGCCCTGCCCCACCCACCAGGGCAGGATGCAACCATCTCAGTTGCATACTACTCAACACCCACAGGTCCACAAGCACGCTCTCCTCCTCCCCAGACGTCGCCTTCCTAATGGAGACATGGATGAACCCCTCCTCGGCACCGGACATTGCCATAGCCATCCCAGACGGCTACAAAATGACCCAAAGGGACCGCACCAACAGACCAGGAGGAGGAATCGCCATCGTCCCCAGGAACACCCTCAGAATTTCCACCAGCACCGAAGACACCTCCAGAGCGCAGAACACCTGCACTTCCAGATCCACATCGAGCCCAACACCACTCTCAGAGGAACCCTTGTCTACAGACCCCCCAGGACCCCGGTCACCTTCAGCCACACCACCGAACTCCACTGGACTGACCACCGCTGCGGCCACGTCACCTTCAAGAAACCCACCACGCACCACCACCCGCAACAGATCCCCTACAGCAGCTGAAACAAGGTCACCGAAGACCAGCTCATCGCCACCCTCACCCGAGACCCACCAACCGACACCACCAACAAAGCCACCCGCACCCTTATACAATGGATCGACGACTGCGCCTGATCAAAAAACCCTCCAACAGATGCACCGTCAGAAAACCCAGCTGGTTCACCACTGACCTCCAGGAATCCAAGCGGGCTTGCCAAAGACTCGCGAAAAGGTGGTGCCAAGAACAGACACCAGACAACCACGCGGCCCTCAAGAACGCCAGCCGTAAGCACCACCAACTCATTAGAGCCACCAAAAGGACCTCCTTCAAGGAACGCATTGACAACAATGCACACAACAGCAAAGAGCTCTTCAACATTGTGAAGGAACTCTCCAACCCCAGCTCCAACGACATCCCATTTTCGCAAGACCTCTACGATTCCCTAGCCACCTTCTTTCACCGCAAGATCGCAGACATCCGCGACAGCTTTAACACCCAGACCCTCCCAACAGCCACCGCAGACCCACCACCCCTCAACCTCACCAACCTCCTGGTCTCCTGGACCCACATCAATGATGGCGAAACCATCAAAACCATGAACACCATCCACTCCGGTTCACCTTCCGACCCTTGCCCTCACCACGTCTTCAACAAAGCAAATCGCATAATCGCACCCCGACTCCGGAAGATCATCAACAGCTCCTTCGAGGCGCCATCTTCCCGGAAAGCTAAGGACCTCAAGAACTTCCGGCCCATCTCCCTGCTCCTGTTCCCGGCGAAAGTCATTGAGAAGATAGTCAACAGGCAACTGACCCACTACCTCGAGGAGATCATCATCCTGGTCCCGTCCCAATCCAAATTGCGCAGCAACCACAGCACCAAGACCGCCCTCATCGCTGTCACGGATGACATCACGCACCTACTGGACAATGGCGAAACCGCGGCCCTCATCCTCCTGGACCTTTCAGCCGCCTTCAACACCGTCTGCCACCACACCCTACGCACACGCCTCCACGACGCAGGGATGCGCGACAAAGCCCTGGACTGGATCACCTGCTTCCTCACCGACAGAACCCAGAAGGGCCGCCTCCCCATTCCAATCTGAAGCCACCAAGATCTCCTGCGGCGTGCCCCAAGGATCATCCCTCAGCCCAACAATCTTCATGTGTACATGGCTCCGCTCGCCAACATTGTCCGCTCACACAACCTCAACATCATGTCCTACGCCGACGATACACAGCTGATCCTCTCACTCACCAAGGACCCCGCCACTACCAAAACCAACTTCCACGAAGGAATGAAGGCCGTCGCCGAATGGATGAAGAACAGTTGTTTGAAACTTAACCCAGACCAGACAGAGGTCCTCATCCTCGGCTGCACCGCCTCTGCCTGGGATCACTCTTGATGGCCTGCTGCCCTGGGAGCCACACCCACCGACCACGCATGCAACCTGATGTTCATCTTGGACTCATCGCTCTTAATGACCTAGCAAGTCGACGATATCTCCTCGTCCTGCTTCAACACCCTCCGCCTGCTTCGCAAGATCTACAGATGGATTCCCACAGAAACCAGAAGGACTGTCACACAGGCCCTCGTCACCAGCAGACTGGACTATGGCAACGCCCTCTACGCAGGAACCACAGCCAAACGCCAGAAAAGACTACAACGCATACAGAAAACCTCTGCACGCCTCATTCTCGACATCCCCCGCCACACCCACATCATAGCCCACCTGAGAAACCTACACTGGCTCCCAGTCAACAAGAGGTTCACCTTCAAGCTCCTCACCCACGCTCACAAAGCACTCCACAATGCCGGCCCAGCATACCTCAACAAACGACTCACCTTCTACACCCCAAACTGCCAGCTTAGCTCCGCTGACATTGCCCTCGTCACCGTTCCACGCATCCACAGGACAACCACCAGCAACAGATGTTTCTCCTACCTCTCCGCCAAGACATGGAACACCCTCCCCACCCATCTGCGACAGACCCAGGACCTGCTGACCTTCAGGAGACTACTCAAGACCTTGCTGTTCGAGCAATAGCGGCTTCCCCCCCCTTCTCGGCGCCTTGAGACCCTCACAGGTGATTAGTGCACTCTACAAATGATTGATTGATTTCCTAACTATATCTTTCCTGTAACCTTTGTTTTTTTTGTATATATATATATATATATCACGCTGCCTGATAAGGGCACAAAAGAAGGTATTGGTGGCAAAATCATACCCAGAACCTCTGAGGTGGAATGCAGTAAAGCGCCAAGAAATTGGGGAGATTAATTTGGGCCTTTCTCCCATACATCTGTATGCGGGACCTCGTGGACTTCATCTTTCATCATGCAGTGCTCCTGGGAGGCGCAGCGCAATTAACACACCTACCTGTGGGAGGAGGAGTCGAGAAACTGCTATTAAGGGAGTGGTCTCTGGAGACCACGAAATATCATAGCCTGTGGGACCTGTGGGGACCGGCACTGATGATGGCCAGTTCGGCCAGAAAAGCGTCTGCCATAGCGTTTCACGGACTACAGGAGTGCGTTTGTGATGAACCAAATAAATCCTTTGTTTGTGCCCGGAGCATGTGTCCCGCTGATTTTTTAATGAGGTCAGCTTTGGTGGAATATATATATATATATATATATATATATATATATATATGCATAACTATTTGTGTGATTTTATTTAAGCATATATTTATATATATATAATATTACATATTAGTGGCATATTAGTGGAATTTATTTAATTTACATTGTACTAATGTTACATATTGTAATATTTAGGATTTACTACTTTAAACTGCATTTTTTTAAATCAATTTTTTGTATGTTTGACGGGCTACTCTATTTTCAGAAAAGACCGGCCCATCCGAAAAGGAGGTGGTGTTGCCATCATCTTCAAAGAGGAATTACAACTTTCCCTTGTCAATAACACTAATTACTCCGCCCTTGAATACCTCGAAGCTGAACTCAAAATTCACGGCTCCCAACCCATTCGCCTTCACAACATATATAACCCTCCCGGCAATACACATCCCTTCGTTGATGAGCTATCCGACCTTCTTACACAATCGTCACTTTCCAACTCCCAAAACATTTTCCTGGGAGACCTCAACCTCCATTGGAATGAGACCAATAACCCCTCTATCACCCTCCTATCCAACCTTCTCGAGATCAATAACCTCGAGCAACTTTGTAAATCTTCGACCTATTCCAAAGGAGCAATCCTAGATGCCATCATTGCAAGCAAAGATCTAGCCCTCCTATCCAACATCGTTCCCATCGACTGGTCCGACCATCATCTCATTCTGTTCTCCGGTCTCTGCCATCCCCCCTCCCACGAAAATCATTAAACCCATGAAACTGTCGAGAAATCTTAATAATATCCCCCCTGATTACTGGAATCCAAACTCCATGCCCAACTTCTCGCCATCCCTCCCTCACTGAACGCGAATGAGCTTACAGAACACTAGAAAAAAGCAGTTGTGGATACCCTGGACCTCCTGGCCCCGCTGAAGCTTAAAAACCAAAGAACCATTCCTTCCAAATCATGGTTTAATACTGAGCTTAATAATGAAAGATGCTCACTTAGACGGACGGAAAGAACATGGAGACAGCATCCTACCCCTTTGCACCTAGCTCGCCTCAGACTTGCAAGATCATCTTACAAAAAAACACATCTTTAAACAAAAAGCATCCTTTTTCCGAGCACAACTGGACCGAGCCAAAAACAGACCCAGAGAACTGTTTAACATTGTTCGCAATCAAACCTCATCCACTCCTCCTATACTTCTTGCCTCGACCACTAGATGCGAAGAAATAGCCCTCTTTTTCTCTGAAAAAATTGCTAGAATAGAACAATCCTTCCTCCAGACTCCGACCCCTACCTCCATTTTGGGCATCTACCCTAACTCACCCGCATCCCTCCCACCCCTCCTCCCTGCTCCCTCCATAATCCTACATAACACTGATCTCCCGTTCCCCTCCATTCCTTCCACCCTCCATGATTCCAATCCCCCTAACACTCTCCTTAAAAATAACGCCGCCTGGCATAATTTCCAGCCAGTTACTGAAAGAAATGTCTGACATCATTGTGAAACTTAAACCCTCCTCCCACACCAAAGACCCCCTCCCCTCTAAAC
The DNA here is from genome assembly GCF_964263255.1 of Lissotriton vulgaris. NCBI lineage: Eukaryota > Metazoa > Chordata > Amphibia > Caudata > Salamandridae > Lissotriton > Lissotriton vulgaris. Next base: position 1,009,444,793 of record NC_141699.1, on the reverse strand, counting down.
TTGTCTAAAACCTCAAACACATCATTACCCCTTCACGGACCTCGATCATTAACACTTCCCTATCCACCGGCTGTGTCCCCACCTCCCTACAACTGGGCCAAATCACACCCATTCTCAAAAACCCTACTGCCGACCCTAATGACCTCAACGACCTCCATCCTATTTCCAATCTGCCCCTTCTCTCGAAAGCCCTTGAAAAATGTGTCCTTCTTCAGCTTGTCAGACACATTGAACTTTTTAACGTACTTGACCCCCTCCAATCAGGCTTCAGGAAAGGTTGCAGCACCGAAACCGCCATGCTTAACATTGTAGATGACATTCACCGCTCCCTCGACAATGGCAAATCTAGCCTATTGATCCTCCTCGATCTCTCCGCAACGTTCGATACCGTTAACCATTCTGTTCTACTCAAAGTCCTTAGAGAACGATTCGGCCTTAATGGTATGACTCATAATTGGGTTGTCTCATACCTGCAACACCGTGCTCAACAAATTAAAATCCACAACTGCTTATCGAACCCATCCCCCATTTCACTAGGAGTTCCGCAAGGATCCATACTCTCTCCCTCTCTCTTTAACCTCTTCATGGAACCCCTCACCCTCATTCTCAAACAAGCCGGGATCAACTACCATCTTTAAGCTGACGATACACAACTCTACCATAAGATAAAAACCAATGCGGACATCCTCCACCTCAACAACACCCTCATCAAAATTCAAGCCTGGTTCCACTCGAACCACCTCAAACTTAACCCTAAAAAAACTAAAATGATTCTTTTCTCCCCAAAAAACAACCAGCTCCCCATTCAAAATTGGATCACAGACTTTAATGCCCTCAACTGCCCCTTGTCCCTAGCCACCTCAGTCAAATCCTTGGGCATCTCCCTTGACAACCGCCTATCTCTCAACGTACACATCAAAAACTCTGCCAAAGGAGCCCTCTTTACCCTCCGTAACCTTAAGAGAATTAAGCCCTTCATCTCAATTGATGATTTTAAACTGGCAGTTCAATCTCTTGTTCTATCGCGCATTGATTACGTCAATGCCATCCTCAGCCGGAATTCCCAAAACCCACCTGGCACCTCTAAAATCAGTGCTCAACCACGGGGCCAGGCTTATCACAGACTGCAAACGATTTGACCACATCTCTCCCGCCCTCAAAAGCCTCAAATGGCTCCCCATTGAAGGCAGATCCACTTAGAAAACCGCCTGCATTACGCACTAAATCCTCCACCAAAGCACACCGACATACGTTGCTAACAAATTGACTAAAGCAGGCTGCACGCGATCCCTAAGAAGCTCTAACACCCTCCTTCTTATCCCCTACCCCTTCAGAAAAAAATTTCCACTCAGTCACGCTCCTTTTCAGGCAATGCCCCACTTATTTGGAATGGCCTCTCAACAGACCTCCGTTGTAACCCGTCCCACCCCAGCTTCAAAAAAGAACTCAAACTTCTTCTCCTTAATAAATACGGGGGCTTCTAATCCCTCCCGTGTGGCCTCGCCCTCTCAGCATCCCCCCACCCAGCTGCTCCGCCTACGGCTAGTGACCCCCCCTCCTGCCCCCCCTCTCCTTCCCTTCCCCTTCAATCTGATCACCTTACCTCCCCTTTTTGTCTCTCCTTTACCTCCCGTTCCTTACTACACTTTATGACCTTCAGTTTTCTTTCATAGTTTTTGTCCTTCCTGCTCCTAGGTATACTACATCGAACCTTCCCACCAAACTGCGACCTCTATATTGTATATTGTGTTTAGCAATTGTTTTTTACTTTTTCATCTAGTTTAACTTTTATCCTATGTGGATTGCTCATTTATGAATCAACTTTCTGTACTTATACACACTGTGCCTGTATTTGTACACCTTTCTGTTACAATTGTAAAGCGCTCTGATACCTCTGGGTCCAGACAGCGCTATATAAAACCTCTAAAATAAAATTTAAAAAAAATTGATCAAATTACATATTATTTACTGTAAAATCCAGAAGATAAATTGCCCTCTGCTCAAGAAAAGGAAACAGAGAAATTCAGTAATCATGGAAACCTTCCTCAGCAGGTTCAAAGCTTCCCATGAATATCAGTGGGAGGAGAGAGCATCTGACTTGAGTGCGGAGTTGGGGGACAAGAGCAGTGTGAGCAACTTCAGTGCTTTCTTTGCAGAGACAATCATTTTCTGCTAATGCCTTGAAGAAGACTAGCCAAGAGGCAAGTATCCTAAATGGGTATAATGTTAAAAAAATGTATATATGCTTGCTCACTTCCGGCTTATGTGCCTATATTTCATTGCGTTCACCCAGGCCAAAAGGCACATAAATAAAATAAATCAATTTTCTTTAATATGTTGTATTCTACATCAATCATAAAACTTGCTCTTCTTTTGGAGCACTGCCCATATACAGTGGGTTAAAATAGTATTTATACTAGTAGTAATAGTGGGGTTTGCCCCACATCATTTGAAATGTTTTCACCTAACATAGTTTGCTAAGTAATTCAATCTTTGAACTTTTTATTATTTTTCAAACATTTTCTCTGATATAGATTTGTAAATTATCTACTGCCGTTTTATGAACTGACTTTTCACCGCAGATATAATTGTATTGAAATTGCATTTATGTCGCGCCAGTACCCCTGATGGGGTTCTGAAGCACTTTAAAGGGATTAGCACTCTACTTTGGAACCAAGGCTAGTGGGTACTCCAGTGGTAATTGTGATCAGTCCTGTGTCCTCAAGGAAAGCATTCCATGTGTTTACTCCAGTTTCTTGGTGGTAGATTAAGTTAAAAGGAGTTGGGTGTGATCATTGGTAGGGTCTATGTGAGTCCATGTAAACTGTTTGTGGGATGGACAGATGGGCTAGAGAAGATGAAGTATTGTAAAGTTGCAGGGCTATGGCTTCAAAGGAGGAGGAAATGTGATCCATGAAATAAGGTGTGGGCAATTGGAGAAATATAATTATAAAGAATAAAGCAGGCAGGCATGCGACTTAGAGTGTGGTACACTCCAAGAGAATGAGCGAGCAGAGGACAGAAAGTAGGGAGAGAGAACAATCAATAGTTTTAAGTCAAAGTCAGCTACTCATGCGGGGTTTTAGGGATATAGTGGAAGGATAAAGTATGCAAACCAAGGACATAAGCCTATGGAAAGGAACAACAATCATGAGGTAGTGCTATATTAAGTACTGTTGATATATCATGGTACCAGACTATAGACAGCTGAAGCCTACTGAACAAAGAGGCACAAGCCTTTTATGGCTTGTACCCACTGCACGTGTCCTCCTCCCCCAACAAACAACCCACACAAATAAAGAAAGACAGACCCCGACTCTTTTCCATGAGTAACCAAGTGCATGTGTGTGTCCAGTTAGCGCGGGGTATGCGCATAGATAACTGGAATGCAGCACACGTTCACTTCCCCATGGTTGACCCGGTTTTTAAAAAAAAAATACTAAACTAAATTCGACTTATAACTTTTTAAAACAGAAAGTGATGTTTGTTGCGCAGATAATCTATATAAATATAATATTTTCGAACACTGCACCTCCTGCTATTTGTATGTGTGTGTGTGTGTACGTGTGTAATACGACAGATGTATAAGAAAAAAACAATAAATATATATATTTTTAAAAGACAATGTCTGCTGCGATACACCAAAGCTGACAGAATGCACACATCACGCACAAAAAGCAATAAATAAAATATTTTTCCCTGTCCAGCTGCCGACGACAATTTTTATTGTAAAATGTACATAAAAATGTAAAAACTGTTACAGATATAGTTCCTTCTGAATTAAACATTAACAATCTAAATCGAACGCATAATAATCTGACAGCTTTCTGAAATATCTATCCCCTTGAACTTCACCATGAAGAAACAAACCTTGATAAATGTAGGCAGCTCTTCCTTGCGATAAATTCCTGTCCTGCGCGCGCGTTTGCTCTCTTCTGGGGACGGTGTGACTAGCAAGTCCTTGAGCAAGGGCAGATTATATCAACCGGGCTGTTTTCACAAAACAAAAAAACCGGTTTATATGAAGTAGGGTGAACTAGGCAACGACAGCAAAGTTTTCAAGGAAGACTCTGCCGAGGAAATCCGCACTGTATATTTCAAACAGAAACATTATTTGTAACTGTATGCGCTTTAAGACGTCATTCTATACCAAGTATGGCACTCGGGCAGTGGTAAGTCTTCACGCCCGTACCGCCTTATAAGTAAGGAGGAACGTGTCACTTCAAGTCCCAATAAGAGAATTTTCGCAATTCCACATCATTTATTATGAAGAACTACAGGCGTGTGTTTTTTTTTTTTTTTTTTTTAAAGAGTGCCCCAAAAGAATTTCCTATGTCCTGAGGAGAATCGATCTCTAGTGATACAACGAATATTTAAAGTTAAGTGCATGCATATTATCAGAATCTTGTGGAAGACCGTCTCCCAGACCTGATGTTATGGGCGTTTTTTTAGGTTGATTCTAAAAGACAGGTTGCAGAAGACATAATGTGAGCTTACCAAGAACATAGAAGGGCTTGGAGCCCACCAATTCCTTACCATTGGTTGGCTTTCCTGTCACTATCATTTGCCTGCTTCTAATTTGTGTCCCAGTATGCCACTCTTGTAATTGGCCCTCCTATGGAGCATAGCCCATATACCATCTCTTTAATTGGCAGGCTTTTGCTCTTTCAGTGCTTGCTTTTCAGCACTAACTTAAGTGGCCAGGATGCTGCATGGTGGCGAGGAACCTTGCCTCTGCAGCTGTGTCCCATGTACTGTTCCCAGTGCTGCTGCACTGTTTACAGCTCTTGCCCACTTATAATGAGCACATTACCCTGTGCAGTGTCCCTGGTGTGCGTGTAATGTGCACAGGGCCACAGTGCAAGTATCAGAACTGTACACCGTGCTCTGGTGCCCCTGCCATGTGTACATTGCCCTGTACAGTGTGCATACCCTTGGCATGAGTGAGTATGTGCCTCCGTGCCAGTACCATGGTCATGCACAGTGCCCCTTCCATGAATGAAGTGACCTAGGCAGTGCACTTGACCGTGCCATGCCAATAGTGTACTAGCATCAGTGAGATGATTATGTAGGTGTATAGTGTTCCGTCCAGTGTCCGTGCGCCTGCAATGTTTGCAATACCCTGATACCTACTGCCTGCCTTGTGTAATGTACTCCGGCGCTGCTGTGTTTTGACAGACGCACGAGATCTACCATGTGTACAGTGCACGAGTGCCTTCTGCCTGTTTTGTGTACAGTACCTGGGCATTGCTGCTTTGTTTATAGCTCTCTGTTACTCTCTGTCGTGTGTACAGTGCCCCAAATCGAAGGAGGCAGCCAGTGTCTGCACTATTGCGGGGTGGGGAGAGGGTGGGGGGGGGGGGGGTATGGGGTTCTGTAGAGACAATAAGTGTCTGTGGAATCACCGAGCACAGACAGAAAAGAAGTGAAATAACATGTCTGGACCGGACACTGAAAGCAAATATTTACTCCTGCTCAGCAGGAACAATACATTTATTTTGTACAGATTTTCTAACACCTGTTCTTACACCGCAATCAAAGTGAAGGTGTGACCTACCCTAAATGAGTACAGTGTGTGTGTGTTTGTATGTATGTAGGGGTTGCTTTTATTCATTTCAGTTTGGCTTGGATGGTATTTTACCAATTCAAAGCTGTAATATTGTGCCTGGAGTGCTAAATGGCTTTTGCCATTTTACAGCTCAGTGTGGATAGCACTTTGCTCGATGCTTGTGACGGAACCATTCCGTCATCAGTCACGGTTGAGCTGTGCTGATTACGGAATGGTTCCGTCACGACCACACCCAGTTATGGAATGTCCAGCACCGGGGGGAAATCGGGGCAGCACGCAAGGTGTTAAATACTTTGCAGTACAAATGGCAAAAGACTTTGTCCATTTCTATCTCGGCGTGGTTAGCACTGTGCTAATCCTATGCTTAAAAACTTTGATGAAAAGCAGACTTTAGAGGTAACCAAATTTAGAGTGTCGCTGGTGTTGAGGGTACTCTATACAGGAGCTGCCTTCCACCAAAACTTGTGAACTACCCAGAGTTCTCTCTATTTTTGCTCAATTTATGTGTCACTCTATGCCTGCAATGGTATTGTTTTGATGTATATATGTGTGTATACATATATATATATATATATATATACATATACATACGCGCACGCGCACACACACACACACACACACACACACATACATACATACATACATACATACATACATACACATTTATTTTGGACCGGGTTGCCTTAGGAAATAGATTTTTGGGTTTGCTAATAACTTTGGTCCAGTTTGAAGAATCTTCACAAAACCTTCCACAAAAATGTTTAAGCCAACCCAGCTTCTTTTTGAAGAGTTCCTGGAAGGTCCATCAACAGAGGGGCTGAGAAAAACACAGGGTGAAACAAGTTTTCCCTTGCAACTTCCAATAGGAAAACTGAAAAGTAAAAGCAAAAGCGGCTGTACAAATTTACACAAATTAGGCAAAAAGCTAGATCCTGGTACGGTTGCTTTAATCTGTTCAAAAGTTTGTGAGAAATGAAGGTTGAAACTATATCTACACATAGCAGCACGGTACCTTTGTGGTACTTCCGCACAGTATCGCAGTTCAAAATATGTGATCTGTTAGGTTGGCGTGGTACTCCCTAGCTGTGTGCAGTGGGGGTAGGCAGCACATTGGGGTGGCTGGGCACAGGCCTAGCTGCAGAAAGTGTGCAGTGGGAGGTTGTTTGCAGGGCCTGGTTGCTTTGTGTGTGTGTGGCAGGGGTGTTGGGAACCATCATGGGGAGGGGAGGTGAGGGGGGGGGGGGGGGGTGCAGGGCCCGGCTGAGATAAAGGAGGGTTCACTGCAAAATATCAAGATCACAAATACCGTGGGACATAAAAATCAAACACAAAAATATTGTTATCCTATACTTATAAATGACAACAATATTGAAATTAAAATATAGTTATACACTAATACCGAAGACAAATATTGTTTAACATGGGGTGCCGCTCGTAGCCGTTTCCTGAGGGGTCAAGACTCGCTCCCTGTGCATGTGGCTCGTGAGACCTTGGAGTGACTCTGTTTGGGGTCTGAATCGCCGACCGGGCTGCAAGGAGGAGTGCACGCAGAGGCAGCAGGACTGCGAGGACCAGCAGGCAGTGCGTGGGATTAGACGCAGCTGGCCCTCTTCCCGCCCACCACCTCTCAGCAGTATATCACGGCTCGCGGCCCCTGCTTTGTGGGAGCCGCTCGTAGACGTTTCCTGAGGGGTCAAGACTCTTTCCCTGTGCATTTGGCTCGTGAGACCTTGGAGTGACTCTGTTTGGGGTCTGAATCGCCGACCAGGGCTGCAAGGAGGAGTGTACGCAGAGGCAGCAGGACTGCGCGGACCAGCAGGCAGTGCCTGGGATTAGACGCAGCTGGCCCTCTTCCCGCTCACCACCTCCCACTATTTAGCCACGCCCATACCTGTGAACCGCGGGACGCGCGCGGGCGAAGCCCGGGCCAAGGGCGGGCCCGTTCTAGCCTGTTACAGACCGAGTAAGACCGGACCGGGCCACACCTCTTGGTTTCTGAGTGATTGAGGTCGTGTCATAAAGGCTCTTATTAAACATCGGGCGCGGCTTCACTGCAGATCCAGGACTATGATGGGCCGGGAGACTAGAAGCAAAGCTCTATCATCAAGCAGAATGGTGGTAGGTATATTGGACAATTTCCTGGTTAGAGCAAATTCTCTTCTATCGAATGAAATAATTATATCAGAACGAAGACTTTCCCAGGGAAATGACAATGTTAAAAGATATTCGCTGGGCCATATAGCTAATGCCAAAACCCCTGAAAGGTGTGTGGGTTCCCCTGTCATTCCCCTAAATAGCGATGACCAATTAAGATCAAATGCCTTGCTAGAGCCCAGGATTAGCCCTGGAATGCGTAGAGATTCACTACCAGTCATCCCTGAAGTAAGTCAAGCGGCTTCTGTCGCTGATAGCTGGTTATCTGACGGTAGGCTTGACTCTAACATAATGCAGCTCCAAGGAAACTGTGAGGGGGCTGTTCCAAAAAGAAAACATGGGGCGCAGATAGGGGGTGGAAAAAAGGCGAAGCTGGATAAATGTCCTTCGCATAATGATCCCAAAGGCCGTACTAAAGGTGGGGAGGTCTCCTCAGCAGCTAGCGGTGTTACCAACACTCTTGCCCCAAGTCCCTCTGTAGTGCAGTCTACAGTTTTGGAGATATAACACAGGCCCGGGGTGATCATCTGACTTCTAGCTTAAGTAGTGTCCTGAAATCCTTCTTTGATCCCTTGGTTGTCAGACTTGACCAAATTGATTTCAGGTTGACAAAAATAGAAAAAAGCCACTGGAGCTATGGTGGATCAACTGAAACAACCAGATACTATGCAGGGAAAGTCTGACGCCAGTGCGGGGGTATACCCTCAGTTAATACTGCCTACATACCAAACCTCCCTGTCCCAGTAATCCCCCCCCCCCCACCCTGTGGCACAGAGCGCCCATACTCCCCTCTCTGTCAGCTCTCCTAGGATGGTCAACAAGCCCAATGAGAAGGACGAGGGAAAAAACCTGGAGGGTAATAGACAAAGAACGAACAAGGCAGTAAATCTACCCCCCAGAGGCAGATCCTCTTGTAGTGGTCTTAACTGGGGTTCCTGAGCTTAGCAATTCATCAATAGAATCCTTTTCCTCTCTTAAAGACAAAGTGGTAAATTGGCTGAATAAATATAGGCCCCTTCCTCCTCACATTTCTAGCGAAATTCTAATGGTTAGAAGGGTCTCTTGGGTGGGATATACTAGCAAAAATATCAGTGGTGACTGTATCCTGGTCAACTTTAGGAACCCCGGGAGAGTCTCGCATATCTGTAATTGGCCGCGCAGTGAGGCAGACACCACGATCCAGACTCTCCCACTGTCCTTCTACCCACCTCATACTATAAGATGTGAAGTAGGGTTAGAAGACGGCTGGACAAGGGTGACCAGAGGGTCCAGGACAAATCTTTATGACACCCACATGCCCATTCAATATTTCCACAACAATAGGTACAGTTGCTTGGACCAGGTAGACTGACTACAGCATATATATGGTGCTGTAGGTCAAGTTGGGGGGACTGATGGCACAATAAATAACGTAACCGCTCTGGGAGGTATAGCTACACGCCTGAATGAGGGAAGGAAGCACGAAGTTGATAGCCTGAAGAGTAACCATTCAGGGACACCACTGGGTGTTCCTTCCGGCCCTAATATTGGTGACAATCGGCTTAACCCTTTCGATGCTCATGACGAGCTCAGTTCTTCATGATGCACGGTTGAGCTGTGCTCATGATGAGCTGAGCTCGTCATAAAACAATAATAATGAGAAAAAATCAGCACAGGAGGGGAAAACACCTAGCAGCCAAGGTGTTAAGGATCCAGAAAATTATCACATTCTGGGAACCTTAACAACTTGTGAAGAACCCAGTTTGCTAACCCCAAGAACCATAACTGACGGTAGCTCTTTGAAAATATTGTCCTGAATCTGGCAGTTCTAGGTAATAAGATTGCCTGCCCTGAGTGGGGCTCTTTTATAGATAAGAACGACATATGCCTCTTCCAGGAAACTTGGGCAAGGGAGGAACAACTGCGGTGCGGTTTTGCTTCATTCTCAGTCCTTGCAAGGTGGGGGGGGGGGGGCGGGGGGTGACGGGCAGACCGTCAGGGGTCTAACAATTTGGGTGGGATCTCATCTGGGCTGTAGCGCCAGGGTTATGAACACTGCAACGGAGGACGTCCAATGTGTGGTCCTAGAGTGGCCAAATACTTCTGGGCTCGCCTTGGTGAATGTCTATTCTAGACCTGTGAGTATTAAATGTGAGTCTGGAACCATCGAGGAGCTCTCTACATTTTTACACGTGATTCCCCAGGGAACCACATTTCTGGCAGGGGGAGATCTCAATTCCCATTTTGAGCCACTTTTGGGTATGATGGATGGTGTAAACCTGGAGGAGGACGACCACTGGAAAATACCTCCAGTGGTGGGTCCGCCGACCAGGTCATGGGTGCCATTGGCCGTCCAAATCATGACTCTGATGCTTAACCACTCAATTAGGGCCTGCAATGGTCGTGTTAAATCCAACATCCCCTCAAAATGTACTTTTAACAAGCCTGGTCAGGAGTCACGGTTGGATTATATATTTGTGGAAAGTTGTGCTTGGCACAAGATCCTTGACTTTAGGGTGGAGACCAGGGGTGATAGTGATCATAATGCGCTGATTCTAGACATTTTATCCCCCGGCACCCCCAAAGACACTTGCAACCCAGATAGCAGGCTAGATGATAGGGCGCGCTTATCCAACAACAGGCGCAGGGCTAGCTGGGACAAACTTGTAACACACCCAGACCTAGTGGCGGAGCTATATGCTCGGGCAATTCCGGTATTGGAAGCGGTTGGTGCCTTAATTCCGCTCCATCCCTCACTTGAAGTATATTTAAAACTTGGGGATCTTAACAAGGAATTAATTAATACCCTAGCAGAGGTTCTTAACCCCCCAGGGCCATCAGGGAGAAGGGCGGGCAACAGACCTACATGGTATAATACTGCCTGTAGAAAGGCGAAAGCAGAACTCCTCCGTGCACTGAAGCAAAATAAAAATAGGGCACTAATAAAAGAAAGGAGATCAGAGTACAGGCAATTAATACACCACGCTAAGGTCGAGTGGAACAATGATAATTGGGCTAATTTAACGTCTGCTCTTAAAAAAAGAGATGCACGAAAGTTCTGGCAAATTGTCAATACTGGGTTGGTTGACCCAGTACTGGCAATAGCACCTAACATTGCTGCGGATGTGTGGGAAGATCATTTTTGCACCGTCTATGGAGGAGAGAAGTTTATCCATGACATGGAACAGGGGGTACTAGTGCCCAGCTCTATTGCTTATACTAACGAGGGAGAGTTCACTGAGGGAGAGGTCCGTGCTGCTATTTCCAAACTTGCAGCCGGCAAAGCGCCTGGGCTGGACAAACTCCTAAGCGACCTCTTCAAGCACGAACCCAGGGTCTGGGCACCCTACTTAACGGTCTTATTTAATACAATCCAAAGGGGTATGGCGGTCCCCAGTACTTGGCTGGGAGCTGAGATAGTCTCTATCTTCAAGAAGGGTTCTCCTCTACTCCCAGCCAACTACAGGCCTATCAGCCTCATTGATGTGCCGCAAAAGATCTTCGCGCGGCTGATTTTAGACAGCCTTTTAGACTGGATGGAGGAATTTTCCATCTTAAGCCCCTATCAGGCAGGGTTTAGAAAGAATGTATCCACTACGGATCAGATCTTTCGCCTGAACCATCTTTATTGGAAAACCAGTAAGATAGAGGGAGGTTCACTATACACCGTCTTTGTGGACCTCCGTGCAGCCTTCGACTTGGTTCCGCGAGGGAAACTATGGGCTGTGATTTTAGAACTGGGCATTCCTCTCCCCCTTTTGAGCATGATAATCAGACTCCATAGGGACATCTTCGCACAGGTCAGGTGTGGGAAAAATGGTGCTTTGTCAGCTAGATTCCCTGTTGGCAGGGGGGTAAGACAGGGGTGTGTCCTGGCACCCACCCTGTTTTGCCTTTATGTCAATGGGGTAATCTCACACCTGAATGCGGTACCAAACAGCGACGCACCAAAGCTTGCTGGGTGTCGGGTTCCTGCGATTATGTTCGCAGATGATACCTTATTGCTCTCAAAGTTCCCCAAGGGCATCCAACGGGTCCTGGATGGCTTCGAGTCATTTTGTATGGAAAAGGGTTTGGAAATCAACACTTCTAAAACAAAATTCATGATTTTCAACCCACCAGCAACAACATGTCCAAATCCGATGATAGGTGGAGTTTGGCTAGAAAGGGTTCAGACCTTTGAGTATTTGGGGTTCATTTTAAATGAAACCATGACTGGGGTTCCACATCAAATAAAATCCCAACTTAAGTTGGCCCAATTAGCGGGGGGTATCCATAAGCTTTTAAACAAATCCTCTGTCAAACCGATTATCCCGCCACTTGAAATATACAAACTACAGCACGGGGGCAGTATTCTACGGTGGCAAACTTTGGGGACACCAGTGTGGATCCCCGATTGCCGTAGTGGAAAATACATTTCTAAGACAGTTGGTGGCTTTGCCCCCCAGTACACCCTTATTGCCACTGAGGCTCGATTTGGGCCTTAGACCAATAGATGAGGAATTGGGCCTCAAACCACTAACATTTTGGCGGAGGCTCTGGACCACCCCTGAGCTCAAGAATTATAGGCAAGAGCTCTCGGATTTTCTAAGATTCCCGAACGTGGGGAAATTTCCCTGGTTGAAGTATGTGAGAGAGGAATTGTGGAGAATAGGCCTCCCGTTAATGTGGTCTGATCCGGAGTCTGTTTGCACTAGGGTCCCCCGCAAGCACCTGGCCAAATTGTACTACAAAAGTAAATCAACTGCTCTTACATCGAATGCACAAATCAGCACTTTATCTGGTAGTTTTTTTTATGGCTAAAGATTTTTATCAATTTGAGACTGTTTTAGACGATATTACTTCTGTTGTACCGAGAAAGTTGTACCTTCAGTGGAGACATGGCACCCTACCTATCAGAGCTCTCACGAGCAAGTGGTGTGCGTCTTCCCCAAAAAACTGCCCAGGCTGTAGTTCAGAGCAGGAAAATGAAATGCATGTTTTGTTTTTTTGCCCCGCTTACCAAAAATCCAGGAGGTGTTGGATTATTCTTCTATGCAAAAATCTGGGGTTCACGCACTGTGTGCAAGCCTATAGAATATTTAAAACTGATCTCTCGGCTGTGATTGTTTTTGCTGTATCAAAATTCTTGGCAGCTATGTGGAACAAAAGAAGGATGTATGTAAATACTGCCTGAACTTGGATCCAGTATCCTCAGTTGTATAGATGCTTTGGCGTTGCACTTAATTTCTAAATTGCAATCGAGGAATATACAGACTTTTTTACTGATTGCAACCTAATGACAAGTTGTATGGGCACCTGCACTTCCTTGCTACTTATTGTTTTATGTACATGTACTGTCTCAATTTTTAACTGTTCAAATATGTGACTTCTTTTATGACAACACTGTCGAAATAAAGATGAAATGATGATGATGATGGTTTAACATATACATACATGGCCGTCAACAAATAAACGTACAGATTTTTTGCACACAGCCTGGGTTCGTGTCTGCTTGTTTTCTGCTGGAGTTCCACGTGGGAAGCGGTTTTCCTGAGCAGTTTTCCGGATATATATATATATATATAGTAGAGCAAATTGCGCAAGCGCTTCGGGAGGGCTCACCGCTTCATCCGACCCTCCGGTCTGTATTTGGCTCCTCTACAATGTTCACAGGTTCCCCTGAATTAAAATTGGGTCTGACGCGTTTCGGGCCACAAACGCCCCTTCCTTATGGACTGTGCGCAGTTCAACACCATGTTCTGTTCACGCTGGTCAAACGCGTTTTAGTTTGACCAGCTGGCGTCGTCCTCCCTGAGTGGGTGGAGTCTGGCAACACCGGGACTCATGGTCAACATAGTCATGTGAAGGGAAACAAAATAGTAACCTTGAGTAGGCTGGCGTGTCTGCACTTTCATTACTGTCATTAAGATCCTTAAGTAGGATGGGAGGGAAGCTGCGGGCATCACGTTTTATTCAAATGGATGTTGCGCTGACAGGCGAGTGTGTTTGATCTCGCTTCAGTCTCTTAGGACATGATACATGTTCCGCCATCAGAGTGGAGCTCCTTCCGCGACCGAGGCTGGCCGCCTGAATATAGTAGAGCAAATTGCGCAAGCGCTTCGGGAGGGCTCACCACTTCATCCGACCCTGCGGTCTGTATTTGGCTCCTCTGCAATGTTCACAGGACTACGTCAAACATGAGTTCCGGTGTTGCCAAACTCCACCCACTTAGGGAGGACGACGCCATCTGTTCAAACAAAAACGCGTTTGACTAGCGTGAAGAGAACATGGTGTTGAACTGCGCACAGTCCATGAGGAAGGAGCGTTTGTTGGCCCCGAAACGCGTCGGACTCAATTTTTAACTTAAGGGAACCTGTGAACATTACAGAGGAGCCAAACACAGACCAGAGGGTCGGATGAAGCGGTGAGCCCTCCCAAAGCGCTTGCGCAATTTGCTCTACTATATTCAGGCGTCCAGCCTCGGTCGTGGAAGGAGCATCAACTCTGATGGCGGAACAAGTATCCTGTCCTAAGAGACTGAGGCAAGATCAAACACACTTGCCCGTCAGCGCAACATCCATTTGAATATAACGTGATGCCCGCAGCTTCCCTCCCATCCTACTTAAGGATTTTAATGACAGTAATGAAAGTGCAGACACGCCAACCTACTTATGGTCATTATTTTCTTTCTCTTCACAGGACTACGTCAACCATGAGTCCCGGTGTTGCCAAACTCCACCCACTTAGGGAGGACGATGCCAGCTGTTCAAACAAAAACACGTTTGACTAGCGTGAAGAGAACATGGTGTTGAACTGCGCACAGTCCATGAGGAAGGGGCGTTTGTTGGCCCCGAAACGCGTCAGACTCAATTTTTAACTTAAGGGAACCTGTGAACATTACAGAGGAGCCAAACACAGACCAGAGGGTCGGATGAAGCGGTGAGACCTCCCGAAGCGCTTGCGCAATTTGCTCTACTATATAATTTTAATTTATATTACAGCTTACTAAATTTTTGTAAACTTCCAAAATAGAACACATATATATATATATATATATATATATATATATATATATATATATATATATAGAGAGAGAGAGAGAGAGAGAGAAAGAGAGAGAGAGGGAGAGAACACACGCAATAAATTAAAAACAGTAACAAATGAACTGGAAATAATTTAAAACAAACAAATTTGGTTACACCTAAAAAAAGAAAATAATATAAAAAATCTATATTGTCAAAATATATTAAATAATAAAAACATTACTAAATAGAAATAGTAAAATTTTAAATACACAAACATTATAATAATCTAAATTTAAACAATACAAACAGAACCATAAAATTGTAGGAATAATGCATATACTATTCCAACTATAATCTCTGCAACAGTAGGGAAATGGACTCGGGAAGGGTACTATTTACAATTCCCATTCCAGTCTGTGCAACACAAGGGAAAGCGTTGGACTCGGGTAGAGTTTACAATTTCTACTCCTGTCTGTGCAACAGTAGAGAAAGAGTTGGATGCCGAGGGATAGAATTACTATTCCCACTCCAGTCGGTGCAAAAGTAGGGAGAGAGTTGGACTAGAACATTTTTCCCTACCCGAGTCCAACTCCAGTCTGCAACAGTAGAGAGAGACTAGTTAACGACATACAAATAAAATATTTTAACAACTAAATTAAATAATAAGGGGGGGCGTGGCCAAGTTGGCGATGCCAACGGACGCTCAGTGAAGAGCTCCTTCCCAGCCCATGCAAAGATCCTGTAAATAATAACAAGGTAGCCGTCTTCAGGCCTAATTGTTACTGCCCAAGTAACACAATCGGAACCTCCTGGGCACAATAGTGGGCTCCGATCGTGGAGGAGCCCTGAAAAGAGCCAGATTGTGTGCTACAGAAGCGGGGGTCCGGCCTTGCCTGTGGTGATGGAGTCCCAGGAACGCCGAAGGAGAAGCAGTGCTCAAAGGAAGAATCAAGCAGAATGAATGTGTGCTCATGCCTGGGGAGGAACCCTCGGCCCGGCTGCGATTGGGCATGAGTGAAGGATCTGGACCAATGCCGTAGATCAATCGTACAGAAACTGACTGAAGCGATGCTCCAAGTGATGGCGCCTCTGGGCCGGCACCGCAATAAGTGAGGCAATTTCAGTGGACTTCTGTGGGTGCAGGGAGAGATTTGCTGGGCTACCAGGAGGAAACCATGGAGGCGCCGGCACGGCTGCTGCCAGGTTTGGCCCCCAAATTGTGAGTAAGCAACGGAGCAACCATATTGATCTCTGGATAGCGGAGGCTTCCACGCATGCGGCCGAGGAAGAGGCCTCCAGATAAGAGAATCAGCGGCCTGACACGGGGAGTGGTACAGCAGCCGTGGCGCTCTTAAGAAGTTGTGGTAGAATTTACCCAGAGGACCATCCCAAACACAACGCGGTGTGTGTAGGATCCAGAATGAAATGGGGACAAACTGCCCATGCAGTGGGGCTGAAAAGCGCCCCGGGCGATGTCACCCTGAGGCGGGGCCACTTGGAGACTGTATACGGGCCCACTGGGGGAGCACGATGGTGAAGATCAGAGAAGATCGAGATTCCGCTGGTGGCTCCCCTGGGGGGCCTGGAGCGGGACAATGAGGTGAGGCGGAGCGGCGAGGCTCTGTGTGGAGATAGAAAGGCCTTCCTGCCTGGAGACCAGGGGTAACCTATAGTTACAGCTGGTGGCCCAGGAACGTGCAATGCCTAAAATGAACCTACAGGACACGAGTAACTGCAGGATACTTAAAGTATTTAGCCCTCTGCGCCTCTGGTGAGCTTGTGTCAGTGGCTGATACCTGTATCAAAGCAGGGTGGGGAAGTTTGTGGAAGAAGAGCCTGACTGGCATGGGTTAATCACGGGAAACATACAGGGAAGTAAGGCATCTGGGAGCTAGTTCCCGGCCTGTAGCTAGATGATGAGTCAAGCACACCTGACTTAGCGGGGACGGTGCTGAACTGCAGGGACGGTTGAGATCCCACTGCAGCTTTGGGCGGCCACAGCAAGCCTCATCTAACGGTAATTTGGACACTGCTGAACGTGCTGTACTCTGCAAATTAGTGGCCAAGATGGGTTAGCTCAGACCTAAACAGGGCAGTGGACCACAAAGCAGGAGAGCCTTCCCAGGGCGATGTAGTTACTGAAGCGGAAGAGAAGGATGAACAGGGACAGTCCCTACATACTCCGCTAGATAAAATATTGGCTGCCATTGCGGACACAAAAGCCACCCTCAATCAACATATAGGGACAGTGTCAGTGGGGCTGGGATTGCTACAGGCAGAGCACCACAAGCTTGTGGACAGAATGAAGGAAGTGGAACTCGCCCTGGAAGAGATACAACCAGAACAAAATATGGCATCCCACCGACTGGACGACTTAACCACTAGGGAGGCAACACTCGAAAGGCAGGCTGAGGACGCAGAAGGGTGCAATTGCCGTAATAACATCGGGGTGGTGGGGGTCCCGAAGGGCACCGAAGGAACAAATATGGTGACTTTCTTGGAGGATTGGTTCCAGAAGACAGTAACTCCGGGATCACTCTAAGTTCTTTGCATTGGAAAGGGTGCATAGGGTCCTGTCCCAGCCCCTGGCACCTTGGAGACCCCCGGGGCCAGTGGTGTGAAGATTGTTATATTATAGAGACCAAGATGCTATAATCCAACACTCACAATAGCAAGGTGTCCGTATTTCCCGACTATATGGCCATGGTGCAAACACAATGTGCATCATTCCTGGTGAAAGGAGAAGAAGGTATACAATACTCCCTGCAGTTCCTGGCCTGGCATTGAATACAGCTGTATGGGAAGGCGTACTTCTATGACACTCCTGATGAAGTGTGGTCTTGGCTGAAAGGCTTAAAGATGGACTCACAGCCCCCAAAACCGTACAAAGGCACGAGGGTAACACCCAGCCGAAGCAGAGGAGACTACAGAACTTTAGGAGGTGGAACACCTTATGAAAAACCTACCTCATCTCAGACAGCACGAGAACGACAAGCAGCCGTAAAGGTAGTGGTGGAAGTTCTGTCAACACCTTCAGAGGGTGGTGGAGCTGCGGAGTCCTCAGACAATGGGACTGGCCAATCAGACTCGGGGGCATCGGCACGGAGTGAGGTAATGCTCCCAATGGTGACCCCCTGGTTCCTTGGACAAACTGATATGAACTGAATCTATGGAGCAGTTACAGCCAGGTGTTGAGCTTGGGGAGGAGGGACAGAAACGGGGCTGTACATCTTAGTGTGAATTTAGGTAGGGAGGTAATAATTGGATGGGAGCTACATGATGATTTGGAGAGCAGCAGTCACATAACATGCATGGTTGGAGAATCGTAATGCCGTAGTAAGACATCCAGCACACACAAGACTGCTGCTATCCTAAGCTGAAGCCTGGGCGGGGACAGGAGATAATTGGTCTTAGCTTGAGTCACACCCCTAACTAGAATGGCTTTACCACAATGTGGTTAGTCATCATCTACCTTTATTGCTTTTTGTTTTTTTTACAGGTTTGGGCGGCCAGCCGTTGCGAAGCTGCTCTAGGGATGGGAAGTTATGGGTTTACAGGGTTTAGTTTATGTCCAGTGGTCCTCGTGCATCCAAAGCCTGGGGGGTGGCTGGGTGGGATGGGGAAGGAGAATAATGCAATTCTGAATTATGCCTAAGACGAGTATAAAATGATCTCAAAAAAATTAAACTCTTATCCTAGAAGGTGAGAGGGCTGGGATCACCTATTAAATGGCAAAAAATACACAGCTATGTCACTAGGAGGGCTGATTGGGCTCTGACTCATGGAGGGACGCCATCTTGGGGAGGACTTGGTTAGCAGACTAGGCTTTCCCTGACCTAAAGTTTTAAAACCAGCCTGGGTGAGCGCGCCGGTTGCGCGCCGATGTCGCACCAAAGTTAAGCCCGTCTGCGATTGGCCCGCACCCAGCGCCAGGACCCCCGGCAGTTTCGGGCTAGGTTAGCCTCCTACACGTTATTATTGAAGAACAACACTGTTGAAGTTAAATGGTGAGGGTAAGGGCAGGGATTGTATTTGCCTTTCATTGGATGCTCTGTCTGTTCCATTCCCAGAAGCATTCTCCAAATGTGGGATGTCCAGCCCTAAAATCATAATGCATCCCATTGCCCCAAGGGTCGATACAAATTCAGGAACATTTGGAGGCATTGATCAAGTATTCAGATGCATTATGCTTAATGCTTGGTCATTGGTCAAGCATACAAGGCTTATAGAGGAAGAGGAGATACAAATTGTCTTCATCACAGAGTCATGGACGGATAATTCCTCTGGCCCAGATATAGTGAAAGCTACCCCTCCAGGGTTTTAATGTTACACATTAGACAGGCCAAAAAGAAAGGTGAAGGATTGGCATTGATCTACCACGGTTTGATAAAGGCAGCTTTTTCAGCCTATCACTATGGATGCATGTGAAGCCTTATTTTTTAATTTTAGTCTATCCCATCATCCTACTTTTAAAGGAAGTTTACTGTATAGGCCACCAGGTGTCAAACTCCTTCTTACCCTCACTGGGTAATGTACTGGAAGAAGGTTTATGTACAGTTGCCTATACAAATATGGGAGATTTACATTTTTATTTAGAGGCACTTATTGACCCGGACACTTTAGCCCTGAATGATATGATGAATGGCGCCGACTTGAGGCAGTTGGTAGCTGGGTCCACTCATGCGGCAGGACGTACCTTAGATGGTATTTTTTCTAACCACCCAGGTCTCAACTTTATGGGACTAGTGCCACTCGTTTGGTCGGATCATGCCGCCGTCCAGTTCCATTTGACACTGATGGAGCTGCGTATGAGGGGGCAGTGCCCTAAAGGCCCTGTAGCCACTAGAGCATGGACCAAAATAGAAGGTACAGCCTTGCAGGAGCTTCTAATTGCCACGGCTGGTCAACTGCCAGTGGGAGTGGATGAAGCTGCTATAGTTTATACAAATCGGCTGGAACATCAGTTCCAGTCAAGACTCTCCGCCCCAAAAGGTCGCAACCCTCTGCACCATGGTTTACGGAGGATTTGAGGAATCAAAAACTTGTGTGTGAATGGTTGGAACGGAACTGGAGGACGGACTATAGAGAAACTGAGAAAACACTGTAAAAGCTCAGTCTGCAAAATTACAAACAACTCATTTTGAAAAAAGTATTTTGCAACCCGCATTGATTTAGCCTAGAATTTAATATGGCTTTTCCGAGTCCAGCCAGAGTTCAGCCTAGTCAGGAACTTTGCAAAGACATCGCCAAGTTTTTCCTCACCAAAGTTGAGTCCATATTTTGCGCTTTTAGCGGGTCGAGCACTGGGGGAATATATGCAACTGGGGAGGAACCAAAGTCAACAACAGTTCCCACTGCCACTTTTGAGAAGTTGTCACCAGTGTCCCTTGAAGACATTCAAGAGCTCCTCAGGGCAGCAAACTCAGGGTCGCCTTATGACCCATGTCCAGTTGAAGTGGCCAAGTTGGCTCCGGTACCAATTGCGTTGGTGCTATTACCAATTTTTAATGGCATGTTTAACTGAGCAGTTTCCTACATGTTGGAAACTAGCCTCTATCTTGCCCATATAAAAAAAAAACAGTCTGGATCCTAAGGATCCAAACAATTTTCGCCACATTTCTAGACTTCCTCTCCCAGCGAAACTGATCGAAAAAGGTCTGAATGCACAACTTAGCGCCTTTCTTACAGACACAAGCTTTGGATTCTTCCCAATATGGCTTTAGGGAAGGCCATAGTATTTAGACTGCCCTCATCAAGGCCACAGATGAGATTAGGGGAGCTGTGGATCGGGGGCAAGGCAGCCCTGGTTTTGCTGCATCTGTCCGCCGCCTTTGATCCGGTCCATCATGACATTTGGATGGACCGTCTGAAGGCATGTGGGGTCCTTGGGAAAGCCTGGGAGCTCCCAAGATCCTTTTTATCAGGCAGAAGACAAAGTGTTGCACTTGGAGATCATCAGTCAAAACCTTTTGCACTGCCCTGTGGGGTTCCACAGGGATCTTCCCTTAGCCCCACGCTTTTTAATATGTACATTGCCTCCCTGGCGCCTATTGTTAGGGCATTTGGATATGGCCTCACCTCATATGCAGATGACACCCAAATTGTGGTGTCTCTGCTACCCAGTGAAGAGGCATTAACAACATTAACTTCTGGACTCAAAATTGGTGGCCAGATTCAATGGGTTCTCTCCCCTCGCCCACTAACAAGGTGAAAAACCTGGGTGTAATAATGGACAATAGTCTTACCTTTAGTCATCAGGTTAATTCAGTGGCAACTAAAACCTTTTATGTGATCAAAACAATCAGGAAAATATTGTTGTTACTGCCCTCGAGTAGCCTGCAAACAGTAGTCGTGACTCTCGTAACGTCGAGATTGGACTACTGTTCACAGTCTGTACCTTAATGCTCAACAAAGGCTCCTGAATAAACTTCAAATACTGCAGAATGCAGCAGCCAGACTGCTTTTGGGCATAACTCAGTTCGCGCCTATTGCCAAGGAAATAAATAAACTGCACTGGCTTCCTGTAAGAAACAGAGTTAGCTTCAAAGCCCTTTGTCTGGTTTTTAAGGCACTGCAGGGTTCAGGACCTGACTTTTTAAAACCGCATTTCTGCTGGTATACACCGAAAAGACCACTTCGTTCATTAGGGGCCAAGTTGGTCTCAGTGCCACGCATACAAAAAGTTCGATGGGGGAGGCACACGTTTTACATACGGTGCGGCCAAAGCCTGCAATGAGCTGCCGTTTCACTTAATAAATATCAAAAACCTCCTAGCTTTCAGGAAAAGCCTAAAGACCTGGCTCTTTTCCCAATTAACTTCTTCCATCTTTTGCCACAGGAGATGTAAGTAGCGCCAGGACAACTCCGGGTAACAGCTGCGCTGTATACATTTCATTAACATTAACACAGCCATGCTACAGGAAACTCCCTTGACAGCAGAAGGAATCAGGTTAAGGCGTAGGTGGTGTGGTCAACTATATGCTACCTCATATTCCACTTTCTCCAAGGGTGCATTGATCTGGATTAGAGCAGGCATATTATTTGAAATGCTACAAACACAGACAGAGGGCAGATCCGTACTGGTACAGGGTAGGCAGCTGGGAAAATAAATCACTTTGGGGAGTATATATGCTCTAAACCATGACCAACTTAACTTCTGGGGAGGTTGTCCTCATCCCTACCTTCCCTGAGTGCGATTGACTTGTTTCTAGGGGTGGGGGGGCTTTAACTGCATGGAGAATATTGCGCTGGATAGATCAACCCCTTCACTGCGTGGCACGTTGGTCTCAAAGTTGGCTCACAGGTTTGGAGAATGGCTGAATCAGTTGGAACTTATTGATGTTGGGGGGTACAACACAGACTGCAGCGTGATAACTCACATTTGTAGAACCTTCACACCTGACTCGATCTGTTAGTCTGATCCAGCTAATTAAGTACAGCTGTAAGACGCACTGAATATCTGGAACGCATTTTTTGGATCACAACCTACTGTTCCTTAGTTTCCACCCTATAGCCGAACTAACATGGCAGCTTAACCCTAGCCTCTTGACCGATAAACATTTTAGAAATTCACTATCTATGATGGTCACTGAATACTTCCTACATAATCAAGGTTAAACAGACTCTAGGGCTATAGAGTGGAAGGCATTTAAAGTGGTCAGCATTGCTTGGGTCAGGCATGTGCCTGAGAAAAGAACGGTTGTCAGAACTTACCAGGTTAGAATGTGCCTCACATGATCAGGGTCTCCAACTGTCCGAGGACGCAGAAACACATAGGCAGATGGACACCGCAAGAAGGGAGTACAACTGCATTGGAGGAGCTGCGGAGCCTTGACCTAAGCGAATATCACACCAGGGTACATGAAGAGGGAGGTAAAGCAGTTAGACTACTCGCATGGCTAGTCCGGCCTGATTCCAGAGGGACACCCATTACATATCACTACTACAGAGGGGGTGGGGATATACTCCCCTACAGCAATAAATGAATCATTTAGTGCATATTATGAGAAGCTCTATGAGGCTCCAAACCCACAATCTGCGGAATATATGTGGGAGTTTTGGATGCCCTTTCCACTGCCGATGCTAGATCATCACTTAAGGACTGAGTTGGGAGGCCTGGTGACAACCCACGAAATACGAGGGGCCATTTGAGAGATGGTCACCGGGAAAACACCAGGACCAGATGGCCTGCCGGTGGAATTCTATTCAACACTGGCACAAACCCCGACTCACAAATATATGTGGAAGCCCTGGGAGCTGGTGTGCTGCCGAACTCAACTAGGGATGCCTTGGTGATACCCCTACCAAAGCTGAAGCGAATAGGAGCACATGTGTCTGGGTTCCGACCGCTTTCCATGTTGAACGAGGATTTAAAAATTCTGAGCAATGTCTTAGCGTCGCGACTCCTACCCCACATGACACATCTGCTCCATACAGACCGGAATGGGATCATCACAATGAGAGCCACATCTGCCAACATTCGAAGACTCTTAAATAATGCACCATCCAGAAAGAAGTCGTTACCCAGAAGGTCTTATAATGTCTGTAGGTCTGGAAAAAACCTTTGATTCGGTAAGATGGGACTTCTTGTGTGCTACAATGGCAGGAATGGGATTATGAGACGGCTGGATAAAGTGGCTTACAGTACTATATCCCCGCCCCATGGCTCGGGTGAAAGCAGAGGGGGGTGATATCACATTCATATAACATCAGGCAGGGGTGCCCATTGTCTCCACTTTTGTTCGCCGTAGCTAATGAGCCATAAGCGGAATTGTTCAGACAAGAAGGCCAACCACATGGAATGAGTCTAGGAGAGAGAGACCCCATTATCTCTTTGCTGATGATCTATTACATCTGGGGGATGGGAATCGGGGAATGGAACAAGCACTGGTCCTCCTGGAGACTAATTCAGCCTTAGCAGGTTTAGGACTAAATAAAACAAAAACGCATATATTTTGTTGATGGATGGGGCACAGCGCCCAACTGGCCTACCTGCAGACCTGGCTTGGGCCTCACGCTCTTTTAAATGTCTTAGGATACAAGTATTTCATGATGTGGAGGGTTTGCAGGAGGGAAATTTGAACCCAGTAATGCGGTTCCCTCATGACG
Source organism: Lissotriton vulgaris (assembly GCF_964263255.1). Lineage (NCBI taxonomy): Eukaryota > Metazoa > Chordata > Amphibia > Caudata > Salamandridae > Lissotriton > Lissotriton vulgaris. The sequence goes on along the minus strand of NC_141699.1, from coordinate 1,009,420,976 downwards.
TGTGTCCCTATCTGGCGCTCGCTTAAACTGCCCATGATGGGTCAAATTGCACTGGCAAATATGATCGTGCTTCCCAGATTGTTATACTATTTCGTGAATTTACCAGTGGTGATCCCACCATCATGGTTCACTGGACTTAACAGACTATTACGAGAATTGATCTGGGATGGGGGCAGAAACAGTTTTATGCTTGCCGTGTTAGAGGACCCCAAAAGGAGGAGGATTGGGGGGCCCGAAAATCAAGCTATATTATTTGTTGGCCCAACTACAATGGCTGGCCTAGTTGTTAGATGGTCGGCACCTGGTACTCCTAAATACTACGTACTTAGTTACCAATAAAAGGCAGTTACTAGCTAAGCTCCTACACCCCTAGGTGACCATCCTGAATACAGGGGTGCTATTACAAGCTGCACTGTATAGCTGGAAAAAATCCTGTTGACGTATGATGGGAATCCCGCCATATGCTCTGAGCCTGCCGCTCACAGGTCTCCCAGGTGGGAAGCCATCTACATTATTTTCGAGCACACAAATGGCTAGCTGGACAGAGGCTGGGGTAACAGTGAAAAACTGCTATAAGAGTATTGTATTAATTCTGCTAGAGGACTTCCTGATCTAATATGACTTGCCTGGTGACCAGTTTCTCACTTACCATGCAGTAGTGAAAATGTTCAAAGATCTCTGGGAAGGGCCCAGCTAGAACCTCAGACACGAAGCGTTAAAAGTGCTAGTAATGTTGGGATCAGCCAGGCACTTAGTAAAATGGCATTATAGAGCGCGGATTGGTATGGTGAAAACACCCCTAGAGCGGGTACGGGAAAGATGGAATGTAGCGGTGGGGAGGGGCTTGTGAGACCAGGAATGGTCCTAAGTATTAAGAAGCCTGAAACAGATATCTGGGAATGCTGCATTAAAACTCATTCAATTTAACTATGTGCATATGGTTTACCTCACGCCCCAAAGTATAAACATAATGCATGGAGGCTGCCCAGATGTGGACAAGACGTAGGATTCATACATATGACTGGGGGTGTACAAAACTATAAGAACACTGGAACACAGTGCTGGATCAGATCAATCTAACATTGGCCTGAACGCGCCAGTGTTCTGTAGAGGTATGCCACCTCGGATTGTTCCCCAGACCAAAAACTAAGAAGACGGGCTCTGTTTTGTAGACCTGGCTCTGGTTTTGGCACACAGGCAGATTGCTATGAGCTGGAAAGCATCAAAGGGTCACCCAGTTAGAAACCTTGCTGTCTGCCACAATTTGCCACTTTTTGTTTGTTGGTTCTATGTTCATTTGGGACACTGAGCACTATTGATCTGCCTTTTTCATATATATTTCTACAAATTGAACTGATTATTTGTATAAACAGTTTGGTCTTGCCATTCTATTGTGTATGAAGGTTTCTTTTTCAGAATCCTTTTGCCAAAAGTAACAGCCATTGTGCATATACATTATCAAGAATTCTTCATATTGTCTGCAGGAACCACTGTTTTCTATGCACACTATATACCCTGGTTCTTAGAGAGTAGTTTCACCCTAGTTCCTTGAATACGGCAGGCCCACTAGTAGCACTTAATTTACAGGACTTGGGCACCGGTGGTGGCACTTTCCTACGGACTTACAAGTAAAATAAATATGCCAATTGGGTACAAGCCAATTCAACATGTTTTAAGGAGAAAGCACAATCTCTTGGCACTGGTTAGCAGTGAGTGAGGAGTCGTAAGGCCAGCAGATAGACTACCTCTTAAGAGTAATCATTCAGCCTTGGGTGGGCAGGCCTCTGCTTCACAAGTTTTTCATCCGGTGCACAATCCCTCTATGTACAGCACACTCCCTCCAGACATCCTAGGCCCCCCTAGGTGGTGTAGCCCCTACTATGTGCAGCCTTCACCCTGCACCAAACACTTCACAGATGGCGGACCTCGAGCGCATTCTTGCAGCCAAAATTATGTTTTAAAGAACATCACAATCACTAAGTTAAGATGAATTATGTGGTTGGAACATCCACTTGCAAACAGTGTGAAACACAAGCACGGTAGTGTATAACCACGCTGTTGCACGCACAACACAAACCTGCACACATACCAAATTTCAGATTGAGGTACGGTGTGCCCTGTATTCTGCATTTTGAGCCATTCGGCACACACAACTAAAGACCTTTTGCCCCAACTTACAGAGAGTGGCCGCTCCCTCCCATGTGATGATCTGCCAATAACCCTTCAAGAGTGGGGGTGGGTCCACTTATGATTATCTCTCCTCCATGACACCCCACCTTATCGGGTGGGGTGGGGCTTAATCACTATATGGACTGATAGCAGCAGTCTCCAGCTGCCTCAAGCCCGACAGGGCATAGCTGGGATCTGCTCCTCCAGCTCAGCATCAACAGCTCCCCTACTCACCTAGCCCGTCAGCTACAGCGAGCAAGCAAGCAGCCCGATGTGTGATGTTGGCCACTTTAATGAGGCAGTCTGAATTAGAAGCTGAGGAGGGGTGACAGCACCATAAATGCCACCATGCTGGGCCACTGCAGACAGATTGCACATGTTAGAATGGTTTCTGTGCATCCGATTGGTGCTTTCATGGATAGGAGTGTCCAGTATCTGCAGTTCTTTAAATTCAAACAGACCGCTTCACTTCTTCTCAGCTTTTAATGTGAGAGTACCTGCACCTCTTAAGACCAGACGGATACTCTAGGCCCTAAAAGAAAAATGCAATGGCAACATTGAGATCGTTTAAAGATGTAATTCCTTACTGAAAAGATATTAAGAAACGTGTTAGTTCAGTAAACAAATAACAAAAAGGTGCAGGAAAAATAATTACTCATATTTCACAATAAATTTAACATCAGACATAGTGGTGGAGATAGATTGCACTCAGATGGTAGAAACCTCACATAGAATTAAGGGATTGGCAATGGTTGAAGGGGGTCAAATTCATTCCCAAGAGAGTTGTGTTAAGTGTAAGAAAAACGCTATGACTCAACTGTGTAAATGGCACAATTAAAGACTAAGGGGCAGATTTACAAGCCCCATGCGCCACTTTTGTGTCACTTTTCCCATTTTAAAAGTGACGCAAAAGTGGTGCAAGAGGCTTGTAAATATGCCCCTAATTGCCCAATGTAGGTAATAGTGAAATACCGAATTCTAACTACCGAATTTTACCGATTCGGTATTTAGAAATCGGTATTTCAGATGAAGGTAAGAATTTGGTAAAAAATACTGAATCCTTAATATTCGTTATTACCGAATCGGTAATTGAGATTCGGTAATAACGAATACCTACCCATTCATTCCTATGGGCTTGGAGGCCCATAGGAATGAATGTGAAGACATTCGGCTTTACCGATTCGGTATTACCGAATTGGTAATACCGGGAGGTATTTCAAGGGTGCCAGGGTGTCCAAAGGACACCCTGTTGCACCCCTGAAATGTGCATGTGTGCACATGCGGCACACATGGCACTTCAAAAAAAGCAAAAAAGTGCTTTTTTAAAGGAATTTGGTAATTACCACCAACTTGTAGTTGGTGGTAATTATCGATTCCTTAAGGCTCAAAAGCACTCTTTTATGTGCTTTCTACATTGCATTTAAGGAATCAGTATTACCGATTCCTTAAATGCAAGGCCAATAAGGAATCGGGATTAAGGAATCGGTATTTACCGATTCCTTATTACCTATTCCTTCCCTACATTAGGAATGGCTAAGTACCGGTCAGTAATGGTGAAATTTACTGAATTTCACAGTTACCGACCGGTAGTTGGGCCACCCACATTGGGCCCTAAGTACCATTCTAGACTTGAGGTGGAGCACAACCTAAGGATAGCAGTAGCAAAAATACATCCACAAATTGACAATCTCTGCGGAGAAAAACAGGCACACCCTTCACATTAGTTCTGAAATGCATTATCAAGTTTTGAGAAACTATATTTTGTTTAGGGAAAAGAAAGTACTGTTGTGCATTTTTGGGCAATTCTGTTGGGAGACTTTTGTTTGAACTGTGTAGTAAGCCTGTGACTCGAAACTATAGTCCCCACAAACCTTTAATGTGCTAAAACACTGTTTAATAATATTTCCCCACCATAAAAATGATTTGCCGTGGGAACTGGGGGCGTTTGTGGTAGTAGGTGATGAGGAATACCAAGTTCTAGAAATTTTTGTCAGGAGGGGGTCCTTACGCCTGGAAAGTTTGTCAGGGGGATCTCGGCATCCAAAAGTTTGAAGACCTCTGCTCTAGGGTAATGAGTGCCAGCACTTCTATATCCGCCTCATCTTGTGATTGTGTGCATGCCTCTATGTTCCCCCATCTTTTACAGTTTCCCAGGATATCCTAATCAAAATCTACAAGAATGAATGAATATAAATCAACCTTACGAATTCAAGGTTACATACACTTCACAACACTTGCATCCGGCCCAGAGCTTGCACCATGGATATCTGGTGTCCTGGAATATTGGTGCCTCGGAAGCGACTAGGCATGCTCCTACCTTGGGCTGACAGCTGATGCAGCCACCTGAGACAGATGGTTGCCTTCCTCTTCTTTCCAGCTCTACTGAGCTGGTGTGGCGACCATGGCGCTGGGATTAGGTAGAGGTGGTGGTGGTAGCACCTAAGTGAGGGAGGAGCCCAGTGCGGCTTGTGGCCACGCCCTCACAGCTGGAGAAAAATGTGCATGGAGTTGCTCAGTGATAGAGCTGCAATTAGAGGTGAAATGTGCCAGATGCTTAGGACGTTCAGATTACTATTGGTATTTTTGTATCTGCACATATCCGTAAAGAGAGGCCCAGTTAAAAAATAGGGTGGGCCCAAAAAAAGTGTTCATTTGTCACTGTGTGATGAATTTGCACAAACTTTGGCAGCTTGTAGGAATGCTTAGTTTTCCATTGGTATGACAAGAATTGCGGTAAGCAATAAATGGGAGTATAATTGGGGGGGACGGTGGATAAGAAAAATGTTCATTTGCTTAAAACATTGGTGCTGTTTGGTTAATATATATGAGGTGTGGCAGGCAGTAAGCACGTGCTACCCCGTGCAGGTTTCATAAAAGTCCGGGTGGGGAGAAGCAAAATATATTTGATATAAAAGTAACTTTGCCACCACTTGATAGATCAGCACTAATGCTAGTAGGGACTCAACATGTTTAACCTACTTTTAATATGGTCACATTCCTAGAAACACACCAAAGTGAGAGGGGAGGGGGGGGGGTGCAAAGTTAAAAAGGGGTGGGACAAAATATGCGTGCATTTGGATGGAGGTGAGATGGAAAGGCGGCTCTGGAGTGCTCTATGGCTGTCAAAATATGCTAGGCCCAGAAAAGCATAGGCTAGAGACCTACTCAGTAGATTATTGAAAACATGGGATGTAGTAGATAACAAATTAGGATTTACAACCATTTCAATACCAATTATTTCCCTTCACCAGACATTACACAGGCAACAAAGGGGTACATTTCAGAGATGGAAGGAAGGAGATTAACATTGGGACATTTGCTTTCAAAGGGGAATATTAATTCCTTTCCACAATGTAAGGTATATTTTAGACTCGCCAAGTAAGACAGATTAACATGTGCAACTGCCTTATATGACCTGACAACCTTTTGTGGAAGAGGGAGCAGCCTTTGAAAAAAATGTTTAATGAAAAGTTCTTAATCCAATTCAGTTATCTCAAATTCATGTAAATGTACATACATGTATTTATATAGCACAAATCACCGACCCGGTATCTAAGCGCTTGCTTAGGGAACCCGTCCTGGTATTACCCTGTGAGATAGCCCCGGCAGGGTATCCACAAGGTGAAAGCCAGGCATCCCGCCGCGAGGGGCCGTTGTGGAGATTAAGCAAGCTATTGCCCAGAGTCGCAGAGTGTGAACCCGTGAATCGAGTAGGCACCGGAGCGAGAATTGTCGAGTCCGTGGACATTTTCGGACTCAAGACCCGCCGAGCCGGGAATTGAACCCTGGTTCCAGGCTGACCTCTGCTTCCAGGTCTGCCTCTTCTAACCAGTGAGCCACACTTCTCCAACTAGTGAGCCACACTTCTCCACACACACTCCTGAATATTGGGTGGCAGAGGGGAAAAAAATGGGGATTTCAGAAAACATGTGAGAAACACAGGGTAGGGTGATAGTGGACAAGGAATGAGAAAATTTGTAGGGTGATATAAGAGGTGGATATTAGAAAGCAAGCCACAGAGCAGGGTACAAAGTGATGTACAATGTATTCCTTACTTCTTGAAGGCTAAAAGAAATATTGCCTAACACAAGTGGGTTGTGTTTGGAGATATTGAGATAAAAAAGATCCAGTCTACAAATATGTTGGTCCTGAATTAAATAGAGATATTTCTGGAAGGAAATATTTAATCGGGTTAAGCAAATCATTGGATACCCTGTACAAGACCTTCAGAAGTGATACTGTTGGGATTTAGGGCGACAGCGGTGAAATACATGGTTGAAGGGAGTAGAATACGTGTTAACAATATAGCAGCAGCTGCCACTAATAGCTGCTCACTTGGAAAAAAACAGACCCTCTTATGCTGAATAGATGGTATGTCAAACGTTGGACAATGGTGGTTACAGAAAAATAATGTACAACTTAATTGACCAATGCAAACTCTTTCAAGAGGTTTGACAATCCTTATTTAGCTACTGAAGTTTGCTTGACCAGACTGCACAAACTGAGGACCTTTGATCTGAATTATTGATTGACCCTATGTATGTATATGCGAACTGAATGCATAGATATATAATGTTGATCAGGAGCTGGTGGGTGCACCCATACGTTATAGCTCATGATGGCCTGTGTGTTTTAAGGATGGGATTTTGGGCGGTGGTGGGATTATGTTAAAAAGAAGCTGGGAAAACAGGTTGCACACATTAATGTTGGGAAATTCACATGTTGGAAATGCCTAGTCTCAGGGCGATTGACGCCGGATGCTGGGGATCACCGTTCGATCCCCGGCACCTGCGGCAGGGGTCTGCCCAGCACCATGTAACTGTGGGCAATAGCTTGCTTAATCTTGCAGACGGCCCCCAGTGCCAGGAAACCTATGGGTAGCTGTGCGCTTTATAAATACAGGATAATTATTATTAATATTACTATTATTATTATAGTTAGTTGGGCATTTCACTTGAACAAAACCAGAGAAATTCAGCTGTTATAGTTAGTAGAGCTAACAATAACTTGCACCCCCGGAATGCACTGCTGATGACGTCACATATTACATCACTCATGACATGGTCAGTGACATCACTGATGACATCTCAAATTGCATCACTAATGCCATCAATGATGATACCATCCATGTGATGATCTGATGCAGCTCCTCACACCCAAATATAACCTTTGATACACCCACTCTAATACAGACTACCATTTTCGAAACCATAGACACACCAATACCAGTTACTACATAAACACTCACTGATTCTTAGGTCTATACACACATCCACTCATTCACCCATACAGCATCTCATACATGCAGTCACTCATCAATACAGCACTATCATATGAACACATACACCTATACACATACACACACACACACACACACACACACACCGCCACTCATCCAGAATTACTCACACACCTCCTCAGTCATTCAAAAACACCCATTTACTCACCAATAGTTATACAGACCACCTCGCTTATTTCTACAAATACTAACACATACTTACTCTATTATACAATCACTCATACAAGCAGACACTCCATAGAGCCACTATCACTCACTGTCACGTATAGTCATTTTTATACCCCAACACTCGCATATACTGCCTTTCACATATGTAGTTACTCACACATATACCACTGGGAAATCAATTCACTCACCAACACACCCATACACACACTCACCCACCTATACAGCCCTTTAAGATGCACTCTTGAACCCATACACCCAGTGTATCACCTACTCACACATATATGCAGCCATCCACCCCCCACCCACTGACAAAGACACTCGGACAACCAATCAATAACCCATCTAGACAGTCATGTAGATACTCACCAACCCATGCAGCCGCTTATACACCAACTGACAGACTGATACAGACATTTACAGTTTACTCACTAACCCTTGCATTCATTAATTATGCTTAATCAGTCACTTATACAATCAGTTACACACCTACTAAATCATCCATTCAGACACTTATACACCTACTCATTGTTCAATACTCCTTGGCGTATTATATATATATATATATATATATATGTGTATGTATATATGTACCACGTGACTCCTCTGAATCTCTCGGTGTTTCCAGCCCCAGCTTAGCACACCAGCAAACTTTAAAGAAATACATTCACTGGATGATGTCATCAGTGATGTCACTGACCATGTCATGAGTGAAGTAATATGTGATGTCATAGTTCGCTGTACTAACTATAACGGCCGAATTTCTCTGGTTTTGTACCAATGAAACGTCCAGCTAACATTAACATCCCTGAAACCTATGTTTTTGAAAGTGAAAATAATATATATATATATATATATATATATATATATATATACATATACTAGCAGCCCGTCCCGACGTTGTCCGGGAGGAATCAGGCTCTTCAGGGACCCCGCCCGCCCAGGCTTTGTCCGTGGGTCCCCCTGAGCCTTCCTAAGATAGAACAGCCATCTGGATGTATGACGATACAGCGCCAACCATAACAACGCAAGCAATTACCACGCTGTTGTTAAATCGTAAAAGGCATTACATCGCACGCATTTACTGCGCATGCTGTTGCCACGCGATTGTAGTGTCTCTGCTGCTTTGGGGCATTACAACGCAGGTCACCAAATCGCCTGCTGTTACATCGTGATTTTCACTTTTGTTTATGAAAGTACGAAACAAAAGCTCACTCTTTAATGGTACATCTTCTTATTGTACTGTTTCTAAGAACTGATGCTGTGGGTCTACGTTTTACAGCACATCCTGCTTCTACACCCTCTCCTTTCGGTCCTAGTCAACCCGATCTGTGTGGCTCATTTCTAAATAGTTCCATTCCACGATTTATACGAGTGTTCAGAGGCTTCCAAAAATATGTTTTATTTTCCCAAAATGAGCAGATTTACTTTTCAAGAGGAACTGCAAAGTGTAATACACTTGGGGAAAACCTACATCAATTCGTTTAGACAGTATCATTCATTCTGTCACAATACATGGATTTTTAGACAAATACACATTTAATTCCAGGTACCTTTTCAGGCAGTATATTGCCACCAGATGGATTTCCGCCTTTCTACGTTTCGGAGGACACCCCTCCAGCTATGTCAATGTGTCGGGCTGGAGCTAACATTCTTTTTCAGTAATTATGTGAATTTATGCGCGAGCATGAGTTGTAATCATGCCGTGATTGCTAACATTATTTATTGTCTGGTTGCCCTGGTATTTTAACGGCCTGCCTCGATTAGATTTCATTGTCCCAGTCTTAAGCCTTGTTTGGGTGGCCACCAATTCAGGCTCCCCCTGGCATGGTTTTGGGCAGCTGACCCGCATGGCGTCCCGTGACTTGTCCGTCGATATAGCAGTATCTTCCTTTCCTGGGTGATATTCAGCACTCATTGGTTCCGTGCAGCGGCTGAAAGCTGGCCCCCTCCTGTAAACACACTGCAGGCCTCTGCAGTCTTCATCCGGCACCCATCTAGGGTTGTGTCCGCCTTCTGGCACCCATAACGGCATCCTACGAGTACTCTCTCGCCCAAAAACCTGTTCAGTGTGAGATGGGGTGCTTCTCATTGTGGAACTTTGGTGCCCTGCTCCTACGTCGGAGCTCCATCATGTCTAACCAGGTCAATTGATGAAAATGCTGTGTTACTGCAAATGGCGCTTATGTTCAAACGCACATGTTTAGGATACATTTTTTTTCTTTCAGGCTGTCGGTTCCAATTGGGGGTCTCTCTGAGCTATAGCCAGCCCTCCATATTCACAGAAATATATAAATCATTATCAATTTTAATAAAAAACCACAACATACAAACCTATTTACATAAGGTTAGAATTAACAGTGCCAGGGCATGCCCACCCTACCATCCATCATGCCCTCACCCAGCCACCCATCCATCCACCCACACATCCATCCATCCATCCAACCACTAGGCATCCATCCACCCATCCATCATGCATCCACCATCCAGCCACCCATCCATCCATCATCCACCCATCCAGAGATCCATCCACAATTATGGTCATCCATGCTGCGCACTCACATCACCATATGGGCATAAGCGAAAACAGCCACCAATCCATCATGCATCCACCACCCAGCCACTCAGCCATCCATCATGCACCCACCCACTCACCCATCCATCAGGCCACATCCTCTCCCGTTGTGCGGGCCTGCATTTTGCACATGTTTAATTTATTCCCCTGTCGGCCCAAATTCCCTTTTATACTCCCCACCAAACTGTTGAGCTTGCTGCACCATTGCAGGAACATTATGTGTAGTCATAGGCAAAATATTGTTCTGCATCCCAACTGAACTACCTGCTACGGTTCCTTCTAATTAAGTGGCAGAAATAAAGAGTGCAGGGCTTACACTGAATGAAAAACGATGTATGCACTTGTAAACCCCCAACACACATTAAAAACTATGACTTGTAAGTGTCCAATTTATTTCTAGGTGTCCCAAGTCTCGAACCTTGGTTTTCAGCACCAAAGTCGGCACTGCTATCCGTCAGGCCACATCCTCTCTCGTTGTGCGGACCTGCATTTTGCACGTTTAATTTATTCCCCTGTCGGCCCGAATTCCCTTTTATACTCCCCACCAAACTGTTGAGCTTGCTGCACCATTGCAGGAACATTATGTCTAGTCATAGGCAAAATATTGTTCTGCATCCCAACTGAACTACCTGCTCCGGGACAGTCAGCGTGACAAGCACACGGTTCCTTCTAATTAAGTGGCAGAAATAAAGAGTGCAGGGCTTACACTAAATGAAAAACGATGTATGCACTTGTAAACACCCAACACACATTAAAAAGTATGACTTGTAAGTGTCCAAATTATTTCTGGGTGTCACGAGTCTCGAAGCTTGGTTTTCAGCACCAAAGTCGGCACTGCTATCCGTCAGGCCACATCCTCTCTCGTTGCGCGGACCTGCATTTTGCACATGTTACTCAAATCTTACATGCTCCGATGGCATGGATATATCGCTCAGCCGTCACAAGTTAGACGGGTGTTTTCTGACTCCGACCTCATGGGCCAGAATCCTCAGTCAGTCGGTGTCATCTGCAAACGTGCCTTTGCCTTACCTCCATGCTCTCTGCTGCAAGCACCCGCTCCTCCGCTCGTCACCGCTCCTCCTCGCACTCGTGTCTGCCACTCCTGATGTCAGCACGCACGTCGCGGCCGGCGCTACTTTGGAGGGACTACTTTTTTATTTAACTTAAATTTCTTAAACAACGTATATATGTTTTATTTATATAGCCTATATCCATCTGCACACCCTGACAATTACAATGATGTATCGGGTGTTTGAATTGGCGCTGTGGTTCCAGAGTTTACCTGGCTCAAAGGTTTGTGTTCTCTCTTTATAATAGTAGTATAGATATATATATATATATATACACACACACACACACACACACACACACACACACACACACACATCTAAAGGGCCGATTAGGAATATTTCTCAGCAACAAACACACTGATGTCGATGACATTAATGCTTCTTAAATTTCAAAGCTGAAACTGGCAGCACCAAGACATAACTTTATGGCATACAAAATATGCTGTTTTAAGAGACATCAACATATCTCAATACATTTTATCTTTCACTGTAAAGGAGCCAGCAGATGTATTATTGTGACTGTGCAAGGAAGTGAAAGAGGATGCTACTCCATGTCCATTCCAGGTACAGGGATTAATAACGGAGGAGAAAGTGTGCAGCCATGACGGAGGCAATGGGCACTGTACTCCATTTAATAGTTATGGGCCATGGTGCTTTATTTTCTTTTTTAGCACTGACAAACGCTGAGGAACATTTTGATGCCTCAGGGGGGTTCATTAACTAGATAGGAACAAGCTATGTCAGATTGTCTAAGCAGGAAAGTTGACCAATGGCTACCTTTTCAAGCATCACAGAATATTATGCACTCTAGATAAGATCATAAAGGACTTCAAGACGGAGAAGTGTGTCCCAGGCATGTTAAGTGGATGCTGGTCACTCATTTATAATGATATCCCCACTTCGAAACCGTTCATCACCTCATCACAAAGGACAGCACTCACAAAGGAAAGTTTTTTTATTGAAGACAATTTTAGTGAATGGAACTACTGATGCTAACAGATGTGCCTTTCACTCTTTGGGAAAGTGGATGCCCAAAGGAGTATGCTTCTTTGGCAAGGTGATCTTATGGACTTTCTCAGACTACCTTACTGGCTTGCCTTCGACTAATAAGGCAAAGCGCACGAATGCCTAAAAATATAAAGAATTTAAACAAGCCAAAGAAAGCAGGAAACAATAAATAAAAAAACAAGTGTGTTGAGGTATTCACAGGCTTTCAGCTAATTAGTTACACACACAAACATGTAAGCTCGTGGCTTCTGCCTTTCTGGGGGTATTGCTGATGTGTGCGACAAATGGTAGTCTGGTGTGAGGCGTGGGGGGCGGGGGAGCAGGGGAGCAAGCGGGAGTGGGAGGGAATGAGTAGGCCAGGCGCGTGCCTGGCGAAGCTTCACGCTTCAGTAGACAACATGCATTGGGAGGAATCCGGCTTGGAATCCTCTTGGTCAAAGAGTGGTTTTCAACCCAATAGGTACAGAGCAATTTATTGCTCGACCTATTAAAAACAAATAATCTATAGCCAAAGATGGACAGGCATCAGTGAATTAACTAGTACAGATTTTCTCACCACCAAGATGAAGAGGCCAGTTCACGTTCATGGCAAAACATGAACTGGTCAAATGATCAAATGGGGACTTTCATCTCAACTTTAACAAAGTGTGATTTAAGTTCTAATACTAACCACTGGTACAGCAACCATTTACACTCCCAGAGATAAGCCACAGCTGAACAGATTAGATGACGGTCAACTAGTTCACTCCCCTATTGATCTGAAGCTAAGCAGGCAATAACAAGATGAACTGGCTGGAACTACACACTGTGAATCCAGTTCCATACAATAAACACAAAACCTATAGCTCCAGAGGTAGCAGGAACTGTATTACAAAACTTAAAACATTCACCGAGTGATGGTGCTTGAAGTGAGAGTAAAGCTTAGTACCGGTAGTGCATTAGTAAACAGGAGTAGTTGAAAAAAGTCTAGGCATGTGTGTTATCGTTTGTTTCTTTTACAATATTTAAAGGACTCCGTGGTTAAAATAAGAAAGCACAATACACTGAGAGTGGATTCATGCATAACTTCACGGGAGAAGATTGGTTATTGCAAATAGTCACAGTTTGAATTTGAGCAAATTAAGTCACAGAAATGCACTTCCAATGTGAAAGTATCAGTTCTAACACTGTGAAAGTTAGCATGGATTTCAAACTGTGGTAAAAATGTATGTAGCTGCTATGTACATTGTTTTGAAAATATTAGCTGATCAATACTGGCTAACAGGGTTGCATCGCATACAAACCAGTGGTACTAATAATTGGTTAAAAAGAAAAACAGAAGTCATATTTAAAAAGAAGTGACCTGCAATTCTAGTTTTATTGATTGCAACCAAAGTCATATTCAAGCCTCAAGTAATTACATTCTGTAAATGAGACATAAAAATACAGACTAATTTACCAAAATATTTTTTATATTCTGGAGGTTATGTACATATTATACATTTTACAGTGATAAACATGTTTATACATTATGCAGCTGTTATTTAAGGAAATCTCAAAACGCAGACAGAAAGAAGTCTACAAAATGTATTCAATGCAAAAATCTGCATTTCTTATAAACAGAAAAATACTACATATCATTCATGTACAGAAAACTTGGGGCAAGCAATTCTGCTTTCAGAAATGAACTCCAAGAAAGGCAATTCACTGGATGCTAGTACCGGTTTCTAATTTTTATTTTATCTTTACTGAGGACCTGGCCTTTATCTTCCCTCAAAGAGAAACAAGTTTAACAAAGTTTCAAAAAAGCCCCACTCGGGGCTACATATCTTACATCCTACGTGAGAGATAAATTAATGTAGTGCACATCATGGACCTGTTTGTAGGTTGTCAGGAGTATAGAGAGGTAGTGAGAAAGATTAAGGAAAACAGACTTTACAAGAATATGCACAATTTGGTAACATCACTGGTTAGGGAATGGCTTCAGAGACCTTAGCGAGCAAGATCAAGGCATTCCAGGCAATACAAAAGACACACATTCTAAGTACATAGAGGCTGGGGAAGAGATCATGTGACTAAAATGAAAAACAAATTATGTAAAAAGAACCAAAGTACTAGTGAAAAACGTTTTGCCATTGACATAGATGGGTTATTGGAGTCTAAAAAAACATTCTGACACATTATTGCCATTGTCAATGGTTCTTGATGTCTGCTGATAGATTCCAATGCATGACTTACACTTTCCAGCACTGGGCTGCATCTGTACACTCATCTTCTATCTACAGATAGTGAAAATGAAAGAGGGAATTGTGGAGCTAAACAATGGCAAGGACATACTTTTGTTAAGTACTTCAGGAGGTTGAAAGGCAACTGCTTCATTCTGCATACAGGCTGCAGCGAGAAGGAATGAAGAGGATAAACATGTGTTAACAAGAAAAGTATGAAAACCATGGGCTATAGAAAGGTTTTAGCATCATTTCAGTTTTTGTCTCAACACATTTGTAAAGACAGATTTTGTAAGAACAGCAATAGTTGAACTCACATAGACCATGGAAAGTCTCATGGCTGGACTTTTTTCAGTAGGCCATTTCTTAACGTGGCTGTATAGAGACCACCTTAAAAGAGCAGCAACAATGCTGTAGGATTTTTCATTAATGGTCATGGATACCATGGGCAGACCAGAAGCCTTGGGCGTCTTTGGTTAATGGAGGAAGCATTACTTAGAAGCACAAAGTAAATACAAATTAGCCTTAGACATACAGAGAACACAAGGAAAAGATGGGCCCTGACAATCTTACCAAAGCAATTTCACCATAAATGTTCTACTGAACTAGAGACATACCTTGCTCATTAATGTTTCACCAAAGTGAAAAAAAAGAGGGTCAATTATGGTGATTCTTGTTTCTCTCAACAAGACTAAATAAAATGGAAGTCATTTTGTAGGAAGAGTGCGGAGGGATCACTGCCCTCTTTGGAAGAGAGAACCTACTGTGCAGCTGGGACAGGGATTTTTGTCAAATGTATCCTTAATGTACAGACATTCATGTAAAAGCTCAGTCGGAAGACAAATGTACATGGACTATACATGTTGTGCCTTCAATCTCATCATATTAACAGGACAACGGCTGCTTGAGGCAATGCTCTAAAACATCGGAAGGCACAGAAGGGCACTGCACCAAAAAGTGAAATATTTCGGATATGAAAACAAATGCAAGGCCAGGGTGTGTCTATCTATGAATATAAACTTTTAAAAGGAACCTTATAAGATGGCCATGTGCTGAAAATTTAGAATTTTAGGAACTATGCTGGAAAGTGGACTAATGCAGTTTTGGTAGACTAGACTAGTGTCAACATCACTATAATAATCAACAATCTGAAAGGTAGAACGTCATGAGTAGCATTCTTGCCAAAATAACTAATACATTTAATATTTTGCATCCTCAGTGGTGAATGAAGGAGGTATGTAAACCGGTTATAGTTTCTCAATATGAATTGCATTGATCACAGGAGAAACACTAGCTTAGATATCATACAGGGTTATAAGACAGGACCTTGCAGCCCCTGCGATGTAGGGGGGGGGGGGGGGCATTATCGAAGTTCTCATTCATGGGAGCTCGCTTGAAAGGAACTATTGCACTGTCAACAAAAAACAGTTTAAAGGAAGTATTCCTCAAGGCAAAACATTCAGGTTAACACAAATGCTTCCCGGTAGGAAACAAATTTGGTTGGACAGCACAATCAGAACTAAAAATATAAATAAAGAAAGAACGCAAGACAACATCATTACTAAGTTACTAGGACATGGCTTTGATATGTTGGTGTACACACAATTTTGAGGTGTTGAAATATGATCAATGATGAAACGTATATAGAAAAGTGCTTTTTGAAAAATTTGAGCTTTCGAAAAAAGTTTTGCTCTGTGCTGCCTATTATTTGCAGTTATAAAAAAAAATGGTTGCATCAAGATCACTGTAACTAAGACTAAAGCATATTAGCCACATAACTGTAGGTGCGAAACCCAATAGGATTATAAAATTCCAGAAAAGGAGGAAACGATTCAGACATAACCAATGCACCTAATCTCATGGCAGCCAAACTACCTGAATACGTGCAAGAAAATGTCTGTATGAAGAATGCGAATAGGGCATTCATATCAGGAAGAAAATAAGGAAATTACTGAACATAATGCAAGGCACAGGACTCCTTCAAAATTCCCTTCTGCAAGACCAGAAAATGAACCTAAATGTTTAACTTTGATAGATCTACATGAATCAACATTTCACTCCCCATCTTTTATCCTATGTGAAAAATGTAGGCAAGAGGGAAGCGGTCAGGATGATGTTTTCAGCAATACTGCCCTATTCTTAAAGTGATCAGTGACTGCCTGCAGAATCAAAGGCTTACTTCTGTTGCACATATTGCACTAGTGAGAGATATGGGCTTCCGATTCCCTCGTGTTTACTTGGGTTACAACCTTGCTCAACTAACCACTGCGTAATATGTGATACCAAATTATGATCAGTTTTTCAATTTAGAAATAATCAACTTTAAAAAATAAAAAAATAAAAAAATAAAAGAACTGTAATCCTTTACAGGTCTAGTGGTGAACTGGGAACGTACGTATTCCACATTTGCACCCAAATATTATGGTCCGTTATAGGCTTCTGAAGATGGCAATTTGAACGGTCTTGGCGATCCATCTTCTAAAGCACCCACTTCTCAGCATTTGCCATGGTCCTTCATATTATTCAGTCTGTCTGGCACATAAGCAGATATCATGCTGTCTTCCAATATCGGAGAGCAGACAGCTCCAGGGGGCGTTTGGTTGAAAAATTGTGAGGCTGAAGACCATCTTCTTAAAGTGGCTACTGCACAAAATTAGCACCAATTCAGAGGACATTATAAAATGGGTCATTGAACATCAAATGAAAATGCAGTCAATAAATGCAAGTCGAGCACAACAGAACATTGCAATGTCACGGTTTCGATGGATGCAAAATGGAACTCAAGGAGGGCCCGATGGTAAAATAAAGAATGGGGCCCACGAATTTAGGCAGCTTTTGGCAAGCAATATGAGAAAGCTTCTTGTTTTCTGCCAAAAGGGACCTAGAACACAATCATTGAGCAGGACTATATGAACAAAAGCTCATAAAACTTTCAGATGAACTTGAACAACAACAAGTCTACTTTGCACCTGTAGAATACCTTGAACACTGCATTTATTTAAATGATGCTAGGCCTGATACTGGTTATCCTTAACCAGATTTAAGGGGCTTTAATAACAGCACCAGAGACAGTAGCATCTCTGGTTTATTACTCAAGCACGTACCACCAGCTGACCGTCTCTCCCCAAGTATCTCAATTCAAGAGTTTGGCACTGAAATCTGAGAAGAAAGACATTCTGATAAAAATGCACTACCACTACAGTACTCCTGTGGTTTGCCACAGATTGGTTTGTCCTATCAGGGCATTCTTTTACGTACCCAACCTGCTTCTTGCAACTAGTTTGCCATTACTAAACATGCACTTTTGAACAACACAAGCAATATAGGTTATGCAATTCAAATGAAAAGTTAGAATGTTAAACCTAACTCGGTGCACATCTATTTAACTTGCGGTTTCCAGTTAATGATCATCTGAAAGGTAGACTTTAGACGAGGCAGATCTTGAGGGTCCTTTCAAACAGCACAATTGAGTTAGGACGCAAACTGCAAATGACACTAACTGCTTTGTGCTTCATGACAGTCCTTCCATTCAGACTTCGTCAAGAGTTTGGCTGCAAGTTATTGAGAACTGCACTGCATCAACGTATTCAGTTTCTCCTCTTCGGATGACCGCAGACTGTGGATTCTATCAACAGTGCTACTGTTGAAAACAACTCTAAATTTGAAATTAGTGTGCTGCTAACTTAAAATGTAACCAACCATCAAATAAGGACAGCATGATTACAGCAAAAATTCCAAGTCAGTCCCTTTCTTTACATGCAGTTTCTATATAAAAGAACCTGGTATCTAGTATAAAAAGAGATCTGAATCTGCATAAAGCATATATCTGAATTGTATAAACTAAACAAAAAGTCCAACTTCAATTCATGAATTGAAGATCTTAAGGTCAGTAGGTAAAATCTAGACTGGCATCTTCAGAAGTTCATTTGGACGTCATTCCTCAATCAACATATCACATTTCCGCTCTGCGATTCGTTTTTCCAACTGCAGCTCCTTCGTCTTCATCTTCTTCATAGTTTTCATCATGTTCGTCTTTTCCGTTGTCATTGTGGTGTGCTCCTTGCTCTTGGCCTACTCCGTCATTCTTTTCATCAACCTCAAAACAGAAATAGCAAAGTTAGTGGAAGTTGACAATACTGAAGCACACCAAGATATCCTAAGCAACATCTTTCATAACATATTAAGAGGCGCAGAGCATCAAACATATTTAAATGCCATACGTTGTCGGTTGGTCATATTTTACTTGTATTAAAATAAAACACAAATGTTACATGTCCTGTTACTTGAAAGGCTTATGTGCTTTTGTTATTGGTAAACGTCTCGCAGCTCTTGAATGAAGGTCAAATACAACTACCAATAAATATGCACCTAAAATGCATTCAGGAAACATTTTCAGTTTAGCAAGCATGTGGCATGTCTGGCATGTAAATACTTATTTTTTGTCTTTTCTATATAGCATGTGAATATTGGATTTTTGTCTTTCCCATCTTTAGATACATTTGCCTTGTTGACAACCCTTAGACATTTAACAGATTGGAAAAATGAGCATTGACTGTAGTCAAGAGAAAGGAGTATGATTTAACAATTCAAAACTTGAATTAGTAAGAGGTTGCTAGAAGGAGAATGTTTGGTACAAGTGTTGCCACATGCAAGGTCTTGTGTACAAGCCCTGGGGTGGGGTGTGGGGTGTGGGGTGTGGTGTGCTGTGTGTGCCTCAAAAAAGTTTTCTGGACTATTACTACCTATGGATTAGACTCTTCATCAGTATCCTAGTGAAAACAGATCATCAAGTCGTGAAATGGGCCATACTGGACTAACTAATCAGTGGAAACATTGAACTGGAGAACCTTCACTTCCATAGGACTGGCCAGACCATGTCTGTACCCTTTAACATTTACAGACCCACAACATTGTAAAGCACATAGGATACATGTTGGATTTTAGCATTCTATTAAGTACCCATATACAATGCAGCAATGTTTAAAGCCAAAGTTTTTTGTAACTGACTTTCTGATGTTTATTTCATTCTATGTACAGCATTTCCAACTTTCCTTGTCATAGTATTGACTATGTGGAAGTTGACCGATTAAGACCATGGGATACATTAGTTCTCCACAGCTACATCGAACTGTCTGCTGATATGAGAACAACCAGTTGCTACAGCTGAGAAAATGGTTAAGTTATTCTTGAGAAAAAACATTTCACTATCAAGTTAATGCAAAAATCACAAGCAAGCGAGGATAGGTAGATTATTAATTTTTGTTCCACAAATAGTTTTAGCAGATCCAAATTTACAATTAATAATGAAGACGACTCAAAGGAAACGAAAGGGCCAGCCACACACGTGTGTCTTTTCCCTCTTCCTATGCTGTATACATACAGACCTACTGGTCTGCAAAACTTAGTTACAGCTCGGGAAGCCGAACAAAAGACCACTTTTTCTTGTCTTTCTGACTGTGTATGAATACAAACAGGCAAACAGATTGCACTTCTAATAATCAGTAACAGGCACCTCTGAGCCCTAATTAATTTACATTCTAGACAATGTTGCCATGTTAAAATCTCCCCTTCCCTTCACTAGTGGGTCACAGGCTGATTTTTGGTTGGTCATGAAAGTCAAAGCAATAACTAAAGAGGACTTTAAATTCTGTGTTTAACTGGTTACATTTGATGATTCAAAGACAGATGTCAAATGTCAGACTGTTTTAATCTTTTAACATGGGGATTAGTGTTTACTTTTCTTTCTGACTGCACAGTGAGAGGAGTTTTTAAAGTGAATTATGTTACGTTCAGGCTTGCACTCTATCAGCATGAGGTTTATGTAACAAGGTTGGTCATAAAACAAAATTTCATTTTACTTGTTCAAGGATGCATGCCAGCTGTCTACATCTGTATGAAATGAGGGTATCGAAGCATAACTAACAAAGCTCAAAATGTTGTTCAGGTAGGCTCCACATGCGATAACAATTGACAATTTTCAGACTTGGACTGTTACTGTCGATACTCACATGATGATCTAGAACTATATAAGCAAATACATTACCATATACAGCTAATACTCAAAGTGTGCTCATTTTTATCTGCATCAAACAGAGGCATCAGGTATCAGGTAAGGCAATTCTAGGTTCTAATTTGTTCCACTGTTAACTCCTCCTTATTGTATATTGTGGACAGGAACAATCAAAATTATAAACTGTCCAGGACCCAGCAACCATATCAGTAAGCAAAAAGAGATCATATCACATGGACTTAGGAAAACTCCAATAGTCTACGAGTTTAAGCATGCATGTATTACTAACCTTTCACTTCACAGCAAAGGCCACTATCAAGGTATTCGCTTTATGTGAAACACGCAATTTCCAGATATACGTTTTGAAGAGGACAGTGGATGAGCAACAAACTACTCCTGGCCATGACCAAGGAGCACAAAACATGTGTAGGATGTTGTTGTTTGCACTCTCTAACAGCTGCAGTTCACTCACTGTACTCTCCTGACGACTGGGGACTTTGAACCCCGGAGAGAGTCAATGAGCTACTCTCACCAGCGTTCAAGGTAGCCTGGACAGTGCGGGAGACAGACACCACACTTGCTGGCAGTGGTGGTGGGATGGGTGGGGTGGGGGGGGACAGAGCTGCAATTAAAGATCCTACAGTGGTTGTAGGTGTAATCTATGTTATAGCTGCTGAAGGGCCGACTCGAAGTAACAAGCCCTTCTTTCTGGAAGCCAGTTTCACACTACTTTTTCTCAGCCCTTTTTTCCCTGCTTGGTGCAATCAATCTCTCGAGGGATTGAGCATGCACGAAGGATGGCTTTGGCCGTGCTGAATTCTATACAAAGGGTCTGACAATTGGGCAATACATTGTCAAGCATACTTCATCCTTTAAGAATATTCTGTCGAGTTCAGGAAATGCCTTTTTCCCCCAAAGAAAGACGACACATGTAATCAGCCCCAGTTTCCAAGTCAAAGATGGCAAACTCTTTCAGACATCATATCTTGTTTCTAACATATATAAAAAAAACAGACTAGGACAAGTTGAATCCCAATGCAATCAGAGGTCTCTTCATCAATTGCATTTCTGTTGGGAATGCCAAGTTCTCTCCAGTGCCCTTCTATTCCTGTTGTCTGTCTGTTAAGGACAGGACCCTGCTCCTGCAGATTTCTTAGCTCCTGTTTCAGGTTCAATCTTCACTCCGCTTGCTAATGGTACTTCAAAGGGATTTTCTGCTACTGCACCTCTCCTGTTTGGTGGCTCCTTCCGAGGGCCATGCCATTCTAATGATTCTCATCCTTAAGGGGACATTGTGGTTTCTTTAAGAGTTTGTCCTTTCCTCAAACAGTCAAAAGTAGAAGCCACCATCCATTGCATCCAGCCCTCAACACTAATTAATTGCAATAAAAAATGCAAATATGTCTCTTTTTGGTACAGACTCATTTCCTCCCTGATGGAGTGTGTGACCAACTATAGATCTGTTTTCTAATGAGGTATGTAAATCAGAATAGGTCGACTGTATTCACACAACTGTTCAAAGTATATTTAGCATTCCCCTATTGTTACGCCACTGCTTTCGTCCTCTCGTTTCTGGATGAAGTAAATGATGGTCATGTGTGTTCCGATGAGAAACACCTTACGTAAAATTTGCTTGAAAAGCTCTGAGGTCTAACTCTACTGCCATAATTCCCAACACACTGCAGTGGCAGGAATGCTGCTGCAAGGACCCATGCCATTTGGTTGAGAGATCTCCTACGTGACCTTCTCAACCCATAAGGGAGGAGGTTGTATTGCTGGTCATCAGCTGGTGTGGGTTCAGGACTGACAGGTCCAACAAAAACGTTCTTTGCATTCCACCACTGCAGTTTCTAGGGAACACAGGGCTCTACCAATACTAGACCCTCTCAATTTCCAGACTCATTTGTGACCAGACTGGAAAGGTGCTCTTTGAAGGGGGCTCCCATTTTAACATTGCACTTGGGACTAGAGCAATACAAGGCACCATCACCCCAGCATTGCTATCATTCTCACTGTCACAGTGTGAGAAAGGGGTAGAAGTATATGAAATACCATCACTCTCTGGGCTGGGGTAAACTTTGCCTGTAATTGAATTGAGTGTGGCACTTGGAACACTTGAGTTTATTAAAGACACAGGTGTATCTTTGCATTGATCCCAAGATATAAATCAATGCAAAATGGTTTGTTGGGTGTAGGTGAGGCATTGTGCATGACTAGTTCCCTTTACTTACCACTTATCCTGGTATCAAAAGAAATTAAAGTCAATCTGCCAGAGGTGTGCTGCCACCATGGCTAGACATTTTGTCAACACTCCGACGTGACCCCAGATGGTAGCACTATGATCTAGTGTTGAACTTCACTTACTATAATCCAGACGTACTGAGGGTGACCCTGGGATGAAGGCTTCTTTAAGATTTAGGGAGGCCATATGGTCTCCCAAAGTGAACAAAAGGAGGACACTGAGGAAATGGGTCGACGTAACGTAGCCGGTCAGCGCTCGTAGACTGAGAATGGGCCATAGTGCTTCCTTGTTTTTGGAATTAGAAAGCGTAGAATACAAGCCCTTGCTGATAGTTGGCAAAACGGATATTACTCCTTTAAAGACCAGTGCATTTACTTCCTCCAAGTGTACCATGCAAAGTTTACTGTTGTCAGGTTCAGATGCTTGGAGAGGTGGTGTGAAGTTCTATGCATTAACTTTGGGTGATGGTGGTGAACACCCACTGGTCTGAGATTTCCTCCTATTGATGGAGGTATAATCCCTTTCTTACCCCACAGGCGTTGGTTGATTGGAGAGGGGAAGGATGGGTATGTCAATGCTTGTTAACAAAAGTGCCTCTGGCCTCTGTTGTTTGAGCAGCCCATGCCCCGAAATCTGCGTGTTGTGTTCTGCCCTGGGTTCTTGCTGCTAGGCTTCTTGAAATGATGGCTGTGGCTTCTACTTTTGTGAAGGAACAGTGGACAGTGCTTCTGAAGCCCCGATCTCTGCTGGTCTTGCAGGAAACCTGCGACCGCTACAAGTTGCATGTCAAAATCTTTACAGTAATGTACAAATCTTTTCTACTTAGCTGCATACATGCACTTGCTGTGTCCATATCTTTTTTTTTATCTTTCCCAACATTATGAACTATAGCCAAGCATTATAGTGTAACAAACTCCTTTTCATGTGTTTAGATGGTGTATCCGCTGCATTAAGAGCACACCTGAGGATTGCATAGATTACTTTCCCGTCTTCTACAACCTTCTTTGTCATCTTGCTGAGCATCTGTAGGAGACTTTTGTTAATTTGTTTCACCTACTCCTAATGGTATCGTTCATACCTTTCCATGGAATCAGCAGTGTCATTAGGTAGATGCTCTCAAGGGGACAAGTTTTTCCAAATGCATCAGTCCTCATGCTCTCCATGTCAGCAAGTGGAATGACCGCTGTGCCATGCTTAAAATGTATTTTCCTTGCAATGCACAGAACAAGAGTGTTTAGTGGTACAATGCACCCAAATTAACAATTTTTTCTTGGTCTGCTGACTTTAATTTCATTGCCCCTCTGGGAGTGATTACTCTGCTTTTTACAGGGTCTTTGAAGATATCTGTGGAACACAAGCCTAGATTTGAGCAAGTGGTAGGATGCTGCTCTTATTAATACAGGTCAAGAAGATGAGGTGTAATCTTGTAGAGAAGCCCTAAGCAGATAGGGTTCTAAGTAAGAGTTATTCAATACTATAAACTTGCTAGGCATCATCTTATTAGTATGGTGGCTCTGGCCCCATCTAGGCGCAGCTGATCCGCGGAATGGTCTTAATTGTAGTTGGTACAGCTTTCGTAGTGTGCGGTGAGATGGTGGTCTTTCTTCTCTTAGGAATGTAGAAGGCTCCATTTTCCAAATCATATAGGACTTTTCTTCTTAATAGGTGCTGTGTGGTGGAAAGGGGAGGTGTCTATACCCCAATGACTGGGCAACGTTAATTGTACATGAATAGCGTAAAAAAATAAAATAAAAAGAAAAGCTTTGAAAAGGCAGGCTGATGCTATGTCTGTAGAAAGCCATCTAATTTTCTTTTAAAGAAAGGTTAAAAATTGTAGAACCTAGTGCTCAGAAGTTGCAACTATTAACTGAGATTCTAAATGTCAATACTTTGTGCAGCAGCACTGGCAGTATTTCATCTTGGATATCTGAAGGTCCAGATTATCCAGCTGCAATCCGGTTTATAAATAAATAAAAATATCTCCAGAATTCTGCACATAAGGGGGGAGGTTCTATGGTACTGTAAGAATATGAATAAAGATCCCATGATGGGAGCACCTAAGGTGTTTCACTGTGAAGCACACCACGTCTTTCTAAATGTACCTCGAGTATATGTTGCAGATTGCCCATCAGAAGAAATGCAAAGCTGAGAGCTTTTCAAATGTCCTTTCTATAATCATTTAACGGTGGGACAAAGAAGTGGCTCAACTCACCAGTGTGCTAAGATGAACTACAAGTTTTCTTCTAAGAGTTAGGAGCAGAAATGGTGTACATGAAAACAGGTCACCTGCAGTGCTACTCTAAATAGCCTGCTTTAAAGACATTTTCACGGTCTACTGTAATTTTTGCCTACAGCTGTGTGCATGAAAAAACATGTTTGTTTTCTCTGGACACTAGCAGCTGGCCCACCTGCCACGTGCTTGAGAAAAGAGGGGTGGGAGGAAGGCAGCTAGACTGACAGGGACATCGGAGAGAATTTCTTTTTAAAGAGACTTTAGGTGTAGTAAAAACTGCCTGAGTACATCTGCTTGACCATATAAAAGGGTTCTGCTTTTCTTTTTCGAATACACTGCTTGACATTGCCCACCTTCTGTGCAAATGGAGATGCAGGTAGAACCACATGTGCACATATAGCAGCAGGATTTTGTACAGAGTTAGGGATTAGATTATACCAGTCAATAAGATACCCACTGCACTGATTCTGAACGCTTTGAGCAAATGTGCGTGGCAGCAGCATTTGCTCGATAATCAATAATGAATGTGTCTAGTGTACTCACTTATGTGAGCCAGCATTATTAAATGAAAGTAAGCTCTTTACCAGAAAAACTGTTACTGTAATGTTACACGTCACCAAACATGGAAAACTAACCACCATAACCTATAGTGACCAGATTACATTTAATATAAAAATAACATGGGCAAGTCAGTTCCTTGTTAAGTATAAGTTTGCCTCCCCGAGACAATAAACACTCCCCTAAATAACTTATTTGCTTGGTAACAGCAGGTTTCCACAGCCATAAGAACACAAAGGGGCCTTACTGTTGCTACCTACTGGCTTATTCACTCCTAGTTCTAGGAGATTCCCACCCTTATGTAAGGAACTAAGTCATCCTGCCTAGAAAAATGGAGGAGGTGGGTTTGGCTTAAGTGGCAGAGGAGGTAGCGATGGTGTGGTCAGTCAGTCAGAAACACTTTATTTGAATACTTAAAATCACAAAAGACAATATAAAACACATTCATATCAGTATATACAATCAATCGATAGTAACAAACATTATACAAAAAAAACAAGTTAAAATCATGTAAGAATCAAATAAAAATCAGATAAAAGTCATGCAGTGTTATTCTATACAATTAATCTTTTGCTATTAATCCGTACAGCAGCTACCAGAAAGCTAGCAACAGAAAAAATAACTCGGGTGCTGCCTAGCATCTGGAGAAAAGTAAGAGCGGGCCTAACTTGTATAAAGCCCGCATCTCTAAGAATTGACATGAAAACTTTTTACGAATCTCCGCGTAGATGTCACAGAACACGATAAAGTGCATTGTGTCTTGTTTGGAAAAATTATCACAACTACAAGGATGACTGTTTTCAGGTTTACACCAAATGGGGAAACCGCCAAGGGACAAATGGATTAAGTTGAACCGGAATCTAATTAAGAGCGGACAATGTAAAGGTCTAGTGACAATTTTTAAGTATGGCTCAAGATGGTGTGGTCACTTGGAAGCCTACGGCGAAAGGTTACCGTCCCCGATAAGGTTTTACTTAATTGGCAAAAATCCCTGCCTTCCCAGATTACTGTTGGATGGCCGGTGAAGAGTGATGCTGTGAAGCTGTCCTTCCAGAGCTGAGCATAGAGCGAACTGACAGACTGGTCTCAGAGAAATGACAGACTCCAGAGAGGGAAACAAATGGTGGCGCCCATCAAAACAACGCATTCTGAAAAGAAAAACTATCCAAATATGGATTACTCGTGGTGATAATGGTTGCCACAAAATACATATGTAATTAACTTGGATGCCATGAATGACTAAAGAAGATAAGGAAGGCAACCGTAGGCCAGGGAATTTCTAAATTGAGAAAGACCCTTCTAAAAAGCTCAACAGCCTAACTCAGACTGCTTTTTCCTTTTCTTCACTCAAGTCGACAATATTATGGCCTCTTGTACGAGAGGAGTATTTTTTTTAAAATAAAAGACAAAAACTAGAGCCTCAGGTAGAATGCTAACAGGTTCAGCCGAAGCTGGTGGAGATGGGCATCCCTCGGCTATGCACGAGAAAGTGCAGGCAGAAGAATTACTCCATCGCTTTCAACAGAACCTTCGATGGATGGGGAATAGAGATGAAAAAATTAGCCTGAGGACTGCAGGAAGTATGTGGTCGACAAAATGTAAAGTTCTGTTCCCATCAAGGAAACAAAGATCTAGTAGTCTGGCCAATGAGGAAAAGGTAAACATTTCAAAAGTTAAGAAAGTGCATAGGCCAAGGTCTTAAGGCTTCAGCTCATGCAGGAAATGGGTCTGCCTGCTCAACTCATCAACATACATTTTCTGGACTGCCAGAATGTGAGTAGTGTACAGGGTAATGCCAAAGCCTAGAGCAGGAGGCAGCCAAAAGACTCTAAAAAAATGGCTGGGTAGAAGAGTCTCTGATTTTTCGTGTTTATAAAATCCAATTGATGGTGATGAGCACAGAAAACACCCTCTTCTGACTCCCTATGCAGACCAGGGTTTTCAACTATAGTAATAATTTCAGAGCCAACTTATTTATGCGAAGCAGTCAGTACTGGCAGCAATGAGTACCACTGAATCTAGTGTCCCTGGTCCCACTAAGAGACCAGACAACATCAGGCACAAGGCGTGTTTTTGGAAACCGAAAGGAACTACAGGGACACAAAGTTAGGACACAAAGCTCTCAAACTGAAAAACTGTTGTTAAGTGTGGAAAGAAAGCAGAGGTTGTGTCTCACAAAGCTTTTAGTGGAACCAAAGACCAGAATATCTTACCAGCTCTCAGGCTGATTAGCATAAGTGTTCACTGCACACTCTGCTATGGAACACGCGAGGAATTGAGCAGGTGCACCAACAAGCACTGTATGAAAAAAGGATTATGTCTGATGGAGAAACCGGTCACGGCTTGAATAGATGAGGCCATCATTATCCAAGTGAACCCCAACATGCACTCTCTGCACAGAGGTGCAAGCCTAGGTCTCTTTGCTTTGCATTCGTTATTGGATATATGGAGTTCGAGCACATTTTTCAGGTATATGTTATAATGATACCATTCTTTGAGCATGTATATCTTATTGCATTGTTGCATAAAAGCAATTTGCTGTCTGCAAAGTTACACACCATAAAGAAAACCAAAATATTTTTCAAATAAAATGTTGTAGTGTTTTTAGTTTAAGGTCTGGTAAAGAATGGCAAGGGGGTGGTGCAAGATTAACCGTGAGGGGAAATAAATAATGAAATAACTACAAGTGCCTATGCCCCATAGGTGGGCCTGTGAGGTAGTGTATAGGATTTGCATGGATCTGCAACCATTTGTGAAATGTAAACTGGGATGTGAAACCAGAAAGCAGCCACCTCCAGCAATGTGACAATGTAGTGGAGCTAAACTAAATAATACAACCACTGGACTTTCAATCAGCTGATGAACTGCAAATTGTATGAACTGGAGCATTTCTTGAATCATAATAACTAGAGAAGAAAAGCTTGAACCCAAGTGCTGCTCAATGCAGAGGAACATGTAAAACACTGTCTCCAGATCATGGGAAAGTTCTGGCCTTCCTGCCGATCACTTCACTCCCACAGAACTGAATACAAAGGAAAAAGGAATGTGCACAAAAGAAATTATGTCAGTGCATAAAAACCAAAATAGGAGTTAGAAAAGAGTGTCCTTTTATCTTGGTAGATACATGAGGAGCTGAGAAAAGGGTAAACAAATTGTTGGGATGGAAAGGTCCTCTGCATGGCAAAGGACTTGTACCACTGCCCTGAGTGCCCAACTGTACTGCTGCTTGGATACCCAATACTGATTTTTGAAGTCATAGGTAAACACAGATCATGCATATGCACCATGACGTAGGCCAGCCTCACGGATTGCTGTCTTGTGGGACCAGGAGGGGCACACAAAGCGTTACCCACTTAGAGGCGAGAGGCTACTGCTTTAACTAGGAGTTAAGAGGCACGAACGTGATGGTGGCAGCATACCGTTTAGGAGTAAACAGTTCCTCATTAACCAGTGTCACTGGAGTGAGGCCTACAGACTCATTTACCTTTTTTTAAAGTTCTGCTGCGGTTTGCTTATCTCAACCTTAGGAGTGGTGACTCTGCAGTGGATGTATGGGTGCTTGGGAAGGGTACAGCACAAGTATATAGCAGTGCTGTGCAGTGCGTGCATGTACGGGGTGTATATATCCCTGTGAGGAGTACATTACATGAGAGATGGAGTACTGTGCAGTGAGTGCATGGTGAATACATGTACTGGGTGTATGTGTTCCTGCGAAAAGTACATCAAGGGTATAATGTTGTACAGCACGCACATGGTGAATGTGTGTGATAATGGAGTATGTGCCTGCAAGTGGCACCTAATGGCATAATACAGATTGGCTATAGTACTCAGCAGTTTGCAGGGGAATGAGTGTGCTGAATGTATAATGTATGTGTGCCTGAGGTTGCACAAACCACAGTACTGGATAGTGTGTGAGCCGCGTGAATACCCTGAATGCAAGTGTGCCTCTGATGATACCTTACATGGAGGACCCTGGATTCTATTTTAGGAAGTCCAGGCCTGACTGAGCTACCCCCCGTGGAACCCCTCCTCCTCAAAACAGATTTGTGAATTGCTACATTCCTGTGAGCTGGGTGGACAACACTGGGAAAAAAAGCGAGAGAGAGACATTCCCTGTATACTTCAAATTCTGCTCTTTGATTTCAGGGAGATATAATAAGGAAGGGGCCTGCACGCATATCAGAAAGGAGATGGGGCTGGTAATAGAATCATAAAGAGTAGGGCTAGGAGCCTAGAATGAACCACTTGATTCACATGCATTGTGGCCAACATCCATGTGTAAACCCTAGTCACTTGCATGACCTGTGTTATTGGGCTATCAGCTTTGGAGTCTCCCCTGCTGTGACAGACAGTTTTTGAAGAGGAGAAGTGTACACTTCAAAAGAAGTAGAACCGCAACATAAAGCTTCAAATATCCAGACCCTACATCACATTTGGTGTCTAGAAATGCACTATAAGAAGGGGAGGTTGAGACCTCAAAATCTGCCATCTGTCAAGCAGCCAGACTGGCTGTGTGAGGAGAAGAAGCTCTGCAAGACTCCTGTCTGTGACCAGGACTGGGCGCCAAGGTCTGCAGGTCTCCTTGCTGGGTGAGGAGACATCACCCAGGAAAACCAAGAACACCTGCTCTGGAGCCTAGAGCCACCTTGCCTGCCTGTTTGACAAGACCAGTGTGCCCTGTGAAGAAAAGGAGAGCGTTGGAAGGAGTGAGATCCAGTGGAAAGCTATAAGCAGAGTGCTGCGAGGGCAGATTAAAAGTCTGTGCTGCATCGTTACAGCGACCCCATATGCCAGGAGGACCTGCTGTAGAAAATACAGAGAAATAACAAGGGACGAAGTCTGTGCAACCTTAGCGGTGACTCCGTATGCCAGTTAGGGTCGCCATGGTACAGACTACCATGTGGTGAGGGCTGGAGACTTGGTAGGTAGTGTTGCGAGAAATTTGTATGCCAGGATGGGCGGCTGGTATCAAGAGTGCTGTGAGGAACTGTGAAGTCACAAGGAACTGCACCCGATCTGCCCCTATGAACTGAGGACACCTTGGGTGCATCGCTACATCACTCGGACCCCGATTGGGAGCACTGGAATCCAGCCCCTCCTCTCTATGGATCTTACCAAGCAGAAGGAGAACCGGAGCATCTCAGATTGCTGCTGGTATCGACTGCGTGAGCTCAAATGAGAGTCTACATTTGCTGGGTGCTGCTGCGCTTCCCAAGTCCAGCCAACTTTCCAAATAGGACTGGAGACTTTGAGAGTTTCTGCTGATGGGTTACACGCGGAGACGCCACATGTTTCCTCGTTGCTGAAGTGGGTAAGATTGGTTACGAGCCAATCGGGCCCTGGGTAACTCGCTACAGAACCAAAACCCTTTTGACTACTTTTTAAGAGTCTGAGTGGACTCTTGAGTTAAGACTTACTAGTGAGCATTCCCTGGATGAGGCCACCAATGAGTGTGGAATTACTCTAAACACATTACTAAAAGCTGATGTAACAGAGTTGCCAGTGAAACACCAGATTCCTGACAGCCAGAGATAAGGTATTACTTTTTATCCATGTTGTACATTTCTTTCAATGCTTTGAGTTAGAGATAAATACTTATTTTTATAATAAAAATAAGTATTTGACTGGCCATTGTTTTATTGACACTGCTATGTACTCTTGTGTTCACTAATCTATATTCATACTGCCCCTCTGCTGGAGCCTTTGACTGCTTGTCCACAACTAGCACTGAGAGTTAAGTGCAGAACGGATCCATGGCCCAGCTGCTCAGAATCCATAGTAGGTTGGGCCCCCGGACATTCGGAGAAAAAGTCCTCAT
The DNA here is from genome assembly GCF_964263255.1 of Lissotriton vulgaris. Classification (NCBI taxonomy): domain Eukaryota; kingdom Metazoa; phylum Chordata; class Amphibia; order Caudata; family Salamandridae; genus Lissotriton; species Lissotriton vulgaris. The sequence continues at coordinate 1,009,389,625 of NC_141699.1, read as the reverse complement.
CCACGATGGTTGGGCCCAATAACCCCTGCATGACCCATGGCCCTCTGAAAGGGGTTCCGACAAAAACCTTTTACATTTTGGAAGTAAGCTGCCTTTTCTAAAAGATGAAGACTTCAGACAGTAATAATGGAATAGAAAATCTACATACATTACTTGCTCGTGTTTTTAGCTTTGTTAATAGAGCACCTTGCTTACAGAATACTCACATTTTCATCATTTTCACCATATGGCCCTTCTGCATTCATTTCCTCTTGTCTTTTCTTTTCTTCTGTTACGTCTTCCTGTACCTATAACATGGATAATGTTTAAAAATATTGAAATGCAATGAAGATATTACTTTTACCTTTGTTTGTAGTTTTTTGTGTTTTTTTTTTATAGCTTTTCCTTATCTTCTGTGCCTCAAGCTAGTTGCTGTGGTTTGATTTTCAAGCAAACCAGCCATGTAGATTGTAAGCTAATATGTTACTGCCTTGGGCTGCCCACAGGGGAAAATTAAACTATTACAAACCATGTAAAATTATGCTCAGAGATCTGTTTTGGGAGGTCCCGCATGGTCAGGATGCACAGCATCGACATACAGGATACCACGCGTACTGCTGCCTGAACAGTGGCCTACACACAGACTGCATGACAGTGTGCGTCTTTTAGAATAGGTGTTAACCTTTCTGAAAAGTTTTTGGAGTCTTGACAGTACGGGACCTTATGCAGGAATAGTGTAGTCATTACCGGCATTGCAACCATTCGTTTGTCCTGATGAAGACTGCGATAAAGTGGTTACAGGGAGTTGAAATGTCAACGTCTTGAACGGTTAACTGCCATTTATTGTGGACTTATGTGCAGTACATTTAATACGGAAGCTCAGTATGGTCAACATTGTACTACCAAGCAGTTGACGGTTTCCACCATTAATCACCTTTGCCACATCTGTGCTGCACTGCCCCGTTGTTTTGGAGCACCTTTTGGTGATTACTCATGTATCTTGTGGAGTGGTGTGGCTCACTGGTTAGAGGCGGCAGACCCGGGAGCAGAGGACGGCCCAGGACCAGGGTTCAATTCCCGACGCGGCAGGGTCGTGGGCCAGGGTCAGCGGACTCGATAATTCTCATCTCGGTGCCTACTCTAACCAGGGATCACACTCGGCAACTCTGGGCATTAGCTTGCCTCATCTCCACAACAGCCCCCCACATACGCCGGGGATGCCTGGTTTCACCTTGGAGATACCCAGTAGGGACCATCTCACAGGGAAAGCCAGGACGGGTTCCCGAGCGGTCTACTGCGCAGAGATACTCCTTCGGGAGTCGATTCTAGCACATCAGAAACCCACAATTAAATTAATTAATCTTTGAAACAAATACACCAATACGAATATTTTATATATATATATTAGTATCGGTGTATTTGGTCTCTCAAAATTTGTTTTCTTTCATCAGGAGATCTTAGGCTTAAGGTTCGCTCTGAGAGAGTGTGTGGTGTATTAAATGTTGGTCATATACAAAATCAACTGTGTTGTTTACTACGTCAACTCCAGAGATTACAAATATTACTTCTCATTGTACATCGGGTGTTCAACTTACTTCTTCTTCGCCTTCTTCTTGATATTGTTCGTCAAGGTTATCCTCTTGCTGATCAGGATTTCCTGCCATCTGAATAAAAACACAAATTAGAAAATGTTCAAAAAATAATCTCTTTTTTTAGCTCAATTATTTCCGAGTATCACAGTCTCAGTGCAGCCAAACGTCCACACACAACCGCAATGATGAAATTAATGATTTAATGTAGAACGACATGCTATAATCTAGGCAGAATAAATGGTTAAACCGAAAAGTCTACACCAGCTTTCTTCAATATACAACCAGTAACCAAACTACTTAAACAGTACAAATCTGGGATACATCAGACTGTGAAACAGACAAGGGGCTTCAGTCAGCATCCAATCCCAAACTCATTTCAAGAATATTGTATTACCCGGTCAGAAAAGTGATGAATTCCACCTAACAGGCTGTAAGTCTCACTGGCCATGCAGAAAATAAAAGCAAAGGAGTCTGCCAATAAACAAACCTGGCCTTCTGTAGAGTAATAGAGATCTAGGTTACAGGACAATTGGCATTTATCTTATCTAAATTCAAAACCCATTATTAGCACATGTTTACATATAGCAAACTATGCCTCGGTGTGTACCATACTAATTGATGTATTTATTTATAGGTAGGTTTCCTTCTAGCACCAAATACCCTGCCTTCTGGGCAGTTACAAACATAGTGATATAGATGAGAAGAAAGCAGATGGATGTTGCATTGCAGGGAATCTTTAACTTCCTAGAGAAGGTGAGCCGGACCTCCCATATCCAAGTGTTACCAACCCCAGAAGATGGTCCTTCCTTCCACTGTTGTTTTGATGGTCCCAGAGAGAAAACTAAATATGATGCTGATATTTAATGGGTTGAACAACTACTTCTCAAGAAAAAGGAGGATAACTGTATACGCCTCCTCTGACTGCAAGGTAAGGGCTGACCAGGCTTCCCTACAGACCAACACTCCCTAGGCCTGCTCCCCAAGAAGCAGGACAAATATGGTCCAAGACACTGAAATTAAAAGGTCTACCTATCGTGCCTCAGCCATTTCAACCTAGAAAGGCAGGATCAGATTCTGGAACAAGTCTTGAACAGTGGACGGAGAAAGTAAAACATATACTTTCCTGGGTCTTCAAGGTCTCCTGGGTAACTTAATAAACTTCATTCTGGAGACAAATAACTGATGTCTCCAGGTTCTGAGGTGTCCCCTATCTTAAGGTAAGCCCTATAACAACCATGACACAAACCTGAACTAAGGGAGTAAGGAATTTCCCAAAAAAGGCACGGGTGTGCAAGTCGTTCCCAGAACCCAGGCCTTTGCGGTGCCAGAGTTTCCACTCAGAGGTGAAAAGCAGGATAAACCCACTGATGCTTTCAACACCACACAAAAGAGAAACAGAGGTGATTTGGTAAAACCTGGTGGATGTATCCTGATAAATTACTGACTGCATAGCAGTCAACGGCACAATGCATGGTAATATGTTTGACCTGATAGGTTTGTCCCAACATGAGTTGAGTGGTCAGAACATGACACAAACACACTAATAGCATTGCTAGTTGTTTATGAACTATTGCGCGTCGGGTCAGACAATTGCACTTTTTTTTTTTTTTTAAGAGAAAAAGGTTATGTATATTATGTATTTCCCCTAAATCTGACCCACTTCCATCTTTCTTGGAGTGCCACTGACTGCAGGTATTTATTCATTTACAGTGGGCAAAGCAGGCACCTAAATGACTGATGGGCTGCATCAATCCTTAGACACAACACGTACACGTGTCTCTAAACACGATTTTCATTTTTAATGGATGTATAAAGAATATTTGGGCCAACGCACTGGACAATGAAATGATACAAAATACAGCATAAAATGTGCAAAAAAGAAAAAATGCAACTGCATAAAAACTCAAGAATGTGATGTGGAACACAGACAATGGCCCTTTAGAAGACAATGGAGTGAATGCTAGTAGAGCTAGAAGCTGCAGAAAGGGAGAGTACATTACAGTGTTCTGGAGCAAGCAGAGAAATAACAGGATTCAGCATAAAGTGGATTAGAAGCGGTAAATCAAATAACATATAGGAGTGTAATTAGTTTATAAAACTTAGAGACCACAAATGAGAGCGGAAGAGTGGTCCTGGTGAAAAGAGTCAAAGGTCTGGATGAGAAGGTCAATGCACTCCTGGCCAATAGTAAACGAGAAAGATGGGCCAAGTAAGATTGGTTGAAAATGGATAAAATGATTAAAAGAGCTGGGAAAGAACAAACAGAGGAACCGACTAAAGAAAGGGACAAGACTGTGCTAGAGTGAAGGTAAAGCAAATCGATCTGTGCGGTAGAAAGGTGATCAGAGTACAGTAAGAGTGCTTGAAGGTGGAAACCTCAGAGAAGGAAGGACAAGTACGATTAAAACCTTAGTAGAGGAGGAGCAAAAATTGGAATAAAAGACCAGAGATTGCTAGAGGTAAAAGAAGAACAGAGTTAACAATGTCAAAAGTGAAAACTGCCTCAAAACCTGATGGGCACAAAGGAGAAAGAAAGAGTTAGGTGTATGCGATGTGAGAAGATCATTAAGAAGAAAGGTATTTAGGCTTCGCAACATTTAAGCCCGAATCTAAGAAAAAACAAGAAGGCAGATTAGCAAGATGAGTGAACAGGGGCCGCATCTTTCATAATCTCTCACTCATAAGGAGGACTGTTAATGGCATGCGTAAGCACCAAGATGGGGACTTTGAACAAAGAAGAAATAGTAGGAGGGAATAAATGCAGTGAAGAGAAGCAGAAAAGTAGTCAAAATATAACGTCTATGGCTAAAACATAATGAAGACACTACAGGCGACAGAAGAAACAAAATAGAAGACATAGGAGCAGTAATGAAAAGATGTCTTGGTGGAGAAAGTGCTTGTAGAAGAGGCAAAAGATAGGGAACAGTGAAGGAGAAGGGAAAAAAGACGGAAAACACGTTTGACAGCCTCTGGAATGTGGAGAAATAAGACAGAGGATATGGAAGAACAGGAAAAGATATAAACAAGGTGGGAGCCCAACATACCAAATAAAAAGGTGTCAACATTAAGCACAGTAAAGACAAAAGGCTGAAGCGTGTGTAAAATTTAGATGAAGGTTTAAGTCGCCATGAAGAGCAAAGAAGTACAATTATTAACAGGCCAGGTCCTTGCAAAACACAAATAAAGGTCAGGAGCACAGTAAGACAAAACATTGCTAAAAAGAAACAGTGATAACCTAATTAGGAGCAAACAGTAAGAAAAGGAATGACTGAGATAGTATCCAAGAAGAACAGTAAACAAAAGAAGACAAGTGCCCACAGCACCACATTATTAGTAGTGCAGGGAGAATGAGAAAAGGAGAGGAATTAGCGGATAAAAGCAGCAGATGTAGAGGTAATAAGGGGGAGATTCAGGGTTCCGCACTGTATACAAATTGATAATTGAGCCTAAAGAAGAGGTCAGATGTGTGATCTGCTTTATCACACAATCGAATGATCATTCCAAAAAACAACGGCAATGAGACAGACGTGAGAAGCAGATACACTGATAGCTAGGAGTGTTAATACACCACAACCATGAAAGGGAAAATCACAGACTTAAGGGGAGGAGTAGAAACCTGTTAAAGTGTTAGACATGATAAAGATAGGGAAAAGGCTTGAATGACAGAAAGTAGTGCAGAAAAGCAGTTTGATGTAGCCAATTTCCAATCATTTCCTACACATGCCTGGATTTTTGCTTAAAATAGATAATTTTATTTTCACAAATGTAACAGAATATAGGCATTTGTAGATGTCCAAGCTATCAAAAAATTAATCTGCTGAAAAAGGAAATTGTGCTTGTGCTTAACAGGGGATAAAAGCATGTTTCCCATGAAATCAGTATCTACCACTAAATGTTCCTCCACTTCTGGATTGTCTGGTTTCCGCGGGGACTGCTTTGGTTGTTCGTTATTTTCAGACTGATTCTCGTCTCCATCTTGTCCTGCTTCTTCAAACTCATCCTCTCCTTGATTGTTGGGATCATCTGCAGGATTAACATCTTCCGCTGCTGCTTTCTGTTGACGAGAGATTGAAAAGGTTCACTGCTGAGCAGACTACCCTCCCAATTCAATGACCAATCAACAAACTGGCCGATGTCCACAATTCATTGAGGTCCTCACCAGCAGAACAAAATTGCTTCCTTCGATAATTACGCTATAAAGCCATCAAGCTGGAACAATCTCAAAGACTAGTATTGTACAATCCAATTGATGACCAATGAGATCTCACAGGCTATGTGCAGCAAGGAGGAAGCTTGTTTTAGTGGTGAAGAACCAGTTTTGGGCTGACTATGTGGAACTCAACTTTTGGTTCCTCAATTATCAGACAGTGGCCAGACCAACCAGTCCCCCAAGGTTTCAATCACTGAGCTATGCATAAGGGGGTGTATTGGAATGGGCTTATACTGTCTTGGAAGTACAAAACTAGCAGAGACAAAACCAACAGGTCTTTGATGTAACTGCATTCACATTTTTATGCCCTCCAAAAGCTGCAATCCAGCCCTTTCCCAGCACAGGTTGCAGTACTCAGACCATTACTAAAATCACTGAGTTAGACACATGCTTTCTGTAGCAAGGTTCACGTCTTAAGCCATATTTAAAGATCTCATAGAACTAACATGCCCTCTTTCACAAAACCGCCACCTTAGGGCAGCAGAGACATATAGGCACTGTAAAGATGGAGGTAGCTTTAGTATAGTAGATTAGGTAAGGTGGGTAGGTAAGTTACTGCAGGTATGGAAAGCAAATGGTTATGGTACTTAGGCACCGTAGGTATGTATGATAGGTTAGATATGATATAGGCTGACTTTATTGTAGGTCAGTTATGGTATGTATGGTGAATTTGGTCAAGTAGATTAGGTATGGTGGCAAGGTAATGTAGGCAGATTTGGTAGGTAAGGTGGGTAGGCTGGCATGGTAGATTAGGTATGACACATGGCAGGTTGGCATGGCAAGTCACATATGCATAAAAGGTTGAACAGGTTTGTCTGAAGAAGAAAAGTGAACAATTTCTAGATTTTTTGTTTTTTCTAACATTGTTAACAAGTGCTTTGTCATATGTGAGGCAGGAAATTGTTTACAGTTTCAAAGCTTCAAATATAAAATAAAAATACAGACCTGCAGGATAATAAAAACTACTATTATTTATAAAAGTAATACGGATATAAAATGAACCCCTTTGGTGATCGCACTATTAGCAGAACTAAGCTGTACGTTCAAAGAACAGTGTTACAAAATCGAGGCAGAAGTTGAAGTTTGCTATGATAGTGCTCAAATGGAACTTGTAATGGTTTCAAGAAAATAGTGTGATCTTGTTCCATCTAGGTTTACATTGGAACTCCTGGAGCTGTGGTGCCAGACCTGCGAGTGTGCCCCAGGGCTGATGCCAATAAATAACTTTAATATCAAGGAAGAGGACTTCGAAGCCACATTTACCCAGCAAAGTAAATATTTCACAGTAGATAAATGTGACAATGGGTCAGTATTTTTACAGAGTCGTAAAAGTCTGTCATGCACATTTACTTTGTTTGCAATAAAGCGGTGTACATCAAAGCGTGTGGTACCACGACAGCTAGTAAAACAAATGAACCAGCAAGTGTGATAAGTGTATAGCATTGTGACCTTATAATCTGACAGGTTTAGGCATTCACACATCGAGTGGAAGAGTCATAAGTCAGCAAGTGAATGCCAACAAAGGGAATACATCAAAGAACACGTTAGGGCTCATTTTCGAGCTACAAATTGCAGTTTTACTAATAGACCAATTGATCCCATCACCAAGATCTAATGGGAACACAAATGGAAAGCAGAACTGCCCTAAAAATGCCACTGTCATGATCATGGCCCAGCCAAGCAATGGCAAGTTAGAATAAAGACATAAGAGAACTGACCCAAAGCACACACTCTACCCCTCTTTCTTTGTGATGCCAACGGGCCTTGTGGTAATACACAGCTAAAGTTTTCTGTAGCGAGACCTAACAGGGCCATAGTAAACAGGCAATACAATGCTTTAAAATATCCTCATCAGGCACGAGTCCAAGGGGGCTGCTAAACACGAGTCCAAATTGCACACACACCAATTACCAATTACTGCACTCCAATACTAAAACACCTACTTTCTACTACAGTGGGGAGTGGTAATTACTGGGTTCAGAATTGCACCTGATAACACGTTGCACCTCTGCAAAGAGGAATTACTTGCAATTTATATTTGAATCCACACAGGCCAGTGGTGCACACCCCGATATTGCATTCATTTTGCAGCTGTGATTTACGGCAAACCACCACACTGGGCAAACTTCCCAGCAAATGCAAACTGACCACGACTTGTAATCCAATAGTGTGTCTGGACAGTGAGATGGAATCTGCAAGGCACTCACTTAGTCCTTCAGATGCATCAAGAAGAACAGGTTAGTGAGGGCTTGGTAAACTCTCCAAAAGGAAGAGGTGCCTATTTTATTTTCAAATTTCAAATTCTGCCCTCTTCTGAAATCCAGGGATGGAGGGACGTGCTTAAAAGAAAGGAGAACCACCCAACTAACACCTTTATTCATTAGGTTTTTGACTCTGACAAATGCAAGCTCCCTTTGCGCACACAGGGGCAGAAGGACTCCCGCCAGCCCTATTTCACACAATTCACCACATTCGCTAGCCGAGTTACGGATTCGGATTCCTGGCGAGCCCGTCAAGCCAAACACATCTACAGACAGATGTGGCCTCATAAACTAAGAATAATGTCGTTTAACCCCTCCCCTGCTGATGATGGAACCGCTCCGTCATCAGCTGCGGTGGCGCTGATGACGGAGCGGTTCCGTCATGGCCCGCCCGACGCTCCTGCGCGGCGCGAATTCCGCGCTGAGCGTTCTATTGAGCGGGCGGGGCCATGATGGAACCGCTCAGTCATAAGCACAGCGCAACCGACGCTGGTGACGGAGCGGGTCCGTCACCAGCATGCGCCCGCCGCATTTCCGCCCCGCCCCTTTAGCACTGCGGCGGAATAGCCGCCACAGTGAAGGGGTTAAGCATAGTCAGCCCGGTCAATCGTGGACATGACACAATGGTTAATCTGAAGCACTCACATTACTTTGCAATGTGCAACATTAAACACCTAGTACTGCACTATGCGAGGGGGACAGCAGACATTGCACGAACGGTAACTTATTTAAAAGTGAACATTTTGCTCAATCTCAAATCTGCCTCCATTTGCCAACAGTCTCAGTTTTTACGCATATACTTAGAAATGTCCCTTTGTGTTCCAACATGCATTACTAAAGCAATTGGGTGTGGCAGACCTCTTTTTCCAAGTACAGTGTACATACTGCTGAATGTAATTAGAGTAAATACTGATTCACTCTGTTCCTCTTGACTTGTACACCCAGTGTTTATGGACAGCACATTTTCTTGAAGGAACCACCTCACTCTGTTGTGTTTTGGGTGTCATGGAATGGAGTTCAGAGTTGGGCGTAGCAATCCTACGTGCGAGGAGGGCAGGTGAGCTTCCAGGCTCATGTTGGAATGCACTTTCTAACATTTATTGTTGGGTACATTTTCTTAGAAAGTTCACTGTTCAATTCCCATCACAAGTACCTAGTAATCCATTAGATTTGTGAATGTTGTTAGCACCACTTGGATTCTCATCCTGTTACTACTATACACCCACACAAGAGAAATGTATACAAAACATGTAGGTTTGAAGGAATTAAATGGTTTCCAATGTAGTAGGCAAACAAGCCAGTAACTAAGCACCAACCGCAATGTCCCGAATAGAAAAAAAAGCAAATAAATATATCACCCTGAGGATATCAGCAAGTCATCTTTTGTGAGAAGCTTTTCCCTATGCGGCACTGAGGTATGTTAAGGCATCTTTATGAGCAACCACAAACTAGTGCTCTGTATTTTGTACTCACAAATGTTTACTGACTTTGTGTCTGAGTAACAGCACAACTGCTTACCATTCCTTGGTAGAAAAATACAGTTTCAACAATTATGACTTACGATGAGATTGATACGCATGTGAACTAGACTCCAGAAAGCATTCAAACGCCCACCTGTACAACTTTCATAATAATCTCAGCTGTTTCAGTCATGTTTTTCTCATTTTAAATCAGTTTTTGCTCTACTGGGATGGAATTTTTTTTTCACAATAAAACACAATTCAAAATGCATTTTCGGCTATGGACCAATAAGCTGCTGTGTGCCATTTACCAGTATTGGACCAATTACAAGCTGATCATAGCAGTATCCTTTCGGGAACAACCCTCTACCTGAACACAAGTGGTCCAAAGTTCCTGCAGTCTGGATTATTGGAGGCTGGGACAACAGACCTTTTCTTACTATCTGGAAATGCTAGCTGGAAATAAAATCAAGTTCGGGCATGGCTACAGGAGCAAGTGCAGCCGGACACTCGCCAACCTTGGCCACGCAATCCTTACTGCCCCTGCCACCAAATTTACCACCTGTTGGGTACACGTGGTAAATAAAAGCAAAATGTTCACAGGAATCTGGAATGAACCTGTGGATTTAGAACTGGCAATTCATGGTTGTTCATGGCTGTTGCCCATTCCCATGATAAAACTCGCAAGTGCACCATGCCAACATACAATTACTGGCTGGATTCAGTAATTCTGGAACCGGTAATTTTAGCACCTATGCACAATGCAACTCCTAATCAGGACAGGAGTGTGAAGTGAAGGCGAAGGGCACGCTAAAAGACATAAGGAAGAGTTTGCGTATCACCTAGAGCCGAACAGGTTGTCAGAGGGGTAGGACCTTTGGAGTACGTTTGACTACAAGGCATCCCCTTTTCCGCCATCCGTGAGAAACTATTATTCCACTCAAATTGGGCAGAATTTTTACGTACATCTCAGATGGAGAGATAAGTATACCGGAGGCGGGGCTTGCAGCTGGCGAAGATGGTCGCAGCCTAACAAGGCTCCCGACCCCCTGCCCGCTAATCCGGCCATTACTCCTGTCACAGCCCTGGGGGCCCCCGCCGGAGTTCGGGAGTACCCGGGGGATACTCCTGTGCCTGCTCCGGTCGAAGGATTGACCCGATCCTTCGGCCATTGAGGGAGTAAACTGGTGGCGGAGCTCCGGTCCGGAGATCCACAAGATGGTGGCGACCCCGCGATCGGCGATGCGCCTCTAACCCTCCGGCCGATTCACCCGCCCCTGCACCCCGCCTGCTCGAGCTGATCCGGTGCGAGGCGCTGCAACGAAGAGGGTGCACCTGTGGATGGCTTAGGGACCCGGAGCGGAGTCTGCCATCGCTTCGGGGCCGAGAAGTGGCCCCTCCGCAAGCCCGGAACCAGCCAAATCGACTCCCCGGCTCCAAAGGCCTGAGGCGACCGAGGATAGGGAGCCCCGGGCTGCGCTGCTCCCTCCGCCTTCCCCCGGATTACCAGGGAATGACGAACGGCTGGAACCACAGGTACGGCAGCCCCGACCAGCGGTCCCGTCTACGACGACGCTTGGAATACAGTGCCGCTCCTCCTCAACTACAACCCGGCTGCCTCGAGGGGGGGCCGCGCGAGCACGCTCATCTGCCTCCATAGCGGACATTGCCTGTGCGGCTCCCTGAGCCCGGGACCTGCGTGGGAGAGCGACCATCATCCCACTGACACTGCTGGGGGCTGGGAGCGCTGGGACCACCGGTTACACGTCTGCATTATCTGGCCTAGAGCCCCATTGCAGGAGTCCCGTGAGAAGTGACCCGTCTCCGGATTGCCGGAGGAGACGCCTGAACGGTGTTTGGGAGTTGACCCCGCCACGAAAACCACGCCTGGGGACAGCCGGCGACTCCGCGACCGACATCTCCCCCCCCCCCCCTGACCGTCATTGTGGGACCCGGGCCGCCTCGGCTGGGCTTGCGAGGTCTCAGGGCTGCAGGGTGTCGCACTGGGGACGCCCCCCTGGCCCTTGCCCTCGGGCCTAGAACGCGGAGACCACCAGGAGGTGGGTGAGCAGGGACGCATACGCCTGGACTTCACCCTGGCCCCCACGGACGCCTCTCTGAGAACACCTTCCTGGGGGGGGAGCGGTGGAATCAGCAGTTTATCGTAACCCCGAAGATCGCGCTAGCGAGCAGCGTTGAGGCCAGCCCGGCAGAAGGCGGCTGGAAGTGGGGTCCCGCCTATCTGGGAGCTACGCTGTGTCCCCTGGGCTAAACCCTGCCGCCATCACTGACTTTATCGGCCTGCCGGCCCCTGCCATTATCGAGCTGCTTCCCTCTCCGGGACGAACATTAGTCATAACCATCAGAGGTGCGCTGTCCCGGTTCGGGATACTGGACTGGCACTATGGGGAAACCAAGAGGCCCGAAGGGGGAGGGAGGCACTGGCTCGGAGGCTCCTGACGACTCGGTGGCGGCCCCTCCGGATCTTCAGCAGATGCAGGACCGAATCCTAGAGGCTATCACCGCCACGAAAGATGCCCTCCATCAGGACATAGCACAAGTAGCCACGAGCCTTGGCCTCCTACGGGCGGACCGTGGGAAACTAGCGGACAGGGTTAAAACTATGGAATCGACCCTGGAGGAGCTGATTCCTGCACACAAGTCTACGGAAGGTCGATTAACGGAGGCTCTAGACCGAATACAGGCCCTTGAGCGTCGAGCAGAGGACGCAGAAAACCGCAGCAGACGAAACAACGTACGCCTTGTGGGCCTTCCGGAAAAAAGAGAGGGCTCTGACATTGTGGATTATCTGACCACTTGGCTACAGACGGAGGTGGCGCCTGAGGGTCTCTCTCCCCCTTTTTCACCATTGAAAGAGCTCACCGGGTACCCGCCAAACCACCCAGTCCGGGACAACCGCCCCGTCCGATCGTCATCAAACTGCTACATTACAAAGATAGAGACTGGCTGCTACAACGAGCGAGGACAGCGGGCCCTTTCCAAGTGGATAATTGCAAAGTAACGCTGTTCCCGGACTACACCTTCGAGACCCAGAAGCTACGGGCCTCTTTCTTATCAATCAAAAAAGAACTCAGGACAGAGGGCCTACAGTACTCGCTCCTCTTCCCGGCCAGGCTGCGAGTGGTAGTGGATGAAAAGTCCCTGTTCTTCTCTACGTCGGCGGACGCATGGGCCTGGTGGGACATGTACAAAGCTGGAACAGATGGAGCGCGCATGAGAGAGGAGGAGGAGGAGAGACTGCAACTGCCCCTGCGAAGATCTCGGAGGACGTGGAGCCGTAAGCGAAAAACTGGCAAACCTACGGTCTCACAGACGGAGAGCGAACGGAAGGCCGCACTACAAGCAGTAATTGACTTATCGGGTGCTGTCTTGACCCGGTCGGAGCGGGCCTCTGGATCAGAGACTCGAGCAACGGAATCTGAAACTGAACTGTCGGAATTTGGTGGCTTGAAGGGCCCGGAGATCACTCCGCAAACTTCGGGGGAGATTGTTGAGGGATAGGGGGGCTCTGCCGGCCCAGTTGTACCCTATGTTGATGGACTCTGATTCACCTACTGACCGGAGCAGGCAGATCTTGGGACACTAATGCTGTGAGTACCACTATTCGGTGGGCGGGGGGAAGGAGACTGAGATCCACCCCAGTAGCCAACTCGTGCCTCTTAGGGCCCATAAGGCCTCCGCGGTGCAGACTGCGGATTAGGTGGGGACGAGGGCACAGTTGCCCGCATATGGTTTGGATGGGAGCGACTCTAGCACAGTTGGGTCCTGTTCTGGGGGAGGGTGGGGAGCCCGAGGCAGTTGGGGGAGCCAGGGGCGCTGTTATGGGAGGGGGGAGGAGGGTTGTTATTGTGGGGGGGAGGGACTGTGTCATCATGAGTGATCGGGTGTACGGACATTGCGAACAATTCCATACTGCATGGGACAATGGCTAATAACGGAACGATAAAGTGTGTAACCTGGAATGTGAGGGGGCTGCATACCATGTCCAGACGACACAAAATACATGCCTACTTGGTTCGAAGGGGGGGTTCACATTGCGCTACTGCAGGAAACGCATTTAACGAAACAAGAGGGAATAGCACTGCAGCGTAGATGGAGGGGTCACTTGTTTAACACTACATATTCGGCCTTCGCTAGGGGAGCTTTGATCTGGATTAGAGCGGGCACCCCATTCCAAGTTACTCGCCAGGTGGTGGATCCAGAGGGAAGGTTCGTAGCGGTGGAGGGAACCCTTAGAGGGCACCACATAGTGCTTTGCAGCGCGTATGCACCTAATGTAGACCAGGCTGCGTATTATGCGCGACTCTCCGGAGAACTAGCCAGTTACCTCGCAGGCCCTGTCCTACTGGGGGGAGACCTTAACTCAGTGCTGGACGTAGACCTAGACAGATCGCACCCTCCATTACACTCGTACCCAGTGCACAGATTGGCGAAGTGTAGACTAGACTGGCAGGGACAGTGGGGATTGACGGATGCTTGGCGCGCGCAGCACCCAACAGAACGGGACTACTCATGCCACTCTAGCCTCCACGACCTCCACGTTCGTATTGATGCCTTTCTTGTGCTCTCCGCTTGTGCTCCCTGCAATCGTCCGCACTGAATATCTAGCGCGCACGATCTCGGACCACAACCCCCTGTTGCTATCGCTTGATTGGATGGCCGAAATCTCCAAGGTCCCAACGTGGCAGCTCCGTCCAGATACTTTAGATGACCCGCCATTCCGCGAGGCGTTAAAGGAAAGGATTGAACAATATTTTGCCGAAAACGACAGGTCTACCGACTCTAGAGCCACGGAATGGGACGCACTAAAGGTTGTAGTCCGCGGGCATTGTATCGGAAAATTTGCGGGCGCCCGCAAGACGTTGCTAGACGACTTGGACAGGGCGGAACGCAAGTTGCGCGAGATTGAGCGTTCGCGCCCGGAACAACCTGACGTTTAGGGAGATCTCTGTGCGGCGAGAGAGGCGGTAGCGATAGAACTAGAACGCCTTCGCAGCTATGATTACCGGACATATCTGGTGAGAACGCACGCTGAAGGGGACAAGACGGGGACCCTGCTGGCTTGGCTTGCCAACCCCGCCAGACGTAGCCACCCGATACTGGCCATATCAGAGGAGGATGGCAACATGCGAACCACGCAATCGGCGATCCTGGGCAGCTTCAGGACCTACTATGAGCAATTATATAGAAGTCCGCTCGGAGATAAGGATCGGGATATAGCGGCCTTCCTAGGAGACTTACAGTTACCGCAACTAGACCGGGACCAGGCGAAAGCCTTGGGAGACCCGATAGGTCTAATGGAAATCAGGGGAGCGGTAAAGAAGATGGCCCAGAACAAGACCCCCGGCCTCGACGGATTGCCAATTGAGTTTTATTGGCGATACCTGGATCAGCTGGGACCCCGCCTGCAGATTATCTACGCGGAGGCTAAGCGTAGAGGCCGGCTACCAAGCTTGATGCGCGAAGCGTTGATGATCCCCCTACTGAAGCCGTGAAGAGAGAGTACTGACACGGCATCTTATAGGCCGTTGTCAATGCTGACCACGGATTATAAAATCCTGAGTACGGTACTAGCAAACAGGTTGCTACAGCACATGCAGACCATAGTCCATAGAGACCAATCCGGGTTTATTCCCAAGCGTAATACCAGCCACAACATTAGGAGATTGACCCGCTTGTTGTCTAGCCCACCTTCGGAGGTGCGGACCCCCCTGGTATTGGCGGTGGATATAGAGAAGGCTTTTGATAGCCTGGAATGGGGTTACCTCTATAGTGTGCTGCGGAGCTTTGGGCTCGGAGAGGGCTACATACAATGGACAAAGGTATTATATGCTGAAGCGAAGGCAAGGGTGAAGGTAGGTACCCTGATCTCGGACCAATTTGAGGTGCTTCGCGGCACCAGGCAGGGCTGCGCATTATCTCCACTACTATTTGCCCTAGCAGTGGAACCCCTGTCGGCGATGGCTAGGAAGGGCACCTACTACGAGGGTCTAACTCATGGCGGGACACATCATTTTATCTCGCTATACGCAGATGACCTCCTGCTCTTCTTGGAGGACGCCGATGAGGCACTATCAGGAGCCGAAAGACTCCTGAGGCGCTTTGGAGAGATATCTGGCCTGAAGGTTAACTGGGCAAAGACTTGCTTATTCCCCCTACGTAAACACGAGACTCAGCCCCTTCTCCGACCTCTCCTCAGGTGGGAGCCCAGCTGCCTGGACTACCTGGGAGTACATGTTTACCATGATGAGGCAGACTTGCTAGATGGGAACGTTGGACGCTGTATCCGAGCCTTAAAAGGCAATATGTCCTTCTGGGCCACTCTCCCGTTATCGGTAACAGGCCGCATATCGCTGCTAAAAATGATAGCATTGCCCCGCTTGCTATATTATTTCCGGACCTTGCCTGTTTGGGTCCCAGCCGCGACTTTCCGACTGCTGCGGTCACTGATTATTTCCTTTCTATGGGGCGCGGGCAGGCGAAGAGTGGCACTGTCCACCCTAACCCGCCCAAAGGATGAGGGAGGCCTAGCTGTCCCAGACTTTGAGCTTTATTATTTGGCAGCTCGGCTCCAGACCTTTACGCAGGAAATTGCTAGAGTTTATCGCGGGCCGGAACACGACCGAGACAGCGGCGTCCCCCGGCATGTGCTGGCCTTCATTGCCCTACGGCAAAAATTGCCATTGAGGGACCTGTCTTTAGAGGAAAGAACTCTCCGCCTCTGCTGGAACCGCTCGGCGAAACGCGCGAGGATTCGCTGCCCTTATGCACCCGAGATCCCCCTCGGTATGATAACGGCGCTGTCGCACGGGGGCGACTGGTCACACCTGCAGAGATGGGAAGAAGCGGGGCTGCAGGTGGTGGGAGACTTGTACGAGGATGGAGCGCTGGTCCCATATCAGGCGCTGCAAGAACGCTTCGACCTCCCACGTGGCGACTACTTATTGCACGCGGCAATAGTGCGTGCCATACAGGGCCATTGGGGAATGGGGCTGGCAGAGCCGCCGACAGCTCAGGCCTGCCAGTACGTCATGATGTCGGCGGGCACCCATAAGGCGGTTACGTGCCTGTACTCGAGAATGCGGAGGGAAACGCTGCAACCACTGACTACTTTGAAAGCCAAGTGGGAACTGGATTTGCAGATGGCGATCCCGGACACCACATGGATGCAACTGGTAGGAAGGGCTAGGAAGAGCACGAGGAACGCACGATTTCAGCTTATCCATTTTTATGTTCTCCACAGAGCTTACCTTACCCCGGGCAACATTCAAAATATTTTGGGGCAGAAGAGGCTGCTTGCCCACGCTGCAACACACTAGGGGCGGATCTGACTCACATGCTCAGAGAATGCCCCCACCTACAAGATTACTGGTGTGAAGTCGGCGACACTTTGAACGAAGCCGCAGACAGGGACCTCCAATACACTATGGCAGTCAGCGTCTTACATTGGTTCCCGCACACACCCAAAAATAGGATGTCGAGCAAGTTCATAGATATGGGCCTCCTTTTGGCCAAGCGGGAATTGACGAGGGGGTGGAAGGCGAAAGCGAGCCCGACTCATCGGAGATGGCTCGCTGAATTTTTGAAATGGGCGGCGAGTGAGAGCACAATTAGGTACCAGCTAGCGCGCAGAAGGGCAGATGAGCGAGCCCTAGAGGCGGCTACGGAATGGGAAATCTTAGTGCAAGCGCTGCGCGATAGTACATTAGAAGAGGAGGAGGATGAGCCAGAAGAGTAAGCTGACACCGCCAGCGACCAGGGGAGGCCTTCATCAACACCAGTGGCACACACACACGACAATTACCCAAGACCCCTTGCTTGCGGTTATTCAAACTCAATTTCTGACCGAGAACGACTGATGACACATGGGGGGGGGGAGGGGGGAATCCAAGGACCGGGGAGGGACTCCCTTTAAGCAGTGTAGTTTGGATTCTAGTTATAGGCACTACAGGGAGAGGGGGGTTTGGGGGGAAAAAATTAAAAGCAGACAACGGAACCCCCCACAGGCGCCGTACGATGTCCTCCGAAAGCGAAGATTGCATTGCTCTGGGATTTTGCCGCCCAACCTCCGGGTTATGGGCAGAACGGCTGTGTACACCTGATCGGATCCTTAAAACGTGAGGGGGGGGATTTCACGATGTTGATACTAATGTGATTGATTATACTGTGATTGGTTCTGCAATAAAAATAGTTTACCAAAAAAAAAAAAATGGAGAGATAAGTATACCCTCCATTACTTCACGAAGGGACAGCTGTCTGTTCCTTCAACATAAAAATACATAGGAAAAATCCTTACCTAAATCCAGGGAGGGAATTTTTTTTTCCCCTGAAGAAAGCCTAGGACCGAGCAGGCCATTTAAAAGGGCTGAAACATGTTGGCAGATTCTTAGGGTCATAGGACCATCACCCCCAAAAAGACACACACTTTTACATATTTTAATATCCGCTATGTCCCCGTGAATAAAGGGATACCTGGGGAACGGAGTAGGACTTTTATCTTTAGACCCCCTGGCCTACATCTCCTCAGCACTCCCCGAAATACAGTCAAGCCCACCCTGACCTTTAGGAGCCGGGGTGAACCCGATGATGAAGCATGACACCAATAGGGTGTGTGAGGGTTTATTTATTTATTTATTTATTTTGAAAGTTTTATATAGCGCGAACAAGATCTTTGCAGATATCAGAGCGCTTTACAGACAAGGGTACAACATGTGAGTAAATAACAATTGGGGTGGGGAGGTACATGCGGGAGCATAGTCAGGCAGATACATCAATAATGATACAAGTACAAATAGGTGGTAGCGTAAACAATCAGGTAGGTCAATAACACGAGTCATACAAAAATGCAAAAAGATCAGTAGAACTGAATGGTACAGCGTCTGTAAATATCATCCCCAGTAATAATTCAAGTGTATTTAGCCATGAGGATAGCTTTTACTTCTTTCTTACAAAGTATGGTAGAGGAGATGAGCCTGGTTTCAGGGGGGAGCGAGTTCCAGATCCTGGGTGCCATTCCTGAGAAGGAGCGTTTATAGGTTTTTTCCTTGCGGAATCTTTGGGGCTTTAGCAAAAGATTGTTTGTGCCTCTAGTGTTTCTGGAGCCTCCAGAAATCGTCAGCTTCTGAGCGAGGTATCCGGGAGAGCTCATGTGGACAGCCTTGTGCGTCATGCAGGCGATTTTCAGATGTATTCTGGCTTCAAAAGGCAGCCAGTTCAGGGATTTCAGGTCAGGGGAAATGTGTGAGTGTTTTTTTGATCCAGTGATGAGTCTCGCTGCGGCGTTTAGAGAGGCTCTTATGGGTGCCATAGTAGTTAGGGGGAGACCGCAGAGGGCGATGCTGCCGTAATCTATTCGAGGGATGACTAGTGCTTGTACCGCAGTTTGGAAATCTTTGGCTGGAAGGAAGGGTTTGAGTTTCCTTAAGGTATTGATCTGGTAGTTTGCACCCTTAGTTGCTTTGTCGATGTGTTCCTGCGTGTTGAGGTTGGTGTCAAGTGTTATGCCTAAAGATTTTGCTAAGTCCACGATGGTGGGATGAACATTGAGTGCCGTTAGGTGTTTAAGCCAGATTTGAGCGGTAGTGCTCTTCGCTTCCATAGAGGCAGTTTCTGATTGTCTCACTAGCTGACATGATACCCATGAGTTATGAATGGGAAACAGTACTCAAGATCTGAAAAGGAGCAACTGGGACTATGTCTTGCAGGTACAAAAGGGAGTGGTGATGGACGGAGCACCCGAACCAATCAAACACTCACACCCAGTCAACAGACCTGGGTTCAATCCATCACCGCTCTCCAGCCCACTCTGCCACCCCAGCCCAGACATGGCCACATGCAAATCAGTCCGACCCTGTGCCTCATGGGAACAGTCCAGCCCGAACTGCCAAGCCATGCCTTCCCTGGACCGGAAACAAGCTACCAAGGACCGGTTTCTGGCATTCCAGCCTTCTTCAGCCCGGCTTGCTTGAATCCAGTGGCAAAGTGACCAAGGGACTCACGTCTGAGCATATGGCCATGTCTGAACCGGGGTGGCAGAGTGGGCCAAAGTACGGCGATGGACCAAAGCCAGATCTGCCGACTGGGTGTGAGTATCCGACTGGCTCACATGCTCCGTCCATCCCCACCCCCTTTTGTACCGCTTTGTTCGCCATAAGTTGGCAGGGTATGCTCAGACGTGAGTCCCTTGCTCACTTTGCCACTGGATTCAAGCAAGCCGGGTTAAATAACATTCAGCGTGTATGCCACATAAGCTTTATTTTTTGAGCTTGGTGGTTTTGGATACCTTAAGGTAGTTATGGTACCCACTGGCACCTGAGCACTCCACTCACGGACCCTCAAAGTGTGAGGCTTTTTTCCTCGTTTGCCTGCTGTGCAATTGCTGGCGGCCCACTTGGCACTGCATATCTTGTCCACGCTCAGGTGCTCACTGCAGCATTGCACTTGTACAGTCGCATATGGTCTACAATTTTTTAGGAACGGCTGTACTTAGAGTACATCCTTCTGATGAGCCAGGTGGGGAGATTAGTATAGACACCGAAAAGGGACTACTAGAGCCTTCTTTGAAAAAGCAGTATTATGAATGAGACTGCCTCATTCAACTAAGGGGTATGCCGTGTTGCCTGTAGGATCTATGTGCCAACCTGAAATTACTGTGCATGTAAACAGAGGATCCAGCATGCACAGGAAAGTCTGCCATCGACATTGCAGGGCTATCTAATCCATGTAGTGACAGTGGATTCTGACACTGCCAGGACTTTGATGAATACTTTCATTTTTTTTTTCTATTACCCTCTAGAGACTGCGCTGCCAACAGGGGCTACTTCAGCTATTTTTTTTTTTAACTGCTACATACCGTTTATTATTTACATTGTATATTTTTGTTGTTCTTTTACCATAGTGACAATGGCTATGCAAGCCGTGGCAGAGCCCCATATTTATTTATTTCAATTTGTATAGCGCGTTATCACCCGGGGGTCTCTAAGCGCTTGTACCAGACAAATCCATAGAACCGGCAACTCCGCTACAACTCTCCCCATATGTTTAGCTCAGTCCAGGGGTACCACCAACGATGTCGGAGGACTGGCAGAAATAATATGAAATGGAGTTTGAAGGAGGTGATCCTTTTGTGACAAAAAGAAAACTTGTCATGTTGCAGCATTTCTTGGGTGTGAAGGGCAGCAGAATTTGTGAATAAATCCTTCATTTTTCTATTGAGAGCAGGACAATGCTTCAGATGAAGAAAACATAATTTAAGGGTGTTGAGTACTTTGTGATAACTACACAGCACTGCTGCAGTGTTTGGGCCCTGTGTAGACCAGCACCACTGGAAGCATTTCTGAAAACTAGAGGCCCAGTTAATTCTGGGTGGTGAGGCCGGTGTATCTCAGAACGTTTTCTTACCCAGAATGGCATGACAATGTCAAAACTATTCCTAAACAAATAAAATATCTTCTGACTTTCCATGAAGATTGGCTCCAATATCTGTTCCATAGTCTGCTGCATCCTGGAAAAGCTATCAATCCTTCACATTTCTCAAAACAAGACTTGCATTCCACCTTTTTGTTTTCCCACAAATGCCCTATAAATGTCCAAGTATGGGTGAGAAACTTCATTTCCTCATATTTATGTGACAGAAACTTTCTGAACCTGCAGCCAACATCGACCTGCAATCTCAAACTTTTTTCGAGGAAAACAGGACCTCAAATTTGTGGGTGAACCTATTGTGGTAGACGGGTTGGTCAAAGTAGCATTAATACCATTTTTATGTGGTTACAGTTTGGTCTAGATCCTATCATATTGATAAGGCCCACTAACATGTGGGGTACTGTTTTTCTTGGGAGACGTTTGAATGCAGAATGGGAAGCAGTTTGCTACTAACTGGAGTGACGTAGATTT
The DNA here is from genome assembly GCF_964263255.1 of Lissotriton vulgaris. Taxonomy (NCBI): domain Eukaryota; kingdom Metazoa; phylum Chordata; class Amphibia; order Caudata; family Salamandridae; genus Lissotriton; species Lissotriton vulgaris. Next base: position 1,009,368,207 of record NC_141699.1, on the reverse strand, counting down.
TATCCACATAAAACGCTGGAAATTTAAAATGTTACTACTCTGTAAGCATCGGTTTGTGGCATGTACTACTGTAGATTCCGATACTTTGCCTACTTCTGCCATCTAGTGTTGGGCTAAGACATGTACACCTTGTTTTAGTCGTTTCGATTACATATTGTGGTATTGTGCATGGGCATCAGATCGAACGCTACATTGCTTTTTCCTGAACGGAGGGCGAGAATGAAGATGGAGCATACAGAATACAAAAAAGATGACCATGCAAAGCAAAGAACATAAGACTGATAGTAAAATAATAGAATCTGCAACGACCTCAGGCAACAAGGGAGAAGGGTAGGTGCATGGGAATATACAGGACTACATGCCACAAACAGATGCTTACAGGGTCTGTAACATTTTCCGTTCTTAGCATGTAGCTGTAGATACACATGCTATGCATTGACTGCAAAGCAGTCCTCCTAAAAGCAGTGGCTTAGTCAAAGGATGACGCAGAAGACTGGAAACATGTATGTAGGACTGCCTAGCCAACTCTAGCTTGCTGTCTGGCCAGAAAATCCACACAGTAATGTTTAGTGGAGGCATGTAGGGTAGATCGGCTAGCTGCTTTGCAGATGTCAGCTAATATATGTTACTCAAGAAAGCCAAGAAGCCCTTTTACGAGTGGAATGAGGTCTAGGAGGGCAGGAAGGGTTCTCTTAGCTTTGGCATTACAAGTTTGTATGTATTTGACTATCCAACGTGCTGCGCCTGCCTTGGAAAGAGCACTTCCCTAGTGAGGCTTGGAGTAGGACTCAAACAGACAGTTGTTGGGTCTTACAAAATGGTTTTGTTTTTGTTCTACCAATATAGTACATGAGTGCTCTTTTGACATCAAGTATGCAGAGCTCATTGTGCTACAGATTGTAGATGTGGGAAGAAAACTGGCAGTTCGATCATCTGTAAGGTAGAAGGTAGAGACCACCTTCGAAAGGACTTTTGGATTATTATTATTATTATTATTATTATTATTATTATATTTCTTATATAGCGCCAGAATCGACCCCCGAAGGGGTATCTCCGCGCTTGCCTTGGGAACCCGTCCTGGTTTTTCCCTGTGAGATAGCCCCTACAGGGCATCCCCAAGGTGAAAGCCAGGCATCCCGCCGCGGGGGGGCCGTTGTGGAGATTGAGCAAGCTTAATGCCCAGAGTTGCAGAGTGTGAACCCATGATTAGGTCAGGCACCGAAGCGAGAATTATCGAGTCCATGGACATTTGAGCTCAAGACCCTGCCGCGTCGGGAATTGAACCCTGGTCCCGGGTCTGACCTCTGCTTCAGGGTCTGCCTGCTCTAACCAGTGAGCCACACTTCTCCACATTCGTTCTGAGGACGAAACTAGCTTGGTGTACTTGGAAAATGTATCTTCTAAAGTGAGAGCGTGTATTTCACTGACTGGTCTTAAGGAAATGATGGCCACAAGGAAAGCTGCATTCCAAGACAGGAATTGCAGTGGGCACTAGTGAAAGGGATTCAAAAGGAGGACCAATGAGGACAATGCTTAAGATGCAAACCAGGGTAGGGGAGTGTCCTGGGTGGAATAACTCTTTAAAGGGTTTTCATAGAACCTATAAAAACAGGTATTTTGAATAAGAACATTGCCTGTTCTGTAGGTAGGCAGCTATGATAACCAAGTGTAATCTGATCAATGTATAGGTTAGGCCTGATTTCCGCAGGTGCAAAAGGTAACACACAGTATCCTGAACCTGTGCTGTGAGGGGATTAATGTTTTGCAGGCAGTAGTGTATAAAATGTTTCCATCTGGCTGTGTAACAGGCCCTTCTGTTAGGTCTGCGCTCCTCTTAAAGAATAGACTGATACTCTTGTAATAGGTTGTGGTAACCAAATTCTAAGACCTCTGGAGCCAGATCGTAAGGCCGAGTTCCTGACGGGCGGATGCCTGAGAGTGCTGTGGTTTGGTGTAAGAAGTTCTGGCATACTAGAGATCTTCTCATGTGCGACTTAGAGAGTTAATATAGCAGCGTGGTATACCATGGCTGGTGTGCCCAGGTTGGTGCCACTGAATGAGCATGAGGAATGTTTGTCTCAGTCGCCTCACCATGAACAGTAGCAGTGGGAGAGGTGGAAAAGTTTAGGCAAATATCCCTGACCAACTCATCCATATTGCATTGCCTATCGACTGTGGGTGTGGTAGTGTGGCAGCGAAGATTGGGCCGTTTGAGTTTTCTATGTTGGCGAACAAATCTATTTGTGAGAGCCCACAGTGATTAAAGTATGGGAGGTGGACTTGGGGGTTGTGTACTTGTTGATGCGTCCTACTGAGCACGTCCGCTATCTCACTGTCCACCCCAGGAAATATGCTGTTTGAGTACGGTTATTCTGTGGTGTATTGCGCACCAGCAGATCCTTTAGGCCACACTGAACAACTGTGGTAAATTTGTGTGCCCTTGTTTCTGAAAGGTGGAACGCAGCAGTAGTGTTGTCAGTGCTTATCAGGATGTCTTGTACTGAAGGATGGGGAGAGAATCACGGAGAGCAAGCTGCATCGCAAGCAACTATAGGTGACTGATATGAAGGTGTGGGGTAGGGGACCTCTGACCCTGAACAGTAATATGTTTGAGAAGAGCTCCCCAACCACTTCTGTTACCCATCGCTATAGCTGAAAAAGAGGCAACAGGTTCTAGAAGTCTTATACTCTGGCTGGTTTGGGGTAAGCTCTTTCTACCTGCGCATCTAGGACTGCACCAAGGAAAGGCTGTACCTGAAAGGGGTGAAGGTGGGAATTGGTCAGATTGATGATGAAACCCAGACTGTGCAAGGTGTGAATTGTGGTCTGGATGTGCTCTAGACAGAGATGCTATGTGGCGTTCTTCATCAGCCAGTCTATTTGGTAAGGGAACACATTGATGCTGCTCCTCCTGAGTTGAGCGGCCACCACTGTCAGATACTCTGTGCAGACCTTTGATGCAGGGGTGACCCCGAAGGGGGGCACTTTGAATTGATAATGGTGACCACTTACCATAAACCTCAGCTACCTCGGATGTGCTGAGTGGATGAGTATGTAAAAGTAGGCATCCTTCTGATCCAGGGAAGTCATGAAGTCACCTTTCTGCCAGAGTGGTACAACGTCCTGTGCTCCGACACACTGTATTTGTTGAGAGGCCTCAGATAGAGGATGGGCCAGAAAGAGCCGCCCGTTGGGATAAGAAAGTACATTAAGTCTACACTCTTTCCATGGTGTTGGTGAAGAACAGGCTCTATGGCCCCCTTGTCCCAGAGGGCCTGTACCTCCTCGTGAAGGTGGTTCAGATGTTCTTCAGACAATCTGTTGACAAAGGGAAAGGGGGGGGGTGTTTGGTGGCATTTGTATTGTCTCTAGACAATACCTCTCTTGTATAACATCTACAATCCATCAATCTGTGGTGATTTCTGCCCAGTGGAGCAGGAACCCCTGTAATCTTCCCCCGACAGGTGCTTTGTGATCGGGGTAAGCAGTATGATGTCACTGTTTTGGGGATGGTTCCTTTAGCAGCAGCGCCCTTTTCTCAACCGCTTTCATTATTGCTCCTATACCCACCTCTATAGTAACCCCGCAAGGGGGGCTGCTGTGTTAGCTTTGTGAAGGTAGAAGAGATTTCTTGAGTGATGAGGCCTTAAATGCGCCAAAAAACAACGTGTGCTGAAAGGAACCCCATGGCTGGGTCTGTGATTGTAGGGCACCCATGGATTTAGCAGTCTGTGTCCTTTACGCTTTTCTCAAACATCCCCTCTACCTGTAGGCCAAAGAGAGGCTGGCCATCAAAAGGGACATTGCGCAGGTGCTGCTTCACCTCTGGCTTAAAGCTTGAAACAAAGAGCCAGGCAGGACGTTGTAGCAGAAGGCTAGTACTAATGGTATGATCGGCTCTATCTTCGGCATCCAGAGCACAGCAGATGTTATTGGCATAAGGGACGATCATCTCTGACATTAAATGCTGCCACTTCTTATGGTACTGCTATAGGAGGTGCTCTACCAGGACTGTCATTTAGTCCGAGTGTGCACGGTCATACTGGGAGAGCAAGCCAACGGAATGTGCCATTCTCTAATGGGACATGGACTGCACAGCTACTCTCGAACCACGCACATCAATTTCCTTACACACCTGTTCAGAAGGAGGTGCGTTGTCTGTTCCCAGAGTGTTGGCATTCTTTCTGGCTGTATGAACAACTAAGGAAAAAGGGTATAGTTGGCCACGAATGTATGGAGGGCAGTTAAAGGAGGCTTTATACGTCCTATCCACCCTAGGTGTGATCACCCTTGCCTTGACGGGGTTCTTAAAAGTCTTGGCGGCAGGCTTGCGGATACCGTAAGCATGGGGAGATATTGGAGAGTGTTGGGTGGAAGAGAGGGTTTCCAAAAGGAAATCATTCTTCTCTTGCTACATATGGAGTTCTACATTGTGGAAAGTGGCAGCTCTGAGTAACACCTCATGATATGAAGGGACATCATCAGGAGGTGATGGCTTAGTAGGGTACAGATCTGGGTCTGTGTCCACAGGGAGTTCAGCATCATAGTCATCCCATTGGTCTATGCTTTGTGTGTCAGGAGGTTGTCATATGGGTCGAGGCCCTAGGACTCTCCCCACATCTGAATGTCAAGAGCCTGTAGAGTCAAGATAGGAGACACTGGTGGAGGTGAAGGAGAAAGCAGGGAAGAAGGGGGACGAGCAGAAGGCAGGGGAAAGGTTGCCCGGTCAGGTCTCTTTTGCATTTTGGGGACTGAAAGTTCTGGTGGGTTAATGGCCTCCTCAAAAGTTAACTTCCTCTTGAAGCATAGATGACTGCAGTGATTTGCTAACCGGAGGGTGCTTGCTTGTTTTGGAATGCAAGGCAGTCCAAATAGGAGTCCTCAAGGTGATCTGGTGACAAGCAGAGGTTGCAGTCTTAGTGGAGGTCGGATCTCAGATACTTGGTCTGATAACTGGGGCAAAATTGAAATGGAGTTCACTCCATCACAGGAACATTCTCGACCCGAGCGATTGGTGCTAGTTCGATACAGAGTCCAAGGTACACAGCAGTGGGAAACAGATGAAAATGCTGGATTGTTTGCCAAAAAAACGATGAGAACTGATCCTATGGCCCAGTGAGAACACCATGAGGTGTCGAACCGGAGCTGTGGATGACACATTTGCACCAGACAACGAAGAAAAAAACAACAACAATGTAACAACGTAGCCGATGCCCATGCGCAATACCACTAATAGCTGAAGTCACTAGACCTCATGACCCAAAAAGACTTCCTTTGAAGAAAAACAAGTTGTACACATCTGACCAATCACTAGATGAGATAAGTATGCACAGCAGGTGTATCTACAGCTACAAATGCCACAAATATTGTGGTTTTTTTACCCATACTTTGAAATTTGCCTTGCCGTCTAGGGAAGAAAATCGGATGGGATCCACACAAGCAACACAACATTGGAGGTTCACACATTTTTAATTCTCAGAAAGGGATTGGTTGGAGGTTCCTCATCAGCTGACTACGTAACCAAATGTTGCAGCCATCCCCCAAGGAAATGTGTGTTTTAGGTGTAGGTTTGATGTTTGCAGGGCTTTCTGGGTAGGGAAACCTTGTGGGATCCATGCAAATCACAAAAACCTGTATTCCCCTGGTGTTCTAGTTTTCAAACATGCCCTGGGTTGCTAGGGTTCGATAGGTGCTAGAATAATGGTGTGATCGCCCATTGCAAGTGAAAGAGCACTTTCAGGCTTAATTTTGTTGTTTGAAAGGCATTGCCTAGGTGCTGACTGAACGATGGCCCAAATACTACAACAATTCCTTAAGGCAAGTGACAGAAAAGTGGGAGTTTTTTGGGGATAGTTTTGAATTACGGTCAGCAAAGAAGTGATAAACCCATTTTCTGCCCTGCCTGGAACCCACCCCATTTCACACTGACTCTGGTGAGCTTTCTGTCCCCCTAGCTTGACCAAACTGGAGGTATACACCTTACTTTTTCTCCCTAAAGGGGACAGTAAGAATATCTGCAACCCAGGGAATTTGGGGGTCGGGGTAACAATGTTAGAATGGTCAGGCACACAACTTTATGCAATGAAATGTGGCCTTGGGCTTCAAGAGGGACACAAACCATGTCTTGGGCTAGGTGGTGTGCTGACAGACAAAGACTGCATGGGTCCTGGGGAATTAAAGAGGCACCCCCAAACTGACCCCACTTAGAAGGGAATTTGTGGATAACCCCTTACCCCCCCGGCCCCCACACACGACCTGGTCCCCTCGCCCAGTTGGACTGAAAGACTGTCTAGAATCTAAGAGTTTGGAGCAAGCCCCATGACAGATCTATGCCCATTTCATTCCCCCATGTTTCTCTAGTGTGTAGTGGGCTTTCTGAAGGTGGGACAGCATTAGTCCATGCTGAGGGAGCTCCTCCCAATATCATCTGCACCGGTGTTCCAGTGGAGTGGATTCCTGCTCAATGATTGCTTTTTTGTGGCGATCCATTAGAAGGAATCCATCCATAAAGAGCACTTACAACTTATGACCGAGACACCAAGATGGATTTCAAAATTAGTAACACTTTTGACAGAAGGCAATTGGTCAATTGGAACCCTAGAGGTCAAATCATTGTTTCCTGCAATTCCAAATGAAGTTGCTTTGACAGCACTGCCATACCTTTTTATTTTTTTTTAATCAGCCCGGTCTGCATCATTTTGGGGTGACGCTAAAATGCAGTCCTGATAGCAAGTAAGGAATATGCTACTTACCAGTATGCATCTGTTCTTGGCATAGAGGGCTGCAGAGTGGTACATTATGAATAGATCGCCATCTGGTGTTGGGCTCGGATGATTGCACTTTGTTTTTCTCTTGAAGAGTCTTTTGTAGATTGGTGACTCCTCCTTTGGTTGCTAGTGCGCATGGGCATCGGCTCCATCCTTAGATTGTTTTGCCATAGTAGGGTTAGATGGAGTAGTATGATAGAATACAGATAGAAATGCCCATGTAAGTGTATCTAAATAAGATATTGTTGGAACAGACACAGGTTTCCGGGGAGGCTGGGAGGGCATGTACCACTCTGCAGCCCTCTATGCCAAGAACAGATGCATACTGGTAAGTAGCATATTCCGTTCGAGGCATATGGGCTGCAGATGGTACATTATGAATAGACTATACAGCAGTTCTCTCCCTAGCGGTGGTCGCCAGTGTCTGTTGCAACAGTCTGAAATAAAGTCTTTAATACAGCTTGTCCCACTCTAGCTTGTTGTGTTGTGTGCACATCTACACAATAGAGCTTTGTGAAGGTATGCGGTGTAACCCAGGTAGCTGCTTTGCATATGTCATCTAGTGGAATGTTTCCCAAGAATGCCATAGATGCTCCTAGTTTACGTGTAGAGTGAGCTCTAGGAGGAACAGTTAATGTCCTCTTTGCTTTTAAGTAGCATATTTGTATACATTTTACAATCCATCTGGCAATGCCTGCTTTAGAGATGGGATTGCCCTTATGTGTAGGAGAAAACGCTACAAATAGCTGTTTCGCCTTTCTGAAAGTTTGTGTTATTTCTACATAATACAATAATGCCCTTCTGACATCTAGTGTATGTAGGGCCCTTTCCGCTACCGTCTGTGGTTTTGGAAAGAAGACCGGTAGTTCCACTGACTGATTGATGTGGAATGCTGAAATTACTTTAGGTAAGAATTTTGGGTTTGTTCCAAGAACCACCTTGTTTTGGTGTAACTGCATGAATGGTTCTTGAATTGTAAACGCTTGTAACTCACTTACTCTTCTGAGTGAAGTGATAGCTATGAGGAAGGCCACCTTCCATGTGAGGAATTGTATTTCACACCTATGCATAGGTTCAAAGGGTGGTCCCATTAGTCTGGTAAGTACTATGTTGAGATTCCAGACTGGGGAAGGTGGCAGTCTTGGTGGAATGACTCTTTTGAGTCCTTCCATGAAAGCTTTAATTGCTGGTACTTTAAACAGGGAAAGATGTTGCCTGTTTTGTAGGTACGCCGCTATAGCTGCGAGATGAACTCTGATAGAGGTATATGCTAAGTTACATTGCTGCACGTGTAGTAAATAGAAAATAATCTGTTTAGTGGATGTGTCCAGAGGGTTGATGTGATTACTGTTACAGTGTACAGCAAACCTTTTCCATTTTGCTGCATAGCATGCTCTGGTGGTAGGACGTCTTGCTTGTTTAATGATTTCCATACATTCTGGAGGTAAATCTAAATATCCAAACTCTATGACCTCAGGAGCCAGATCGCTAGGTTCAATTGTCTGGGATCTGGGTGCATTATTTCTCCATGGTTCTGTGTAAGGTGCATGGGTAATAATCGTAGCTTTTGATGTGGCACCTGTGAGAGTTGTAGTAGCGTGGTGAACCACGGCTGTCTTGCCCACGTGGGTGCTACTAGTATACTTGTCATTGAGTGCTGTTGCAGTTTCCGAACCACTAACGGAATTAGTGGGAGAGGGGGAAAAGCGTAAGCAAATTTGTTGGACCAATTTATCCATAGTGCATTGCCCTTTGACCGGTGGTGTGGGTACCTGGATGCGAAGTTTTGGCATTTTGTGTTCTGATGATTGGCAAACAGATCTATCTCTGGTTGCCCCCATCGTTGGAAGAATGGCTGCAGTATTTGGTTGTGCAGCTCCCATTCGTGTACTTGTTCTGACTCTCTGCTTAGGATGTCTGCTATCTGATTTTGAACTCCTGGTAGGTGTTCTGCTAACAGATAGATCTTTAGAGGAATGGCCCATCTCCAAATGTCCTGTGCTAGTCTGGATAGTTGGAGAGAGTGTGTCCCCCCTGTTTTTGAATATAATACATTGCAGTCATGTTGTCTGTTCTGATCAGGACTGCCTTGTTGGTTATTTGCATTTGGAAAGCTTTTAGTGCTAGAAATACTGCTAGTAGTTCTAAGTAGTTGATGTGCAGTTTCTTTTGCTGCACACTCCATTTCCCCTGCACTGTGTATTTGTCCATGTGCGCTCCCCATCCGGAGAGCGATGCGTCCGCTGTCAGTATCACTTGTGGAATCGGTTCTAGGAACGACCGTCCCTTGGAAATGTTTGTTGTGTTCCACCACTTCAGAGAGCGATGCGTACGGTCGTCTACCAACACCAGATCTGTAATCTGACCTTGAGCCTGATTCCACTGTGTCGCTAGACACTCCTGTAGTGGGCACATTTGTAGTCTGGCATGTGGTATTAGCAGTATGCAGGAGGACATCATGCCTAACAGCTGCATAAACACTCGTGCTGGCAGTGAGTGTTGTGGTTGAAATCTTTGTATCAACTTGACCATTGTCTGTATCCTGATTGGATTGGGGTATGCTTTGGCTCTTTCTGTGTCTATAGTAGCCCCCAGGTATTGTTGAATTTTGTTTGGTTGTAGGTGTGATTTTTTGTAGTTGACCGTAAACCCTAGGTGGTGCAGCAATTGAATGGTCTTCTGTGTGTTGTGAAGGCATTCTTCTTGTGACTTGGCCTTAATTAACCAATCGTCCAAGTAAGGGAAGACATGAATTTGTTGTCTTCTTAGGTGTGCTGCCACCACAGCTAGGCATTTTGTGAACACTCTTGGTGCCGTTGTGACCCCGAACGGAAGGACTTTGAATTGATAATGTTGTCCTTCCACTACAAACCTTAGGTATTTCCTGTGGGCTTTGTGAATTGGGATGTGAAAGTAAGCGTCTTTTAGATCCAGTGTAGAAAGAAAGTCCCCTTTCTTTAGTAAAGGAAGTACTTGTTGGAGCGTGACCATGTGGGAATGTTCCGAATTTATGTATGCATTGAGAGGTCTGAGGTCCAAGATTGGTCTTAGAGACCCGTCTTTTTTGGGGATTAGGAAGTATAGAGAGTATACTCCTGTCCCTTGTTGATGTTTTGGAACCTTCTCTATGGCATGCTTTTGTAGCAGTGATAGTACTTCTTCTTTTAACAATGTCAGATGGTCTTGACTCATTGGACGCTGTTTGGGGGGGATGTTTGGTGGGGTAGCTGTGAGTTCTAGGCAATAACCATGTTGGATAATTTGTCTCACCCACTTGTCTGATGTGATGTTTTCCCAGACAGGTAGGAACTGTGCTAGACGTCCCCTGACCGGTGTTATGTGGTCTGGGGGAAGTTGTAATAAGTCACTGTTTTGGGGTTGGGGAGTTGCGGTTGTTATTATTTCCGCGACCTCTACCCTTGTTGTTGTTACCTCTGTAACTGCCTCTTGAATTACCTCTGGGTGACGGTGTAAAAGAGGTGGATTGCTGACTTGTTCCTGTACTTTTTGAGCCCCCTCTATAGGTGGATCTACGAAAGGAACCCCTTTGTGTTGGCTGTTGTAATGCTCCCATTGACTTAGCCGTTTGTGTCCTTTTTCATCTTTTCTAAGGTCTCATCTGTGCTTGAGCCGAAAAGTGTCTTCTGATCAAAGGGTTGGTTCAATAAAGATGTTTGTACTTCTTGTTTGAACCCTGAGACTCTAAGCCATGCATGTCTCCTTAACATGATACTGGTGTTGATGGATCTTGCTGCAGTGTCTGCCGCATCCAGGGCGCACTTAATGGAAGTGTTAGTTATGATCTTTCCTTCCTGTATTAGCTGATCTGCTCTCTTCTGATGTTTTTTCTTTAGGGAGATGTGTGATGAGTTTTTCAAACTCATCATAATGTGCCCTGTCATAACGTGCAAGTAGCGCTTGTGTATTGGCTATGCGCCAGCTATTTGCCGCTTGTGATGCTACTCTTTTGCCTGATGCATATATTAATTTTGACTCCTTATCAGGTGGAGGGGCTTCTCCCGTAGATAATGAGTTCGCTCTTTTGCGAACGTTTGAAACTACAAGCGAGTCCAGAGGTACCTGTCCCTTGATAAATATTGGGTCCTTTGGAGCTGCCTTATATATTTTATCAATTCTTGGGTTAAACACCCTAGCCCTCACTGGGTCTTTGAATATGTCTGCTGTGTGACTGAGAAGACCCTTCAGCATAGGTAGAGTACCTGATGTTCTTTGTGCAGTAGGTAGTGTCTCTAATAGGAAATCCTCTACTTGAGGTTCTGTATCTAGATCTACCTTATGATATTTTGCTGCCCTATTAATGAGCTGTACAAACCCTGTGTTATCATCAGGTGGTGAAGGCTTTGAGGGATATAACCCTGGGTCGTTGTCATCATCTGACCCTGCGTCATAATTTTCCCATGGGTCATCCTCATCTGGGATAGTGTCATCGTCCCCATGAGGTTCTCCCTCCCCTGTATCACTGTCTACATCTGACTGAGGTGTAGATGGTCTTGGTGTAGAAGGTGGAGGAATAGTTGGCATAGTGTGAGGAATAGGAGAAGAGGGTGTGACTCTAGGTCGAGGAGAAGTAGGAGGAGTTGTATTTGTCCCCATTGTTCTCTTCTTAGAAGGGATAGGTTTGTCTTCTAGCTGTACATTCTTCCTCTTCTTCGTCACTACTTTGCCAGTTTGTGGATCGATAAACAAAATCTTTTGTTTTGGATCTGTTTGCTGCTCCTGTGTCGGTACCGAAGCTTTCGGTTCCGAAAGGTGCCTTTGCTTCCAATCGTCAATGTTCAGTGTTTTCGGCACCCAGGATTTGCTTGAATCCGATTTTTTCGGTGTCGAGTGAGTCTTCGACGTCGAAGCATGTTTCGGTTTCGACATGGAATGTTTCGATGCCGAGCTTTCCCTTGCATGAAGCTTCGGTGTCGACGTCTATGTCGACCGTTTCTCGGATCCGACATGGTGGGAGACCGAGAGTTTCGGTTTCAGTTTCGGTTTCGTTGCCGGGCCCGAAGGCGGGGCGTCGGAAACTTTTTTCTGCGGTTTGACCGGGCTCGAAGGCGGGGTCGTTACCGCACGGGGTCGTTTTTTTGGTAAGGGGACGTCGTCACTCACGGTTTGTTGCACGTCGAGTTCCTCGACATCCGACTCGTCCCCTTCCGACCCCAACTGTTCTTCATGCTCCTCTTCTTCATCGAGGCGCTGGTCTTCGAACAGCTCCGGGATCGCCTCCGACTGCATTCTGGAAACCTCGTGTCTTCGAGCTCGACGGTTTCTAATCGTCGACTTGGAGGAGAATGCTGCGCAGGCCTCGCAGTCCCTGGATTCGTGTTCAGGCGATAGGCAGAGGTTGCACACCTCGTGTAGGTCCTTGTGTGGGAACTTAGCACCACACGTTGGACATTTCTTAAATGGAGTCCTTTCCATGGACTCCGGGCTTGACCACGTCGAGAAAGGCCTCCTGTTCGTCGACGTAGATCAAAGTTTTTCTTTGATATTGGAGTCGAAGCGCGTCGTAATGGAAATAAAATCGCGTTCGATAACGATACCGTCGAATTGGAAAGGGAATACGCGCCGAAAAATCACTTCTTTCCGAAGTCGATCTGGAGCGCTTCAATCCTCATCCGAACCCGATGGCGGAAAAAAACAATCTAAGGATGGAGCCGATGCCGGTGCGCACTAGCAACCAAAGGAGGAGTTATCAATCTACAAAAGGCTCTCCAAGAGAAAAACAAAGTGCAATCATCCGAGCCCAACACCAGATGGCGATCTATTCATAGTGTACCATCTGCAGCCCATATGCCTCGAACATATTTTTTTTATATACAATATCGTGAAACTAACCGGGCTTTGCTTTCGTATTGTTGTACTTCAATGAAGCATTGATGTTCTTTGAGAGAGCGCCTCATATTGACCAGTCCTGGATGAATGAATGCCTATGTCGAGGCCTATGTCCAGCCCTGGCTCGGCTAAATAATTTTGAATTCCACAGAAGGTACGTTTTTGGAATAGACTGCATGCTTTAATAACTATCCATAAAATGTGCATGGATCTACACAATTGTAAAATCCTTGACTATGGGACAGTGAATTAAAATTGTGACAGACAGAAGCCGGAGTATCAAATATCTCTGAACTCTACATTTCAGAGTACTACGTATTGTCAAAGGATCAAACCACTTCCTATATTGGGTCACATTTCTTATAATACTTCTGAGACTCCTATATTAATGGGAGAAAAACAGTAAGATACAATATTGCATATACTGTATATGTTTGACTACTTAGCCATGCCCTACAGATGCCATTTAGTAATGTTATGGACTAGTGGACAGATGTATGAAATTTTCATTTGCATAAAGTAGTCACAAACTTTGCATCAACTCTGCTAATGGAAAGGAATTTTTAGCAAAATGTCCAATGTTCTATTATGTGGGTTCACAGAATTCGGAATCATATATTGATGAGGTAGGTTGCAAATTGTGAATCGACTGAATATGATTGGATACAATCACCGGCATGGTGGCCTGCTGGGGTCAGCAGCCAACCATGTCTGAGTGCATTTTTAATAGAGTACTTTTTTAATGCAGTCCACTTTTCTTAAAGGAAAATAGTCTTAATAAGAAAAAAGGACTTAAAAAAAATTAGTAAAAGTTTGCAGTTGTCTCATGGACCACAGTCCACTCCCAATAAAACTTTGGACCCATATTGTGATTCAATAACCTGTAACTAAATCACAAAATGGGTTTAAGCACATAAACACTTTTTATGGTCGCAAACTCTGTGACTTTTGTGAACTGAAGACAATGCAACAACAAAATTGCTTTGTATATCAGGTCCTTTTTACCATTTACAACTTTGATGATCGAATGATGAATTCTATTCACAAAAATGTATCTATGCGAATTGATGTCACTTCTTGTAAACAAATTAATCAACATATTTGGTTGTTATATTATGTTATGTACATGAACTTTAAAAAAAGTATTAAGTATAACTGCTACATCGGACTTAAATTGATCCTTGCAAGAATATGTAGAGGACGTAGGTGCTAAGCGATATGCGCTCTGAAAGTTTGGGGTAGTAGGACATAGTGTAATGCTAGTGCTCCATCCTGGAGTCTGCTACAGTATTTAATGTATTCTGTATGTGGCCTAAAGAAAAAGGTAACATTTAATAGGAAGTTATTGAAGTTTAATGGATATTTAATGAAGTTTTAGGATTAATATTTCAAATGAAACTGGAGCATCAGCTAACCTGTGTGAGAATCTTATGGATTTTGTACACATTATAAGGCAAAGATACAGTTCACTTTCAGAGATATTCTGGATCTAAATATTTGTTACAGTCAACACTCGGACAATAAATAGCCTTTAAGAGGACAAATGAGGACTACAGAATGGTAGATCATTCATATTTCACATTGTTTCATGCTCAGATCTATACATAGGTTGGAACACATTATTAGGATCACTTATGGTAAAACGCCTATGTGTTGTGATGGGAGAGAAGTGTAAGAGCAGCACAGTGATAGAGCACAGTCCTAGGGACTACCTTAAGTGAAGGTTGGGAGTTCCCACCAGGAGGTAGAATGTTATGCTGCTGGGCACAAGTAATCCACTAGATTATGTAACTCCAGGTGGTCACTGGTGAATTTCCTTCTTTTGGTCAGAAACAGAAGCCTCCACCAGTAAACGTTGATGAATTATGAAAATAAACAGGCGCTCCTGTGGCGGGCATACCAGGGATCAAATCCATTCAGTCTCTTTCCTTGTTCAATTGGGAGATGGATTATTATAATACACATAGGGACTCAGTACTGTGCTCAGGGTGAAACAAATGTATAATGCCATTAAGAAAACAGATTTACATTTTGGCCTTGCTGTTATTAAGAAAGACACAAACGTATGCAGAGACTGGTCGGCTGTGGTGGTGAGACGAGGAGGACAGGATTGATGCTTCGAGTACGACAGAGTTGGTGAATTTAGTAGTTCACGGTTTGATTCTTAAATTTGTTTTAGTTGAAATGCCAATAAAAAGATTTATATGTATATAAAATATATCCAGAGACATGATCTGTGTTACACTCCTGGGCAGATGCAACCTGATATGGGATTATGAATTTTCTTCCACACAGTCCTTCATCAATGTTAGATCAGTCATGTGTTTATCTCTCAGTTAATATCTTTCAGATTGATAGGACGATAGTAGTTCATTGTGTTTGTGGAGCTTGTTTGTACAAGGCACCACAATGAGGTTCCATCAAAATCCTGGGAAGGAGGTTGAGGCTAAGAAAAGTTGTTAGGTACTGGCAAAGATTGAGGACTAGCAGTTAGCTATTTTTTTTTAATTCAAGGGGATAGTGAAGGGGAGTGGGGGGGCTTCATCACTCAAAGTTCACAAGAAGTCTTTTCCATGTGCCACACTGAAACCACCACTTGGATTCCAATATTCATCTTCACTGCTGACAACTATGCTGCACTCATGGGAATATGTTGGTCTGACAGTGATACAATCAGTTACCTGGCTGGCATCACAGAAGATGGTACCATAATAGGTCATCTTCGTTTTCTCCCATCTGTCGCATGGCAGTGCTTTATAAATCCTTCAATTTGTAAGTCAAAAATATGAACACATAAAAACTCATCAGGTTCCCTCCATTTATTTATCTTTGGTGGTGCAATCTTGATTAAATTAGGTGATTGTTGGTGTGATTGACAAGAACTCTTACCAGTGCTCTTGGTGACTCAGGAGAGGAGATGTATCTAAATTCACGACGAGTCATAAGAACGGTATTACTTTCCTTCCTGCTGTGGTCAGGGGCCCTGGTGTGACTACCACAGCTGTGCTTC
Organism: Lissotriton vulgaris; assembly: GCF_964263255.1. Taxonomy (NCBI): domain Eukaryota; kingdom Metazoa; phylum Chordata; class Amphibia; order Caudata; family Salamandridae; genus Lissotriton; species Lissotriton vulgaris. The sequence continues at coordinate 1,009,352,583 of NC_141699.1, read as the reverse complement.
AATATACCGTCCTCGACTAGAATGAGATGCTTTCAGCAAGGGTCTTTTGCCAGCAAAGCTCTACCTTTTTTTTTCTCCAATTAACCTTCCCATTCATAATAACTGTCACATGGTATGGTGGCGGAGTCTTATATGTTCACCTATATTTCTTAACTTTGCTAAGAAGGCTTGTTGCAAAGCAGCAAACATTTGAGAGTTCTGACGTTGTTCAAGAATTTCAGGCAGTCTGTGTCAATCATTTTGGACAATGATTCCATCACATTGTAGTCAATATGTGGTTCCTGGGCGAAAAGCTAAAGAGGTTCGGAGCGGGTTGGAAAGAAACAGAGGCATTTTGCTTCTGGAAATATATGGGAAAGAATAGGTGAACTGGCAGTTATCAGTGGAGAAACAACAATGACAACCAAAAGCAAACAGGGAAAATTAGTTTTACAAAACATTTAGTTCACCAAAGGAGATTGTAGAGGGAAAACTGAAGATGCTTAACTACCAGCACCATAGAACAGCAATCACAGGATTACAATTTGAATAGAGACCAAAAGGCATATGAGTGACACAAAGCTAGCTTAAGCATAAGAGTAAATTAAAGAGTTAAAAAAACAGAGGATCTACAGAGAGATTATGAATAGGAAAAGAGGACTGATCATTGTGGAAGTGTGAAAGCTGTGAAATCAGAGAAGAGCAGAGCCTTCAGATAAAAAGAGAAGAGTTCTAAATTTAAGTGCCTACAAGGAGGATATAAAGTTTGAGGTGACTTAGAGCAAACAAAATGTTCAACTTGTCTTGTAGATATTTGAAGTGGGACTGGATGGCAGATGATGAGATGTCTGTCAATAGAAGGTTTTTTTTCTTAGTTGTATAAAAGCTGCATTAAAAAGGAGGACAGGGCATTCTAGAAGCCAGAAGAAACTGAGGAATTAAACTAAGATCAGAATAGAAGCAATAGGTTCCCAATAAACTAGTCTGAGATGGGGAGGGGTCAGGCAGAGGAGAGACAGAGGTGGTGTTAAATGGAGGAACAAGGAATTAGTTGAGGGGAAAAAATATCCATCTTCCAAGAGAACTAGAATGCTCACAAAAAGAACAGCAAGGATCGAGACAGAAGAGCAGTCTGACAGCGAATGAAGAAAAGTTGACGGTGAATGGCAGTAGAGGACAATGACTGAGATGGAATGAAGATGGTAAGGAGGAAGATTGGGAAGCGGAGTGAAAGGAACACAATTCTAATTTATAGATTTGAAAAACAAGAGTTGTTGTATTTGTAGATGCTGCAGCGTAAGAATTTAAAATGGACCTTTAAACAAGAAGCTGCACAGGAAGGAGGAATGTAGGAAGTAGGTCGAACTATTTTGACTATTAAGAAGCGTAACTGTTGCAGTGTTGTATACTCTTTATTCAACCACTGACCATCAAGTTGGCTAAACAGAAATTAGTAAAATGATACCAATAATCCTGGCATTTAAGGAAAAAGTTACACTGGGGGAGACTAAGAAAACATCATGAATAGAAAAGGGTAACTCTCCCCAGAGATTTATAAACTCACTACACAATATCATATAAAAGCACATGAGAATATAAGCAGAGTAGACACAATTAGAGAAAATGGTAAATGACAAAGATGTCACACTCGGCCAGGCTGCTAATTGTCAGTGTCTGAGAGAATTAGCCTAGCCCACCAGAACAGAGTAGAAGTAGTTGAAAAGGTCAACCAACACCCCCATCCTGGCTGATACCATCAGATCGCATGAACTCCCCATCTTCTAAGACGACGACACCCAGCTACCTCCGCAACATAGCTTGCTGTCCAAGACAATTCCTATCTATTAAGAAACAGGTAAACGCAGTCTCAGCCACCTGCTTCTACACCCTACGCATTCTTCGCAGCATCTTCAGGTTGCTCCCAGTGAACACCAGAAAGACAGTCGCGCAGGCCCTCGTCACCAGCAGGCTGGACCACAGGAGCACACACGTAGAAAATCACTGTACGCCTCTTGAAGTGACTACAGACAATACAAAACTCAGTGGCAAGACTCGTCCTTGACCTCCCCAGGCGGACCCACCTCACACTGCACTTCAAGAAGCTACAATGGCTCCCGATCCAGAAGAGATGCCAGCTCAAGATGTTGACCCACGCTTACATAGCCATGCAATACATCAACAGACGCATGACCTTCCACCAACTGACCGGCCAACTACGTTCCACCTCCCTCTTCCTCATAAACACCCCCCCCCCCCCGATGCGCTGAAGCAACTGAGGGCGACGCTCCTTCTCACACCTGGTGGCCAAAGCTTGGAACGACTTCTCCCCTGTACCTCAGGACCGCTGCATCACGCCAGGAATTCAGGGAAGGTCTCAAGACCTGGCTGAGGACTCAAGACCTGACTATTTGAATGAACAATTACCATGAAGCAGTAAGTTCCTACAGCACCTTGAGACCTTCACGGATGATTTGCCCCGCTCTATAGATCCCCGACGGATTGTGTCTTTTGATTTACAAAATCCATTTGGAGAATAGGACAACCATTATCGGATTCTAAACCCGGAAACCAGCAATTGCATTTATGAGGTCCCCTAGGTTCCTCTGGTGCAAGAGATTTGTTGGCAAGAAAAAACTTTATTTTTTTTGTTTTGGAAAATTCATTTTTTATTTTTAAATATCTATTGTTCTATAGTTGAATTTATTATAAGAACAAAATCATACTGTGCAGAATAACAAACGTTTTACAACTTCTAAAAACCTTGTTATTCGAAAAATATATGTGCTAGCTAAACGCAAGCAAAATATTACCAAACTTAAGGGACGTGGGAAGCTTTTGAAAATGTAATACAAATGCAACAATGGCTATATTTGCCAATGAAAGGTGGAAATGCGACTCATCTGTAACAAATTCAACAAAGAGTACAAAACAAAGCGGTGGCACTATGGTGGTATCATGCAATTATATGAATTTGGGGTAAATTTACCTCCAGAGGATCGTGCTCTGCATTCTCGTCAGGTTCCTGTGGCTCATTTGCATTATTTTCTTCATCTACTTCTTCCCCTTCATCTTGATGTTGATTGTCCTTTTCATAGGCTGTCAGTGTAAAAAACAAAAAAACAGAATACATGCTACTAGATTGTGTAATTATATAACCATGTAAAATTCAAATCTAGGCACTTCGACAATATAACTATTCCAAGTTCAGTTCACACCCATGTTGTAAGGAATACAAGTTTTAATATAGGCTTCATAATGATGTTTCTAAGCCCTGGAAAAAAAAGGTAACGGTACTCACTTTATTGACCTAGAAAAGATGGAAGGCGGATCTGTGCCAGGATTGAATTAAACACCTGGAGGTCCCAGCAGATGTCAGTACATAGCGTTTACTTTATTGAGCGATCTTGTCCTCTAAATGAAACTCTATAGGTTTAGGAGAACTCTGATTTGAAAAATGAACATCTTAACAAAGAGGAAAATATTCTACTACAAATGGTGAACACATCTTTGGCTACACTGGTGGCATTTGAGAGTCTATAGTTACTTAGCTGTTCAAGGAAGATGGCATGACGCTAGAAAAACCTGCGGATAAAAAGAATACCAAATACCAGACACTTTTTCCAGTGTATTATGTAAAATATTCCCTTGTATGGTTTGCTGGGGCTGAATACTTTACTGCTCTCCCATGCTAGAGATGGATTCAGTGAAACATTACACGTTTCACTATGAACACAGTGACCTAAATTGTGCTCCTAAATAGTACCCCACTGCTTTAAAATAGAAATGTAAGTATTTTTGACAAAATATAAATAGTGATCTGCATTTTTAAATATGCGTTTACCTCTTTAAAATAGTCAAGAGGCAGCGTAAACAAATGATCCCTTTAAGACTAGTAACAAAGAGACAAATTAACATAACTCACAAACCAGACAGAAGGAGCAACGTAATTTACATAATGAATCTATAGAGTATACATGGTCTAGTCAGCCTACAATAAAGGCAAAATACAAAGTCACACAAGACTTGGGTTCATCATGTGCTCCAAGGAGGGCATATCAAGATAAACCACTTCTTGGTGTTCTTGCTTTATTTTTAATTTCTAAAAGGAACAAGGACACAGCCAACATGTTCGTTCCAAACCATGAGCGTAAGATCAATTGAAAGTGCAATGTATAAAGTGAACATGTTTCTATGCGTAACATATGGAGTGGCATTTGTTCACAAACTTTATACATTGCGCTTTCAAATGTGTTGACAAAATGTACCACCTCTAGAAATACTGTGGCACGGCGCATGCTTTTGTCTAACGGGAAGAATGCAGCTAGAGACTGTATGGGCTTAGGACGTGTCTTATGCCCTAAAAAAGTCCCCATGGTTCAGGACGAAACGCGTTGACTGTGTCCTTGTTCCATTTGAAAATGAAAAAATATAGAAAGAACACTAAGAATATATGAATCTATCTTGGTTTGCTTTCTTTTAAACACATGATGAATTATGGTCTTGTGCGACTTTGTACTTTGCCTTTATTTTAGACTGAGTAGGCAACGTATATTCTATAGATTAATTATCTAAATTACGGTGCTCCTTCTGCCTGGTTTGAAATGATTCTAGATATTAGGGCTTTTTTTAACAGTGGACCCTGGGAGTGAGCACTTTGTTACTGTGGGAACTAAATTTTGTGTGGTAATAGTGAGCCATTACTGTTATGGTTGTGATTTTATTTTAAATAACTCAGTTTTGGGGGAAGCGTGGGAATACACTATCAATATGGAAGTGCGTATTGGCTTCAAATACTGGAGTCATTATAATGATTAACTTTCTTATTAAAGTGTGTCTCCACGTTTTTAGACTCAATTGTCCAACATGCTTGAGAGGACAGGGAGGCAGTGCCATTGGATTCCATTCCTACCAGTCAAGTGAACAGGTTTGAGACAGGAAAAGGTTTTCTTATTTTAGTAATTTCTCTACTCCTACTCATTAGCTTCCTCTATTTACTTGTGTAAGTAGTGTCACCTATGAAATTCACTGAAAATGTTTTAATTCTATATAAAGCAGTTATTTCTAAGGCAAAGTCAAAGGTGCATGAGTGCTCCTTTTTAATGACCGGTCTGTGACCAGAGAAACAACCGCTGCGATCTTGGGTGCCTAGATACATTACATCCAGAAAGTAGGCAGGGTGGATTGTTATTAGTAGGGGTTATTATAAACTAAGCAGTCTTAACACCCAAGACAGTAAAGGTTTCTGCAAACCTTAAATTCATGTAAGGTAATTTTAAACATTTGGACAGATTCTAAGTTAAGAAAGTAAAAAGAAGTTAATCAATAAACCCTTACCAGATTTTGCAGAGAGAATTTTAGGGAACTTCCCGTGGAATTTAGGAAACTTTACTAGAATTCAGGTATTATTGCTTATGATTAAAATTCAGTAGCTTAAGTGGCAGACTTGTAGTTGTAGACCCAAGTCAATGAAAAGCAATTGCAGCTGCCCTTAGTGAAGTGTGCAAGGATGTCTATGAGAAGGAAACACCAGTAGAAAAACAGACATTTGCATAAAATGGACGCTGGTTAAAGGAGCTAATACTATACATGCTTGCATGCACAAATAGCCTCTACAATAAATTGAGATTAGGACAAATAATCTCCACAAAAGGTTATGGTTACGTTCTGTTGCCTACAGTGTCTAGGGGATAAACTATTGCACATAGAAACTTGTGCTCTCACATAACAAAAGTGTTCTAAGGATCTGTACTGTTGCATTAACCGTACAACCTCTGAGACCCAGCCATGGTCAATGGAAGGGGTAGAAATGGAGCAATTAATGAGGTAGCGACTGCCGACAGTAGGTCACAGGTTAAAAAGGTAGTTCAACTCAGATAGGACTATATTTCTGCTTGTATTCGGCATTAGTCAGACTATTCTGAAGAGTTGGTGGATGACCAAGTTCTCTGGGGTACATTTAGAATGTCTCGAAACCCAAGTTTTGATACCTTGAGGGACCTGTCCAGAGGTATATGCTGCTTGAATTTCTGTTGACAAGTTATCAACGTGTTGCCAGATTCCGGTTTTCAGGTCAACAAACAGTGAGGACCAGGTAATCCATAATCTAAAACCTGGCAGTTATTAGACTAACATTATAAAAAACTTTCCACATCAACAAAACTACTCTAAACTATAATCAAAATCTTTTCTTGAATTTCAGTTTATTTCTTTATGAAGAGAAAAGGTCAGGCTTCCTATTCCAAGTCTTTACAATACGCAATTCTGAACCACCATGTGTTTCCCGGTTGTACAATATTGCTTTCTCAAATTTTATAGTGATACAATTCAAATGAGATCCTCCTTTTCTGTAGCATCAAATTCAACTATATTTTTTCAGTTGCCCATTATAGGTCTATTTTTATTTTTCTGTTTACTGACACCAACCCAGTAAAGGGCTCGGATACCAGTTAGAGTCTTGTTTGTGCTATACAAAACCTTCAAATAAATAAATAAAATGTCTTTGCATTATTCATGGGTATCAGATCCAAAGAGCGACCAAGGAGACACTTTAGAGCAGATACCAGTAAATATGCTCTACTGTTCATGGCAGGGGTGTGGAATTTAATGAAACATCTACTTGTTGATGGGACAGATTGCTTAATAAAGCTACTTGTTCTTTGAAAAAATATACTTGTCCCTTTGGTGCCATGTAGTGCGGCCACGTAGTGCCCCTCTATATGGCTGCTTCACTGACAACCCCGGAAAATGGTATCCGTAGGCTACAGGGGTGTCCTGCTCATGTAGGGGCACCCTAGAACCAAGCACTCTGCCCTCAGGATTGCAAAGGCCTGCTATAGGGGTGATTTATAGGTTTTAAGTGCAGAGACCCTTAGATATAGTAAACCTATATCTTTAGTAAGTGGTGCATGCACCAACTTACATAGGCTGCCATTGCAGGCCTCTAGTTCCAATGTGCATGGTCTCCCATGGGTGGCATAATACATGCTTCACCCCATGGGGGGGGGGGGGCATCTGGGGTACCTATGCCCTTGGTACATGGGTATCATATGCTAGGGACCAACAAGGGTAACCCGGTATCCAATCTGGCATGTACCCAAGTACTGGATTTACCAATTTAGGGAGAAAGCAGATGGAGTGGGGTCTTGATTAGCAGGGTCCCAGTTAGATTAGTCAAAAACAGTATCACATCAAGCAAAAAGTGGGGGTAACCATAAGAAGCAGATACTATTTGCCTACATGGTTCTTTCTAATTTAGTAAAAAAATGTTTTTAAAAACCTAGTAAAAGACCAAAAACACAAATACCCCACCAAGCGGAACTGCTTTTGATTACTGCCAACAAACCTTAATCAAATACGTTGACTCTATTCGTTCTTAGGCTCTGTAAAGCCAACCCCAGCTCTAAATGGCTGAAGGTGGGTTGTCCCTCAACCCCCTAAGTGGGTTGGACACATGGCCTGGTTAGAGGCTATGCGGCCAACCACCACTGTGCACAGACAATCGTTGTAGCAGTAGTGGTTTGCTGCCCACAATGTGATAGCAGCAGTGCCCCGCAGAAGGTCAGGACCCACAGTCCAATATTGTGCACACAAGAGTTGGCCATCTGTGGGATGGCTTCGGGAGCTGGTTCCCAGTAGTGGTTTGAAGGTAATCCCTGGCCATAAACCAGGTTTTGCTCCGTACCAGCACTGTGCACAACCAGAGGCCCACAGCAGGGAAGGAAATAATTTTAAAGATGGAAATAATAAATCATAACCAAAAAAAAACCAAAGAAATTAACTGAAAAAACTACAGTTAAAGTATAGTTATGTTTAGGACCGGTTGTAATACCTTTACATAGGTTTACATTAAAAAAAAAAGAAATTCACTCAAAAATCACATTACACAACTACAAAGCAAAATTTAAAAAACAATGAAATTCACTAGTTGTTAGTTTTGCATTCCATTAATTTCACAACATATTGCCAAAATATAACACACCAAAAGTGTGTGATTTCGATTATATAAGTTTAGCTGCAGGTAGCCAATCAGAATGCATACACAGATTTATGAATCCACAGTGCCGCTAACTCGTGGTCCCATAATGCATCATGATGCTCACACAAGAGCAATTTTAATTATACTGATGAGGGACTATAAACCATAGCATGGTATCAGTGTCTCAAATTGGCCCGTGATCAAGGACTGAATAAGTTTGAAACGCGTTGCACCTGCACTTATGATTTTACCTGGATTGTTGCTAATTTGCATAAAGACGTTTCAAAGAAGAGAGAGTCATCGCTCTGTGGCAGAGCTGTGAGTTTTGATTATATATATCCATTTTACCCAGTAAACATCTGTTCTTGGCATGCAGGGTTGTAGATTCCCATGCTGTGCATAGCTCTCCATCTTGTGTTGGGGCCGGATGTTTGCACTTTATTTTCTTCGAAGAAGTCTTTCGAAGTAGGTGACTCCTCCTTTTGGTGATTGAGTGCATGGGCATTGACTCCATTGTTAGATTGTTTGCCGCAGAGGGCGAGAATGGAATAGTAATAAAGAATAGAGATGTCCATGTATATGCATGCAGATTAAATGGAGAGCCACAGCAGATACAGGTATCCGGGAGGTGGGTAGGCGCATGTGAATCTACAGCTTTACATTCCAAGAACAGATGCTTACTGGGTAAGTAAGATTATCCGTTCGAGGCATGTGAGCTGTAGATCAAATGCTGTGCATAGACTATAAAGCAGTATCCTCCCAAAGCAGTGGCTAACCTGTAGCTGTTGGAGTTGTCCGAAATGGTGTCTTAAGTACTGCTTGACCCACATTGCTTGTTGTCTTGCAGACATATCTACACAATAGTGTTTAGTGAATGTGTGTGGTGTAGATCATGTTGGAGCTTTGTAAATGTAAACTATTGGAATGTTTCCCAAAAAAGCCATAGTCGCCCCTAGCTTGCGAGTGAAATGTGCCCTAGGGGGTACAGTTGAGGTTCTTTGCTTTCGTATAGCAGGTTTGAATGCACTTAAAAATCCACTTTGCAATACCGGATTTAAATAGGATTGCCCCTGTGTGGTGGTTCAAAAGCAACAAAGAGTTGTTTTGTTTTACATAAAGATTTTGTCCTTTTAATGTAGTACAAGTGTGCTCTTCTAAGGTGTGTAAAGCTCGTTCTGCCACTGAATCAGGTTGAGGGAAGAATACGGGTAATTCTATAGACTGATTTCTGTGAAATGCAGACACTTCCTTAGGTAAAAATGTAGGATTGATAGTAAGAACCACTTTGTCTCTGTGTAGTTGGAAAGTGGTTTTCCAGGAGAGGAACTGTGGTCCGCATTTGTGTATGGTCTCAAAAGATGGGCCCATTAATTTTGTGAGGACTATGTTAAAATTCCACACTGGAGCAGGTGGAAGTTTAGGTGGTATCACTCTTTTTAGTCCTTCCGTGAAGAGTTTGATCACTGGTACTCTAAATAACAACAAATGCTGTCTGTTTTGTAGATATGCAGCTATTGCCGCTAGGTGTAGTCTACTGGAGGTGTAAGCCAACGTGGACTGTTGCAAGTGTAACAGTTAGCAGATGTTTTTTATGGAAGCATCAACAGGGTTGATATGATTGTTACCACAATAACCAACAAATCGCTTCCACTTAGCCGCGTATCAGGCCCCTGTAGTAGGTCTTCTAGCCTCCCTAATGATAGTCATACATTCTGGTGGTAGGTTCAAGTAACCAAACTCTAAGATTTTAGGAGCCAGATCGCGAGGTTCAGCTGTTTGGGATCTGGGTGTCTGATTTCTCCATGGCTCTGTGTGAGGAGACTGAAGGTTAAATGCAGCTTTTGATGCAGAACCTGAGACAGCTCTAACAGGGTTGTGAACCAAAGTTGACGTGCCCATGAGGGGCATACTAGGATTAGTGTGAGATATTGCAAATGCTACTTACCAGTATGCATCTGTTCTTGGCATGTAGGGTTGCTGACATTCATATCTGTGCATAGATCGCCACCTAGTGTTGGGTCCGGATGATTGCACATTGTTGTCCTGGAAGAGTCTTCGAAGTATCACGAGATAGGTGGCTCCTCCCCTGGACTACAGTGCGCATGGGCATCGCCTCCATCCCCAGATTGTTTTTAGCCATTGGCAGAGATGGAGAGAAGTATGTGAGTGATGACCATGCTATGAGCATATATATATATATATATATATATATATGTATATATATGTGAATACTGCAGCTGCTACAGGCGCCGGGGAGGAGGGTGGGCGATATGAATGTCAGCAGCCCTACATGCCAAGAACAGATGCATACTGGTAAGTAGCATTTGCAGTTCGAGGCATGTGGGCTGCTGAATTCATATCTGTGCATAGAAATACATAGCAGTCCTCCTATTATTGGCGGCCGCCCGTGCCAGCTGCAGCAGTTTGAAAAAGTGTTTTGAGAACAGCCTGACCAACAGCTGCCTGCTGTTTGGAGTGCACGTCTACACAGTAATGTTTAGTAAAAGTATGTGTGGTAGACCATGTGGCTGCCCTACAAATATCCTCTAAGGGGATGTTACCCAGGAAAGCCATAGAGGCCCCCAACTTTCTGGTGGAGTGGGCTTTTGGTGGAATTGTGAGAGTGCGTTTAGCTTTAGCGTAACAGATCTGAATGCATTTCACGATCCACCTAGCGATACCAGCTTTGGAGATAGCGTTTCCCTTGTGGTGTGTGGCAAATGCAACGAAAAGTTGCTTGGTTTTTCGAAAATCCTTTGTCCTGTCAATGTAGTACATTAAGGCTCTTTTAACGTCAAGGGTGTGGAGCATCCGCTCCGCCAGCGACTCTGGGTTTTGAAAAAACACTGGCAACTCAATTGTCTGGTTCATGTGGAATTGAGATACAACCTTGGGTAAAAATTTAGGGTTAGTGCGGAGCACCACCCTGTTAGCGTGTACTTGGAAGAAAGGTTCTTGGATGGTGAGCTCCTGCAACTCACTAACCCTCCGTAGCGATGTAATTGCTACTAAGAAAGCCACCTTCCAAGTCAGAAACTGAAGCTCACAAGAGTGCAGTGGCTCAAAGGGAGGACCCATCAGCCTTGTAAGAACCACATTGAGGTTCCTTTCCGGAGCTGGTGGTGTCCGTGGTGGAATGACCCTTTTGAGTCCTTCCAGAAAAGCCTTGATAGCAGGGACCTTAAAAAGTGACAGGTGTTGCCTATTCTGGAGGTATGCTGCCATTGCAGACAAGTGAATGCGGATGGAAGAATACGCCAAATTGCATTGGTACAGGTGGAACAGGTAACAAATGGTGTTCTGAATGGAAGCATCCAGCGGGTCAATATCATGGTTTACACAGTAAATGACAAACCGCTTCCATTTAGCCACATAACATGCTCTAGTAGTGGGCTTCCTTGCCTCCCGAATGATATCCATGCAATCGGGGGGAAGATTGAGGTAGCCAAACTCTAGGACTTCAGGAGCCAGATCGCCAGGTTGAGCTGTTGCGGATCTGGGTGCTGAATGTCGCCATGGCTCTGCGTCAGAAGGCTGGGTGTGAGATGAAGCCTTTGATGCGGTACCACGGAGAGTTCCAGAAACGTGGTGTACCATGGTTGGCGAGCCCACGTTGGAGCAACCAGGATGAGAGTCATCGAGTGCTGCCTGAGTTTGCGTGCCACCAGCGGTATCAGAGGTGCTGGGGGAAAAGCGTACGCAAATCTGCCTGACCAGTTCATCCACATCGCATTGCCCTGCGATTGCGGGTGTGGGAACCTGGCGGCGAAGCTTTGGCATTTTGCGTTCTCCTTTGTGGCGAACAGGTCTATCTCTGGATGACCCCACCTTTGGAAGTACGGTTGGAGTACTGATGGATGTATCTCCCACTCGTGCATTTGGTGGCTGTGCCTGCTGAGCAGGTCCGCCATCTGGTTGTCTTTGCCTGGGAGATGCTCCGCCATGAGGAAGATGTTCCTCTGAATGGCCCACTTCCACATGCTCTGAGCCAGATGAGACAGCTGCGGAGAGTGTGTGCCCCCCTGCTTCTGAATGTAGTACATGGCCGTCATGTTGTCCGTCCGGATCAACACGACCTTGTTGCACAGATGTACTTTGAATGCCTTCAAGGCCATGAAGATTGCCATCAGTTCTAATACATTGATGTGCATCTTCCTTTGCTGTAGTGTCCATAGTCCCTGCACTGTGTAGTGGAGTACATGCGCTCCCCATCCTTGGAGAGAAGCGTCCGTTGTCAGGATAATCTGTGGCACAGGCTCCTGGAACGGTCGGCCCTTGCAAAGGTTTTGTGGATTCCACCAATGCAGAGAGTTGTATGCCCGACCGCTCACCAACACTAGGTCTGTCAGTTGCCCATGAGCCTGAGTCCACTGACGTGCTAGGCACTCCTGAAGCGGACGCATATGTAGTCTCGCGTGCGGGACGATGGAGATGCAGGAGGCCATCATGCCTATCAACTGCATGAACACCCTCGCTGGAAGCGAGTGCTGAGGCCTGAATCGTTGGATCAGCGTTTGGATACTGGCGATTCTCACTGAATTTGGCTGCGAAGTGGCTGCCAGAGTGTCTATTGTCGCGCCCAGATACTGCCGGATACGGGCGGGTTGGAGATGGGATTTTGGATAGTTCAGCGAGAATCCCAGATCGTGCAGGAGATGAATGGTGCGGGACACGTGGTCGGCGCACTGCTGTTCTGACTTTGCCTGAATGAGCCAGTCGTCCAGATAGGGATAGACGTGGACGTTCTGGCGTCGTAGATGCGCCGCTACAGTAGCCAGGCACTTTGTAAAGACTCTTGGCGCTGTGGTGACCCCGAAAGGCAGAACCCTGAACTGGTAGTGCTGGTCTTGAATCGTGAATCTGAGGTACTTCCTGTGTGAAGGATGCAGGGGAATATGAAAGTATGCATCCTTGAGATCCAGCGTAGCCATGAAGTCCCCCTGCCGAAGCAGAGGGAGGACCTGCTGCAACGTGAGCATATGGAAGTGCTCCGACAGAATGTACCAGTTGAGGGGCCTGAGGTCCAGGATGGGCCTGAGGGATCCGTCCTTTTTGGGGATTAGAAAGTACAGAGAGTAAACTCCTGTTCCCCTTTCTTGCAGTGGAACGAGCTCTATTGCCCCTTTTTGCAGCATGACTTGAACTTCCTGCTGCAACAAGTGCAAGTGCTCGCCGGACATAGGACGGTTTCTTGGAGGTATGTTTGGTGGAGTGGAAGTAAGTTCCAGACAGTAACCGTACTGGATAAGAGATTTGACCCACCTGTCCGTGGTGATGGATTTCCACGCGGGCAGGAACTGCTGGAGTCTTCCCCCGACCGGTGTTGTGTGGTCGGGGGGCAGTGACAAGGCGTCACTGTTTGCTGGTGGTGGAGGACCTGGAGCTGTTGTTTCCACGTCCCCTGCCTTTGACGTTGTTGCCCCTGTAACCACCTCTACCTTTGTTGGTGTATGAGGTGTGGGTGTTGCTTTTATAGTACTGAGTGGATTGTGATGCCTGACCCCTTGAGGTGCCTCTGTTATTGGTGGCAATGGCCCCATCGTCGTCCCCTACCTCTCCGACGACTTCATCAAACTCCTAGTCTCCCGCGTCGTAGTTTTCCTCCTCTGACGCCGGGCTAGAGTCCGAAACTTGAAAAACATTGTCGTCTCCAACGTCTTCCTCGAAGATGTTGTCCGGCGGGGGCGCCGATAACTGGGCCTGGAGTCTAGCGGCCCGACGAAGCTTGAGGGTCTTCTTACACCGGAACTTTGAGCGGGCCATACACCTGGCCTCCTCATGGTCCGGCGACAAACATTTGTTGCACACTGGGTGCACGTCGAGGTGTGAATACTTTGAGGTGCACACCGGGCACCTCTTAAACGGAGTTCGTTCCATGTGAAGTAGTCTTGAGCGTTGTGTAGGCCCGTCCGCGCCGACAGCACGCGGAAGGGCAGCAAGAGTTCGGAGCCGATGAACAGACAAACCCGAACGAAGACAGTACCAACGCTAAGCCTAAAGACCTTTTGGTCTCAAGTTAGGAAAGTTAAACAACTATCGATTCCGACAGAGGGAACCGAAACACATCCGAACCCAATGGCGGAAAAAAACAATCTGGGGATGGAGGCGATGCCCATGCGCACTGTAGTCCAGGGGAGGAGCCACCTATCTCGTGATACTTCGAAGACTCTTCCAGGACAACAATGTGCAATCATCCGGACCCAACACTAGGCGGCGATCTATGCACAGATATGAATTCAGCAGCCCACATGCCTCGAACTTGCCTGAGCTTGTGAACCACTAATGGAATGAGTGGGAGAGGTGGAAAAGCGTAAGCAAATATCCCTGTCGAGTTCATCCATAGTGCATTGCTGGTGTGGGTACCTGGAGGGGAAGCTTTGGCATTTTGTGTTCTGGTATGTGGCAACAGGTTCATGTGAGGGACTCCCCAACTTTGAAAGCATGAGAGGAGAACCTGAGGTTGGAGTTCCCATTCGTGTATTTGCAGATCTCCTCAGCAGGCAGATCGCCTCTGCCTGCTGAGGAGATCTGCAATCTGGTTGTTCACTCCTGGGAGGTGTTCTTGTAGGAGATAAAGTTTGAGGTGAATGGTCCAACTCCAGATGTCTTGGGCTAAGTGGGACATTAGGAGAGAGTGTGTCCACCTCTGTTTTTGTATGTAATACATAGCTGTCATGTGGTCTGTATGAACCAAGACAGCTTTGCCCTCCAGGTGAGTCTGAAACGCCTTGAGGGCTAGAAAGTTTGCAAGCAGCTCTAGATGATGGATGTGGAGCAACTTCTGCTGTTGGCTCCACAGGCCTTGCACTGTTGGAGATGAGCTCCCCAGTCAGTGAGGGACGCGTCCGCTATCAGTACTATCTGTGGAACCGGGTCTAGGAACAGACGTCCTTCTGACAAATTTTGTGTGTTCCACCACTGCAGAGCTCGAGGAGTACGGCCTCTTACCAACACTAGATCAGTCAATAGAACCTGTGACTCATTCCACTGACTGGCTACGCATTCTTGAAGTGGACGCATGTGCAGCCTGGCATGGGGGACGATTATGATGCAAGATGCCATCATACCCAGCATTTGCAAATAAACCTGAGCTGGAATCCAATGATTCGGTTGAAACTGGAATCCTAAAGCCTGAATATTTCGAATTCTTGCTGCGCTGGAGAAGACCAGAGCTTTTTGAGTATCTAGCACGGCTCCTAGGTAGCTCTGAGTATTAGCTGGTTGGAGATGTGATTTTGTAACATTGATTGTGAATCCTAGTTGATGTAGTAACCGAATCGTTATGAAAGTGTGCTAAGACATTGCTGATACGTGCTGGCTTTGATGAGCCAGTCGTCCATGTATGGGAAGACATGGATGCTTTGTCTTAGGTGAGCAGCTACTACCGCCAGACACTTTGTGAAGACTCTGGGGGCCGTGTGACTCCGAATGGGAGTACCTTGAACTGAAGTGTTAACACGCTAACACAAATCTGATAAGCGGGGTGGATTGGAATATGAAAATAGGCGTTTTTTAAATGTAGAGTAGACAGAAAGTCGCCTTTCTCCAGCAGAGGAAGTACTTGTTGAAGTGTTAATATGTGGAAATGATCTGACTGAATGTAAAGGTTGAGTTCTCTGAGATCTAATATTGGTATGAGAACCATCTTTTATGGGTTTTAGGAAGTAAAAGGAGAACAAGCCCTACCCGTGATGTTGGGGTGGTACGGTCTCTATAGCCCCTTTTAGAAGTAGAGACTGAATCTCTTGTTTGAGGAGTTGTAGGTGATCTGGTTTGTGTGACTTTGGTGGAATGTTTGGAGGAGTGTTGATGAACTCCAGGCAGTAACCAGAATGGATAATTTGTAGTACCCAACTGTGTGTTATTGACTGCCAGATTGGTAGGACAGTCTTCACCAGACAGGTGTTAAGTGGTTGGATGGGGGTGCGATTGTGGAGGCAAGTCACTGCTTTGTATTGGCGGGGGAGGCGTATGTGTTTGAACCCCTGCCCCTACCTTTGCAGTTATCTCTATAACCCCCTCTTAATTAAATCCCTCTGAATTAACCCCTAGATGGAGAGGGTTGGTTATTGCCTCGGAGGAGGTATTTTTATAAGCTCTGCGGTAAAAAGAATGCCGAAAGGAACCACAGCTTTGTGTTGACTGAAGGGCTCCCATGGATTTGGCTCCTTCAGTGTCTTTCTTCATTTTCTCTAGTGAAGAATCTACCACTTGGGCAAATAGATGTTCCTTATCAAAGGGTGTACTTAATATGGAGGTTTGAACCTCTGGTTTGAACCCAGATATGCGAAGCCAGGCATGCCTCCTTAATAGGACACTGGCGTTTATAGCTCTAGCAACAGCATCTGCAGCATCTGGAGAACATCTTATTGCGTTCTTAGAAATAAGTGTCCATCACGCACCAAGTCCTGTGCTTTAGATCTGTGTTCCTGGGGCAAATATAGGATCAATTGCTCTATCTCGTCCCAGTGCGCACGGTCATATCGTGCTAACAATGCCTGAGTGTTGGGAGACATGCCAGAAGTTTGCTGCCTGAGAGGCCACCCTCTTCCCCGAAGCCTCAATACGTTTGGATTCTTTATCCAGGGGTGGCTCATCTCCTGTTTGGGCGTTGGCTCTTTTCCTTGCATTGGAGACAACCAGGGAGTCTAGTGGTAACTGTCCCCTTATATATACTGGGTCTGATGGTGCTGGCTTGTACTTCTTGTCTACTCTAGTATAAGAGCTCCGACCGGGTCAATAAAGAGGTCATCTACATGCCTGATCCTCCCTTTGACCATGGGTAGGGTGTGTGATGACTTCTGCATGGTACTGAGGGTTTTAAAGAGGAAATCCTCTTCTAAGGATTCTTTATGTAGGTGCACCCCATGGAAGTTGGCAGCTCTACCCGGTATGCAGCCTACACGGTCATCTGGTGGCAGAGGGTTTGTTATGTTACAAGTCGGGATCATTTCCTGTCGGCGTATTGGTGTTGTAATCATCCCATGGGTCTTGGAGTGGCTGATTATCATCCCCATCATCTTGGTTGTCAGGTGTAGGTGGTGGTGAATGTTCATCACCTGTCTGAAACTGAGGGGAAGGAGGCAGAGGAAGAGGAGGAGGGGAAGGGTTAGTTCCAACAGTTCTTTTCTTCAAAGGAATGTGATATTCCCCTTTTGTATCAGTCCATGTTTTTAAAGTCACTTTAGTGGTGATATGTCCAGTCTGTGGATGAATATACAACACTTTCTGTTTTGGATCCGGTTGGTCTATCTGAATGTCGAAACTGTGCTTTTCTGGGTTATAGGTGTGGCAGGGTATACTCAGACATGAGTCCCTTTCTCACTGCTCCATCAGGATTCAAGCAAGCCGGGCCGAAGAAGGCTGAAATGCCAGAAACCGGTCCCCGGTAGCTTGTCTCCTTTCTGGTGAAGAATTGGCTTGGTAGTTTAGTCTGCCCTGTTCCCATGATGCACTGGGCCAGGGACAGACTGATTTGCATATAGCCAGGTTCTGAGCTGGGATGGGGCAGTGAGATAAATAACGGTGATGGATCAAGCCCTGATCTTTGGACTGGGTAAGAGTGGTCTGTTTAACTCAGACACTCTGTTCATCACCACCCCCTTTTCTAAATCGTTTCTGGGTTTTTCAGCACATCTGACTGTTTTGGCGCCAAACTTACTGGTGCTGGAGTCGTAAGTGTTGGAGTCTTCGGATCCGACGTGTGTTTCAGGCAGAAAGGTGGGGGTCGGTCCGGACTTGTGTTTCGACCCTGAAGATCTCAGCTCGGAGCTCGATTTGGAGGGAGTCTTTTTGGAGCTGGAAGGTTTTTTAGTAGGTTTTGGTGCAGAGCCAGAAGGCAGGGTGTGGGAAGCGTGGTCTCAACGGCGCAGGTTGGACCGAAGCCTTCTTTTTATGTGGAGTTGTGTCTTAGGACGAGTGGGGAGGTGTGCTTGCGGTACGTTGTCAATGTGGGATGTCTTTCTCTTGGTTGGAGTCGAGTTCTGAGATGTCGACCAGGTCCTGCTCCTCCTCGGTATACATGGCCTCTCTGGCCTCGTCGTCTGACTGGTGCCCGAAGAGGTCTGGAATGGAGCTTGTGTGCTGGCTCTGCATGTCACAATGTCGAGCCCGACTGTCGCAAAGTGTTTTCTTGGAGCGGAAAGCCTGGTACACGTCACAGTCTTGTTCTATGTGTATGTGGGACAAACACAGGTCACACACTTAGTGTGAGTCGGTGCGCAGGTATTTCACATGACACCGAGGGCAGAATTTGAAGGGAGTTTATTCCATCGACTGCGGGCCGGGCCAACGCGGGTAGGCCGACGGCCTTCCACAAGCTTTCCGATCGAAAGATTAGTTTTAGTAAGTAAATACGATACGCAATAGAAAGGGTTACGCAGTCTAAAACAATATCGTCGAGGGTGAGTATCTTGCGCACCGAGGGAAACCGAAGGAACGGTGTCGAACCGGAGCACAGCGATAGACGTCCGAACCAGATGGAGGAAAAAAACAACGGGGTCGATGCCCATGAGCACTATCACTGAAAGGAGGAGTCACCTACCTTGAGATATATAGTTAAGACATGAAATGTTATTGTGGGAAGACACTGAAATGCTGTTTATAGAAAGAAAACAAACTGTTCTTACCTCCCTCTTGGATAACTGGTTCTTCGTCCCCTTGAACTATATCATGGTCCATGTGTTCATAGTGTGCTTGCTGTCTGAAATGTGGAATTTAAAATATTTCTATTGGTTCATCATTTTTTTAAAGTTTCAAATGCCTGAAAATGGTTATTCATTATATTTAAAAACATACGTTTTGAAACTTTACAGACAATTTTGGATATTTCAAATATTTTTCAAACAAACTGTTTGGCATGAAAACAAATAGTTATTTTTTGTAAACACACTTCTTCCTATATTTCTTTTTGATGAGTGAACCATTAATAACCTCTTTATGTGACCCACTTCTGGGAAACAAACAAGGGCAGCGCATCATACACCTTTCTGTCGTATTAGTTGCAACAGCTATTAGATATTTGGAATGTTGAGAGGTCCACTGAAGACATTAAACTGCATTTCAGGTACAAACTTCTACTCTAACATTCCAATGCATATTTTTCAGTTTCTCCTATTCAAGAGCTTGGAATGTCCTAATAGTATTTTAGATCTTCTGACTCCAGGTATAACAGTTGTTATATGAGCAGTTCTGGTGTGTAAACCTCTGGTTCAGATCCTTTAACAGTTGTTATAGCCAAAGAAACAGGAAATAATGCGAGGACTCCCAATCCAGTGAACAAGTATGAAGGTGAAGGAGCATCTCCCATGCAAGTCTCATGCTTAAGGTCAAAGAGCAATTTGTGAGTCCATGTCCAATTTGTAAAAAAACCTAGACATCACAACAAAGCTGAGTGACCACCTAGGAAAGGACCACGTCATGCAGCAAATATGCCGGAGGATTAGAAGTATGTACCGCAATGAGAATTACATTTGAAAGAACTTGCAAAATAAATTTTTAGATGAGAACACACTGAAATTAGGACGAGGTTTATAAAATTGTACTACATATAAGGCTAAGATTGAGGATCATGAAAAACACCAAAGGTGATGGGAGGAATGATTGCACTTTGTCTAACCACTGGCCATCGCTCAGGGTAGCATCTCAGCCCATCATTCTTCGGCTCACCATGCCACCTCGGTTTGAACCCAGCCACATGCAAATCAGTCTTGACCCTGGCTCCTCATGAGAACAGCCCAGTCTGAACTGCCAAGCCAGGTCCTCCCTGAAACGGAACACAAGCATTCTGGGGTCTGTTCCGGGGAATCATCCCTCATCAGCAAGGCTAGCTTGATTCCAGTGACACAGTGAGAATAGGACCCACATCTGGACATATCCATGCCACTCAGGGTGGTATATGAAAAACACAAAAAGGTTCTAATGGGGAGCAGAGTCAAGACTGATTTGCATATGGCTGGTTCCAAACTGGGGTGGCATGGTGGGCAAAAGAACGATGGATGTAACCGAGATCTATGACTAGGGGTGACTTATTGCCAATGTTCAGCATTCCAAAACTTCATCTTTTGTGTCCAGACCGAGGCCCAGCAGAAGTAACAGATGATGCATATTGAGCCAATAATTTTGTAGAAGATAAAATAAAGACAAATCATACTGAGATGCAGTAATGAAGCTAATCAACACCTTATGAACCTGTATGTATTCTCGGTCTCTTTTTTTGTTACTTTGACATGGTTAGGCAATCTCTAGTCATTCCTACAAATGCATTGGAGGCAGGCTAGACAAGACAGTCCCATACTAACTAGATTTCAATGCCATTGCCTTAAAGGAAGCCCCCAATAGCTAGTGGTTGAAATAGGGGTAGAGCTGGACACTGTCGTGAAGCGACAAGCCCGCAGCCCTGTCTGAGGCAGTGATCACTCCAATGCATCCGTCGAGTGAGCACCCCATCCTCAGATCAGTACCTTCCCTTTTCTGCAGACATCAGTGACTGGAGATGCAGCAAGACCCAGAGGGCTTACTATTGGCTGCTATGGGGGTCTTTGCTGAATTGACACTTGCACCAGCCTACCAGGCACACTACTGAGCACAGTTGGGCCTGTGTAATGCCTGCTCACCAGAGGAAGCACAACTTGCTAGAACTGTTTGCTGGTGAGTGGTGCTAACCTTCCTTTATGCTAATTTTACTAGGACCCATGTGGACCGTGCGTTATGACAGAAAGGCACCACTGCCCCGTTTGCAAAACACTCTGCTGCTGCACTAATGAGAGCTGTCCACCCTGTGGTGTAAGATGCCACCTCTGAGGCTTGGCATTTGGAGTTCATTGTCCTTTCTCTTCTTGTAACAAATGCATCTGTGGGGCCAACAACACAGCTGGATTACAATTTGTACTCTCCACAATGGGTGTCAAAATACCAGACGCTGCCTGTGATCCCTCATAACGGTCTCATTAGAGTCAAATAATTACATAGCCAGATCTGATTTGATGCCCATATCCCATATATGCCCAAGGGACAAGATTGGAGGACTGTGCAGTCATAGCTTGATAGCCCCGTGGAACGTGCCTCCTTTCGATTTTGAGCAGGCAGGATATATTGGCCCTCTGTCCTTTTGTGGTGGCTTCAAGCACATAACCTCATTGAAAAAGGACTTTCTGAATTATAACTGGATGTGATTTTTGTATTTCTAATTGTATGTATTTTTATCATCTGAATCAAGAAAGATCAAATAAAGTTGGGTGTGGTGTGCAATACCCAGAGGACACCTCAAGCTCTTTATAAAGATCTTTTTGATGGTCTAGCAATCCCAAAATGTGTGGTTCCCCGAAATCTGTGTGTGTTATTTTTAGACCGGATGATTTTTGTAGATAATAACATTACTTGTGGTCAGACATGAAATAGAAAATGTAATCTTTCATTTTGTTCCATCTCCACAGTAAGATTACAATAATATACCAGAGTTCGCAGGAAACAATCAACAAATAAATTACAAAATTGATGGAAGTTGATATGTTTCTTGCCCTTGCTCCCACTATGGCATTCCTCAGGACCTAGATCTTATACCCTAACCTAAGCTTCAGTCCCCACAATTAATCAACTTATAGACAGTAGGGCCACAGTCATAGGTGTAGTTTCAAATCCACACATTTAAGGAAGGATCAAATTAAACCGCTTTGTAGTACAGGTAGTTTCTTTGGACCCCAACAAAAAAAATGTCAGGGCGCTATGGACAGTAAGGACATGGTTTCCATCTGATCACACGTTCATCTTGGGGGATGCACCAGCCGTACAGCCAAGTACTCAAGTGCTTTAGAGCATAAATTGGAGTATTGTTTCCTGTCATAGTGTCCTTTGATAACATTTTGTACGGTAAATAAGAGATAGCTGCACTAGCCTGTGATTTGCAGGAAATTGGAATAGAATTATGTGCCACAAATTGAATGAAAAAGGCTCTTCCTACATTCGACAAATTGTTCCTACTCGCAAGCCATGAATGTGGCAAAGGATTTGTGACTGAAAATGCTGGGCAACCAAATGGAGCTCAGTAAATTCATCTCAGGCTAAGCCTGTGCCAGTCTTACCTTCTCACTTTGACCTGACTCGCTCTCACAACAATCTTACATTTGCATGTGGTACCCACAAATCATTTGAGGAAAAGAAGACACAATACACAATTTTTCAAACACAGAAGCCCATAAGAGTGCATTTTAACTCTGATTTTAAAAAGTTGAATATAACCTTAGACGTTGTTTGTGAAACTGCTCTTGAAATTCGTTATGCCTCTGCACAACACGTTCTCTTTCTTGAATTTGCTGCTGCCTTAATATCTGTTCTTGTAGACGCTGCTTATGTAAAGATTCCTGATGATCCTTTAATAGTTGGGATTCTGCAGCTCTCTGAGCAGCCAATCTTTGCTGCTCCAATTGTTCCTCATAGGGAGATCTATACTTTACACGCGGCTTTGTCAAATGATCTCCCTGTCCGAAAAGAGAACAATGATGAAATATAAAGGTAAAGCTTTACACCACTGGATAAAAAAATTCTGCAACATCAAAATTGAATATTTCATTAGACGTCGGAAAGTATGTTACAAATTATGAACAAGAAACTGATGATACAGAAAATTAGGAACCGCTAAATTTAGTTACAAGCAATCCTCATTATATTGACATTCATTTTGCAATTCAACAAAGCTTTTTCATCATATAACAAATATATCTGAATGTAAATGCGAAAGATGTCAACAAATTACATAGGTTGCAGAATCAAAGATCAAGACATTTAAACATCCCCCTCTACTCAAGTTTGACCTTGGAAGTGGTGAATGGACACACATTGAAGATGTTCGCCCTAAGTCGAGGAACACGACAAGGTTGTCCACTGTCACCAATAATATTTGCATTGATCCTTGAACCCTTGGCGATCAGGGTACGAGGAGATCCGGTGATCAGAGGGCTACTCTGGAGAGACAGCTGGGAAGATAAAATCCCCTTGTATCCAGACGATGTGCTGCTATATGGAGCGTCGTCGCGGTCCTCCACTAACCGGGTGCGCTCCAGATCTGTACTAATTTCGGAAAATACTCTGGATATACCATTAACTAGTCTAAATCTGTAATCTATCTCATGCATAGCCCCGTCCTACCAGCCAACTGTGAAGCTACAATAGTGACGGAGGGATTCAGCTTCCTAGGGATATCAGTCGCTGCTAGCCCTGAACTATTCTATGAACATAATCTCCTAGGCCCAATGACTCGTCTACAAGGGGATGTGCGTCACTGGAGATCATTGCCGCTGTATCTACTGGGACGAACAGCCCTATGCAAAATGATGGCACTGCCACGTTTCCTATATGCCTTGCAAAACACTGTACAAGGTCCCCGAAGCGTACTTCAAAACAATAGAGGGCGAAGTCAGGACCCTTCTCTGGGACTGTAGGCCACCTCGCATTGCAGCTCTAACCGGTCAGGGGAAAGCGTGACGAAGGGATCGCTCTACCTATGATCCAGGCATATTACTGGGCGGCACAAATATTGGTCATTAATAAATGGATGCATTACACACAGGATGAGCTGTCCTGTTGAATGGACAGATGGCTGATGGGCACTGGGGGATATAGAGAAGCCCTATACACAAACCCGAAGAGGCAGCAGCTTACTGGACCGACAGCCCAAACGGTCGCCCTATGACACAGAGTTACAAAGAAACTGGGTTGGAACAATAAAGTGACACTAACTACGCTCCTTTGGGAAGCAAAAAAAGTGGGGGGGATTGGGCCTATGCCAGGGCTTTGATAAATGGGACATTATTGGCAAGTCAAAAGTAAACGATATGTGGGTAAGGGGAATATAATCACATTCTCCAACCTACAGAAAGAATATTAACTGTCTGAAAATGAAACATTCAGATATTTACTAATAAGACATGCATTAGGGGAAGCTGTTTAAGCTGAGGATGACATACCGGAGGCCTCGCCACTAGAGGATAGACTCCTGACAGAATATATGGACCGCAAAGCCATCTCCCCGACGTATAAAAAAAATAATAAATAATCTACCTGACCCATTCAGCGTCTTCTCGAATGCTGGCAGGCAGATGTTGGAAACTTGGAGGAAGACGACTAGTGTGATGCGCACTCCTCCCCATGTGAAGAAGCTACCTCGTCGCGTCTGAGATTGATCCAATTAAAAATACTTCATTGAACATACTTCTCCTGTGCTACACTGGTCAAAATGGGAAGGCGAGAAGAGGCAGGGTGTAGAAGGTTATGTGGGTGGGAAGGTACATTTTACCATATACTGTGGAACTGCCTGGCTGGCAAGATATACTGGGATGCAGTGGTAGCATGTATACAAGAATGTCAGTGGTGGAGACCTCCAGCCATCCCCTAAACTATGTATACTTATATATGGGAAGTTACTGATATGACCAGTATGGAGCAACTTTGGGCCATATGGGACTGATAATCGCCAAACGAAATAAAGCTCGAGGAATGGGAACGGGATATGGATTGGTGCATGATAGTCGAAAGAGAAGTTCACAAAAGCAGAGGGCGCCCCCAGAAATGGGACCGGATATGGGGTAAATGGAACACACAAAGGGGCAACATTTATATTCCCCCTCCGTCCGAGGGAACAGATCCGGTGAAGGGAATAGTGGGAATGTAGGCGACAAAAAAAATGTGAAAGGTCATCGATGTTTGGGAGTACTTGAAAACTGTTTATCTGTCCAAAAATGTGCCGATTTAGGAACTACCAAAATTCAATAAAAATAAGTTTGATCTTGGAAGATTTTGTACAGAATGGTTAGATCGAATTTAGGGTATGCACTGTTGAGGTAATAAGAGGAAGTGAATAAATAATTCAGGGTCCAAAAGTTGTGCATCTCGTTAAAAAAATCCAAAGAGATGTTTAGCAAGCGGCACTAAAGAGACTGTTGGATGCATTAAATTGGAGTTGAAAAGGGACTTGGACTTATGGGGTGTCCTTTTCTTGCATTCCAATAAAACCATATAGCATTATTTAATAATAAAAAAGTATTTGCAAAGACAATAGACCTGGTATATGAACGAAGCAGCCTCTTCGGTCATTGATTGGTTTAGGCAGTCAATAAGTCATGACACTTTGTCTCATTCTTTCATTCATGCATCCATTCATCCACTCACCGACTCCTTGCATTAATTCACCTGCACAACCATAATAAAGCACTTAAACCCAAAATATGCATGACACATTAAAAATAGAAAAAAAAAAAAAGAAAAAAAAAAGAATACCGCAGGTGGTCATCTCGTCATTGTATTACTTTTAAGTTTGAGAATGGATACCAAATTTAGAATCATCTTGGAATGATAAGGCAATGATAAACTATGTACAATATCACTCCATTATGATTACACTGTTTAGAGCAGTGGTCAAGAAGGATGTGGTAAACTGCAGATGAAATGAGCTGCCTATTAGAACTGTCTGAGGAACTGTAGTATACTCCAAGAAAGAAATTAAAGGAGAATGAAAGAAACTAAAGGGGACTTACTGGAGGAGAAAATGGAAAACTGAAGCACTGGCCTACCATCACTGCACTGAAGTGCACTCAATTACAGATCCATGTGCACCTTTGACCAGACAAATGCGGTCACTCATTGGGAAAGAGCCAATGGCTGAAGTGGGCCAACATTTTCCCATGCGGTCATGGATGGAAGCAGAGTGCAAATTAAAATTACATGAAAAATCTACACTACTTTTATAAAGAGAGAACACGCACCTTTGAGCCAGGTAAACTCGGGAACCACAGCGCCAATCCACATACCCGATACATTGTAGAAATTGTCAGGGTGTGCAGATGGACATAGGCTATAACATTTTTTTTTAAAGTACATTTAAAAATATAAAACTTTTAAAAAAAAGTAGTGCCCTGGAAGTAGCACCGGCCGCGACACGGCTCTGGCCGCGACGTGCGTGATGACGAGGAGGAGAGACATGGAGCTGCGGTGAAGTGAGGAGCGCGGGCGCGTCATGGCGAAGAGGAGAAGATCGCGGGAAGGAGCGGCAGCTCAGGTAAAGTAAATGGTCATTGAAATTGAGGCGGGAGGGTGTGCACAGAGGGACAAGCGGGAGCGGGAGGGAGTCGGGAGGGGGTGTACTGCCCCCAGCCCCTTTCTGCCCCAGGCAACGCTGGGGCGGGCTGCTAATATATATTATATATATATATATATACACACATACAAATACCTTCCTTGTTACCAGCAAAGAAGCACGCCGTACACCTAGATCTTCAGGACAACTGATTCTTTATTGATAAAACAGCATTTTGGCAGTGAGCTTCTTCATTATGCCTTTCAGCTCCTTCAAGTCTTGATCACAGGTGGGCAGGGTTTAAGCAGTGATGTCACATAACTTTAAGCATCCTATACACCTACTCAGTTTTCCTGTAGTTCTCTCAATACTGCCAAGCCCATAATGCACTTCTTTAACACGGTGCAATAATAATCTAACCATAAAGGCTACTGTATTTAAAGTATACATTTCATAAACAAAATAAACACAAAAATAGACCTACTGCCTTTCTTGTAAATGTTTATAGTTAACAGATCTTGAAATAACTTTTTTCAATGAACCCACCAGACGTCCAGTCGTTGGCTTGCCCCATAAGCAACTAAGACCTACTCTATGGAGCTCAAGTTTTCCTACAAGGCAACCTTAAGTAAACCATAATACAAATATGTACACAATTACAGTTTTCAAAATAATATAAAACCCCTCTTAAAAAGGCCTAACCAGGAATGTAAGCGTAAATATCCTATATCCATGGCTAGCTCGAGTGCCCCACCTCCTCCCAACACCAAAACTATTACCTGCTATGGTGAGATTCCCTTGTGTAAAAAAAAAAATAATAATAACTTAAGTATACAGCATTAAACACATCCTTTTCACAATAAGTAGGTGATACTCAGTAGCTATGCCATAACTTTTCATAATAAGCAGATCAAACATATTGAATCTGACATAAGGTTTCCCAAGAACCAATAAAGCCTGTAACCTTTGCCAATGACATGACAAGTACTGCACAGGCCTATTAAAAATCTGCGTGAGCTGGCAACAGTTATAAAATTGCAATAAGTACACAATTACTGTTGGGAAAACAATATACAACACCTATAAAAAAGGGCCCAACAAGAAATACCACAGTGAAAACCTACTATCACTGCGGCTTGTCTATAGGGGTGACAAACACCCAAACCATTGCCTACTGAGGTAATCTGTGAGAGCTTGTAAATCAGTGTGATAACAATCCACCAGTAAATGCATAGCCAGGGCTATTGATTCTGCCACAACTTTTCATAATTTTTAAAATCAAACAGATTAGACTTATTGCCTTGGATAGAACTTTCCCACTAAACAATTTAGGCCGTTATCTTCTATCACCGACTTGTCGCCATAAACCACTCGGGTCTATTGCACAATGTGCAAGCTTACTCCCATGGCAACTATCAGGCATCCATGTTACAGATGGATGCTTATTGGCCCACCGACCATTATGAAAACTATACATTGGTTTTGAATGACACCATTTTTCATCCATACACTAGTTCTCTCTAGATGGTGTGCACCAGCCGTATACCAGTTATAAACAAGCAACATGACACAGTTGTTTACATAGGCATCAGCTGATGCCGTGGCACAACCAATCAGTTTATAATTTGGCCATTCCACTTGAGGAATAGATAAGTTTTGGGGAGACATTTTTCCACCAGTTGTAAACAGCAACATCACTCAGCTGTTTACATAGGCATCAGCAGATGCCGTGATACAATCATGGAGTACCCCATTGAACACATTGAAGGGGATCAGATACCTTAGTCGTCCGGTGTAGCCATCAGAGACACCAGTGGGTTACATGTTATAGACCGATAAGAAAATAGGTGGGTTTCTTTAACAGTACATAGAGGTCGTATCCTCAAGACATACATCTATCACAGAGATTGTCTTTATATGTTTAGAGCGGTGCCTTATTCGTCCGAGCAGTTGCCGGGTGAGGTGAGGTTCACTTCCCACACACTGATGGGTAAGTGTCAAACTTTTGTATGTTTATTACCTTATGGTGACGTAATACAATGCACTGTATATGTGACTATCACAGAGGAGTGATGGTCTAGTCTGAGGGTATTTTGAATTATCACTGGTTTTGCACAGTTACAGCAACTTCTACATAATTTTTGCTGTAGTTGTAATTATGAGAATATACACATGCAATGTCTACAATGTTTTCTTTTCGTTTTTTTGTTCTCACACAGGAAAGACCTATTGCATCAACAGAACAATACTGAGAAGATGTGGTAGGATGGTCCTTAATTGATCACTCTGATGTTTATTTTCTTATTTCCTTAGTTTTAGCACACATGATAGTGCCCTTGCAGTAGCAGATTATAGCTTGGCCCTGACGAATGCCAGTGACACTTCACAGTAAGGCAGAAACATGTTGGCCCTGTATAGATCTTTGTTTGATTTCTACCAAGCAAGTTAGACAGTGATTTTTTCACACTGTCATTCCACTATTTTTTAATCTGACGTCCAGGCAAACACTATTAAAGGTCTTTGTTTGCTTTGATAGCCATTTTAATACACTTCACTTTACTTTAATTCTTGCACTGCACATATCAGTCCCACCTTCTGGACTAACAACTGTGGTGACCACACCTTGGTCTTGTGTTGCGTCACTAATATACAACTGGGCGATCGCACGCAGACCTAGTTTCGGAAGTCCTAGATGATGAGGCTCCGCTATCAGGTGGGCTGATAGGACTCAATCAGCAACAGTTGATAGTCTTTGTTTGATTCACTTTTTGTGCAACTATACCAGTGTTAATTGAAATATCTCAGCACCACTTGACCGACAGGCTTTGTTGTTATTCAGTGCATCAGACCTCCCCACCAATGGCCCCTCAAATGTATTTGTGGCATGGAGGCCGCTGATCAGATTTACCATTTGATGTCCTCAAAACAGTTCGAAGAGTAAAATTGATCAGCTCTGATTTAAATTTTTATACTGATACCCCTATTGACCTATATTTCAGTTTTGATATATTTACATTTCCGTTCTTAGAGGTCACAAAATGAAATGTGATCGACAGAAAGGAAGATTTCTGAATTGCTACTGGAAGAGGGCCTTAGGCGTTTCCAACACTTTGGTTTCATTCAGGACAGCAGTTGTTTGAGCATAGGTTGCATATTTCCACTGATAAACAGTGCTTCAATTGCACTCTTTGCATTACTGGAAAGCTTCAGTACCATACAGACAGACTGAGTTGGTTATAGTGGTGAGCCAATGATCTAGACTGTAGGTCGTATGTTTGTTATCAAAACTGATGATTAACCAGTTTGTTGCATCGAACGTTCTGCGCCAGTGGTGAATGTTCGAAGAAACGGGTGCGGGCGCGTTGGCCAACGGACGTGCGCAGCACTGGCAAGGTAGAGCTCGTGACGACCGTTGGCCGACGACAGCACTAAAGGGGCTAGTCAATAGACATTTAAGAGTGGATTGTTCTTAGCCTGCTTTAAAGATTGCTGAGCTGTATTTTGCTGCAATGGATCTCACAGGTTACTGTGCTAGGTAAGGTTTTAGTACGAGCTAAACCCTCTTACAAACTGTGCAAATAGAAGATTTACACTTGGTTTATCCTTGTTAGACCCTCATAGGAGAGAGAATGTTTTGCTCTGCCAACTGTAATGTTGTATACATCTCCAAGGGCAACCTTAAAACACTTCCAGAGGAATATGGCTCTTAATGAATTTACGGATACAATGGTCATAAGAACTTTATGCTATGAGAATGAGAAACCGCACATAACTGAAGAAATACCATGATCGTGCAGACCGTAAAGGGCATGAAACATATCGACCCACATCCTTACCCATCCCCTGCCAGAGTGGACCATTACATCCACCTCTCCCCTAAACTTATGTTTTTAACCGTAACATAGGAACCCAATGATTAGATTGGTTCTATTGGGCTCCTATTGTTATTTTTTATAGCACGCGTCCTCCACTCTACTCCCAATACACGCCATGCTCAGCATCAGCAAAGAACTACAGAAAAGAACCCCACTGTGGGGCCCGTTGGGCATTGCAGCACCAGACCAACATGGAGCTGCCCGATGATGAAGCATGACATCCCTAGGGGTGTGTGAGGGCCTTTGCTCCTATATGTAGGTTTCCCCCTCGTATTTCGCTCTTTATTCTTTTTTTTACTGACAAAATGTCTTTATTAAAGTTATATTATTAAATTCAGCAGGATTTAATTTTTAGAGAAACAGGCAACCTGCAAGCATCATATTACAAGAATATTGCATCTGTAAACAGGTATAATCACTACATGGGATACATACGTTGGAAGAGATCTCTAAGGTTCAAAGTAAAGGGAATAGTTTGGCACATTTTTTGTGGTAGATACTCCACCTCGTATTTCTCTTGGTAAAACCTGTACCTTCTTGTAAGAACTGCATACTTTCTTTTGACTAAGTACACAGTAATAATGCCACGCTAGGACTACTAAATCATCTACTTGCCCACTTTACGCAAAACGTCTAACAAGACTCCAAAGACCAACATCATTACAGGGCAGCTGATATTTCGTCTAAAGTTCTATATGGAGTAGACTTCAAAGCCTTTGGTGTGAACTACTAGACTGTCAATGGCCTTGTGGTAGACTCTCACTCCAAGAGATGTATGCCTTAATAGTCACCAAGATGCCAAATTCCCTCTCCTTGACCCGCTTTCCCTTTGTAAAATTAAGTACAAGCTGTTCAGGGGAATTTACCCTCCATACCCAAATCACTACTCTATGAAACATTTCCACTTCTTCTTTAACCAGAACTGAACTACATGAAGTAGACAAAATGGGCATTATCTACTCAGCATAGGTGCTTCTGACACTCACCCACTAGACACAAACAAAGATTCTGACCACATGTCCCTTCCTCTTTCCTTCCTTTTAGTCTCTGAAAGAACCAGACAGTACTTTCTGGTGCTTCTAAAGTGTTTATAATAAATACAATAATAAAAATATATAGGACCCACTGATATGAAGATTGTAAAGTAGTGGCTTCAAAAAATCTTTAAAAACCGAATACATATTTCTGTAAGACATGCTCGCCTAGCTTCAGAGCCAAGCTTGCCTGGACATTGCTGCAGCTTCGCTCTGGCCCTCGCACACCACATTTAGGACATCCAATGTATGGCAGCCTCTTCCCATGCACTTCTCCGCCCACGCATCCTACTAGCAAACACCCGCTAACTAGATAAATACACGGCAATACCACATTAATGCCAACTGCTTTTACATAAATATCAAATAACAGTGCACATACCTCAATATCAAAATGACCTGCCCTCATATTGGTCTCTTCCTCTCTCTCATCGCCTTTTTCTGGTTCTTCAACATGATGATTCTCTTCTTGATGGTTGTTCTGCTCCTGTTCTTTCCAATGGCTCTCTTCCTGATCATCTTCTAATCGTTCAGCCTTCCCAACTTGCTCCATTTCCTCCTCTTCTAACTCCTTTTTATGTTCATCCCCCACATCCTCCATTTGATGTGTTGGGGGTTCTGCAGTTTCTGGTTGCGGACTGTTCTGCTCATTTGAATGGTGGATATCAGTCTCTTGTTTGTCCTCAGGGAAAGTCTCCACTTCATCCGCTCTTTGTACATTTGCCTCCTCATTCTCTGGTTCTTCTTTCAAAGGAGTAACATTCTGTGGAATATTTAAATATCAGTGCAAATGCAATGCACCAAGTTTCTGTTTCACTGCCGATCGCATTGTATTTTTTAACAAGTGAACAAACATGGATTTACTAATATAGCCTTATAGCCCGCCGTAGCGGGCTATACCGGCTATTAAAGGCCCGCTGCAGCGTTAAAGGCCCGAGCCGAAGGCGAAGGACTTTAACAAGGCAGCGGGCCTTTAATAGCCAGTATAGCCCTGCTACGAAGGGCTATAAGGCTATTAGAACATTCTGCCACTAGAGGGAAGAATGTTCAAACAAATGTTGGAGCTCCGGGCTTATAACAGCCGTTATAAGCCCGGAGCACTCCATTGTTTTCAATAGAGCTACCAACATTCCAATCTTAATTAAAGAACTGCTTTTCAAACTTAATTAGCTCTCTCCCATCATCATTGGTTGCAGGAAAATTGAAATGAAAGACCAGAAAGTGCTTGTAGAGCAATATAATCATTGGTTTGTTCAGCTTTCACTTCACAAACACACATACCTGGCATACAATGACACACACCACCTTTGTTCTGTGGTGCACACATATCAAATCACGTTGGAAGTGGTTCAATAACAGGGCAAAACACTTCCTATGATGCTATGGCTTACATGAAAGCTGTAATGATGAGCATTACTGCGACACATGAAGAGAAATTATAGAATGTTGCAAGCAGAAAGTCATAAACCATAAAAACACAGCAGCACACCTGTCCAAATATCTGTACTTAATGCGCAAGTCATTGTTTTCCTAAACATTTTCTTGTACATTTAAGTTATGCATGTCCCTTCGCACTGATGAAGCGCATTCTAGGCTAGAGAACCCCACCTAGTGAGGAAGTGGGGAGGACAGCAATCGTCAGCTACTCCGGCTCCTCCTGTCACAGGATGTATGTGCATGTAGATTCCTGTGTAAGGGTCGATCTAAACCCAACTGTAGAGGAGCACCGATGGCATGTAAAAGGCATGGCGGAGTCCATGCAAGGAATGGATACTGTCAGCATATTGGCTGCCCGATCACAACGTGAATATCATTGGCAAAGTATTGCACTCTGCCATGTCGGTGGCCTTAACATTTTGCAGACATCACAGGTATAGTGCAATTTTATGGCAGCAACACCTGGTATAACAAAGGTCCTTAGCATTATGGTGAAGACCCAGGGCATATAATGCACTTACTTATGGCGACTGGACATAGCACTATGACCGCGAAGCCAGAAGAATGAGAATGATCCCTTTGGATCAGTGTGGCTGTCCCTAGCATAGCTGTGGCTCTGGTATAGTGTTATCACCCTAAGCATAAATGTGGGTGTTGTGCATAAACACTACGTTTATCTCTCAAAAACCAGTGGCCGAGATATACTGTGGGCATCCTCGTCACATCTGTAGTTCTCAGCATAATAGTGGCCTACCCATGTAAATAAAGACCGCATTTTGGGGCATAATGATGGTTCTGCATGCCTCACCTGGCACAACGCTTCTAATGGATGGACATGCCTGGAATAAATTGGACATCTTTGACATATGGTGGCCTCTTATGCCTGCCTTTGAGTGGGTATTTCCACTCTGTCATGGTGCTACACTGGTATGACAGAAGGAAGCAAAATAGGGCTAGAGCACTGCTAAGATCCCCTTTAAATTGAAGATTTAACTGCATTGCTGCTGCGGTGATTTTTGCGCTGTGCGGCATTTTTAAAAATACCGCGCTACATGACGAGCTCAGCTCGTCATCCGCACACGCCACCCGTGGCTGATGACGAGCTGAGCTCGTCATCAGCATCGAAAGGGTTAAATAGAAGATTTACAGTGAGAGACAATCACCAGCAAATCAAGCATGTAAGCCAGGACTGATTCATAGCAGTATGAAACAGACGGCGTACTGTAAAGGAAAGAAACCCTTAGCAACACCAATTTTTACCTGGGTTGGCTCGTTGAGTACTTCGGTTTCCTGCACTGGCAAAATCTTATGTACAGAAGGTGTAGCTTGAAGAATGATGTGCTGTTCAACTGCGTGCCGGACTGGATGTCGGAGGCTAGGCATTTTATTCAGGGTTTCTTTCAACTGCTTAAATTCTTCTAGTTGGTTCTATAATATAAACAACTATTACAACAGCTAGAAAACATCAGGCATTGCTGTGAAGAGAACATCTGCATGGTGTCACTATCATTTAGAGCGGGTTGTTTAAAACACGCCTTGAAGCAATCATGAGAAACAGAGATCATACACAGAATGTATTAGCATGCATCATACACTCGTGGTGCTGAACCACAATCAAAGCACATAGATTAGAAAAGTAGGAACGAAGCAATAAATACATGAAAAAGCGACAACTGTCAAAGGGAGCAAGGTACGTCAGTATGTGGTTTTCTATTACAGTATGTGTGAAAGGGTCAACAACTTACGTGAGGAAGTAGGAGCGCAAGATATCCTAAACTCATTTTTAGGTTCTGAACTACAGATCACTTTGGCGGTCTCACCAGACCTCCCCACCAAAAATTCACAAGTTATAGTTTACTGAGCTAACTAGAACTTATGCCTCCACCATGTTCAGTGTTGTCATCAATGAGGTTATTGAATAGGTCATGAGCGATGCACTTTATAAGGTCATAAGCAGAGTAATTGGCCAGAGGCTGTGCACTGAGTGGGATCCGCCCCTGTAGGGGCCCAACTCCCTGTTGGGTAGAGAACTGTCACTACTGTGTAATTTTAATTCAAAAACCTTTCCAGAAAGAAAAAAAGTTCTTCCAATCAGTTCCTTTCTGGAAAGTTTTGGTTTATCAGTCAAGAGGGGGCTGAGAAAATTTGATTTCTCCACGCAATTTCTATGGGAATGTTTAGAAGCGCTACAGTCAAAATGGCTGACCGGATTTACTCCAAATTTGGCAGAAAGCTAGATCTTTACCACGAAAGTTTGCTACTTGTGTGAGTTTGTTCAGTAGTTTTAGAGAAATTAATGTTCAAAATGTATAGATATATTGACAAATGAGATGAAATTTGACAATTTAAATCGTCTTATTGTTTGAGAGGGCATTTTGGATCGAGCGCTCCGATTGGCTGGCACTTGTCACATTGCACTGATACAACTGAAAGACGATGCACAGCACTGTATAATCCTTTAAATACATGAAATATTTTGTTTATAAAAAACAATGAGTTTAAAGTCATGTCAACCTCCATAATAGCACTGACTGAAACTCTGTACTGCTGAAATTATTTAATTACCCCAAAAACTAGAATACATTGATTATTAAACATATAATGTAAAGCAGACTTAAAGTCTGTTGCTTAATATCAATCGTGTTAATGTTATTTAGTTTTAGGAAGGCTTGGATGAAAAATATGAGGACCTAATATGGTTTTTGGGGCACAATCAAAAAGGCGCCTGAGCATTTAGCAACCAGCTACCTTTTGACAATTGTAACTCACAGCATGATCGGGTAAAATCACGATAGACCACATGCTTGAGAGAAGAACCAGAAGAAAGAAGATTTTCGTTATGATAAAGAACCGAAAGAAACTTTAGAGGAGAATGAGAACATTAGCAGCACTAAATCTCATACAGGGCCAGACATT
Organism: Lissotriton vulgaris; assembly: GCF_964263255.1. NCBI lineage: Eukaryota > Metazoa > Chordata > Amphibia > Caudata > Salamandridae > Lissotriton > Lissotriton vulgaris. The sequence continues at coordinate 1,009,317,303 of NC_141699.1, read as the reverse complement.
ACCCATCAGTTAGCACATGCATTCAGCCTCACTCACAATGGAACTGTCAAAAGAAAACATATTGAAATGAGTTAACTTTGCACAAGAGTTGGTGTATTAGAAGCAACACATTTCCATTGCAATGTTTTATTCTTTGCTAAGATAGCACCAGCGAGAAAGAATTTGCAGAACAGGGAAAAAGACAAGCTAGCAAGTGCTGTATTTTCATGCAAATTTCTGCATGCATTCGATTTCATTTTCAACCGACTGAAATTAGAAATTTTAGGCTCAGTGTTTAGAAAAAACACAAGATGGCGGAGAGCTGCTTATGTCTGACCTGTGCAACAGCTAGCGCGCTCTTGTGGTCTTCCAGAGAAATTATGGCTTGCTCATGTTGGGACTGTAAACTCTTATGCTGTTGCTATATCAAAAGAAAAATTGTTGCTATATCAAAAGAAAAAATGCTGCATGTTGGTGTTTATATTGGATTAAAAAAACAATGGAACGCCAAACTGTAACTGCCACCTCAGAGAGGCTTTTTTAAATAAATTTGTTTTAGAGTGTTTGGGTTGCAAACAAAATTATTGCACATTTTACAATTACAAAGAGGACTGCATTTTTCAGCGTCTAATAAAACACCACAATTTTATCCTGCATACCAAATACATGAAACGCATATCAGGAAATTCCCAGTATCACTGATAACAAAAATGCAGTTATCTGAACTGTATGTAGCATAATACACTGTCGGAGGCCTGATGCAACATTGGATACTGCAAACCAAACCCTGTGAAACGTTTAAAGGGGTGTATACTGAGCTGGTAGATCCACAAATTAAAGGAATATTCAGCTGGCAAAACAATAAATAGCAGGTCAGACGATTTCCAGGATAACCGAGCAAACATTTGACTGAGGGAACCAGAAAATCACTAAACTGAGGAAACTACTGTAATACATTGTGGGACGACTGGTGCAAAATGTAAGAGCGCAAACAAACACCTTGGCACTTCGGATATGCCTGGGGACTACCGTTCGCAAGTGAAGATACATAATGTTTAAGACCGCTGAAAGACTGTGGGATTACTATTTTCATAACACACTGTGTTCCCCACATTAACTTCTACTGCGAATGGCACAGATTCAACAATAACTACACGCAATTTTGAATTTCCAGAGAAAGCAGACAGCCCCTCCTGAATGTTCCTATTTGTGGCAACCTGAGTCTGGTTACACTTATATGATTCAGCATTTATCAAACCCTTTGGCCAGGGTTCGCTTGAGTTACTCAATACAGCTCTATATTCAACTTTGGAAAATGTATTGGCCCAGATATCCAACTTAAGTTGAGTCGCTCGTATAAGAAAATATGGGTGAAGAATAAAACAAGCATTTGCAATGCAATCGGTCTCGCTTTGGAACCTTATATGAATTTAGCTATGCAGCACATTAGCCTGGGTGCTGAAACATCTACTGTTTTTTAACATGGTGGAAAATAAGCACCAAACTGCATGACATGCCAGGTATGGGAACACATGGAGAAAAATATTGCCTTTCCGCAGGAAATGGTATAGTCCAAAGCTCTGTTTTTAATATAAAATCAGGGCCTTCGGTGGTTATATCACTGAAAATACAAGATTTGAAAAAATATATATTATTGTCTATGGGTGCTCGTGGAAGACAATTTCTATGGGCTGGAATCTAGAGTATGGTAAAGAGATTCTGGTATTTTACTGACCTCTGCTGGTCGTTTTCTATCAAGAAAGTTAAATAGAGGCAGTTGCCAGAAAAATTTAAAAAATAAAGTCCAACAGCAGAAAGCAATTCTGGTATTTTACTGACCTCTACTGGTCATTTTTTTAAAGACGGTTAAATAGAGGTAGTTGAACCGAAAAAAGTTCCTAAGCGGAAGCGGACATGTCCCTGGGCTGATCTACAGAGTTCACAAAGTACATACACATAAGTATATACTAATATATAAGTATATACTAAAGTATATACAAGAGGTCTCGAATGCTCGACCTAAAAAAGAGCAACCAGTACTGGCGTAAACAGTTGGTTGCCACAAGGAGAAAAACCCCATGTGAGTTTTGGAGGCTTGTGAACATCGCTGCAAGGAATAGGACCGCCAGTAGCCTCAACTAATATTTCCAAAGGAGTTTGGGTAGCCCATCTGCAAAAAATGTTTGAGGGTGCAAACGTGCCGCCAGCAAAGTAAGACAAAGAGGCTATGACAACAATCATCATGCCCAACAGTCCACAATCCCCGTTGACTGGAAAAAAAGAATCGTTGGATGCGGTCACAACAGTAACTATGGCAGGTTGCAGAGACGGAGCACATGGCCCGAGGACTCACCATAGGCCATTTATAAAGAAAATGTGTAGCATTGGGCAAAGCAACTTTGCCTGCCATTTAACCAGGTTCTTCTTCAATAGGTGATTCCCTGACAGCTGGCATGGATGGCTAATTACTCCAATCTACAAGGCTGGAAACAAACCTTCACCATCTAACTATAGGCTGATTGCCTAGTTGGATGGTGAGGCAAAAAATTCAGCAGCAATGTTACTATCGGAACCTGCCTGTTGGGCAAGAAAAATTTATTGACGCCACCAAATCAAGCTGGCTTTATTAGTGACTCGAGAACAGGAACCAATATCTTCATGCTCTCCTTAACGAAAAAACAAGGAACAAATGTCAGAACCTGCACCTATATTTTGTGGACTTTTGGTCCACCTTTGACGCGGTTCAGCACAACTTACTTTGGCGCAAACTCCAGCGATACAGAATCTCACCAGGGCTCTTTAAGGCCATACAGCTTTTATGTCCAAAACATGGATAGGAATCAGGCTTGGGACTGGAACAACACTTCCACTGAAAATATACACCAACAATAGATGGAAACTGCGCAAGGTCACAGGCTAGTTTCATTTTTAATCTGTATTCTGCTGAATTAAAAACACTCCACAAGGTTAACTCCCAATCTTCAAAGGTGGCAGGATATAATGCTTTGAACATGATGTATACTGACAACGTTGTCTTGTGAAGTTACACAAAGGTAGGCCTACAGAGGTTAAAAAACCCCATGGGAAAGTTTTCAGAAACAGATGCCCTAAAAATCAACCTGTAAAAAAGAAAACAATGTATTGGCAGAGGGAGGTCCACCGTGCTCATATTCAGCTTCGAATAACATGCTGAAATCAGAGTTGGAGTAGAAATACCTGGCCTTTGATGGAAGCGGCACAATCCAAGCACATAAACGGTCCATAATAAAAAAGAGCAACATCTTGTTAGCTGCATTTAGACTCTAAGGAATGCCCTGAACAGCCCAACCCTTCAACCTTTGGCACAAGTCACTGCGACAAAAGTTGCTCCCACCCTCGCCTATGGTTCTGTAGCCCTTCGGGGGCGAGCAGTTGGAACCATTGAAAATTCGATTGTCTGCATTTACTGGCGGGTGTTCTGGTTGCCGCACCACATATCGCAGACACAATTAAGGCTAGAATTTGGTCTGTGTAGACAACATCTGGCCAGCTTGGGTGCAAATATAAAAAAAAGTGCTATGAAATGAAAAAGGCACAGGAAAGCACTCTAAACACCCTGTGGAAAGCGTATCTGGTGTAGAAAAGAGCCAGGCAAAAGAATATTTGAATTCAGCAATGCAAAGGTTACAATTAGAGCCGTAATGGATGCTGTCTTCGAGTCAGGGGGCTTTAACAAAGCGGTGACTTCTGTGGTTGAAAAGACCTTGAAGTGTGTAGACAAGGCGCTGTTTTCAAAAAGATCTCATGCTTGGATAACGATTGACAAGTATACGTTTTTGAAATTAGAAAGTTACTTGGGGGAACCCTATAGCTATAATGTGAAACTGAAGCTTGAAACAAGTAGCTCTGAGAGGCACCATAAACACATTTTAGAGTACTAAGAGCACAAATGCCAGAAATTTACACATAAAACAAGAGTTTATCTTTATATATTCGATCTTTTATTTCAGATATTATAGTGGAGAGCCAATACAGCCAACACGTTTCACCTGTGGCGGGCTTCTTCAGGGGATCCACAAGGAGAAGAACTCCTTGGCATAAGTATTTGGTTTCAGTGTAAACAGTGAAAAAGGAGAACCACAAGCTGTATCAGTCGAATATCTTTTGCATAATCCAGTATTGACAAAAGAAGTTTGAGAATAGTGTTCTTCCAACGAAGAGCTGTTTGTCAAGAGTAAAGCACAAACTGCGCTAGTGATGTGGAACCGTCAACCAAATCTTAGACCGGACCGATATTCAGTTCCTTTTACAAAAAGGGGTATCCCTGTGTCCCTCAGGACCTGGGTATATGTGATTAACAAAAAAATGGTTCTGTTGGGTGGTAACAAGAATTACTTTAAAGGAAGGCTGAAACAGCTCAAACACAAAGCAAGCAAACCTCTCTGAAGGCAAAGTTTTTTTTTATATATTACTTCATTCCGTTTTGGTACTGATAAATACTTCAAATTTGTGACCACAGTCACTATTCACAAATTTGAAGTATTTATCAGTACCAAAATGGAATGAAGTAATTACCGTGTATTGTTTATCCTTGTTTTTTAATATATAAAAAACTTTGCCTTCAGAGAGGTTTGCTTGCTTTGTGTTTTGAGCTGTTTCAGCCTTCCTTTAAAGTAATTCTTGTTACCACCCAACAGAACGATATTCAGTTCCGGCACCGCGATCACGTCAATGGGTCATCCCTGAGACAAATCATTATCTGGTCTTGAGCGGTATTTGGGACAGAAATAACACAAAGAACTGAAGAAAATGCTCTGTCATTTGGAAGACTTAGTTGAACTTCAGTTCTGCAAAACAAACTCAAACAAACAAAAAAGCAGAGCTTAGGTGAAGTTGAAAAATATAGATTTTTAGGTAATATGGCCAACCTAAGGAGCCTATCAGTGAGTGTTGCTATTAATTTATTATGAATAAAATGATGCATACCCATTCTGTCTAGGTAGGACAGGCATATATTGTAAACCATTATAAAGGCAATATTGCACCTCAAAGATGGTTTTAGGTTGCACCATCAGAATTAGATATACTACAGTAACTTGAAAAGGGCATTTACCTTGACATCCTGGAGCTGAGTATGGACATCTTGATGTGCTCTTCTTAACTGTCTATTTTCTTCTTGTAAATGATAGACACTTTCTATGGAAATAAAGCAGGACTAATGACAGTCACTTTTCCACTACATAATAGTGTATTCTTTATTCCACAGCTTTATTACAATTGCATACAATCAATAGCATGTCTTCACTAAAAATTACTTTAATATATACTATCATAATTTTATATTAAGATATTTCTAAGAACAGTAGTTCACTGCAAAAAATGAATTCATGACTTTAACCAGAAATAAATTACTAGAATGCATCAGATTATTAAGTCTGAAAGCAATCAAGCATTGTGTGATGTTATGCTGCACACTTCATTTTGATACTTTTAATTGGGATGTATGTTCGTAGACTAACAGTTTGTCCATAGTCCAATGTTTCACACATTATGCATACATTCTACTATAAAATGTAGACTGCATCCATTTGGGTTCAATACTTTGGAAATCAATTTATAAAGTCAACTCATATCCCATTCTATACTTTCAAATATTTTCAGACAGACAAAAATGAGTTACACCTTGTGTCCTTACTAGCAAATAATATATAACAACTTCACATAAGGGAATATAAAGAAATATAACAAGAAAAACAACTCTAGATCAGGTGACCCTAACAAAATCGGAAACACAAAACGTTAAGCTAAGTGTTGACTTGCCAGTTAAACAAATAGTGGAAGTGGTAGGGTGCACAACGAAGAGGTAGATTAGTTAGTCAATGGGAGGCTTCTAACTTCTGGGTGCACTCATAGGATGGTGTTATCCGTCTAGAACACCTTTAGATATCAATGTGGTTGTGTATGCGGAGCCCCGCAGCTACATCCCCTGGTGAGGCACACCAATATGGATCACACAAAAGTGCTTCTGTTATCGGTTATGAATCTTTGTTTATTTCATTTCCATTGTTATATACATATGGTTCCTTTATGGATCATTGACTTCGATATTAAACAGCATATCAGAAGATGACAAATGTTATAATCCGTTAACGTTTGAACATTGACCTCCAATGCATTTCGGGCTTAGGTGCCCTTGGTCACGGAGAGCTGAGGAGGAAGCAAAGAGGAGCAACAGTGAGGGACTGTATCGCTTTAAGAGAGGTCGGGGGGAGTCTATTAAAGTGCTATAGTGTGTGGGCTAATGAGATAAGTGCGCGGAGCTACAGTACAGGGTGGGGTGTGTGATGGGAATGTTACCGCCGGTGGAGCAAACAAAATACATATATGTAAACCTTAAGATTTCAAAATCTTACTTCAAAGTTACGCGTGGCGTTCTAAGACGTTCTCGGTCAGTCATCCGTTCGCTGTTTCAAACGCATTTGAGACAGCCTGCTTTATAATTACATGGACAGAGATGACGGACTAATGCCCGAGTGTAGCGGGGGCCATATTGAAGTGGTGAAAACTACAGGGACACCTTGTAGTGTGGGGTGAATACTAAGTGCACAGACAGATAAACAGAAAGTAAACAAAGGTAAAAACTGAAATAAGGAGGAAGGTAAGGCAGCTAAATGGTACAATATGGGTGATGTTAAAGGTAACAACTAAATTCTGTACGATCATTGAGCCCATGGGGCTTAAGAGTTTGCAGAAGGTAAATCCATTCAAGTTCTCTCTTGAGTAACAGTTTGGTATTGTCTATGCCTTCTCTCTTGGGCACGATCTCTAGGACCATGAATTTTAATTGGGCGATGGTATGGCGTGCTTCCATAAAGTGAAAGGCGATGCTGGATTTTTCAGTTTTAAGTCTAATGTTAGACTTGTGTTCATTAAGTCGGGTTTTGATTTTGCGTTCGGTCTTCCCTATGTATAGTTTGCCACAAGGGCATTTGAGAGCGTAAATCAAGTTGGTAGAATCACAGGTGGCGTCTACATGGAGTTTGATATTGTGTCCCTTCAATGGGGTGTTGTATTTCATTGCCCCTAATTACACTGTTGCAGTGGCCACAGTTCAAGCAAGGTTGAGTGCCACAATGTCGTTTGGTTGATTCGGTGGGCTTAGCCAATATTTCTTTGAGGTTTCGGCTCCTGGTATGAGCAAATATTGGTGGCTCATTAAAGATGCCTTGAAAGTCGGGTTCGTTCTGCAATATTGGCCAGTGCTTCCAGATGATCTTTTTGTACGCTGCACTTGCAGTGGAAAATTTGGACACAAGGACCATGCGTTGCTCTGTATTTTTATGAGTCTTGACCAGGCAGTCCTGTCTGGATATGTTGGCGACACAGGATTGTGCATCTTGCAGGACAGTCTCTGGGTAGCCACGTGCCCGGAATCTGTCTGACATTTCCATCATCCGTTTGTGGACCATAGTCTCATCAGATACGATGCGCTTGACGCGCAGCATTTGGGAGTATGGGAGATGTTTTTTCAGGGAGCCTTGGTGGAAGCTGGTAAAGTGGAGAGCATTATTTCGGTCTGTGCTCTTTCTGTGAAGGTCCGTGGCTATTCCGTCAGTGGTATTCTTAATGTGGACATCTAGAAAGGCGATGTCAGTTTCACTGATTTGCCACGTGAGTTTGATCCGTGGATCTTTGGTGTTGGTTTCCATCAGGAGATTGTGGAGAGATTCTTTGGTGTCTGCCCATAGGAAAAATAGGTCATCAATGTATCGTAAAAATAGTTTCGTGTGTTTTAGAAAACTTGGATTGGTGTACAGGTATTTCGTTTCAAAATTCTCCATGTAGGTATTGGCGTAGGACGGGGCAGCGCAGTTTCCCATAGCCATTCCAGAGAGTTGCAAAAACCACTGATTGTCGACTTTAAAGTAGCTGTGGTAAAGTGTAAATATCATTAATTCCATCAGGAACGTTTGCATATCAGGATGAATGTTGCTTTTGAGTAGTGGTTTTTGCAACTCTCTGGAATGGCTATGGGAAACTGCGCTGCCCCGTCCTACGCCAATACCTACATGGAGAATTTTGAAACGAAATACCTGTACACCAATCCAAGTTTTCTAAAACACACAAAACTATTTTTACGATACATTGATGACCTATTTTTCCTATGGGCAGACACCAAAGAATCTCTCCACAATCTCCTGATGGAAACCAACACCAAAGATCCACGGATCAAACTCACGTGGCAAATCAGTGAAACTGACATCGCCTTTCTAGATGTCCACATTAAGAATACCACTGACGGAATAGCCACGGACCTTCACAGAAAGAGCACAGACCGAAATAATGCTCTCCACTTTACCAGCTTCCACCAAGGCTCCCTGAAAAAACATCTCCCATACTCCCAAATGCTGCGCGTCAAGCGCATCGTATCTGATGAGACTATGGTCCACAAACGGATGATGGAAATGTCAGACAGATTCCGGGCACGTGGCTACCCAGAGACTGTCCTGCAAGATGCACAATCCCGTGTCGCCAACATATCCAGACAGGACTGCCTGGTCAAGACTCATAAAAATACAGAGCAACGCATGGTCCTTGTGTCCAAATTTTCCACTGCAAGTGCAGCGTACAAAAAGATCTGGAAGCACTGGCCAATATTGCAGAACAAACCCGACTTTCAAGGCATCTTTAATGAGCCACCAATATTTGCTCATACCAGGAGCCGAAACCTCAAAGAAATATTGGCTAAGCCCACCGAATCAACCAAACGACATCGTGGCACTCAACCTTGCTTGAACTGTGGCCACTGCAACAGTGTAATTAGGGGCAATGAAATACAACACCCCATGAAGGGACAGAATATCAAACTCCATGTAGACGCCACCTGTGATTCTACCAACTTGATTTACGCTCTCAAATGCCCATGTGGCAAACTATACATAGGGAAGACCAAACGCAAAATCAAAACCCGACTTAATGAACACAAGTCTAACATTAGACTTAAAACTGAAAAATCCAGCATCGCCTTTCACTTTATGGAAGCACGCCATACCATCGCCCAATTAAAATTCATGGTCCTAGAGATCGTGCCCAAGAGAGAAGGCATAGACAATACCAAACTGTTACTCAAGAGAGAACTTGAATGGATTTACCTTCTGCAAACTCTTAAGCCCCATGGGCTCAATGATCGTACAGAATTTAGTTGTTACCTTTAACATCACCCATATTGTACCATTTAGCTGCCTTACCTTCATCCTTATTTCAGTTTTTACCTTTGTTTACTTTCTGTTTATCTGTCTGTGCACTTAGTATTCACCCCACACTACAAGGTGTCCCTGTAGTTTTCACCACTTCAATATGGCCCCCGCTACACTCGGGCGTTAGTTCGTCATCTCTGTCCATGTAATTATAAAGCAGGCTGTCTCAAATGCGTTTGAAACAGCGAACGGATGACTGACCGAGAACGTCTTAGAACGCCACGCGTAACTTTGAAGTAAGATTTTGAAATCTTAAGGTTTACATATATGTATTTTGTTTGCTCCACCGGCGGTAACATTCCCATCACACACCCCACCCTGCACTGTAGCTCCGCGCACTTATCTCATTAGCCCACACACTATAGCACTTTAATAGACTCCCCCGACCTCTCTTAAAACGATACAGTCCCTCACTGTTGCTCCTCTTTGCTTCCTCCTCAGCTCTCCGTGACCAAGGGCACCTAAGCCCGAAATGCATTGGAGGTCAATGTTCAAACGTTAACGGATTATAACATTTGTCATCTTCTGATATGCTGTGTAATATCGAAGTCAATGATCCATAAAGGAACCATATGTATATAACAATGGAAATGAAATAAACAAAGATTCATAACCGATAACAGAAGCACTTTTGTGTGATCCATATTGGTGTGCCTCACCAGGGGATGTAGCTGCGGGGCTCCGCATACACAACCACATTGACTTGCCAGTTAAAAGCAGGGGTGAAAGCAGCAGCAGGGGACTTCAAGCCCCAGGACTCATCAGGCCGGGGGGCAGAGAAAGCTCCTTGTTAGCTGCTCAGCCAGTATGAATGTGATGTCTGCGTGGAATGTTGAATGCTGGATGACAGAGAGAGTAGAATGTTAGTGTGCCTGGTGTGTGTGTGGGAATGACAGTTGAAGAGAGTGGGCTGAGCAGTAACCATCCTGCTCCTGGTGGGGTTTTCTCCTGTATAGCCTATTACCATCTTACTTGAATAAAGGAGCTTCAAGAAACTACATGACTATCCATCCTTTATTCACAACACTGTGCTATATATGGTTTTACATCTACCCCTGTAATGATCGCTCCTCCTCTAATTTGCTCAATGGGATAGCCACTCGTGTGCAGATTTAAGCGGTGGTCAGTTAAGGATGGCTGACCCGGGAAGAAATTGGCAACACCTCTAGGCTCGGAGGCCCCAAAGTCACAAGGCTTAATTGCTTACCTTTGGGTTATATTTGTTTCATGCCTTACCTCAGTGGATATAGTCAGTGTTATTGATGGTGATTTCTGACTAAAAGACTAAAAGCATATTTGTTGGTTATTTGAGACTTCTTGAAGGCCCCAAGGCATCTGAATCGACTTTGGAGGTACAGTTAAGCGCAAATTAGATTCTAGCACAGGGGTCTCCTCTGCAAAGAACATAGTTGGTACACTGGATGGTTGTATTTGAGAAGGAAGTGTGCACCTTAAATAAAGAAATCCGGAATGTTGAAAGAAGGCTATCTCCTGACCGCAATGTGGGCAGCACCATGCCCGGTTTATGCTAGGCCACCATAAGGCAGGTGTTGTAGGACGCCAACATGGACGAACACACCCATGATATTTTGACGCTGCCTCTATTATCTGAGCGGCCCATGCCCATTAAAATTGTTACCTCCACTAATGTGGCTCCCATTAAACCTGATAATTCTGCTGGTACTAAGCAAAAACAAAAACAAGGCCATAATCAGAAACAAGTTGCTATTTTAAATCAGCCAAGCCCTGCAAGGAGCGAGCCCACGCCATCTGTGGTCTCATTGACTGCACTGAGGCCAAGCAGGGCCAGTTGGGTAAGGTGATCGAGGCATTTTTGGATGTCAAGCTGCAAGAACTATACTGCTGACTGCAGTCTATTGAGGCCAAACTACCTGCATTTCCTCGTGGGCTGGACTGGACTATCAACTAGACTGTCACTAACACCACTACTAATCTGATGCGGGAGCCCAACTCTGTGGCAGATGGGAGGAGGTACCAGAACAGTGGGTTACCTGAAGGTGTTAGTGACACTAACCCAGTGACAACTCATTTACTACCCACCAAGAAGAGCAAGGGCATGGTGCTGGGGCAATTACTAGATCAGGTAACCTGGATTGACCCAGTAGCCTTTTGGCTCGGGAATCCAGCTCCCCCTCTAGGTGTTCTCTACCAGGTCCTTCAGTCATCTTGTTAGCGGTCGTGCCAACCTTGCTACCAGAGACTGTTGAGCCCACGGAGGACCTAATTCACAAATCCATTCACTGGATTCATGAATATGTGCAATACAAGCATAAATTTGATGAACTTCTCATGGAAATATGGGTGGGATGGGAGGGGGAAGATGCAAAAGGAATTTCTAGGGGATTCGATCATTCTCACCTTCACAAACCAAAGTATAGCAGGTAGTCTAATTGGGGCTTTCTCTCATGAGTATCATAGGTCGGACAACATCAAACTCTTGCTTCTTGTTTATTTTTATAGATACCTGACTAAGCAATCAATAAGCAGAGGGGCTACACATGCTGTTAATTTAGTGAGGCAGCAAGTGCTTAACATTCATGTTCAGAACCGCTTTGCAACCCTGGGAGAGTTGGCGGATATTGATTGACCTGGTGATGGACAGGCAATGAGTGAGCCCGCCCTTCAGGAAACTAGCCAAGCCCAAGCCAGCTAGTCCTTGGTCTTAGCTGTGGGGTGGACACTGTACGTTCTATACCTCCCACCCGTCCCCTGTTGCAAATGAGGGTATAGATCTTGTTGAGGGGAACTCTGCCTGCAATTCTTCTTCTACCCGCCAGGTGAAGCTACTCTACTGGAATATTGCTGGTTTAGCAAAGTTGAGAACATAATTTGGGTCACCTTCACTCAAAATTATGATTCTTTTTTTTTCAAGAGACTTGGGTTTTGGATGTTATAGGTTTGGTGCATGGTTCTAGGAAATGCTTGGGTAACTTATTTAAGCAATAACTATAAGGCTAGAAAGGTGATAGTAAGAGGTAATTGGCCAAAATTAGGGCAGGAATTGTTGGAGACTTTCTCTGTGCAATCTATTGCCAAACCGATAACATTCCTAGATTTAATCAAGGCAGCTGGGCAGGATAATATCCTCACAATTGGAATTAAGACTAACCCTATGTGGTGGGTAACTTTCTTTTCTAAAAGCCTTTATAGACATAACTAAGTCAGAAATATTTCCGCCTAGCTGGAACGGTACAATAATCAAACCACTACATAAAAAAAGGAAGACGGATGTCCCTGGTTACTTTTGCTTGATAAACATGGTCGATGTTGGTGCAAAGTTGTAGTCCATGGTTATTCTCAACTAACTTAAGAACTGGATTGAGTGCAATGATATAGTTAAAATGGAACAAGGGGGCTTCAAGCGTCGGCATTCAACAATGGATCACTGATTCAGCTTATGGGCCCTGGGGCAAAAGGTGAAGGATTAAAGTCCTCTGGACAAAATCACGACAACAAGCTATTCCCCTTAGTTTATTAGTAATCTTGCAAAAAAATGTAAAATGTAAATCTAGTATTTGGAAAGCGCGAACAGTTACCCGGAGGAATCCCGGCGCTGGGGGCCGTTGGGAAGATTAAGCTAGCTATTGCCCAGAGTCACATGGTGCTGGGCTGACCTGCCGCTGGTGCCGGGGATTGAACTGTGGGCCCCAGATTCCAATGCCTGTCGCCCTGGCCGCCGCGCCACACCTCTACTACACTATCCAAATTGGGCCCAACTGGAGCTTGACTTAGACAGGGCTTTATTGGAAAGAATACATTTAGAAAATGGGTTAAGGCAGGGCTGTGTCCTGGTCCCTATGCTGTTTTCACTGTTTCTTGCCCAAGTGTTTTGGTTGCTACCAAGTCCTTTTCATCGAAAATAGGGGGCAGACATGTGCTGTGCCTCCTTTACACAGACAACCTGCTTATTTTAGACCTCAATCAAGTAGGCCTACAGACGAAATTGAGTAGATTTAATAGGTACTTTGAGGTCAACAAACTTAAAGTGAACTTAAAAGAAAAAAATAATAATTCCCTCTGAAAAACACGAAACTGTTCAAGTGGTTTCTGGTTAATAGGATGGAGGAAGTCGTTTCCTCTTACAAATACTTTGTATGATGTTCACAAAATAGCTGAACTGGGCCCTAGATAAAGAATTGGTTAAGACATTGGCAGTCTCAACTGCAGGAGGCCTAGTACGTTTTAAGAATACCTTTGGTGGCCCATGATGGACCCCCTTTGTGACAGCCTACAATGTCTTTATTGGGATGAAGTACAGAGCGAACGCCGGAGAAGTGCGAGAACAAATGTTTTAAAAAAATTGTTAGGTCTCCCAAAAGGTGGGATGGACCCGGCAATAACATTGGAAGAGGATCTGCAGGCCTGGAATTTCTTTGCCTACAAAGTAACTTTGCGATTTTGGCATACACTCTTGACCTCTGAGGTACAGAAGATATCAGTTCCTTGTGCTACTGAAATTGGAAGGAGTGATCCCAAGATGGGTGGCGCAAGTCAGAAACTGATTAGATAATATCGCTGGGAGCTTAAAAATGGAGAAATGTATTATGGCTGAGGACTCTCACCTTTTGAAAAAATAGATCTAGAGTCCTTACATTACTAACCGAAACGTATTTTAAACTAAGATTATTTAGTGGAGTTATTGCTGAATCCTAGGGTGCTACAGTTACATAGCGATAATCGAGTACTCAAGCTTTATCTGTTCTGGTACTTGGGGGGTACGGTCACTAGATCATGCCAGCACTTGGAATGGTTGGGGGGGGGGGGGGGGGTGTCTGGAATGGGGTTAATTTTAATGTACTATTTTAAACTGTATTTATGTACATAATGATTTAAAGACGAGAGTCTAAACATTAATCAACTTGAACCTAGCTTACAAGCTTACATGTATGTTGATTTATTCTAAATCTTTTCTTACAATACTATTCAAACAATGACAAATTTCCACTGTAGTAGTGTCGGAGTATAAATGGCCTATTACAGTTTTTACATTGAAATATGTGATATACCTAATCATTGGATTTAATCAGTACACTGCATCGTTAATAAATAAGTTGAATACTGTGGGAACTAAAGGGGTCCTTACTGATCTCATGAGGTCTCCTTTGGAACCAATCTAAATTTGGCTGGATTCCCTGAAGGTAACAAAAAGTTTTGTGAGCCTAGGGCCTATGATTCTGGTCAGAAACAAGTAGAAGGCCATGTCAGAAACAGCGCTCCTTCATCACTGCACCTTGGCCAGCCTATTCATTTGTGCAGCATGCTCTCAAGACAGGATTCAGAATGAGCACCTTAATTGCTCCCTAATGTAGAGCCCACATTCCTCTACTACTTCCCGCTTCATACCATGTCCAGCCCGATTATATAATTTCTATTCACTGTACTTAAACTTTGCACACAGCTTGTCAAGATAATGTAAGATTTTTCTTTTCACATTGTACTTGTTACTCACCTGCACTCCAACCAAATACACAGAGACAAATGTCTTAATTTCTCCCTTGTACAGAGATCTATACAGATTGCAACTGCAATAAGCAGTGAAAAATTGCAGCAGCACTCCAACCAATGGTCTTTTGGTAACCGGATGCTTGTCATTTGCAGTCTTTCTGCTACAGTTAGTAAACAATTTAAACAGGATGTTTTCCCATAGGATGTAATTGCAAAATGGCATCAGAGATCTAAGGGCAACAACTCCCACAAGTCATTCTTGCTCTCAAACCAAATACAGGACATGCATGCTCCTGAACCAAAGGAAGGATGTATCTCAGCAGTTTAAGGACTCCTTCCAGATACACCAGCGGTAAAAAGAATCTGAAGATGATGGGCACTTTCTGAGGAATTGCTGGATTATAACCGAAATTAGTAAGTCATGTTGACTACACCCATGGTCGACACCCAAAGATAAAACTTTGTTTTAAGAAAATTCTAAACCCATCCCCTAGATGGAGGAATAATGCATAGCTTGAGAAACTAAAATAGTTTCACACTGCAAAACATTTGTCTTTTGGAAGAGTCTCTGGTCTGACAAAATCAAAGAGATCAGTCTTGAGTGGAAAGGATGCCAAACACTGGATTCTCTGCAAAAGTAGGAAGGTGCACAACAAATTAAGAGCCAATCACTGAAACAGAAGGGCGGATAAAGAGCAGCATGAGCAACCAGGCAATTCAGAGTGAAGGTTTTGTTTCAGAATCATAAAAATTATCAAAATTAAAACAAAGTGAAGTATTGCAATGACTTGCAAAAAACAACCAAATACAAAGAAAATAAATTGACATTCTCCAAACGAATTACTAAACCGTAAAGGCAAAAATACCAAACTGTTAGAACTGGGGGGGTCTCTAGTTGGCAGAGGTATGTAGGTACCTTTGACCAAATAGGGACCCCTGCTACTAGTCAGGGTAAGGGGGGATACATTCTTTAGATAACCCCTATTCACTCCCTTGGTAGCTTGGCACGAGCAGACAAAAATCCAACATACACAGTTTAAAAATATGACTTTAAAAATGTTTCAAGAACTTGTACCATCGAAATCTATGGATGCGTGACTTTGCACCAAAGTACCTGGAGATGCGACAAAAGTTTCCAAGCCAAACAGCTGCAGTGTCGAAAAACAGAGATGCAACACTCCTCAGAACGTGAGGAGGCAATGAGACAGCCCTGCTCCATGCAGCGGACAGGTTTGCGTCGAGTCCGGTCTGTAGGCGGAGCGAAGCGTCGAGTCTTTGTGCCGGTTCTGGTTTGCAGGTGATGCGTTGGGAAAGAGTCTCGCACAGGTATGATACGTAGATCTTCGAGATGCGACAGCGATCGATGCGGGGGCATTGCGCGGCCTCAGTCCTCTTCAGCCGCGATCCCTCGATGCATCGGTTCTTGCAGCAGCAACAGGCGCTTTGACAAACTACTTGCGCCTGCCAGACGCGCCGGTGAAACGTGCAGCCAGAAGAGCGATGCAACAGGTTTTGCTGTTTTTTTCATGCTTCTTCTTGCAGCTCCGAAACAGCAGCAACCACCTCCAGAGGCCCCACATCTTGATCAATCACTCTAGGCAGGCCAGAACTCACACAGCAGAGTTCAGGGGGAGCTGAGGTGAAGTCTTTTTGTTCCTGGGACGTCAAAACAGGAGGCCGCTCTCCTCAGGCCCTTGGAGATCTTCTTCAGGCAGGGGACACAGCACACAGCAAAGTCCTACTCCTTTCCTTGGCAGAATAGCAACTGCAGGTTAGCCCCAGAGCACACAGCAAGGGCAGTCCTTCTCTTCAGTTTCTCCAGCTCTTCTCTTCAGCAAAGGTTCCTTTTGGATTACAGGAGGATCTAAAGTTAAGGGGTTTCAGGTCTCACATGTATACCCCAAAGTTCTTTGTTCTCTAGGATAAGATGGGCCAAGGCCATCAGAGACACCGCAGGAGGTTGAGCCAGGATTATGGAAGGCAGGCACAGCCCTATTCAGGCCCAGGTTCTACTCCTCCCACCACTCCAAATGCAGATTGGTCTATTCAGCCTAGTGCTGACTCTCCCAGACTCCTGGAGCCACCCCAGCTACTGTCCCTCTCAAACCAGACAGTCAATCCACAAACAGGCAGAGGCACACAAACGTTGAACAAGAAAATAGCCACTTTCTAAAAGTGCTATTTTCAAACACAGAATTTACAAACCATCTTTACTAAGAGACGTGTTATTAAATTCTGAGTTCAGGGATACCAGACTCCAATTTTCTATATCACTCCTATGGGAAGATAAGCAGGTAAACAGGTTACACAGCATTCCC
Source organism: Lissotriton vulgaris (assembly GCF_964263255.1). Taxonomy (NCBI): domain Eukaryota; kingdom Metazoa; phylum Chordata; class Amphibia; order Caudata; family Salamandridae; genus Lissotriton; species Lissotriton vulgaris. The sequence goes on along the minus strand of NC_141699.1, from coordinate 1,009,300,304 downwards.
CATTCTGGAGTATGGGCAAGATAGCCTTTCAATAGTGAAATACTGCCAATTTCGTTTTTCACAATCAGGACGTTACACACACTAGTACATGTCCTACCTTTCATATACACTGCACCCTGCCCAGGGGGGTACCTGGGGCCTACCATAGTGGTGTCCTATGTGTAAGAAAAGGGAAGGGTAAGGCCTGGCAAGAGGGTGCACTGGCCAGGTCAACATGGCAGTTAAACTGCGCACAGGCACTCTACGGTGGCAGGCCTGAGACATTTTTTCAGCGCTACTTATGTGGGTGGCATCATTAGTGCTGCTAGCCCACTATTAGCATTTGCGTTACCGGCCCTGGCACACTCAGTGCACTTTACTGGGGACCTACTGGTAAGACAAATATGCCAATCATGGATAACCAATCACAATTTACACAGAGAGCATATGCACTTTAGCACTGATCAGCTGTGGAAAAGTGCCCAGAGTCCTATAGCCAACAACCACAGGTCTGGTAAAACAAAGGAGGAAGAAGCCAAAAGTTTGGGGATAACCCTGCAAAAAGGCCCATTTCCAACACAAACAAACTACAGCAAAAGAAAATTCTCTTACCTTTCATTTTGGACATTTCTTTCTCTTTTTCCTGCTGTAACTGAAAGTATTTTTCTTTGTGACTGCCCAAAGATCTGGTCAGATCCTCACCAAGTTTTTGATGCTCAGTCTGGAGGTCACTGTGCTGCTTTCGGAGATCTTCATGTTGGTTCTGAAAATACCAGTATTAACCATTTAACAAAACTCAGCAAACATATAAGAAATGCATTCGCATTCCTAAAGTTCCTCTCTTTACAACTTGCTATAAGCTTTCCAAGTAGATAACAGAAAATATGGCAAAACTACAGTGTAGTGAGAATAAAATGCCCCGTTATCCCATACGCATGTGGCCTCGTCTCAATGGTCCATAAATAACCAATGATCATCTGGGTTTTACTTTTACTATAGAAAAACAAAAGTGATGGACACACCCACTGTTGTAAAAGAATAAAGTTTGTGTTATTTGGTGAAAAAAAATGAATATTGCAACAAGTTTAAACAAATGTAATCACCTACTGTAGAAATCTATGTACACTTAATCGTAAACCCTATCTATTTACAACTCCCAGTATAGACCGAACAAGCACAGCATAACAGCCAAGCAATACAGTCTTTAACTACAGTGTAGTGAGAATAAAATGCCCTGTTATCCCATACGCATGTGGCCTCGTCTCAATGGTCCATAAATAACCAATGATCATCTGGGTTTTACTTTTACTATAGAAAAACAAAAGTGATGGACACACCCACTGTTGTAAAAGAATAAAGTTTGTGTTATTTGGTGAAAAAAAATGAATATTGCAACAAGTTTAAACAAATGTAATCACCTACTGTAGAAATCTATGTACACTTAATCGTAAACCCTATCTATTTACAACTCCCAGTATAGACCGAACAAGCACAGCATAACAGCCAAGCAATACAGTCTTTAAGTAGTGATTTGGCTTCACAGTGAAACGCATCTTCTATGGATGGTTATAGTAGCACAAACAAATGCACATAAATATGTATGATGCAAAAGTAACTGCATCAACCTGTATAATCTATAACTAACTGCCAAAGTTGTGTTTATTGTTGTATTCAGGAGTGTTTCTCAAGGAGACAACTTGTCTCAGGTAATAACAGTACACAACATCTCACAATATTTCTAAAAGTTCATATTTAATTTTGGATTTGTTCTCTAGTTCATTATATGCATTTCCTCTCCAACACACCACATTGCAACATTTTTTAGCAAAGTAAATGTTTGCGGTCCTATGTGATTTAGTCACTGTATAATATTCTACTAGCCAGGAGAGCGGCAAATGTATAATGAGGGGCCGCCCTATGCAAAACTAATAGCCAATGGTTAGTCCATTTCGAAATGGGTCCAACTCCTTTGCATAATCTGGTAGACTCTGGGGCTCCAGGAGACTAAAGTGAGAAGGACTAGATCATTTGTAGGAAATAACTCAACCCTCTCCACATCTACGGCAGGAACCTACAGAGGCAGCATAAACCTTATTTACTGCTTCCAGGGTAAATCACATCCTTTGTAGGACTTTGAATAGCAGCAATTTATATATATTGTAAATTCACTCTTCTGCTTCGGATAGTGTGCAAAGTTTACAGAGAAGAAGAGAACTGCAGCATAATAGTGGAGATAAACTACAGAAATCAGACAACTTAGTTTTGCAGGACTGCCTTCCTAGACTACTCCTCTAGAAGGAGCAACTATGCAGGGGCTGCCCTACAGTAATGTCAAAGGATGCATTCCCTGGAAGCATTTTGAAGCCTGCCAAGCTCTGCAAATGCAGAACATGAAGCATTTCATTGTTGCCCGCAGATACCATCTAGGAGATTAAGAAAAATCAATTTACCTCTAATAGTACATTTTGAATTCTTAGTCCAGTATACCCTCAATCACCTAAATTAGAAAAGGTGGTAAAGCAGGAAACACATTAAGAGAGACTGGTACACCACAGGGAAGTGAAAAGCTTTCAGAGTGTCTGTAGGCCTAGGCCAGCATGAAAAAGGATCAGGATTGCTTGCAGAACTCCATAAGCCAACTCACTGGTAGTTTATATAAATAGAAGCAAGTACATGAAAAGTAAATGAATCTGACTGAACTATAATGGAAAAAAGTATGCAGAAAAATGAACTTGAATTAAGCATTTTGATGTATGAGATAGTACATAAAGACGGAGAATTTGAAATGGAATTCCGCCTTACAATGACTGATCCCAATGAAAGTTTGGTCTCCTTTACTTAAATGTCTGATAGCTTTAAAAGCCCAGGAACAAGTGTGTCTTAAGTATACAATCTTGAAAAAAGCAATGTACCTCACTATCCGTGCTTGAGGGCTCCTGGATTCGGAGTGTAACGGTTTTTTAACAGGATCTCTGTCATCTGGGCACATGTATCAAAACCGGTCGACTGGGTTAGTACTGGACGTCTCGATAGGGAGAGTTTGGCATTCAAATTAAAAGTGCACCCTCAACGTTTGTCCAGGTTCAGCTAACTATGGCTTGTGTACAGTCTGCATCACAATGAAAGACATAATAATGCTAGCATTACAAAGTTATGCTCCACATAGATCACTAAAGCTGTGGCCATTTAGCCCCTCCACAGTGTGGTTGTGCTTTGGGGATAACAACAGCAATAACGCCATTGGGACAGTACCAACCAAGCGACTAAGTAGCATCCACCAAATTTGGGAACCAGCCTGTGCCATGGAGTGTCATATAAAGCAAATCTGTTAGGGTAGTGTGTATTTACACTGGGGGAAGGTGAAAGGGCAGGTCCCTATAGTTTCCAGCTTTATGAACTCCAGGTCCAGCAGATTAAACAAGCACTGGCGTTGCCAATAGGTCTCGCAGTAGGAAAGTTGGAGCTATTACAATTGCAAATAACAATGCCTTTTATTTTTGTTTTCATTTTAAAAACATAAAGGGCTGTCATTTACAAAACCAATAGCTCCAACTTTCCAACTGCGAGACCTATTGGCAACGCCAGTGCTTGTTTTTCTTTTCAGGGTTGCTGCCAGATACAGGGGGAGGGGTAGCTGGGAGAGGGTGCCTTACTATTTTTGCCAGCCTTAGGTATCTTGAATCGCTGATATTTTGAATGAAACCCTCAAGTTTCCCAGCCTCGTGAAGGAATAAAACGTTTAACAGAAAGAAAAATACACATTATTCCTAACATTTTACAAATAATGGAGGGGTGCGCTTAACAATGGTGAGTTGGCAAGTGACCTCGAAGAGTCTCTTGGCTGGGATGCAATAAACAGCCTGGAATGAGAGAAACCACAGAGCGAGGGTAGGCGGAGAAAGGGCGGGAGGCACGGGGGAGGGTGCTGCAGTCTTCCCACTGTCTCTGATTCGCCCCAGCTCAGCAGTACTGACTGTGCAAACAGAGACTTTGCTTTATTTCGGGTTTCACTGCCTCCACGTTGGGGTGGGGGAGGTGAGTTGGGCATGCCTGGTGACTCACTGTCATAATGCTACTAATTCACAGCTGAGAGCTGCGTTGCCAATTCTTTTTTTTTATTTCTAAAGTTTGCCGTCCCTGTGCGGGGGCGTTCTTTTTATGTGAACCTCTAGTTACCAGGCCGTTGTTTTGAATGCAGATCGGTCGTCGCGGAAAACCGCTCCCGTCGTTTCTGTTTGGAGGACTCAGATTTCCGAGAACTCCAGCCGTCTCGTGATAGGTGTCAGTGGTTCTGACGGGCCGGCTGCTTTCAGCTTGCACGCGGAGCTACATGTGCCGTATCAGAAAGGCGAGACACAAGTCACGGGGTGACGTACACCGTCACCTTCTTATAAGTAAAGACTTGGCAGAGCTCGCAATTTGTAGTAGCGGGCAGCTTGACACAACTTATAAAGAAATTATTTAATTAAGATTATAAAGGCTGAGTCACAGAGAGTCAGAGAAAGAAAGGGACACTGAGGGAGAGAGATGTGTGTGCGTGAAACAGACGAGGCGCATTGGTTTGAAGCACATCACTGAGAGAGTAATAGAAAGAAAGGGACACTGAGGGAGAGAGATGTGTGTGCGTGAAACAGACGAGGCGCATTGGTTTGTAGCACATCAAAGGGCTTCTCCTCCTGTTTCGGGAAACTGAAAGTACGGCCGGAGCTACATGTGCCGTATCAGAAAGGCGAGACACAAGTCACGGGGTGACGTACACCGTCACCTTCTTATAAGTAAAGACTTGGCAGAGCTCGCAATTTGTAGTAGCGGGCAGCTTGACACAACTTATAAAGAAATTATTTAAACTATTTAATTAAGATTATAAAGGCTGAGTCACAGAGAGTCAGAGAAAGAAAGGGACACTGAGGGAGAGAGATGTGTGTGCGTGAAACAGACGAGGCGCATTGGTTTGAAGCACATCACTGAGAGAGTAATAGAAAGAAAGGGACACTGAGGGAGAGAGATGTGTGTGTGCGAAACAGACGAGGCGCATTGGTTTGAAGCACATCAAAGGGCTTCTCCTCCCGTTTCGGGAAACTGAAAGTACGGCCGGCCTGGGGCCGGCCATGAATAATTAGGGGAGGAGAAGCCCTTTGATGTGCTGGGCTGGCCCTGAATGCGCGTGCATGTTTAATCACGTGGTTCACGTGAACTGCATGCAAACCGCAGGGCTGAAAGCCCTTTGGTTTGACGATGTTTTCGCCACTTGAATTCTCGCTCCGCTCGATGCGCTTGCGCACATCGATAGGTCGCGAGACCTAAAAATGGATGGTAGAAGGCAAGACTATTCTTTTCTGAGAAGAACATGATAAAGAGATTAAGAGGTTTTTTTTGCAACAATCCATGTATTCAACTCTGTAATGTGCAACGATTTTACAAGTGGACTAGCTAATAGCTCAATAAACTGATTGAAATATGTAATTGTATTTTTGGAAAAATAAATAAATGTTTCCTCTTCAACATTAATCAATTGGCACTGACAAGAAATAGAAGTTTGGTTGCAGCTGGTAATACCCCAAATTCTCTGAGTCTTTGATTCCTACATAGCCATGTCAAATTTGTTTTCACTGTACAGGAGACGCTATATGCCAGACCAAGTGAAGCACAGTAATGCTTGCCCTGCTTTTACCTTACACTGCCGCCCCCCCCCCCACAAAAAACACATACACACAAAGGAGCTAAATGTTCACTAAGGTAGTAAAGTATCTATCTGTAGAAAACAAACATTCTGTTGTAGAACAAAAATAGAATATCTGCGAAGACCGAAGTACAAGTGAAATTCCTTTTATCTATTACAATATTTTTTACATACCAAAGGCATTTTATCTTTGATGTAATAAAAATCCCAGGCAAGATACCAATGACATGAAATATGGACATCTTTTGCCTGGTTAGCTATACTAATCTAAAGCACAAAATGCTTTACTGATAATAATTTTCACCAGTAAAACAAATGATAGGACACTGTTGGGTAAGGTTTTTCCGGTTTTGTTCCTAATCAGCCTCTCACTTTACACAGTACACCATCGCTTCACGACAACAGTGGCTGGAGATATGAAAGCTCAAGGACACCTGTGTAACATTGCAATATTACACTACACTGCAGCTACTGCAACTCCCTGGCTCTCAAAAAAGTGTCTTGGTAGAGAAAAGTGAGCTTTCCGAAGTGGCGAATGCTCTAAAAATATGGAAAATGCGAAAGCCAGTGGAAGTGACCGCATCCCTACTGAAGTCTATAAAACGTTTTGTAAAGGAGCTTCTTCCTTATTTAACAGCTCTGTTCAATCAAATGGAGAACCCAAAGTCATTGAAAGAGTCTATAATAGTCAGCTTTCTAAAAGATAAAAACTCTGCTACTTTCAATTCATATAACCCAATAAGCTTGTTAAATGCGGACCATAAGCAATTCATAAATTTTTGGGTGGAGCGGATTGCTTAAAGGGCCCAATTGATGATACATTAAGAACAGAATGAGTTCCTTCCCAACGATCTATGGGCCAGATGTAGGTAACTTCAATTTAGCAAGTACTTAATAGCGATTTTTACCGAATCGCTATTAAGGATTCGCTAAATTGAATGTAGGTAGGATTCGCTAAAATATTAGTGATTCCTTAATAATGAATCGTAATTGAGATTCGTTATTAAGGAATACCTAGCCATTCATTCCTATGCGCTAGGAGGCCCATAGGAATGAATGGGAAGATATTCACTATTAGCGATTCGGTATTACAGACTCGCAAATAGCGGGAGCTATTTCAAGGGAGCCAGGGAGTCCAAAGGACACCCTGGACTCCCCTGAAATGTACTTTTGTGCACATGTGGCGCACATCCATGCCCTAAGGGCATGGATGTGTGCCACATGGCACATTTAAAAAAGCAAAAAAGTGCTTTTTAAAAGGAAATCGCTACTTACAACCAACCTGAAGTTGGTGGTAATTAGCGATTCCTTAAGGCTGAAGTGCACTATTTTTAGTGCTACGTACATTGCATTTAAGGAATCGGTATTTCTGATTCCTTAAATGCAAGAGCAAAATAAAGAATCGCTATTTTGCGATCCCTTATTTTGCAAGTAGGTTTGAACTCACCTACATTGCACTCAGCCAAGTACCGGTCGGTAACGCAGAAATTGAGCGAATTTCTGCGTTACCGCACGGTATTTGGCCACCTACATCTGGCCCCAAGTCTGCAAACATTTGTGATACGAACAATGGATTATTTTTCAGTTACTAAAGAAAAAGCGGTGGTTTTAATGATGGACGCTGAAGAGTCATTTGATTTAGTAAACTGGAAAGCATTATTTTAGGTTTTAGAGAAAGTTGGATTTGCTGTTCAATTTTTAACTAAGCTTAAGAAGCTTTATTATTAGGCAGAGGCAAAGATCATTGTTAATTCCAGAGAAGCTGGGATACTGAAGATAAATAAAGGCCCTGGGCATGGCTGTCTCAGATTCTTTTTACTTTTCTAATTGAACCCTTGGCGATCAGGATTCATAACGACAAATCAATTCAGCCACCTATATAAAGGGATGTCCTAAATGAAGTTATTTGCTGATTACATTATATTTGAGAGCCAATTGCGTGAATATACAGCGAGCTTTAAATAAAATTCCAGGTTTTACGGGTATAGGGAGCTACAAAATAAACAAATCAAAAATGTAACTTTTAAAATTTAAAGTACTCCATATGGATCTTCCATCTAACTTGTAGTCGATCTTTCAGCACCTTATTCATTATTTAGGAATTTACGTCACCAGCAATTTTTACAAATTTTTCAATTGAAGTATAGCATGATACTTAGCAAGGTACAAGCACTACTCATTAGGTTGACTCTCCTACCAGGGTCTCTGATTGAAGGGTAGCATTAATTAAAATATCTATTCAACCATTATTTCCATTTCGTTTTTAAATTTCCCTGTAAGAATTCCGATCATATTTTAAATAACTTGATACCATCTTTCAAAAATGTATATGGTACAATAAACACCTAGGGTGAGGATGACAACATTACATCAGACAGTTGTGGGTGGGTTGGTGCTACACCATCTTCCGACCTATTACTGGGCAAATTTTTAGATAACATGGTTAAGCTTTCAGTAGCATTAATGGTTTTCAATAATTTTTTATTTAACATTTTGATCAAAGAAAGAGCAATGAAGTTACCGACATTGAAGTTACCGGGCCCACGGAACACTCGTGGAGCGTAGGCCCACAATCTTCGGTGCAACAGGTGCTCAGGGCTTGGACTACAAGTAGCCCAATGCACAACTTCGGGAAAGCTCGGGAAGTCTATGCACTAGCAAACGTACTGGATGTCCAGGAGTTCCGGTCCCACATCTCTCATGATGGCTACAGGTCTCAGCTCTGCTGAGATCTCGTGTCGGCCTCGGAGATGTCTGGAAGTCTGTGTCCTGTGTTGCAGATTCTTCGGGATCAGACGGGAGCCTTGAAAATTTAGACCGGCAAGATGCTTTTTGGTGCCTGTTTAAACAGGGGAGTCACTCCTTGACCCCAAGGGAGATTATTCTGTCTTCTAGTCGAAATAGAATGATGAAGTTCCAGGATATATGTTACAGAGTTTCGTCCAGGGTAATCTGAAGTCCTAGGGACTGGGTTCCTATACTTATATTAATTTTAGGGGATGGACTAACTCTAAGGTCCGACCTATGGGAGGACCTGGGGAGGGGGTGGAGTTTTGTCCAGCAGCAGGAGGTCAGACTTGTGTCTGTGGCAGCAGCATCCATTTTGTGATGCCGGGGCTCTTTTAAACTATTACCGGTGAGGTAAGTGTGTACAGGTCTTCTCCCTTCTACTGCCACCGCCAGGACTGGCAGGGGGGGGGGGGTAGGATTCCAATGTGTTTTTTTAAACCAAACATGACATATTTTGATGCAGCCATTCCAAAGTTAGCATTTACCGCAAAGTTATAATGCACTTAAGACTATATGGTATGGCTGTATCACAGAACTGCTATAAGGCATGGATTCCGAAAGCTGCAGAGGGGCTCACATCATGTGTGGGCACCCTCTCACCCTAAACCAAGCACTCTGCCTTCAGGATTGTCAAGGCATGCCATAGGAGTGACTTATAGGTTTATATGCATCTGTATATATAGGTATACTACATCTTAGTAAGGGGTGCTTACACCACCTTACCCAGGTTGCAAGAGCAGGCCTTTGGTGCCGTTTTGGAAGGCTTCCCAGGGGTGGCATAATAGATGCTTCAGCCCCTGGTAGGCCTCTGGGGTATCTATGCCCTTGGTACCTAAGGTACCATATACTAGGGACTCACAAGGGTAACCCAGTGACCAATCTGGAGTGTACCTAATGTACATGCAAGCAGTTTAGAGAGGAAACCGCAAGGCTGGGGTCCAGGTTAGCAGGGCCCCAGCCAGAGTACAGTCGATAAATCAGTGAAACACAGCAAAAAGTGGGGGTAACCATAGTAGGCAGATCCTACTCTCCTACATTTACTAGACTGCAAGATTGTGAACATTGGGGGCTGGTTTTATTAAAAGCAACATTACAATCATGAAAGGCCAAAAAATGTAATAAATCTGGTGACTTTTACAAAGGTTTGAACTTGATTTTACAGTTTAATTTCAGGTAAATATTGTTTTTTTAAAAAAAAATTAATTATCAGGTAATGAAGGAAGAAACAGATGTGTTAATTCATCTTTTTAGTGAAAAACTCTCGTCTTTTTCAAAAATACTCCAATCAAACAGTAAAACCTGAAATCTTTGAGAAAATGTATCTAAATACCAACAGAAGGCTGACTATTGGTGAGTGCCAATATCTCTGTGGGTTTAAGAATAAAAATAATGTAATTTTATCAAGGTGGTTAGCATATTTTTTGTTGCATAGGACGTTTCCATCTGACCCTAATTAACGTTTTTAATCGAAGGTAAGCATTAAAGCAGACTGGGTACATATTTTTTAAAGGTCCCAGACTATATCAGCTTTGGAGTGAGGTTTTTTCTGAAATTAATAAAAGTTCCAAGCTATAATTCCGCCACAGCCCATGTTGGTTTGATTTTGCTCATCGCATCTGGCGAGTAGGAAAAAATAAGCACTCAATATTTCATCTCGATAGCCCAAGCGGTGGACCGCTCATTAATCTTGCAGTGTTAGAACACAACTAATGTCCTTACATCTCAAAAATTGTTTGATAAAATGAACAGGACCAAAATCTTTGAGGAGGCATATGCACGGTGAGTAGGGGCTCTTACCAGGTACGGACGTACACTAGGAAAGACGTCAGTAGACCAATGACTACGGATAACAAGTCTAAAGACGAACCAGAAGTCTTGGGAGACATATAGACTGCGATAGTGTACGCCTTTGATAACAAGACCCCACTGTGGGTTGGAATTATCACCACAGAGAACGATTAGACCTACAGAGAAGAAAGCCTTGATAAAGTCGCAGGGCTAATTCCCATGTTCGCAAAAAAACACGTCGGCTGTTGGAAGATCCGAGGAATAAAAGAAAAAAACGAACAAGAACTTACTTATCTGTGTTAATTTGTGCGTACACTTTGCACTTTGATAATTCTGTTACAATACTATTGTGTGCTGGGGATTTTTTCTTCTGAGCATCTGACCTCTATCAAATGGTTTATCATGATTGAAAAACTGTTGAACTGAACTGATTAACTTCGTTCTTATTGCCCATTGAATTGTTGATCATGGACTACATGAATGGCTTGATATACCACTGAGGCGCTTTATGTACCATTTACTCTGTTAAAGCTATACCGTTTTAGAAGTTACATCTATACGTTATTGTCTTATGTGTAATGTATCAAAACTGAGAAACCTAGAGGCACTCTGTCTTTAATAGAGGAACTTGAGAATTGAAATTGTTTGAAATAGCTGCTGCACTAGAGCACTTTGTTTTCCAACATTCTTCAATGTCTTCTCCAGTGTTTACAGGGCCCCCTTCATCCTGAGGCCTCCGGTTGGGGGCAGAGGGGGTACCTAAGGGCCCCCCCCCTGTAAAATCCTGCACTGTGTGGCTGGCACCGTGGGGTGCCTGCTACAGGGTCACACACACACACACACACACACACACAGGGTCACACACACACACACACACACACACACACAGGGTCACACACACACACACACACACACACACACACACACACACAGGGTCACACACACAGGGACACACACACAGGGACACACACACACACACACACACACACACACACCCACACACCCACACCCACACCCACACCCCCACCCCCACCCCCACACCCACACACACACCCACACACACCCATTTCCCCAAAGCAGCCTGTATTGTCGGTTGGAACACAGGCTCCCATAGGGAACAATGGGACTCCGACCGAACAGTGCTCGGTTGCATCGTAATCGGTCGCACATAACCACCGACTGCGAGTCGGTTGGTTCCCGAATACAAGACTGTATCGGGCGGAAATGAGGCCCTATGTTAAATTTTTCCACTGAAGTGCAAAACTCCATACATGGAATTTTAGTTGCATCCATCCCCTTGGCTTTCGAGAATGCTTTTGAAAATAAAAAGTACTATTTAATGTATCTTTATTTGCATCACTACTGAAACAGACTTCATGAAGCCTGGTCAGCATCCAATATGTTGATGTTATGGACTTAAATAAGCCTGATTTTAGAGAGGGCTTTTAGTTTTGTTTAGATATTATTTCTACTCCTACATCATTCCCTTGATCTGCAACTGCAAAAGAATCCGAGACTATGATTGTCTTTCAACCCCCCCCCCCCCCCCCCCCCCAAAAGGTAAACAGCTGGATTATTGTAGTGTTTGCCACAGAATTGTTTTTTAGATAGTTTTATTTTTACAACTTGCCAATATATTTTTGATGACTGTACAGAAATATTCTTAGAAAGGTCTCAAAGTACCCACCTTTAACATTTGGTGTTGTGCACTGAGTGCGCTGTATCTGTTGTTGGAATCTTGCTAAAATATAAAAAAAAAATAGATATAAACTTTGGTGAAAAACACTGTTACAACACTGGTAGCTTTACTATGAAAAGTTTATAATATATAATTTCCAAGTAATAAAGGGCATGGGAAGGGTCTATAGAAACTAGTTTGCATGTTAAGTTATCCTGTAGCAGGTAATACATCCAAACAATGAACTAGTTAGTCTTTTGATACTTGGGAAGGGCAAGGAAGCCCGTGGACTATGCACTAAAGGCACGTTCGAATGGATCAAATCTACATCAGCATTGTCTACTACTGCAAGATCAGAATCCTTGGCCTTGACATTAAGCACTGCATTGACTCTCTTATTAGTAGAAGCTACAATTGACATTAATAGGTTTCTTATCCAGCAGAATCTTCCAGGTTGCTTTTTCTAATTTAATAACAAACCGTAAACATTCAGAAAAATAAGGGACAGGACCTTACTGGAAACATGAACAAGAACATTGTCCACCATGTATTCTGAACCCATGAAGTAGTTACACAAGATATGAACCAATTTCCAGTTTCTGCTAGAACTATTACCTTGAGTGGGATATTACTCAAGAAGTGCTACTTTTGCAAAGCAGGTCACATTAAATAAGGCATGGAAATGTAATGTACACATATGTATCAAATTAGTCGAATAACACTTCAAGGCTACTTGTTGTTTAACACTTTTTCCCCAAAGCCACTTTGAGTGCTTTAATACTATGGGTATGCAATTGTAGGGACCTTTTCAAACAAAGATATACAAAGAAGCTTAATAAGACCATAAAAACTGGAACATACAAATACTGAATAACACTACTTGTATGGCACTTAAACTACTCCTTTATACAAAACAGTGGCCCCATGCAAAAGGATTTCATCAAAACAATAAATATAGACACAATCAATTCTATATTACATTTGACATATCCAGCCGGACAGAGGTCACAATTTTTACTTAATGAAGAAAAAAGAAAAAATAATTCCTTCAACAAGAAATATAAGCCTCTATTGCCTAGGAGAAGGGGGGGGGGGAAGGGAAACAGAGCAATTATTTTACAAAAACACACAGATAAGAGTCAACTTAGAATCTTGTTGGGCATGGTGGAGCTGTGGTGTCTGTGTTGGCGGGTGACCGGAGCGTTGTTCAGGTACCTTGCTTATCACGATGAGGGTGCAATAGCGTACTTGGGTAAGTTAAGTGGTACACCTTACTGAGATACGTGCAGTGGGCAATTTGTGTTGAGCGGGGTGTAGTAAAGTGATGGCGTGAGCTGCAATGTCGGCGATAAATAAATGGTCGTGTTACCGAGGGCATTTATAACCGAGGTATTGTAGTGCCTCAAGATGGATGTCGGAGTGAACAAATTAGAAAGATATCAGTTATTCCGAGTGATAGAATCTAGTAACGGCGCAGTGAAAATAGATAACGGACTATAGTGATCAATCGTGATAATACGGCGCATAACGGATTTGCCAGCCAGAGAAATAACCGCACTGAGTGCAAGCGTGAATTCTTGTGAACTAAGGATTGATTCAGGGGGATGTGACAGTATTGGGAAGTGGCGCGTGCCGGGTTGATTAATTGTGGTTACCGGAGCAGTGACTGAAAGTGTCATGCCATTGGGTTTAAAAGGCGCGCGGTCCGAATGTAAAATTAGTTCACAAGAATTCACGCTTGCACTCAGTGCGGTTATTTTTCCAGCTGGCAAATCAGTTATGATATCTTTCTAATTTGTTCACTCCGACATCCATCTCGAGGCACTACAATACCTCGGTTATAAATGCCCTCGTTAACACGACCATTTATTTATCGCCGACATTGCAGCTCACGCCATCACTTTATTACACCCCGCTCAACACAAATTGCCCACCGCACGTATCTCAGTAAGGTGTACCGCTTGACTTACCCAAGTACGCCATTGCACCCTCATCGTGATAAGCAAGGTACCTGAACCACGCTCTGATCAACCGCCAACACGGACACCACAGCTCCTCCATGCACCACAAGATTGTAATTTTACTCTTATCTGTGTGTTTTTGTAAAATAATTGCTCTGTTTCCCTTCCCCCCCCCATTCTCCTAGGCAATAGAGGCTTATATTTCTTAGGCATTAATCAATGTCCTGATGATGATCCCCATGATTAAATAGTGGGATCGAAACGCCGTCGACCTTTATGCGCACCCTATACGGAACGTATACCAATTGTATGTTTTTGTAAAGGTGCCTTTTGAATTTTCTGTCTCATCTGAAATTACAGAAAATCTGCAGCTTTTCCCTAAAAGCCCTGTTCTGTTCTCTGGTTCCTCACAGTACTAATCTGTATGTGCTTGGGTACAGGCTTGTGCCCCACTACGTTGATTTGTTGAAGGAATTATTTTTTCTTTTTTCTTCATCAAGTAAAAATTGGGACCTCTGTCCGGCTGGACATGTCAAAAGTAATATATATTTATTGTTTTGATGAAATCCTTTTGCATGGGACCACTGTTTTGTATAATTATGTTCCCCGAGGTCCTGTGCTGACTCGTCTGGGCGCCCTTGTTGGCCTTAACATACTTAAAATACTCAAGCACATTGGCCTTAGGTTAATTAGAATTATCAGGAGACAGGTGCATGTATAGCCGTGACATGGCTTGCTGAGGCCTGCTTTGTATGTTATGGGTATTGGGTCAAGTCTAAATTTCTCCCCAGACATCAACCACGACTTTCAGTTGTAATTACAGAGCAGCACAATGTTCTCAGCATTAACATTAACATTAACTAAAGGCATCTGCACTCACTCTTTCCTGGTCTAGCTTTACTTATTTCAATCGTTCCACATACTTGATGCAGGTAAAACATGTTCACCACCAAAACATTAGATGCGTCGTAAATGCTGCATAAGATCTGTAAGAATTTACCTATGTGATTCTGGTTGCTCAATTTCTTTCCTACTACAGATGGTTTTTGCTCTCACGATCCTCATGTTTTCCATATAAATCACGGCAAGCAGCATGGGGTAACCGGTAAGCCTACATCAGACTTCACTTTGCCTCGACTGCTCACAGTGTGCCTGTGAGAAGGGAGTCAATACTGTGCGACACAGAGTGAAACCGTGTGAGTTGGCAGGTTTGCACCCATGAGCAATGGGATCCATATATTACACCAATATAGTGAAGGCACTTGTAGTATTGCAGTGCTTGGAGTAGGGATGGCTAAGGTTCTGCCAACAATGTATTGTCCGGGGCAAGTAAACAGTAGTGACGATTCCATTCTTAGCACAAAAATTACCGGTTGTTTCCAGCTGTGTTCATGACTATATACGAGCAAGTACAGCGTCATCATCATCATCCCCATTATCTAGTTAACCCCTTCCATGCTCATGACGGAACAGTTCCGTCATGAGCGTCGGTTGGCCTGTGCTTATGACGGAACCGTTCCGTCATGGTTCCATTTGTTCTTTAAAACCTTCAGCACCGCAGCAGAATTCGCGCAGCACAGAAGGGGTTAATAGAAAGCATGGCAGGAACCAAGGATGCCATCCCATCAGAAACACTGGAAGGTTTCCCAGCAGTAGGATGCTTTCAAATCCCCACTAGTGGGTGGACAGGTTGATTACACACATCCTCTTGGGGACCTTCTAGGATCAGGAGGCCATTTTCACACAGGAATAGAGCAGAGGGTGGCCTTGCAGTTTTATATTGTGTTTTTAGCAGTGTTCCACTAAATCCATGAGTTAGAGCACGCACGTCAGACTGTGCACTGTTTTTGCAAATGTGCAGTCATTGTTGCACACTGATAGCGTATAATTTATTGACCTGAGTAAAGAGACAATTACGCTTTCCAATGTCCTAACATTAACTAAATCTTTTTTACTACAATATGGTTGCTCAATGTGACCAAGTACAAATGTCAGTACAGATATGTTACCTTATTTTTGACTGGTGTGCTAAAAGTAGTTAGACTGCAGGCCAAGCTGGTCTGGTTGTAGAAATCTAAGTATTACTCTTGCATTGTCCCCCCCCCCCCCCCCCCCATTAGTAAACCCAGGGCCCTATTTAGGGAGTTGAAGAGCAGGGCCTAGGTCTGAAGGTCACTGCTTTTATTAACTCACTTCTCTGTCTGTGTAACTGCCATCTTGATGCCAATGTTAGGGCACAGGACCTTCTTCTAACTCGCCCATCCCTGAACTCGCCAGTACCTGATAATTCCACCAAAAACATCCTCCTGGTAAATTTCTTAAACCCTCTTGTAATCTTCAGTCTCTCGACCCTCTGCCAATCTACCCATCACTGGCTGTTTCAGATGCTAGAACAACTGTGTCAGTAAACTTTCATACCTCCAATCTCAAACTTCAGAGTGAATAATCCAGATTATTTACATAAAGCCCCACAATGCAATAAATTTAGGCAAAAGGCACACTGCACTGTCCTGCACCCATCCCTCCCAGTTTATTACCTTGATGTGAGCCAAAGCAAATCTTCCTGCTCCAGACACGAATCTGCTCCAGACCCAAAGGCAGCCATCAACTCTGCAGAAGCTTGCGCACAATCTCTTCTAAACACTCCCACAGTGATCTAAGATTTCAACAGCCCTCTGGCCAGCCATCTGCTCGCACGTCTGACCTTGTTCAACCCACAGTCTTTCCCTGCCCATTCACCCTTTTCAGAACTCGCCCATCCCCTCAACTGCTGCACTTGCCCACAGGCTCCACTTGGAAACATCGTTTCATACGCTTAGGCACTGCTTTGGACTTAAACGAGCAAAAATTTCAGGAGCACAACCTCCCCTCTACAGCTTCATGTGTCCCATCTAGAGGCAACTGACATCAGTCAACATTTCCAAATACTTTAAATTGTAAAATTGATACTTGTAAAGCGCACTACTCACCCGCAAGGGTCTCAAGGCGCTTGTACGAATACCGCTGTGGACCCCATCCTGGCTTTCCCTGTGAGGCGTCCACTCCTGGGCACCCCCAAGGTGGAGGCCAGGCATCCTTAGCGTTGTGGGGGCCGTTGTGGAGATTAAGCAAGCTATTGCCCAGAGTTGCAGAGTGGGACTCCATGATTGGAATAGGCACCGAGGTGAGATTATCAGGTCCGTGGAATTTTTGAGCCCAAGACCCGCCAAGGCGGGGAATTGAACCCTGGTCCCGGTCTAGACCTCTGCATCAGGGTCTGCCGCTCCAATCATTGAGCCACACTTCTCCACATTGAGCCACACTTCTCCAGTCGCAAAAAGGAGCAATCAAACACACACCTGTCTTAAGACTTCCAGGATTCCATTAATTCTAAATGATTAAAAAGATTGATGACTTACCCTTCCCTTATTTAGTGTTTCTTGTGCTTCCAATTTATAAACGAGAAAATCTAGATGGAAAAGAGGATTTAGAAATTGTGTTATTTACAGTCTTCCGAATCTAAACCTAGAGATGCGTACAAGTGGTAATTTATCAGGAACTACAAAAACAAAAAATACATTGCCCAGCCTTACGATAATAAAGGTAATGCTTTTAAGTATTTAGCACACTGACCAGGAGGAAAGAACTGGAAGGCGACGTCAACAGGCACCGGCAGGTGAACAACATGGGAATCAGCTTCTGAGTCTTATCTTTGCAAACACGGAGTACCAAAACCTATAGGTCCTAAAAACCCTAAGCGCCTGGACAATGAACTGTAGATATGAAGGTGGGAAAACACATGCATTCTCAATTCTTTTATTAGCACTACCATATTGGTTTCCTAGTCCTTCCCCATGATCAAATATTTTTGTCTACTATCTCTTGTATATGCTTGTTTCTCAGTTTGAGAAGTGTACAAAAAAATCCATGCACCTCATCATAAAATCAGTCCATCAACAAAACAATTGTAATATCCATATTATACAATAGAACTAAATTATTTATTATAATGTATCTCTAGATTCTCTGGGTGCAAAAGAAGAGTTCTAAAATCAATTTCTTTCCACAATATCTCAAATTAAATTAGCTATCCTCACCACTTAGTACAGTACAGTTGCAGCACCCACTTTTGTTGTATGCAGCAAAACGTTTTGCACTGTTTTATTAGGTAGCATATGATTTGGGTGGTATGCTCTAGAATCCTTTATCTCAACCTCCTCTTTGTAGGCAACGTATTTGATTTCCAGGAACACTGTAAGTGACTATTAATCGTATTTCTAATGAGTGCTTTACGACCTTGACCGTGCATCACCGTATTCTTTGTGTTTAATTGGATTTGAAATCTGCTGAATCTATGGTGCAAAAATTATCAAGCTATTGAACAATTACAATTGCACTTAGTGGAATTTGGAAGAAACATTTAAGCCTGCTGTTCTCATGTTTGTTTTGAAGATATTATCATATATGTTACCTTTAACTATAGATCCAAAAATTATATTTCATGTTTACTGATGCAAGAAGAAAGGTTTAAAATCTGTTTATTACTTAAACGGTATTATGCTAACATTACAGTAAAATTCTACCATAATAGTAAGTAAGTAATAGAGAAAGGGTATGTCTGTGCGTGTCAGTCAGTCAAGTATCAGTATTGGTGTCCATCAGTCAGTGTTTGTGCCCAGATGTCAGCCAGCCAGTGTCTGTGTGTCGGCCACTGTGTGTTCATATACAGCAGATGCTCAGTCCGTCCAGGTCTGTGGTTGTAGGCACTATACCATCTCATACCCATGTATTATAACTCTCAAGGGAGGGGGGATATGGAAAAACTTCGTAAATACCAGCGTCCCTGAAATATCTTCAGCTCACTCTCTCTAGCCAGCAAACACGCCACCTGAAAGCAACACATGGTATTTCTCTTGTCTATGCCCAAAAGACAAAAATACACACACACGGTAACTACTTCACCAATACCCACACCACCCAAATGCATATACGCGTAAGCCTCTCACCAACATCCATATCATCCCAACGCACACACATGGCAACCCTCTAGATGCTATGCTGTTTTTTCAACACACTTAACTCTGTTTCTTTGATCTATTTACTTCTAACCATGCCCTAGTCCACTTGACAGTCAACTATCCCTGTGCATCACCGAAAACGTATCAGCTTGGGGAAAAAACAGTCCAACCATATTCCTGCTCAACTTAATTGAGTGTACAATCTCATTTTCACCACACCCCACAAAATCATCTAATTAATACACCTTAACATATTTTGCACTTCTCTATATGTACACATTACCTTCGGCACATTTATGCAACAGGATGATGGTCCCAACTAGTTCCTCAAAACCAAACTACGGTGCACACTACCATAGCCTTCGAGAGATCTAATATAGCATCATTGCGTCTGTACTAAATGCTGCTAAGGACCTTTGATGCCATGAATTTATCAGATCACGGAGATCTCATTTGAAACATCTAAAAAATCCTTTTGCTGCTCTCCACACTCTTACGACAGTTTACAAACGACTTTTCTAAATACTTCCATTGCAAAATGCACTCTGCTGGGATCCCTCTTCCCTGCCTTCCTCACCCTCCACCTAGTAGTCAACCCTTCTACTTTTCGTGTTCTCATTCACATCAGCTTCCCCAAGGGACCTCTTTGAAGTCTCAAGTTTCCAAGTTATCAAGACATCGTATCTATTGAGTTGACGTCTGTAAGGAAAAAGGTGAGGGAAGGGAGAGTAGGAAACAGAGGAAATGGGAGCGAGGGAAAGGACGGATGGGAGGGAGGGGAGAAGCGAGAGTGGAAAGGAATGAGGGAGAAAGGAGGCAGGGGTGAAGAAAAGAAATGAGACCAGAGAGGAAGGAAATACAAAATAAATATTGTTTGGGCCTTAATTCGATAGGACACGTTTTAACTCAATGGTTTTCAAAGAAATCAAATAACACTACATCGGGTCAGTGACATGAGGAGTAACAAACAGTACACGATATATACCCTGCCATCTTTTTTAGGATACACTACGGCTGTGATTATTAATTGACTTGCAACACTGAAATTACCACATATGGTTGCAAGGGCCCTTTATTGCCAGTGCTCTCAGTAACACTGGGTCCGAGCACTACAAGGTGATTCTGAGTGAATCCTCAATAGGTCGCTATGGTATGTAAATAACGTTGAGGAAATCTGTGTTCGTTAACTAAATGTATTCATGTCAACACGTAATTCCATGACTTTCTTCGGGGGACCAGTCCTCAAGTTCAGACGCTGGAGGACTAGTCCCCAGAAAACAATGCGGTAATAATGTAATAATTGGACAATACAAATGGGAGGTGAAATACCGTTTTGTGAGGACATTAATCTTTCTGCGCACTCGTAATGGGCTATGCCTACAAACAAGAACTGCAAACTACAGTAGTACCTTTTAATAGCCAGTAGATGGCAGCAGACAATCAGAAGACTTACTTGGCAATACCGCAGCAGGTTCAGGAAAGAAACAACGATCCTTGTTGAACTGGGATAAAAAGACCCGTGTCACAGAGCTAGTCTTTTATGGAGTGGAGGCATTTTACGCCAAGTTATATTAACTATTTAACAAGCATGCCTGAAGTCCATAAGGGACCTCTTTGTTGGGGTTCCCTCTAGTTCGGGTTAAGACCAGCCGCCGTACCCTTGCATCGACCGCTCAAAGGCGATGGGGGAAGCCGCCTCGCGCCCAGGATGGAAAAGCCTCGCCCTCGCCTCGTGAATGGACAGCTTGTTGTACCTTTCTGCTGGAGGAATGGGCAGGGTGTGTGATTTCCTTTCCATACACAAAACATGCGCTGGAGAGACAAGCGGGACAACCAAGTGGAAACAACTGTCGCCTGTCAAGGCCTCGTACAATGTTAGAGGGTCTTACAATGACAAACGAGGGCAAAGTCAGTAAGTCTGGGTTTAATATGTGAACACATGTAGCATTAGCACATTCAAGACAAGACACATTGGAGGGTGCCTTCATCAGCGCACAGAGATAGGTTTAGTTGTAAAGCAGTCCCTCGTGCAGGTTAATGCGAGTGGGTGCAAGAAGGATACACCCACAAAGCCAATAGTATTAGGTGAAAGATTAATTTCATTACAAGACCGGAGGCTACCATTATGCAATCATTCTTGATTGGTGCGCCAACATGCAGCCCTTTAAAGAACATCAACACATCAAACCGCATATAGAATGCTCAGAACACAAATATCCAGTGCATGCAGACAATCACTGCTCCTGACAGGATAAGTACTTCAGGCCAGGTAAGGCAAGTGTAAGAAAGCAGGTCCAGGCAGTTGTAGGTAAAGCTGGTTCATTAGTTGCGACACAGCAAAATGCACCCACACAGGTCATGACTGCAAGAAAAACTGAAGAAAAGAACAAAAAAAACAGGAAATGCTACTTGACAAAATCTGCATATCGTTTAGAGGCAGGGAAATTCCTAAGGCCTTCCTTGACAAGGGAAGCCATAGAGCCCTCAACCAAGTCAGGCGTCCCAGGAGAATCGATGTGAACATCCACTGGATGATAACCTGCATTCTCACCAAGAAATCACTTCCACACTGATTACCACACACACTTCCCTGGCCATCACTAACAGAGCTGATGCACTTGGCAACTTTCCTAGCATTCCACACCTTGCCATCTTTAGTAATGATGCCATTAGTGTAAACCTTCTGTACCTTCATGGCTTTACCAAATTTAGGTAACCCTTTGCTTTCGAAACCGGGTTTGCGAACTCTCACCCAATATCTCACAACAATACCATGAGACTTAGCTCCCCAATTCTTGTCATACCACGCTTTGGTCTTGTTTTGCTTCTTTTTAACTCTTTCTGCTACATCTCTCGCATCAACTCTATCTCTTCTTGAACCACCAAGGACACAAACGGGAAGCAGGATTTCTGCCTTTCAACAGATTGAGAGGGCTGACTTCCGTGCTGGGGTGCAGAGTTATCCTAAACATTCAAAGTTTCTCCCACAACACACTTCTCCAATTACTCCCGCAGGCATGTGCCTTCACCACCAACCCCTTTAACACCAGATTAAACCTTTCTAGCTGACCATTTTCACGAGGTTTTTACAAGGAGGTAGTAACATGCTTTATGTCACAGTGCTTGAGAAACGCTTCCATATCATTGGAAGTCAATTGGACCCAGTTATCGGTCACAAGGATGGAGGGACAGCTCTCCCTAGCAAACACCTCCTTGAGAAACTCGATAACAGCACCAATCGTGGCACGTGGAACAAATTTGACCTCAGGCCATTTAGAATGGTAGTCTACCATTAAAACTTGTATTCTTGTCACTTGACCTGATTTTAATCCTCACCTGCACTGAAAGCGCTGCCCTCACGCGTTAAGCAGACCTCCTGAGGCACCCCCTGAGACAGCAGCAACCAGCGCTGAGACAGGGTCAACAAGCACACCGCCATCGCGGTTCGAAGGCGGAGCCACGCCCACTGCGAGGCCACGCCCACTGCGAGGCCACGCCCACAACACGGCCTTAAATGTGTCGGCCATACCAGCGCAGCGGACGAGCGCAGCGGGAGCGCCGTTTGCGCGCCGAAGGCGCGCCTAAGGCAAGCCCGTCTGCGCCCGTCCGCGCACGGCCGGGCCTAGGGCCAGAACCCCTGCTGGATAAAGCTGCCCCGAAGGTAAGCTACTCACGCCGGGACCTCCTAAGTCTCAGACCCCCCATCGCCCCCTCCTGCAAGTATGTTCATGACCTGAATGGACCATATATCGGCTGTACTGACTGCCCTCCAGCCCAGATCAAACTCCCTACTCGACCCTATAAGCCCTCAGCCCTTAAACTCGCCTCGCTGAATTGTCGCTCACTCCCCAAACACGCGATGCAGATTAACCACCTCATAGAAGACCATGACATTGACGTTCTTTACCTGACGGAAACATGGCTCTCTCTACACTCCGAGTCAGATATGGTGCTAGCAACCCCTCCGGGTTTCCTCATTCAGTCCCTACCTCGTCCTTCGGGTAGGGGTGGTGGTGTCGCCATTATTCACCGGGATTATCTCCTCTGCAAATCCAATGACGCAAAGATTCCCGACTCTGAAAGCCTGCAGTATACAATTAAGTGAGACTCGACCAACTCACTCACAGGGATCCTAGTGTACCGCCCCCCCGGTCATCCAGGTCTCTTTGCTAGTACTCTCCTGGACACAGTAGCCACACAGGCCTACTCCGTCACTAATTTCATGATACTAGGAGACCTGAATATCCATTTCGATGACCCTTCGGATTCTGGGGCTGTCGACCTGATCAACGATCTGGCAGCCCTCGACATCCACCTTCTAAACTCTGGAGCCACCCACAACAAAGGTCACTTGTTGGACCCTGTGTTTACGAGCTCCCTCACTATGCAAGCTAGTGAGACCACTCCCCTCCCCTGGACAGACCACTTTCTAGTCTCCTTCCAATTACCGGGAACCTTCAGGAAACCTCAAAAACCGCCCACTTACATCAGGGACAGGGCCTGGTCCAAACTACCCATCAAAGAATGGGCCAGGACCCTAAAGTCAACTACCCCGGCTTATGCAGAAGACCCGGCGGTCGCCGATAGTAAATATAGAGAGTGGATTACCACCTCCCTGGACTCCGTACTCCCATTTAGAACTCGGGAAGACAAAAATGGGAAACCAGGTTCCGCCCCGTGGTATACCCCCGAACTTCGACTACTGCGCAAAAACTGTAAGAGAGCCGAACGACTTTGGAGGAAAGACTGGCAGCACGCCAACAGGGAAGCCTACCAAAATTCAGTCAGATTGTACAAAACTGCTGTTAGGCGCACAAAAGCTGCTTATTACGATAATCGGATAAAAGAATCCGCTAACTCAGCTAGGGAATCCTTCCTTATAGTAAAAGAGCTTCTGAAAGTACCAACCATTCCTTCCTCCTACACCCCCCCTGTGGACCGAAGCAACGAATTAGCCACCTGCTTTAACGACAAAATTGTCCGCATCTTAACGTCCCTACCCCCTCCCTGTCCCTCCAGCCACATGGACAATGACCCACTCACCGACCTATCTGGAAGCAGCTTATGCCCTCAACTTGTGACATTTAGGCCAGTGACCTGCAACGAGGTAGAAGCAACCTTGACCAAAATGAAAAGCGGATCACCTTTGGACCCCGTACCCATTAGATTCCTCAAAACTGTAATCCCCGTCATCATCCCCACGATCACGGAGCTTATCAACAGCTCACTTGCCCAGGGTTCTGTTCCCACCAGTTGGAAGAGTGCAGTGGTGAAGGCACTATTAAAAAAAACCCAGCTAGACCCAGCAGATATGGCTAACTATCGACCAATCTCACTTCTCCCTGGCATTAGCAAGGTAGCCGAGAAATTGGTCAACGGACAGTTGTCTCAATTTCTCGAGGCAAATAACATCTTGCGACAATCCCAAACGGGGTTCCGCCCGGGCCACGGCACAGATACTGCCCTTCTTGCCGTCATCGAGGAGGCAAGGCGCATTTTAGATTCAGGAGGGTCAGTGGCAGTGATCCTCCTGGATCTGAGTGTAGCCTTCGACACAGTCAACCATCGTGTCCTCCTCCATCGGTTGGCAACAGCAGGGCTTACCGGAACGGCACTCAGATGGATAGAGTCCTTCCTGGCTGGGCGCACGTTCCAGGTATGGGACGGCAATCATCGCTCATCCACCCTCCCCCTCATGAGCGGGGTCCCGCAGGGATCATCCCTGAGCCCAACGCTTTTTAATGCCTACATGGCCCCCCCTTGAAGACGTGGTGACACCATTCAGTATAAAAATTGTGAGCTACGCTGATGACACACAGTTGGTCGTCTCCCTATCCCAACTAGACGACCACCCTGACAACCTGGCAAACTGCCTTACGGAAATACACGGTTGGATGTGTGCCTCATCACTAAAACTAAACGGGTCATAGACCGAGGTGATGCTCATGGGAAAACTATGGGGGACCATCCCCCCAGCGGTCTGGCCAGACGTGTTCGGGGAAATCCCTACCCCGAAACACGAAATTAAGACCCTAGGAGTATGGCTAGAACCCGAGCTCCCAATGAAAACTCAAGCGGCCAAAACTGCAGGAACCTGCTTTGGGCTCATGCACACCACCCGCAGGATTCTCCCCCTACTCCCTCTCGCATCCAGGAAACTTCTAGTCCAAGGGCTCATTTTGTCGCGTTTAGACTATAGTAACATGGTCTACCTCGGAGCTCCTGAGGCCACCCTGGCGAAACTGCAACGTACACAGAACGCAGCAGCCCGTGTACTCATGAACCTTCCATCCAGAGTATCAGCGAAACCCGCTATCAAGGCCTTGCACTGGCTCCCTGTGCGCCAAAGGGTGGAATTCAAAGCCATGTGCACGGCACATAAACTGATCAATGGAGGTGGCCCTTCGATCCTCAGCGACCTGGTCACTCCCTATAAGGCACCTAGATCCCTGCGGTCCGAGAATGAACACCTAGCCATTATACCCAAATTTAAAAAGACACGCACTGGAGGTCGATGCTTCTCTGCGAAAGCCTCCACTGGATGGAATTCCCTCCCACGTACCCTTAGACTGGAACCCAACTACTTGATTTTCAGAAAAAAGCTGAAAACACTTCTATTCCCTAAATAAGGCCATACCCCTCCTTCCCCCCTCTCATCTGGATAAACAAATCTTTACAGCGCGGGGATGCCCTTGGGTCACCAGGCGCTTTATAAGTCGTTAAATAAATAAATAAAATACCAGAACTAGGGCGAAATGAAGATCCACTGGTAGAAATTAAAAGTGCCCAGAGACATCAAAAGTAAATTTCTGCCAGGGTAGTTCAGGCTATTCATCATCTTCTCACTTGACGCACACACACTTCACATTCCCTCACAACCCGATCAACCATTCTGTCCATACCTGGCAACCAAAAATGGACCCTCACCAACCGCTTCATAGCAGACATAGTGGGATGTTACTTACGGGCTAATTTGAGGATAACTTCATGAATACCACTAGGAGGAACACACTTTCCACCTTTGAATCAGGCGCCAATTAGACAACGGTGAAACATCAGCCCTCATCCTCCTGGACCTGTCAGCCGCCTTCGACACGGTCTGCCATCGCACTCTAAAGACACGCCTCCTAGAAGCCGGAATCCAAGAGAAGGCCCTTTACTGGACACGTCCTTCCTCTCCGGCAGAACCCAGAGCACCCGCCTCCCATCCTTCCGATCCAAAGCCACCGACATCATCTGCGGCGTCCCCCAGGGCTCATCTCTCAGACCGATGCTGTTCAACGTCTACATGGCCCCCCTCGCACAAGTGGCCCGCCATCACAACCTCTACATCATCTCCTACGCCAACGACACCCAGCTCATCCTCTCTCTCACCAAGGACCCACACACCGCCAAAACCAACCTCCACGAGGGAATGAACGCCGACTGGATGAGGAGCAGCCTTCTGAAGCTGAACTCGGACATGATGGAGGTCCTCATCCTAGGACCCACCCCCTCAGCCTGGGATGACTCCTGGTGGCCGACCACACTGGGAACAGCACCAACACCCACTGACCATGCACGCAACCTAGGATTCATCCTAGACTCCTCCCTCTCCATGTCTAATCAGGTCAACGCCATCTCCTCCTACTACTAGAACACCCTCCGCATGCTCCGCAGGATCTACAAGTGGATCCCGACCGAAACAAGAAGAACGGTGACACAGGCCCTCGTCAGCTCAAGACTAGACTATGGCAACGCACTCTACCCAGAAATCCCAGCCAAACACCTACGACTACTACAACCCATCCAAAACGCCTCTGCCCGACTGATAGTCAACGTCCCCCGCCGCAGCCACATCACCCCCCATGAGAGACCTACAATGTATCCCCGTCGACAAGAGGATCACCTTCAAGCTCCTCACCCACGCACACAAAGCACTCCACAACGCCAGACCACCCTACCTGAACAGCAGACTCAGCTTCTACACCCTAACCCGCCAGCTCCGCTCCGCCAGCGAAGACCTGGAACACCCTCCCTACCCACATACGGCAGACCCAAGACCTACTCGCCTTCAGAAGACTCCTCAAGACCTGGCTTTTCGAGCAGTAGCAGAACCCCCTTCCCCATAGCGCCTTGAGACCCTCACGGGTAAGTAGCGCGCTTTACAAGTACTCTGATTGATTGATTACCCTCCATTTCAAGCTCCTCAGCCACCTTGTACATGGCCTCCAAATCCAGCTTAACTTCCTTTTTCCTTGGCCAGCCCTGAACCACATACTTCTTCACTTCCTTCCACAACTCATCTGTCTCCTCACACTGCTCCCACAACTCCTCAGAAATACCACCAAATTCACCATCAATAACATCCCTAATACCAGCAACCATGTCAACTTCTCCTACTTCACAACATATTTCAAAAGGCAGTAATAACACACAACATTTTTCAAAAGGCAGTAATAACAAGCAACTAATCTGTGCCAAGAGTAGTGCAGTATTCTCGCAGCAGAGAAGGGCTGCAGATTTCTATCGCTTCATCCCATTATTAAAGTCTGTTGCCAAGGGCTACACAGGTTTTTAAAGGCCCTCAACCAGAGATAAGTAGTGAAGAGGGCCTTTAACAACAGTTATAGTCTGAGGCAAAAGGACTATTAGAACATTCTACCCTCTAAGGGTAGAATGTTCTTAATTAAAAAGGAGGAAACATGAAGATAAATCTTGGAATGGCGGATCTCTGGGCTTATACCAGCCCTTATGAGCCCGAAGCTACTCCGTTGTCTTCAATGGAGCTCTGCACATTCCAATGTTCTAAACATTTTAAACCATGTCAATACAATGAATTAATGACACTGGGAGTAAGGGTGGTGCAGGTACCAACCCAGTTTCTACCTTTACTGCTCCGCTTTCAATGGACTTGACATACTAGCTACAACAGAATTATATGGATTTCACCAAAATACCCATGTTTTGTGGTTGAAGAGGGCACACAAGTTCATAGGGGAGTCATAAGATCACAATGGGAGAGGCAATATCTTTACATACAATGCTTTTCCTGTATATTAAAATGTTGCATGGATATATTGTCCATAAGCTATTATGGCAATTCCAGTGTCTTGGAGACTACAATTGCATGAGGCATACGCAGGTCCTTATGCTGGCTCTAACCCCCAGATAGGTTAAGAACCTGGGTTAAGCATAAGGGGACATTATCTAGTGCATGAGCGACAATTGTGCTCCAGTATGAATGAAGCAGGTGAACCCCTCCATGATAAGACTACAATACAACAGCAAATAAGGCTTCTATGCACAGGTACACGAGGCCACTGCTGCATATGATGATTGCTCAGAGCATACGAGTATGTTCTGGCATAGTGGGATATATATGTGTATGGTTAGGTTACAGTGGAAACATTGAGCTGCATCTGACACTAAGAGACTGTACTAGTAAATTATCAGGCTACAGTGTGTATATACTTCTACATGCACGCATGAAAGGCACAATAAATAAACAACCACAACGTAAATCATTACCAACGAAATGTATTGACTGTAAAACCTTTAAGATAGAATTCGGGTGGAGTTAGAAATATACTGAAAAAGTTCCATCTTATGCAACAATAGTAGTGAATGGAAGGGGAGAAGAGAAGGATGCAAGCTACCTTAATTGCCCAAATTCAGGGGGGTTGTGCAAGCTTTTGCTGATAAACCTAAACCACTTTCTTTCACAGGTTTTTGTGTTAATACAGTTTTTTTCAGAGAGTGCACATGCATCTGCATTCCCAACTCCAGTTAGAAACAGGTAGTTTAACATTCTTTCTTTGCAAACATGTACTGTTGGAAGTAGGGTTCGAGTTTACCTTCTTTTGCTTTCTTATGTTCCAGTCTTTCCTTCTGGAGAGATTTTTCTAGCCGTGACCGGTGTTCATAGACAACTGAAATAAAACGAAAATATTTAAATACAGTACAAAGTATAAAAGAGAAAAAAACATAACATTCTGTAAGGTTAAAAGAGCAGCATTTTCCACAAAAATAAAGATTATCACTGAAGCATTTGCGTAAGGTTTCACCCATTTAACAATGTGATGAGCTATAATTACACTTGCCAATGGTTTGTAGGTACTGCACTAAAACCAATGCACGAGATCGTTTAGATTTACCATAGACTGGATCAAGAAAATTCAGATCAGTTTGCCTTTTTGTCACAAGGTTTGTGAGAATCATTTACTCCTGTTTATAGGACATTACCTAGTGATCGAAAAAATGATTTACACTGTTGTTCCAGGACCGTACAAACTCTTACAATGAAATGGATAACAGAGTCAACCCCTTTGTACACATTGACTCTACAAAAGGTAGCAAGGTCGAGCAGTCAAGGCTTACTCCTTGAAGTGGCACTAAGTTTGTAACTCTGAAACTGTTGGCACAATAAGAATACACCCACAAATACACCAAGAAGAGAACCTAATAAACCCAGGCGCCCACAAAGCAGAGCATTCTGAGAAGCCCAGTAAACACCTGGTAGCATAAACAAGATTACCAGGGTCCCAAATTTCTAGGTGCTCATTCACCAGCAAAAAGCAGGTGGAAATCTTAATGGAAATCAGGCCAAAATTGGGAAAAGTTTGTTTAGAATGGCGTGGTACACTTTTTCCCCCAAGATATTCTTTATTGCAGAAGTTGTATTTCAGTATTACCAAGTAAAGGCGCAGAGGTACCACTGGGCAAGTAATATAGAGATTACAGCGCTTATCAAGGGCCGCTAGTAAGTGGCACCTGTGAAAGAACTAATGCTTTTAAAACAAACCGGTTTTCCTTTATTTGTAGGAAAAGTGTGCAGATAAACTACAGCATTGCACAGTAAAAAGAGTTGGGCACCTTATAGATCAAGCTATCCCTCCATTATTATAGTACTTTACAATCTCTGATGAAATAGACTATTTCTAGTTTGCCACAAGAACTGGTCATAAAGCTAAAGTTTAGTTCATGTGATCAATCTGATCCGGTGGCCAGTGACAAAGTTAGTGGGATGGGAGGTTTACAGGAAAACAAACCTGGGTAGATCCTGTCCGGCCAGAACTGACTTTGTAGCCCAGGGAGGCCCAAAAGAGAAGAACCAGTGATGGGAATGGACTTGAGCTCCTAAAGCACTTCCATGTGGCGGTACTTACATTTTGGGCACCTTTTCACAATAATAGCCGATTGCCATCAAGTATTTTGTGGGAAGGTACCTCATGGATCACACCAGCTACTGGAGAGCACTGGGATTTATGGTAAGGGTCCTACAACACCTTTAAACCTGGATGCATACATAACTCTGTAAGCAGGTGGTTCAAAGAGATCTAAAACCAGGCTGATCAGCTTCATTCAATGGGACATAGGGTTATAGAAAGTAAGAAAAATAGTTATGGACGATGAATTTGTCATGTTTACCTATATGTGGCATAGGTAAAGTTTAAAGTATTTTCCTAAACAAACTTCATAATTTAAATGTTATCCACATGGCAAATTTAAAAGCAGGCTTTCAAAGCCTGCTACAGAAAGGTGTACTTATAAATATCACATTTTTTAAGATACAAGGAGTACAATGTTTCATGGTGTTCAATAATTCTTCTACCCACCTTAAGCAACAATCCATCAATTCAAAGTTAGCGTACAGCACAAAGCTTCCCAAAACCGAATCAAGACTTTGGTCCACTTTGGAAACATTCACAACATTGTCTATTGCTATACAATAGAAGATTTTCCACCTGGATATTTTTTGCACAGGATTACTACATCCTGATAAACGGAACAGTAGCTATTAACAGATTTCACTGGAGATTACACATTTGCAGAGGGAACATTTTCAATATACTTGAAATTACATTAGTTCGTAAACATCAGTGTATTGGCCCTTTAGGTACACACCCTTCCATCCCTAGGACAGTTTACTTTTTACACCTTCCATTCCTACGTTCTGAACTCCTTACCAACAGTCTAGCATTCTGCTCTCAATTCACACATCTTAGACATTTACTAGACAATTAAATCCCCGTTTCTGTCATATAGCTTTTAAATCTTAGTCCTTCCAGCCACTGAAATCTTTATCTCAATTTTCTACACTAGTGGCACTAATGACACTTAATACAGGAGCATCTTTTCTGTACTTTCGTTGGTACCCAGTACAAAAATGTACATCTTTCTACTATGAAAACACATTATAGCATTTCTCTTCCAAATACCAATATTGTAAGTAATGGCCTTCTGTCTTCTTAGTTAGTTTCACATGTTGAGATAGGTATCAAAGGATTATGAGCTTCTCTGTAGAACAAACTCTTGCAAAGCCAATCAGCTTTGACTTGGTCTATGTGTTCTCATTGTTTGTGTAACTGTGGCACAAGCACAGATCAATTCAACACTGTTAAACCACCATCTTGGAAATGCGATTCTGAATACTTTCAGGCTGGAAATCACATTGCATTTAAATACCACATGACAGCCATCTGGGAATGTAAAACCTTAAGTATACAAAACAAATTTCCAAAATGGAGGCTGCGCTGCATCAAGACTCAATGTGGCAGTCATTTTGGAATGGTAGCACATTATTTTCCATACGAGCTGTTCAACCAGTACCTAGAACAGTGATGACAAACTTGGAAGTAACCACAATTTAATTACAAGTTTGCTATTTGCCGCTATTGGCTTTGCCAATACAAGTGAGACTGTATAAACATTACAATGTCAGTAATGGTGGGTGGAGATTTTCGAGGGAGAGTGAGAGACGCACACAGCCACAGAGGTGCTCGGTGCCCGTGGTGAAGAAAGTTGGATAGAGCAACAAGAAGCAGACTTGGGGTGGGGGAGAAATAGCATGGCTATGGAGGGAGCATCGATGATGACTAGTGCGGGCAGGGTAATAATAATAATCCACATTTGTAAAGCGCACAATCACCCGTTAGGGTCTCTAGGCGCTGGGGCCATCGGGAAGATTAAGCAAGCTATTGCCCAGAGTCACATGGTGCTGGACTAATCTGCAGCCGGTGCCAGGGATCGAACCGTGTTCCCCAGCTTCCGGAGTCAGTCGCCCTAGCTGCGGCGAAGAACAAGCACTTACAACAAGCATTAAAGTTTAGATTCCACGGAAAAATGCAAATAGAAAAAAAGAGTTCCCTGACATCAACAGTGGAAGGATATACTTAACCAATCAAAAAGCATTGTGAAGCTCCAGAGGTGGGATAAACACAGTGAAGGCATCAAATGAATCTTGAGCAGGAAAGCCAAACAGTCAAAAAAAGCGGTCAGATTATGAGCAAGAGGCATTACCTAAAGCCCTTTAAATATATGAAAAAGCAAGGGTTACCATGTCTGTAGTGAGGCCGCAAAAAAAGTTTTTTTTTTTTTTTTTTGACAGAGTATCTCGCCAAAATGGTTGTTCACACCTAAACCAGGGATTCCTAGGTTTCCACTCGATCAAAAGGTCAACAAGAAGACATTAAGGTGGATAATTTAATATAATCATTGGATAAGAAACTCGAACACTATTCTCAATTGAGAGTGGTGTTTCAATGTTAAGTAATTAAAAGCAAAGTAGTGCAGATACATTTAAAACACACAAAGGGCGCACACACACGGGCATGCAAACATGTATAAACAAAAAACATGAACCTCATCGGACGTGCAACCGTACCTACTGCAAGCAACCCAAATGTTTAGAATTTCTAAACATGCTTAGAAGCTAAATCATCGACATATACTAGGACATCTGTGGCACAAGTCTGACTGGAATGCTAAATTTACTGCTCTGCATTACCGACAAACCATTTGACACAATAACACTTTTAAGTGCTTCTTTGTTAGAGAACAAACATTCCAACTTTTCAGCCCTCACCCCCTATTTGCTTTGTACACTCATGGGTACGGTACTCGCCAGTGAGATGCAGGCATGGAGTCTGTTCACCACTCAAAGATTAACTGGATTCATGCAAACTTATACTTGACTGCCACTAGAGATGGTCGTTTCAGGAGACCCACTCACTCCTTAGGGATATTTTACATCTCTCAGCAAGTGCGATTTAAAATCCCTTCATCATAGGCACTCAAAGAGGTAGTAAAAGACAACAGTGATGTGTGCACTCTGTTCACAAATACTTTGAGGCATTCTCTGGTACAGTGTCTTTATAAAGGGGGAAGATGACACATTCTACACAGTTCCCATGCAAACAAACTGCACAAAGTGCCATCTATGGCCAGGAGAGCTCCCCAATAAACAAACGGATACTGGAGGGGCAAGGCGACCAGACACATATTCTGCAGACCGTGGCTGCTGTATGTTCTGGGGGGGGCCTGGTCCTCTTCAGGCATGCAAGGACAGAATTTGCCTCCAAAGACTGGTGCCCTTACGAACCAGGTAATGAATTGGGTAGATAAACTTGCACTAAATGTATTAGTGATGCTGCAACTTATTTATTAACTGCCTTGTTACATTTTAAGATGAGAAGTTTTAATTTGTTGAAATTTTTAGTATGTTTTGTAGTTTAGGTCTGGTGTAAAATGGTTTCCATCTACTGGAACAAAACTTCACAGTGTAGAATGCATTCCTGTAGTAGGTACACACATGGAGGCTTTCTGTGTTTTGTATGAATTGCACTGTATAGAGCGGGTCAATGTGCATGATTTCTAGAAATATCACATGCCTGAAGCTCTTTCAGACTTTTCTCAATGGTGTTGTCAAACGGTAACTGTATGTATTGGGATGTGCTTAAATATCACACTGCATGATGGCTGCTCGTAAAGGGGTGTCTCAGCAAACACTGGGGTTGCTTTTCATAGCATGGCAAGCATCAGCAACCTCTTTGAAAGTTAGTGGCTCTATTAAGACTGCTAAAAAGCATTCCTATTGAGCAGCAGTTGAGTTTTGCATCAGTTTGTTTCTTTCTACAAGTTTACATCCACAGTAACACCCCTGATATTCCTAAAACACTGCGTGAAAACCTAACCCTCGACTTTAGTTTCTCATTCCTTCATTTATTTTGAATAACCCACTCCTTTCCTTCCACACACCTCTTGAGTACACAAACCAAGTCGATCTCTCCTTAAAACTATATCCCTGAAACATAACAATGTATCTATTCATTCTATTGACTATTGGCTTCTCAAATAGACCCCGCTTAAGATCATACCCAACTCATTATTGCACCGCAAAGAAAATTGAGTAAATGTATGGGACGGGTTCCTTCAGAACACAAGGCTAATCCCAAGAGCCAATAACCAGTGGAGTAACTTCTTTGGGTTCTGAAGAACCGTGATACTTAGCGATAAATGTTTCAATGCCCCATCAGGAGGAGTAAAAGCTATATAAATACAATATGAATTCAACTCAATACAAACAATCTTCACTCTTAGAAGCAATCTGACCAGATTAATAGTCACTCTTCATAAATCACAGTTATAGACAAACTGATGGACAACACAAAGACGTCCCCACTGCTTTTACCCCAGGTTCTTCATATACACTTTCACTGACGAGTATGCACTTTTCGCCTACTTGTACTCCAGAGCCGATGACACTTTGAACAGCCCCAGAGAAATTTCACCAAAAATATATGCTATGCCAAAGGACACAGTCCAAAGCGGCCAGTGGTCTAGGGGCCTTCTGCCTTCCTACTTGCATAGACACTTTGTCAAAGAGAAAATAATGAAGTGTATTTTTTACAGTTCAGTATAAGCTTATCGGAAGTATCCAAATAAATCTTGAGGTAGACATTCAACAATTATCCAAGTAAACCAGGAAATTTTCCGCCAGGATGCCATTAGCATCACCTGCTCACATCCTTGTTTGAGCTGGCACCACTCAACCCAATAGGAAATGCATGACTACATACCAAGACTTAAAAAACAAAGTCCAGTGCCCCTCTCTCACCAATCTCTTCCATATTCCCCAGAACAGCAGCTATCAGCAATGTTTTTTATCATTATTTCAGCTCAACGCCTTTATGCTAAACAGTGTGCTCTCTTACAGCAAAGGCACAGACTGCATACCAAGGATTAACACCCATCGCATAGACAAATATGGCTTCTTTTACATTAACATACAGCGAATGCAAGATAACTAAAGCTTACTTTTCAGGTCTAAAAATAATAATGAACTTAGTACCACTGTTAAATCAAATACATATTTTGGTTAAAGTTTTAGAAATCTCCTGAATTGCTTCAAACTTACTGTGGCCCAAACAAGAAGGCAGTACAAGAAATATATGCCGTCAGTCATTCGCTTAAAATCATGAGATCTTCGAAATGTACAGATTTTCAGAATGGACATTGTCAAAATGAAGCACGTCATTAATGAGACATATCCATGATGTGCTAAAGGGGTACAGATGGTTAGCACCAACACATGATTTAAGCTTCTTTGATATAATTTAGTATATCAAGTATACCTTACCCCACACACGATCAGCATAACCTACCCATCCCGCGCAGATGAATGTCCTAGATGTAAACCGCACTTGGCAGACTTTCTTCATATGATATGGTCATGTGGATCGCTGCTCTCCGTTTGGGAGAACGTATTCAAAGGATTGCGGGAGGTTACGGGTTGGAGTATCACTAGCGATATCAGACACAATGGGGATATTACCTGCTCCAAAGAATAACAACTCACTAGGAAACTAGTTCATCTTGGGCTAGTTTTAGCCATAAGACTAGTTATTGCATGGATGAATCCCCGACCACCAAAGTATACAGACTGTAAAAGGAATGTATGTGAGTGGGCAACGGCAGAGCTGGTGCGAATGATATTAGTCCGAAAGGACGCGAAGGCCGTGGAGGATATCCTGGCATAGTCCTCTATGTTGATAGCTATGCAGGGAGATCACACACCTGCATATCAGATGGCCCGATTATGCGGACTACCAACCGTGATGAAAAAAGATGAAGGAATACTAGACCACAAGTAGGCATCCATATACTGATATATTATGGTAATGTGTAAAAGAACCTGTACTTTGAAAGGAACTGACATGGGGGGAGGTGTGTAGTTAATTCAAAAAGTTGATGGATATGTTATGTTGATAATAGATATGCAAGGACCATGAGAGATGTGAATGTTAACGGACTGACGATATTTATTGAAATGCCAATAAAATATACTTAAACAAAATCTATGATGCGCTAAGGCGAAAAGGTGAATTACTTTATGCTATTGTTGCCATATCTGAGGAACAAAAAATGCATGGGTTACGGAATGCATGCAAATCTTTTAGACCCGGTGCTCTTAAGATGCTGCTGAATGCACTCCTCTTGGTGTCAGCCACCAGGTGAGGAGTCATTTTCACGATGATCTGCTTGCAACCCATAACCGTCCGGAGACACATTTGCAGCCAGGACCGGCCTTTTCAGGTTCCACTGTGATAAAAGCCTCAGGGAAACTAAGCCAGAAAATGTAACCAAATGTTTGAAGTATTCACATGGCACGTTTAACAAGCACTGGTTGAACAACACACATGCACACAACACTGCACCACACGAGAGACCACAAACAAGGTCACTCTCCAACAGTTCAACAAATGCAGCAGAGTTGCAATCTTCCACTGTTCTGGAGCATCTTTTAACTCAACTAATGGGAGGGACTCACGGTGGGTAAACATAGAACAAGGCAATGGACAACCCAAAAGAAATGTAGGGGTGCAGAGAAGGTCCAGAGAACATATCACTGGGAAGGTCTGTTGTATTACTGTATCCAGTATTCAAATCTAGAGGGCCCAATTTGACCAAATCCCATATAGAGTATTGCTTTTGGTTTTAGAGACCACATTTGGGGTGTCCAGTTTGCAGGGCTCATCTGGGGATGTTGTGCCAGTGAGTACCGGAAAATGTCACTTTGTCCAATCTCACTACAGTGAAATGGATAAATGAAGAAGGGTCTCTCTGACACTAATAGATACAAGTCTGCAGAAGCTCACAACCATTTCTAGATGAAAAACTATGCTGGACAAATATCAGGCCATCACCGGTGCCAAGATGGAGTGCAAGAACATACTCCACTATAGCACTGCAAAAAAAACACACACACACAAAAAAACACGTCCAAAATACAATCACTAGGTCTGCTTTAAAGGGGAAAAAAAAGACAAAGAAATCTCAGTCAAAAGATCCTGTGCTACCGCCTGGTTCTAGCATCATTCTAGTGCCTAAGGGGAGCACAGATGATCCTGCCGACTCATGTTCAGTTACACATGTAGAGATAGTCTGCTATTCATGTCCCTCCTTACAAAAACTAGTTTCGCAGACTGCTGTCCAATTCATTAAAGCGATAAAGAGACAAAGCTAATGGGTCATCATATGTGCCACCAAATGGAACACACCACAATCAGACCTACTCAAATTGAAAATCCTGCTCATAAGTTGAATGAACACAATCTAATTCGGTCAGACTGTCTACAGCGAGAAGCTTTTTGAATGCTTTGTGAACGAATGTTTCGGAAACAGTGGCAGTGCATGAAGGAGGTTTACATGCATTAACAACAACCCAAGAAAATAAACTGTACAGTGTGTCCTTGAGGACAGCATCACAGCTGTACTCTACTATTGCTCATTGAACCATGAACCCCAGGGAGGACAGTGCTAGGCCCCTCCATAGCCCTCAGTAGTCTTAGAAGTGCACTGTAATGACTATGCTGACCTCTCCAACTTACGCACTCCAGACCGGTGAACTGTGTCCAGGAATGACACTTGTGACACACAGCACAGAGGTGGCTACTCCGTAGATCAGTGATACTCATAGTACAGCCCGGGGGCCACTTGCGGCTCTGCTAACCTTTGCATGTGGCCCCTTGGTGAACTGCAGCATTGGTTTGCGGTCCTCCTCATTTTTTTAAATTTTTTATTTCAAATGTGTTTTATTCTTTTCAAAGGGCTGTAAACACAGTTAACGTACATATCAATTATACAGTATGTAAATATCTTAACGGATCCTGTCAATACAATTCTATTGGCACACAGCGCTCTAAATGGTCTTATCGCAGTACAGTAGACACAGGTGTGCAACAATGTGAGTTCAGGCAGGTGTCCCACGTTCCAAAGGATAACGCACCTAGAGTGGGTCATCGATAACAAATAGGCAGAAAAGACAAAAGGGCCCGTCATGCAATTCTATAAGGTAACATTTCATTCTCGATCATGCGATTTTAGCTTACTCCAAGTCACGGTTCTATTTTGTGACAATCTCAACAGTCGCCCCGGTGATATCACTATAAGGGACCTATTGCTTCTGGACAGATAGTGTAAGATAGGAGAACCATTGCTTAGCATATGCTATGGGGTGGGGCTACACCGCCCAAGCGAAGAGGCGGGTTGCAATTCAGAGGTAGGATACTGTTCATGTCCCACTGAACAGCCAAACCAAAAAGGAAAGAAATGAGAGCAAAAAGTTAACAAAGGAAAAGGGGGGCATGAAGGTCTTAGTCCAGCGTCTAGCCATAGTTGCAGGGGGGGGGCATGGGTGTATGAGATGGGGCCCTGGGGGGGTGATGGTGTCACTGAGGGGGAGGGGATAGGTAGAACGTCTCTGGTCTATGTGAAAGTGAATCAGCTCATGGGGGGGGGGTGGCGGGGGGGGGGACTCAGCACCCCGTGGTAGAAGTGTGTCATCAAAGAGTTGCAAAGCCCATTATGTGCGTCAAAGTAGT
Source organism: Lissotriton vulgaris (assembly GCF_964263255.1). NCBI lineage: Eukaryota > Metazoa > Chordata > Amphibia > Caudata > Salamandridae > Lissotriton > Lissotriton vulgaris. Next base: position 1,009,261,788 of record NC_141699.1, on the reverse strand, counting down.
TTCAGAGTGTGTGATAGAACACGTTATGAGCTCCATTGCCATCGTGTGCCATAAGTGAGTGAACCATAGAGTGGTTGGGGGGGAGGGAGGTCGTAGGCTTTTTCCACTGAGAGGTGATAGTTTGTTTTGCAGCCCCCAGCATGTGCAGAATCAGGTGCCAGTCAGTATGTGTCATAGCTTGGAGGGATTGGGGCCAGGCCCCAAAGATGGTTACTTGCTGCATGTTGGGCATGGGGGAAACCCCACTGCGTCTTTGATAATGTCAGCACCTCTTTTCAGAAAACAAGTGGTCAGGATCACCAGATATGCATAAAAGAAAACATAACAGAGTTGCATCGCCAGCACAGGGGTGAAGAAGTGGGGAACATTTTCTGTAGTCTGGCTGGGGTGTAATACCAGCAGGTCATAACTTTGTAGGCTGTTTCGTACTGGGAGAAACTTTTATATATTTTAGGGATGTTGCACCAGAGCGGTTTCATCTGTTTCGGTGGGATGGTATCTAGAATGTCAGAACACCACTGCGCCTGATAAGAGTGGAGGGACATAGGGTTGGAATACTGTAGACCCTGCTAAGCACGTGAAATAAGCCCCGGCAAGCCATTAAAGGATCACACAAGAGCCTCAAAGGGGGTGAGCTGGCGCGTGGCCTCTTGTGCATTAGTGGGTGTGAGCAGCCAGTGTCTAAGTTGAAAGTTTTGTAGTTGTGTTGTGGCAGGGAGATGATAATCCTGAATGCATTGATCAAAGGTCTTAAATGTTTCCCCTACAAAGAGATCCCCGATTGTGTGTCAGTCCTCTTCTACCCAGGCTGAGATGGAGTGGGGTTGCAAAGCTGGAAAAAAACTCAGGGTTCCATAATATCAGAGTACTGGGGGAGTGGAAACGAGTGAGGCCCCTAGTAATAGTGAGCTTGTCCCATATATCCAAGACGGGAAACAACAGTTACAAGACAGTTTTTGTAGGGATGGGAATGTAAGCACTACAGTGTCTTAGCCGTTTCGGCAACCAGGCCAGGTCCCAGAGAGATCTGCATGTCACTGCTCTGTCCATGTGGAACCACCTTTTTTCGCTTTCGCGGACCACCCATTCCAAAATGTAGCAGAGGAGAGCTGCCAAGTAGTAAACAAGCAGATTGGGGCAGGCGAGTTCTCCCCGATCTCTGGGTAGCATAAATATATTGTTGAATAACGATGGACGACCCTTTCCTCAAATGAAGGAGTTTATATCCCTCTGAAGACCCTTGATAGCTATGTAGGGGATGGGAGTGGGAAGGGTTTGGAAAAGATAGAGCAAGTTCAACAGAATCGACAACTTCACCGAACGGAGTAGCCCAAGGCACGACATGGGAAGTGGCCGCCAGCGCCTCAGGTCTTCCAAAACAGAGCATCGGCATTCAAGCCAATTAGCTTGGGACCAAGTAGCCAGCGTGGGTGTCACATTAAGACCCAGATACCAGATTGAGCGGGTCACCCATTGAAAGAGAGCGAGTGACTGCAGTTTGGAGACCTCCTGTGGGGAAAGTGTTAAGTTCAATGCCTACTCCCCACTGCACGGGTGTCCGGACGAACGGGAAGGCCCACCGCTGTTCTCCAGGCACGGCCCGTGTCCACCACCACCAAGGAAAGACGCCGTCTTCCAGTCAGCCCTCAGAGATCCACACAGGCTTACAATAGGGGATTTGCTGTGTTGTCTTCTGGGCCCGATCCGGCCCTCGATATCCTCAGCGGGGAAAAGGGGAGGCCAAGATGGCAGAGCCTCAGCCCCGTTAGACAGGCTTCCCTCACACAGTCAGGAGGGCGGTCGGCCCTCACGTGTCCAGGCTCTAAAGTGCAGGGGAGGCCCCTGCAGGAAGCCCAAGATATTCCAGAGGCTGCCTCCCAGCCTCCAGAGTCCACCGCCTCCACTCCCACCCGACTTCAAGATGGCAGGTCCGGCCGTCTCCATCTCCCAAGGCGCACCGCTGGAGCAAGGCAGTCCGCCCCCAGCACCTACAGGAGGTAGCAGATGACATGTGGCAGGTCAGCGGAGGCTCCGCCACCAGGTTCTGGGTCTCAATGCCGTGAAATGCATTTAGGCCAGCTGCGGGAGAGCGGGACTGCCGCAAGGCACGTCCTACTCCATCAGCAGGCCTGCCAGGCCCCCACCACTTTTTTTTTTAAACATTTTTTTAAACCTCTTACAACAAATGTGTAAAAATATGATAAAGTCTTCAAAATTCAAAACTGTGTATTACGTTAACTTGCAGAACTTTTTCACTGAAATACATCCACTGATATAACTGAATTGAGAGGATTTCTTTTTTTTTAATGATAGCTTTCAAACATGAATATAGAAACATTCATGCTTCCACCGACGCTGACAACAATGACAATAGTGAACTAAGAGGAACGTCAGTTATGTGTTATTATTAAATCAAACTCAAGGGAAGGAGAAAGAAGCAAAATAAATAAAAATAACTGCCTACGATCACACAATTTAGTCCAGTGGGAAAGCTGGGATTGGCCTCAGGTTCTCAGGTTTTGCTTGTGCAATGCAGCCACTACATGCACACGCTTCGCTTCCCCTAGACTCACATTACAAACCCCAAGTCGCCCGACCAGCACCATGCCAGCATCGTCCTCGCTCACACTACAGACCATATTTTGTGGCCCTAGAAAAATGTTTTGAGTACCCATGCACTAGAGTATCCGATCACTAGAGGTCAAAAATAACGTTCAAAGGCACTGTAAGTGCGAGGATAAAAAATGAATAAAAATACCAAATGCATTAGTGTCAAAGATAAGTCAAGGGCACTGTAAATGCGAGCATAAAATTGAAATAAAAATACAATTTGCATCACAGTGACCAAAAACAATGATCTCAAACTGCACGAGATGAAAACATCAACACTTGCCAGTAATTTATCTAAAGAAGATTACAGATTCCGCCAGAAGCAAAGGGTTTTTAATCAGGGTTTGTCACCTGCTCTATTTATCTCTTCAAGTCAAGGGCATCAGTCACTGCAACGTAGGTCTCCAGTCCACGCACTGTTGCAATAAAGTATCAAGCACACACGGTAATGCATAATTTGATCACACGCTGGCATGAAAAGACGTGCAGCAAATGGGGAGATGTTACAGGAACAACGACATCACAGTACTTGCAAGCCAAAAATCCGACCATGTAATGGAAACTGCATTTGATTAAACACAAGCAGAATACCCAAATAGTGTTCTTCAGAACTAAATAAACGCTGCAGTCGGAGAAAACGCATGGGTGGGTTTGGGGTCCTTGAGTGGGATAAGTCACACTCATAACAAAGCCAGATCTACTGAATCCCTCTCAACTGCACTACTCCAGCTACTAGAGAATACTTCATGGGACAGAAAACTAGAACAACCAAAAAAGGATAGGAAAGAATGCAACAGATATGGTTTCTATTAGAAAGAAAAAATACACAAAAACAAGATTATGCATGGTCTCTCAAGCTGGGTGTACATATGAACCTGTGCATCTTTCCGCATGGACTCCGGTGAGATTACAGTAGGTGCATTATTCTTGAAAGGAACACAAGCCGGAGAGCATTTTTCCCACTGATGCAGATTGGCCCTTGTTGGCCATAGAGAAGTAGGATAGAGGTCAGGGTCTTTCTTCTTTTGTGCTAGAACTAGCCCAGAGGGAGCGAAGTGTTTCAGATAACAATAGCGGTCTATGTAATCCCCTTGAAACTAATGTCCTTTGAGAAAACGAAGAAGTGAGTGCTTGGATTGAGAATTCCAAAGTGTGGGACAAGCGCGGGGCAGGGGCATTCCAAATAGTCTATTCAGTCTTTCCAACAAAGCTTTTCAGATGTAGCGAATGGACAAAGGCACATGGCTGCTTGTTCAAATTATCTCCATCAAAGTTTAGGACTTCCAGACCTGCTTCCTTCCCCCTCGCAGTTTTTATAACTGTCCTGATAGAATGCAAGCATTTGGAAGAAGGAAAGTACGGTATAAACCACCAACAACCCCCATGATCCCATCACTCACTCATTCACTTCCATGTTGACATAAAATATTATAACATATGCCTTTGTAAAGTGCATGCTGACTCCTTGCGGCATTTTGGCATGGAACGGCAGGTGGTTATTGTTATCAAACTGAATGGTGCTCATTTTATTGATTCAGGAGGGTTAAAAGACTGCGCGGACCAGACAGCATTTGAACCTGCGGTCAAACAAAGGTTTCTGGAGAGAATGCATTAGGCCATTGAGTCACCAGAACCCATATCCATCACTGTCCCGCAATGGCACACACTTCCTGCATGTCCGCCCTTAGGTGTGCACTCATACCAGATTCACTTATGCACCCCAAAGACGAGAGCAGACCTCCAACTTCACTGCTACTGAATATACCAAGCGCTACAAACACTGCACTTAAGAACAGGGCCGGACTGGGGGAAGAAGCTTTAGCAAAAATGCTCAAACCAGTCTTGCTCCCTTGGTCTCCTCACAGAACATCCATCCAGCTCTCCCCTTGCTTCCCCTTGCTTCCTCTTCTCTTCCTCTTCTCTTCCTCTTCTCTTCCTCTTGCTTCCTCTTCTCTTCCTCGCTCTCAAAGCCTCCTCTAGCCAAGTAAAATCGAGCTTGGGAGCTGGGAAAGATGAGAGACCCTAAGAGCTGCCCTTGGCTTTCACAACCGGCCTGGAAACACCTGGTGGAATAAAAGGCCAGTCCAGCCCGGCTCGAGCAACAATTACATAAGAGGGAGCATAAGATGGCAAGACGTGGCACCAGACATTGGGAAATTCACGCTTACAGAGACCAGACTTTGGAAAAGATCAAAACACAGATCATTGAGGTTGGCTGCTCATGGGATAATGAAAAGACTCCATACTTTTTTTTATAAACCCAAGTTGTGCAAACAAAACTATGTTGGCAATTATCCCCTCCTCTACCAATAAAAATACTCAAACATAATTGAGTCAGTTGTATGATCCCGGGCTTCCCATTCCAGCGTTTTACTAGCCTCGGGCTCAGAAGACATTATCCTTGGTTATGCAAGAGAGGAAATGAGAAAAGATATTCTTTCTTCTGGTGCGTATGTGTACAATACCTTGGGTCGGACTCATTTTTTGATCTACCTTACACTATAACGCTCAAAAAATGCAATTTTTGCAAAATGCAAGAGCATGGCAGGGGTTGTGGAGCTGCTCAGAAAAATGCAGTGAACAAAAATTCATCACCTTGAGGGCATTAAGATGCAATTGAAAGTGGAGCACCGCTGGCAATCTACGACAGATATCATGAAAAATTCTGCACACGCTGCATCATGTACCAAAGGCGTTTGGGAAAAGAGGCTAAGTACGTGAACAGGATCACTTATAAGCTCAGCAGGAAAAAAATGTGGTTTCTTCCCTGCCGAAAAATGACAATGTGGCTAGTGAAGGCCTTCTGCTTGCCTCAATCTGTGCAGGTCTTTGTTAAAGTACAAAATGAGGGTCCTAGGAGCACAAACTTTTCCGCAAAAAAAAAAAAAAAAAAAAAGTAGTACTCGTTAACAGAAATATAAAAAAAATAATCTGTGATCATTTAGAGAATACAAGTAGAAAGTAAAGGTACTGCATAAGACACCCGAGTTGCCTTACTGCAATATTACCTGGACCATTACACCACTCCTCTAGCATGTTGAGGATACACAGCCAGATGCACTCCATTGGACTCCAGAGATCATGCGGCGCCCCCATTTGTATTCCAATAAGATTTTCTGCAATCTCCTCCATTTCAAGAAACCAGTGCAGTCAGCACATTGTTGTTTCCGGGTGACTTGGTTATCAGCAGACTATATTTCACATCAGTCTGTGGGAACCTGCTGTTCAGGCGCTTCCCTGACGTCTATGACACAGTGAGAAATGGACTCACCGCTAGCAGGTCTAGGAGGCACATTGCTTCATATTATCTATTCTTTTGCTTACCTGATGGCATGAGGATCCATTTAAATGTAAATATCTTAAATGAAGAGGAAGCGAAAACGATTTTTCAGTTGCAGAAAATCATAGGTTAGTGTATCTTTTTTTTGTCAAACAACTACGAAATTTACAACCAAGTTGTAAACAGTGAAAAAAAGAAAAAAAAAAAGTAAAGACCCACTATAAAAAAAAGGATGGAAATAAAAAGGTAATTAAGTTCAGCAGTAGAAAAAAAATAGAAAACAATGGTAAAGGTATCTATGCACTAGATGTTTAACGAAAACAAGCATGGACAATGCAATCTTTTTTTTTTGGGGGGGGGAGGAGGATAGGCCCAGTCAGGTACTCTCTTTGCTCAAAAGCTGAGGGGTAGTACCACGAATGCAGATATGGTACCATGATAAGGTGTATTGTGAGGGTGCTCTCCTTTTTGGGAAGAGTCTATTGACCGGTACGCAAGTTAATAACACAGGTTACAGTTAAAAACGATGCTCATCTTTCCGGCTGCCATCTTTATGCAGGCATCAGTCGAGCCTTTCCACCAATACACGGCAGGGACATGCAGCACCAAAATTCTTTGGCATGGGGCAGAGAATTCACTGCATCTTACAGCATAGAACATAAGCACTGGCAAAGCCAAAGGGTCTGGCCAAGCTGGTGTAACTCACGCAAGGCCGCCCTCAGCTTGCAATAAATACTACAAAGAAAAACAATTTCACTGATGTGTTTGTTTTACGGAAGGGTTTTTAATTAACAGACCTTTCATTTGTAATGTGCATTTTGTTATTATTTGTGATGGAAAGATGGGTCTGATTGCTCATCCCACTAAAGCATTCACTTCAGGAATCTGTATTTGGCTGCATGGTCACCCTTTCAAATCCTGGCTTGCCCACTTTAAGGTTGGGAAAATTTGTACCAATGAGTGGAGTAATGATAAATCTTTATTTCAGTCAGAACCGAGATATCCCTGGCTGGGATGAATAGGAGCTTTACAAATACACATTAAAAATAAAGACACAACTGGGCAATCAAATCACATGCAGCTATAATGTCACTAAAACAATTCATAACAGCAAGTTCAAAATGGAGGGAGGAAATAAATCCCCATTTAACTGAGCACCCAAAGTGCTGACAAAATAAATAGTGGTCATTTAAAGATATATTTTGTAAAAAAAAATTCAAAAAAACCCTGAAAAAAAATGTTGAACTTACCATGAACTATTTGTTAGTGGCTGTGAACAATGTGCACAGACTTTACACAGTCACTCAAAGTGAAGAGAGCCAATGGGTAAAGTAGGCTGACTCACTGAACTAAGAAGCAAAATGTGAATGACAATTAAACAGACCAATAGATGAAGTGCATTGGCCAGAAGGCCCTCCGTGTATATTGTATATCATTTTGGGGGGGGGGGGGAACAATAGCCTACCTACCTCACAGACCAGACCTAAGAACTAATTGGAAAAAACATACACAAGTTGAATGTGTAATAAAGGCAATACATTTAACCTTTAAATAATAAATAATCCAACGAAATTCTGTTTTGAAACAGATGTGACACTCTTGAAGCTTTAAAACCTTCACCAAAATGTCCACGAACCAATAGGTTAAATTTGCATACAGCATCATGGGACTACATTGCTAAAGGCAAAAGAAAATAAGAAGCACAATTAAGTAACTACTTCCTGCTGCTTAGCTCATTTGCTGAAGGTTCCCTCAGGAATATTTTTTCCCAATTGGCTCTGAAGCATGATTAAGCAAAAATGCAAAAAGGAAGTACAGTACAATGCAAGACCACAAGCAACACAAAGGGCGAACACGTCCATCGCTCAGTGTTTATACAAACGAGAAGCATTCTACCAAGCTTAACTAACATGCACCAGAGGTACAGAACTGGAAGGAGCTCTGCAAATATTCCCTTACATTGCAAAACAGGTATAGCAGGAGCAGCTGGAGTGGAAGGTGTTTTCATTCACAGAGGAGGCATAGAATGACAAAAGTACTGCAACAGTCAGCCTCGTGGAAAAGGTGCAGCATTAAATAAGAGACAGCACAACAGATGCAATGCAACCCTAGGTCTCTCACAGAACAGACTCCGATTGCATAAAGCAATGAACAGGCCCTCAAGCCTGCATATGCCAGGAATACCTTTCTCATTCTCCTCGCCCATCACCAGATTTCATATCAGTGACCGAGATCCCATACAAAAGGTGCTAGCGGGCAACCCGCTGAGTCCTATAACCATGTCTAGGATGAGGAGACGCATTCCAAGGTGCCGGATGGTCCTCAATCCAGAAAGATAGTCCTGAAGACTGATGCACCATAGGGATCCATCTGATCAGGCATGGAGAACATTTCCTGACCTCAACCTCGTTGCACAGCCCAAGCGGCAAAAGTTAAAACCTAATAAACAATTGCAGGCAAAACTAATATGTCAAGCTTTCTTTTAAAGTCCTGACTAAAACATTTCAAAAACACTTTGTACAGTGAAAACGAAAAAAACAAAAATTGCAGTGATTGCTTCCTGTATAAAGTGCATCTAGGGAATAAAAAAAAGTTAATGTGGGATGATTCTGCGTACTTTTTAGATGTTAAATAGTCCCTCATTCATTGCAATGAAAAAAACTCAATAGGAGGTGGAAGGATAAATCAAACAGGAGACAGAATGAGGTGAGAGCATAATACTCATGGAGCAGAGTCAACGCGAACTGTTTTTTTGTTAAGAATTAGTAACAATAGACCACAGCAGACAGCTGTTCTGTCAAGCCAGACGTAAACAAATATATATATAAATAGGATGATCTATTGGTTTGAAACCTCACTATGGTGCCCTACAAAACAGAATATAAAGAGGGAAGGGTGTACCTCGCCACACAGCCCACTCACACTTAGGACTTTCTTGAACTGCAACGTAATCATACAAAAAAGACATTAGTGGTTGTTGTAAGTGCTCGGTGTGAGGCAAATGAGCTGTTGCTTCCTTACCATGGCACACTTCACAAGTAACCCACACCTGGAAACAAGCTGTGCATGTTTTAAAATTACCTGTATAGCAGAATCATTGTGGGCGGACTGTTCCTCAAGTAAGAAAAATCTGAAAAACGTAACTCTTCTGTGGTTGAGCTATGAATATGGATACAATTTTCTAAAAAACACCTTACAGAACTCGTTTCATAGGATATTTGCATGTAAACATGCACAATAAAACAAGCTGCCAGTTGTAGGCCTAATTTCAATAATTAGGAACGTGTGAAAAATAATGCATGCCATTCATACCCTAAATTACAAAGCAATTACAAAGGAGTTTGATGCTGTGTCTTCAGTGATTAACATTTTGGGAAGGGATTTTACCTGGAATCAATTTCATACTTCTACATCGTTATTAATCCCTTAATTGCAGTTTCAAACCGACTGCTAAATCGTGTTCTTATGTCACTGGATACTCATACACAAACATTCATGTCTGCACCAGGAGCCAGAGGGTGTTCCCCTCCATTACATGTGTGAAAGAGAAACACAATATAACCACAGCTGGGTGAGGTATACAAGAATCACACACACTCTGCTATACCCATGCTACAATCCTATCATGTTGATCCCTCTTCTTGTGCCAGTCCTCGCTGAGTGATTGAAGTTTTACTTCACGAGACACACAAGTGGTGCATACGGTACATACTGCAATGAAGTACCATGGCGGGCTGCAGCAGGCACCATGCATTAGAGTTGTGCTGCATGCCAAGCATCCGTGCATTTGCATGAGTGGCAAACAGCCATCATATGATGTGGAGTATCAAAGCCTTTTCTTGGATGACAATCTAAAGACCTATTTTCTTTATATTAGTTATGGATTGTGCTCTATAGGCACCAGTGCAACCATTGCATGAGTGAGAGCATCTGTTATGCAAAGGATAAGGGGTGGGGGGGACAACAATATTAATTGTATTTCACTCAAGTCGAAAAGGCTGGTATTCCAAACAATTTAGATGATCTTGGAATAGTCTTACGTCTGCTACCGAATGAAGATGTAAACAGTTAGTCCCAGCGGGATGGCCTCGGTTGTACAGAGACCTAGCCACATACCATTAGCAGCCCACATTAACATTGTGAGATGGTACTTGCTGGCAGATCATAGGAGTCTCGTTGGGTGGACAAGTGTAAATATTTTGGAGAGTTATTTCAAGGCTATACCATGCAGGGAGTTGTAGGCTAGATAATTTCAATGCTCTACTTTACTGGCAAGCAGTGGAGTAACTAAGTGCTGGGATAAGACCGGATCTTACAGAGCAGATAAAAAGAAAGTTGCCAAAATGGAACAAGTTTACCCAAGGCGTTCCCCATGATGACCCCTGATACTCGCATTGAAATATGCACGGATTTAAGTGACCACTGAAAAGTTAAGCTGGAACCACCACAAGTCTGTAGAAGCAGGAAGTATCCTACAGCAGCGCCAGATTGCAAACAAATATTGGAAATAGGTTCCGGCTATGCAAAAGCTAGTGGCTTTGTCAATGTTTTTTTTAGACCTGTTGCACACCAAAGCAGACGGTAAGAGGAAGAAGGGACTGGAGACTCATGCACGCTTAGAGTGCATGTAAAAAAAGCAAAAACATTTCTATAAAATGTGAAAAAGGGCCTAAAGCAGATGGTAGAAAGAACTAGCCTGAGACACGAAGCAGTACTTGGTCCATGCTCCATGGCAGCGATGAACACTGAAGCCTCAGGAGGTATAAAAGGCAAGCAGAATGCAATATCGAATGAGAAGCACAGAAACAAGGAACATTGAAGCAAATTAATGGTAAATAATAGTAAGTAATGGTAAGTAATGGGCAAGCTCTAAGCCAATTTTAAGCTTTTTTTTGCTTAACGAAAGGTTTTGCTACCAGCACAGTGAGACGAAACCTAAAAATGCCTGCTTAGTTACAGAATCCGTTGTGAACAATAATTCAAGGACAACTATGAGATTTATCACCAAACCTGATGGTTATCAAATGAGTGAACCCAAATGGAGGCAAGCACCTCAACATATTTAAAACAAAGGAGCTCACTTTCAACACCTATTTTGCAAGTTATGGCATGCATTATTGGACGCGGGCGATATCGTTTACTAACTAGCTGTTCTGCAGATCTTTGGGGATCTGGATATAAAGATAGGTCAAGTGGCACAGATAGGGCAAAAAACTGTATAGCTGATGATGGTTGTGAGGGGAAAATATACAGATTTTGAATGGGCCCCGTGAGAGGAAGAAATCTTGAGGCACACTGGAGACCACTTAGAAATATTTGGAGAAGAAGGAACCAAGCTGAGGGGTGTAGTCGATAGGGAATATATGAGCCCCTGGGCACTACATCTACACCAAAGATGCTCTTTGGACAAAATTACAAAATTCATAGGCACCACGCACCAGACTGGCAAGAGTTGAAAATGGTACAAGTGAGACAATTTAACAACTGAAATGTAGATGCTAGTTTTTGCTTATAGTCATCCACAAAATGACTAGTGTTACATAGGCCTGTCTCAGACGACAATGATTAATATAATGCAATATGTACGACTGTGTGTTTGTTCGATGTCACGCTACGCTTCTAGAATGTCGCAAGGTAAGTTGCCAAGGAATTTTAAAGCTCAGATCTTTATTTCACACCACCCTTCCAAGGTCCTGGTCTGTGCAGTTTTTCCAAAAGTGGAAACAAAGGAAAAAGTCTGCCCCTGGAAACACACTCGCTTGTTTAGTTTGCTGGTGGGGGAGAAACAACAAATAATGAAAGAAGGGGGTTCCCCAATGGGCTTTTAAGAATGTAGGCAGGCTGTAGGGGGGAGAAAACTGAGAATAGAACAAAAGAAAGCAACCCTGCCTTGTGATATAATGGTCCTAAGAGTAGGATCCAAACAATATATATTGGGTGATTAGTCTAGGAGCCAGCATTGCACATGACAAAAATGGGTCAATCCAAGTATACTCAAAAGAGGATATTTAGAATATATATATATATATTTTTATTTTTTTATATTCTTTGAATTGAGATAGCACAAAGGTACAAAAATAGATTGCAATTTTAAATCCACATCATCTTATTTAGAACATCAAAAAACATACATTGGTGAGGGGAGGGATAAAAAGAAGGAAAATTCATCCTAAATTAAGACCTACCCAGTAACATACCACACTTCAATCATACTCTCATACTCACTAATTTCAATTCAATCTACCTAATATTCTATCATTCAACTTTCATTCTTCCATTCATTCCAATAGTCCTGGTGTGTGCAACATAGAGATGGTGAATTTGTTGTACAAATCAGGATGTTATTCCAGGCAGATGACACATATACGGGTCCTGATGGATATAGGACAGTATGCCATATTCCTGGAAACACAAGCCGACGCGCGTTTCGGTGACAGGCCAGTGAGGCCACACCTTCGTCAGGGCTAGGAGTTGTTAACTGGGAGAGGAACAAGAGTAAAATCTGAAAATAAAAACAATGTCTTAGATTTTTGTTCTATGTACACAATATCAGTACAGATTATTCAAACATACATTTTCTACTATTTGATGCATTTTTACATTTTGAATCAGCATTAATTATTGATAACTGTATGGTTGACTTCTTGTGGCTGTGCAATGCCAGACTACCTAGTGGCACTCCCTAGGACAGACTCCCGGTTAGGTGAGGTCTGTAGAAGGCACAATGATAACCTTAGCTAAGCGAACCATTGAGTACATTTCCTAACGCCTCTCATCTTCAAACGATATTTTTAAACATTCCTCATACATGTACACATTCATTCTAGCGCGCAAATGACCAAAACATTTTTTTACAGTTGGACCAGAGATCCATCAAAAGAAATTATAGCAATCAGCAATAGGGGCCAAAGGCTTTCTTTTTGGAGAACCCGACCTCTAGGTGGAACATGTCATTCATTATCAGGTGTAGCAAAGCAAGGGGGTTATTAGCATAGTTCTTTAGGGGTTTTATTCTGGATTTTGTCAAAGACAAGCAAATAGAATGATATGTTACCTATATTAGAGTCCTAATCATGGAGACACAGATACTCGTGACCAGAGGACCTATGCAATAAGGATATCGCTCTCTACTTCCATTCACACTGGATACAGGTAGTAGTCCTATAATTGAGATAAGATTAGAGCATAATAAATTTATGTAGGTTCGAGCCCTGTTTAGGATAAGAGAATCACAAGGCGACACGGGGGTTAATTATATTTTAAATCAACATTTATTTTGACGGGACTGTGATAGAACTTCCATATTTGTTTTCAGACACAGTTTTTAATATTGACTCCAGTGTAAGATTGATTACATTCGGGCATCGTCTGAGGCCATAAGGTCCTGTGTTAGACCAAAAGATGAAATAATATTTCACAAATTACCTGAAGGGTTCTAATGAACGCTCCCCGGCGGGGGTGTATAATTGTCTAAACTCCAAGGAACGAAGACAAGTGGCTTTTGGTGATACTTCCTAACAGAGAAGGGGAGCACTAATTATGGCCATGATCATACTATTAGGTCTGACATAAAAAATAAATTAAACATAGATGTTCTGTTACCTGAATGGATTAGTGGCTTGTCGAAAGGCAGGAAGGGTCGCTATCACGGAGCGCTATGCAATGGAACTGGTTCCGTGGAGGATAGGCCAGTAATAGTGGGTGGGGCGTAAAGCTACCGTATTTTCCGCTATATTGGAGAGCAGGTAGCTATCAATAGGGATTCCTAATAGGAGATAGAGGGCCAATAGTAAGTGTATAGTTTAACAAGGATCTCCTAAATGGCATGATATCAGTCAAATGCACCTACCGTAAAAAAATGGGGCGTAACGCCGCCGTATTTCCTGCTATGTGGGAGAGCGGGTGGCTAAGGATGGCGATTCCTAATAGGAGATAAAGGGTAAGAGGCCAATTGTAAGTATATAATTTAACAGATCTCGCCTAAGCATGATATCAGTCAAATACACGTACCGTAAAGAGATGGGGCGTAACGCCGCCGTATTTCCTGCTATGTGGGGGAGCGGGCAGCTAAGGATGGCGATTCCTAATAGGGGATAAAGGGTAAGATACCAATTGTAAGTAAATAATTTAACAGATCTCGCCTAAGTAGCAAAGTAACGGTCAGATACACATACCTTAAGGACTTGGTAAGTCGTCCTTAGATGGGGTTCCGTCGACTCAGCGGGTCGACCTACCGCAACTGGAGACAGGACTCTCGCCCGTTCAATGCCTGTTTGCATTTATATAAGCAATACTTCGCGCCACAGACAAGGTGCCTCAGCTGTGTTTGGATTGTAAACATAGGTGACAGACTCAATTCTTCTGGTAGGCAAACGGCAGCCATCTTAGGTAAGCTGTATTGGAGTTATAAACGTAGGTAACGGACCTAATTCCTGTAGTAGGCAAGCGGCGGCCATCTTGAATAAGTGAGTTCTTATTTTGTGAAGTTGTTATTTTTGTTTCGTTTCCTACCATTTCGGGTCATGTTTTGATCATAAACAGTCTTTATAGTTACGATGACATTTATTTAGCAAAATATGGTAATTAGTATACGCCTTCATTTTGTTTTAACTAATGGAAGCATCGTTAAAATATCTGCAAGTCCATTGTATTCGTCCATTTATTAATCTCCCTTATGATATTGGAGATAAACCCAAAATTACGAATATTGCCAAATTATAAGATTTTTTCTCCCTATTTGCTATGCAGTTCTTTAATCAAGTAGCTAGAGGATGTTTTTATAGGAATGCCTGGTGCCAAGGACATTCTTCATTCAGTCCTCTAGTCACAGCATTCAGGCATGTGCAATGCTGGCTCCTAGACTAATCACCCCATATATATTGTTTGGATCCTACTCTTAGGACCATTATATCACAAGGCAGGGTTGCTTTCTTTTGTTCTATTCTCGGGGGAGAAACAACATTCAGGCTCTGCAATGCCACACAGAAATGAGACTGCTCCTGTACCAGGCATTTCCTGAGCAGTTTAACAAGCCTAAACTTGCAAACTAATAGAACTAAGAGTAAACGTGTGTCCCAACAGGAGACACAAAAATAGGGAATATCAACTTACCAATCATAAAAGTGGAGGGGAGCGGTCGTTTTCAACCAGCATCCTAATCAAAAAGTTTTTTAAAGTCCATAGGGTCTGGTGCGGACGGCCAGATTTTTGGTAAAGCTGGTTTTGTCATGTTTTTATACCTTAATTGCTGACAAAGCTGTCGCCGCTCTTCAACCTAAAAAGATTTATTTAAAGAAAAGCACCCACACTGGCTAAATGCAAAAATATATATTTGGTCTCAAAAAGCACACATTAACATGGCCATAATAGTCCCTGGCACTTAAGGGAATGCATTTTGTGTGGCTGTGCTCTCTATGAAAGGGTAGCAGGCCACCACTCGCGCTAAAATTAACCGGTGGCTAAAATGGGTGGACCCAATTGTTCTTGTATGCAGTAGTGAGCGGAAGGAAAAAAAATGGAACCAACACAATAGCAGACCAAAGGGCAGAGACGACTGGCTGAATGTCATTATCAGCACCTGTACCTATACATATAATTTAAGTAAAATTAAAAGACTTTGGTAAATGCCAGACTTAAAAACAGCTTGAGGTACATCATCTCGCTTTCCATTTTCTGTTGTAAATAGTAAAAAAAATAAACATAGTAAAAAAGCCTTCAGCAATAAAGAGTTGTACCATTTCCTACGCTGAACGACATCCTTCCTCCATCACTGTGTTTTAATCTTGCGATGTCTTGATGGGTGGCCAAATGCAGTTTGTTGTGATACAGACTGCCAGCTAAATCCAATTTGAGAAATTTGTATGTTTTATCTTGGTAATCAAATGTTCTATTGGGACATTCTCCAAGGACGCAGATCAATAACCTAACGTTGCGTGTTCAATAAATGTATGCTCCTTCACCTTAATGTGAAAAAAAGATTAAAAGCATCGTCCTGCCATAGTTGTAAAAATGTAAGCCATTGCCGAGCGCAAGTTATAATTAGTAAGCAATAAAGATACTTTTATTTTACTACTGCATTACTGGACTGCTAATGTGGACACAAAGAACTTAATTTAATTGTTTCAAGAGACATCAGCAAAGTAAACTCCTTGAATGCATTATGCTCAATCAATAACTTGCAACCCAGTACACTTTGTACAGTGGACTGCTCTCATTATTGCCTTCATTAGGAGGATGTGGAGTAACAGCCAGAGTGCCGACTTTGGATTTTAGGAACCAGGTCCGAGTCTTGGCGTTGTATCAAAATCCTGTTTTCCTGGGAAAATCACTAAGGGCCCGATTACAATCTTGACGGACAGTGTTACTCAGTCACAAACGTGATGGATATTCAGTCTGCAAAATAACAATTCCATGATATCCTATAGAACCTACAATACAGTGGAAGGGATATCGGTCATGTTTGTGTCGGACTATTCCCTCCACCAGGATAGTAATCAGGCGCTTAATCTCTCCATGCCTACAAAATATGTATGTGCCCTTGTGTTATGAAACTGAGACTTGTAAACGACACAAGCGGGAGTGGAGGAAAGATTATTCCCCTTTAAAAAAAAAGCTTACTATTTAGCCGAATTTAAAGCTTACCACAGAATTATTTGCAGGACTCGAGCAGAGTGCTATGCATCTGAGATTAATTTGAGTTCTAACCCCGCAAAAGTTATTTTTAAAATTCTTAAAGACCTCAGCGTCAAAAAAACTCCTGCGCTCATTCCCACGTCAGAATCTGAATGGGAAAAACAGGCCTCTTTTTTTGTGGAGAAAATACGAGCCATCTACCAATCCTTTTCTCCCACGAATATGTTCGGCCCAGCTCCCTCTATTAGACCTACCCTAGCCTCCAATCTGATGGTTATTCCTGAAATCTCTTGGAAAGAATTTAATACATTAACTGTGAAAATTAAGTCCGGCTCTCCGGCGGATCCACTCAAGCCTGCCCAGTTCAGAGAATCGTCACTGCCCTGCTTGGTCCCGTTACAACAGTTGATCAATGCCTCTTTTTCATTGGCCATTGTCCCAGTGAAATGGAAACAAGCGTGGGTCTCTCCTATTCTTAAGAAACCTAATTTAGACCCCTTGAAGCCTGAAAACTTCAGGCCTATCTCCCTTCTTCCCTGGGCGACGAAGATTGCTGAATCACATGTTAACACAATACTTACCAACGTGTTGACCTCCAATAACATTCTGGACAAAACACAACATGGATTCCGCGCCTGTTATAGTACCGAGACTGCTCTCTTGGCCATGACGGAACACCTCCGATCTACTCTTGATCACGGTCAAACGGCGGCACAGATCCTATTGGATCTTAGTGCCACCTTTGACACAGTCTCTCATAGGATCCTACTTCATCGGCTTGAGGAGGCAGGGATCACCGGCATGGCCCTTGCCGGGTTTAGATCTTTTCTAACCGAGAGGTCATTTAGTATTTCCACCCCTCCCTTCCTATCTCAGGTGCATCCGATTGAGCAGGGCGTTCCTCAGGGCTCGGCATTGAGCCCTACCTTATTCAACCTCTATGTTCAGCCACTGGCTGCTGTCGCCAAGCAATGGGACCTTACCATCGTCTCATATGCTGACGACACGCAGCTAGTGGTCGCCCTTAGTGAAGGTTTGGCCCCTGATTCCGTCAGGTTTAAAAATGGCCTGACCGCCGTGGTTGACTGGATGACATCTAATTGTCTACAGTTGAATGCTAATAAGACCAAGGTGCTTTTGGTCGGAAACAACACTCACTTATGGGGCGATCACTGGTGGCCTAATGTCCTGGGTAAGGTCCCAGAACCCAAAAGTGAAGTCAAACATCTGGGGGTTTGGCTGGACTCCTCCCTCAGTTTCTGCGCACATACTAAAAAAGTATCCGCCACATGCTTCGGCATCTTGCGCGGTTTAAAACCTATCCTAAAATTCTTTGTCCCAGCCACAAGGCAGCTGATTATCTAGTCGACTGGACTATGGCTGCTCCCTGCTGTTGGGTGCAAATCAAGCAGAAATTACCCGATTGCAGCGCATTCAAAATGCGGCTGCTAGAGCCTTAGTAGGCCTTCCTCGATTTTGCTCCATCTCTGGCACCATCCGGAGGCTTAATTGGCTCCCGGTGGCACAGCGAATTCAGTTTAAGACTTTTTGTCTCTCCTTTAAAATCTTAAAGCTTGCCACCCCCAAAATGCTTGGTAACCGGTTGACCCCATATGTTCCAACTCGCGCATTACGCTCTGCAGGTCAACACCTGGTCAGAGTACCTCGGATTAAGCGCTGCCGAGCAGGAGGACGTTCCTTCTGCTCCTTAGCAGCAAAACTGTGGAACATATTACCAGCTCACATACGAGAACTGGAAGGCCTGTTAGACTTCAGGAAGGCTATCAAAACCTATCTCTTTCCCCTTAACTAAATTGGTCTGGAAGTTAGCCATGTCTAATTCCTTGGAGTCAGTCACTTAGCTTCTATACAGCGCCGGGACGCCCCTTCGCTGGGGCAGCTGAGCGCGATAATTTAACATAACATGCTCATCTAAAGTGCTCCAATATCTTTGGGTCGAGTTTGCACTATATAAAATTGTTACCACAAAAAAAAGATATTGCAGTATTTACTGAAACCAATTTTTTAACTAAAGGCAGTTTGTCTAGCTGCAAAACAATTTAAAAAAATCTGATAAAATAAGCAGGTCAGTTCAATAGATATTCTCTTGTAAGAGGGAATGTTTCTGATTCATTCAGACACCCCAGGGTATTTGTTGCGCTATAAAAATTTCGAAAATAAATAAAAATAAATAATGTCGCACTCTAGTTTCATGTCATGGGAATAGTCACATATCCCGTAATACTATTCAATAAGGTATTTTTCATGTGTACAGCACATTTATGCTTACACAAAATTTTCCTGACATAGGGAACAGAGCATAATGAATAGCGTGCAGAGTTCAGCACGTGGGGGTACAGTGTCAGTCTTAAGTATGAGAAAAATTATAGCACTAGCATGCAGCAGCGCAAGGATACACTTGCTATTAGAGTCTGTTGAGGATGGTTGGATAATGGATAAAGTCACACACACACACACACACATATATATATATATATATATATATATACATACACATACATATATATATATATATATATATATATATATATATATATATATATATATATATATATATATATATATATATGTATGAGGTATGTCCAGTTCCCAACGATAGTAGCGCAGCGCAGTCAGCCACACCGACACACAGGAACCAGCGAGACCCAAAGTGGTGCAAATTTGATTTTATTTAGTAATTAGCCCAGCACCAGTCCGTCATGACGCGTTTCGGCTAGAGATAGCCTTGATCACATGACAACGTCACGGGGGATGACCACCCCTTTTAAAGTGCAAGTAGTGCCATCACATGTAATAGAAAGTGAGAAAATACTCAACTTTCATTGAGACCATATACATTGATAGTATCACAGCATAAATGCATTAGTTTGCACAACAAGAGACAATCTCATGTCATTATTATAACAGTAATATTCAAAATGATATGTATCAAAATATATACAAGTAGATTTGGCTGCCTCCGGAGTCTGAATTTTGATCGACAAACATATGGCAGTAGCTAAAAAATAACTTCATAATGTACAAAAGTTAAAAGCCAATAAATAATTATAAATAATCATATTGCCGATAAAATTCAATGCAAAGAGTACTCAAAAGTTTGACAAATTCAAACACTAATCGATTAGTGAGCACATAGCTTATACTATAGGGGCCAGATGTCATGGTTACCACTAGTGCAGAAGTACAGGATATACTGCCCAAGTGGGCTATTCAGTACTGAGGTCAGCATTATTGGTTCATTTGTGCAAAATATGCAATATCGTGTGCAAAACATGTTAAATGGCTGTAAAGTGCTACCATAAAGTGAAAAAGTGCATAAAAAATGTTGAATCATTATTTCTTAGTACATTAAAAACAGGTCAAAAGCGAGGGTCCAGGGTTTATGCTATACGAATAACCTCAAAATTGCTAGTTTAAAGTTGTTATTACAGGACAGTAACAATTTATTGAGGGTGAAAAGTGCAATGTGCAAGGTAGCAAGGTCGTTCGAGTATTATAGATAGGTGTGGCAATCCTCCCCCATATTAAGCCCCTGAGGTGCCTTAGTATCAAGGGATATAATATAACGGGTCTCCAACTTTCTGAGGAGGGACTCCCTATCACCTCCTCTTCTTTGGGGGGGAACACAGTCTATCACAAAATATCTCAGAGCAGAGGCATCCTTCCCATGCATTAACTCAAAATGCCTGGCCACAGGATATGTAGGATCAGCATGGGCAATGGCACGCAGGTGTTGCAAGATCCGCTTATGAACTTGTGGCCTGGTGCTACCTACATATCTGAGCCCACATGGGCATTCTAACACATTAACAGCAAACTGTTTTGCAGTTTAATTTTTGTTTGATCTTGATTGGGGAAGGGGATAAAGGTGTAACTACCTCAGATTTGCTCACACCATGTTTGCATGCTTTGCATGTAGAGCAACGCAAAAATCCCTTGCTATCATCTAGCCATGAGCCTGAAATTACCTCTGGGCTACTAGATACCAGACTGTCTTTCATAGATCGTGCCTTCCGGTACGTAATGCTGGGGTATTTAGGCATTGCAGGGCCAATTATAGGATCACTAGATATCAGTGACCAGTTGTCCTTGATTATCTTGTGAATAATCCTATGCTGATTGCTGTACCCGATAATTAGTCTGGTTTCTTCACCGGATCTATTGGTGGGAACAGCTGGTTGGCTTGTACCTCCTAAGCCTAAGAGTTCCAGCCTGTCTATTCTATTGGCCCTGACAATAGCATTATCTATGATGGCTGGTTTGTAGCCCCTTTGAAGAAAACGCTCCCTACACTGAGATTGTGCCACACGACATTCCTCTTAACTACTACAGATTCTTCTGACATGAAGCATCTCCCCGTAGGGAATGCTCCGTATCAGATGTGCAGGATGGTGACTGCCTGCATGTAGTAAGGTGTTCCCTGCCGTGGGCTTCCGGTACAACTTGGTTTGGAGAGTGCCTCCCTGGACAAAGATTTCAACGTCCAGGAAGACAATGGACTGATTACTAGTGGAGCTGGTTAGTTGGATATTGAGATTATTATTATTCAGCACTTGTATAAAATCTCTCACCTCAGTCTCAGTTCCGTCCCAAACAAAAAACAAATCATCAATGTATCTAGACCAGAGTTTCACCTTCGTGTTCATAATGACAGAATGGTCTGTCATCAGGACCTGCTCCTCCCAGTACCCCATGTGCAAACAGGCGTAACTGGGAGAGAAGCAGGCCCCCATGGCTACACCCCTGGTCTGAAGAAATAGCTGCTTTGCAAACAGAAAAACATTATTGTCAAGGCACATTGAGATCATCTCTATCAGCATTTGCGAATGTTCTTTAAAGCAAGCTTCCCTCTTCCCTAGGAAGTGCCTGATAGCTTTTAGTCCATCTTGATGGAATATACTGGTGTATAGCGAGGTAACATCCATAGACACCAGTATATAAGTGGAATTCCATCTGAAATCAATGAGTCTCTTGATTAAATCGGTCGTATCGAGGACAAATGAGGGCAAACTTCTGATGTGATCTTGTAAGAAGAAGTCAATGTACTTACTCATATTCTCCAAAAGACTGTTACATGCAGAGATAATAGGTCTGCCTGGAGGCTGCTGATAGTTCTTGTGGACCTTGGGAATGAAATATATTACCGGAGTAACAGGATGTTCGTTCTTTAAAAATTTATATTCCTCCATGGTCAGCAAGCCTTTACTCCGCCAGGCAGACAGTTTGGAATAGGTTATGTTCCTGGCTGCAACTGCATCCTGCATTGTTATTCGTTTGTAGCAGTCTTTGTCATTGAGTTGCTTATGGGCTTCTTCCAGATACATTTTTCGTGGCCACAAGACCACATTGCCCCCCTTGTCTGATTGTCTTATGACCAAATGTTTGTTTGCCTTCAATTTCTTTATCAGCTTGTGATATTCACTGTCTTTGTAGTTGTACCTTTTAGTGGAGTGTGAGTTCTTAATTTGTAGCTCCTTCAGTTGGGAATTCACACGCTCATGGAAAATATCAACATTGTCTTTGACCATTAGGGGACAAAATTTTGATTTGGGTTTGAACGGGGTCTGACAAGTCTTTGGAAGGGGCTCACCTCCCAATGCAGTTTGACTCTCTGTTTGAGTTGATTGTTCTTCTCCTTGGAGTGACATAAACTCCTGTGTTAAAGCTGCTCCTAGAACCACTGTTTCATTGGATTCGACATTGGCTGTAAGGTCAGAAATCGGCCCTTGGGTGCCATTATGGTTGCTGGGGGCACCCTCTATGCGTGTAGCATGATGTTTACGTAACTTGAGTTTGCGTGTGTATTTAAACATGTCGATTCTGGTTGTGGCGTAGTCGAAATCTCCCCGGGGACTGTATGACAATCCCAAGGATAATATTGATGTTTCCTTCGGGGTTAAAACAATGTCGGTCAGATTGATACCCGAATGTGTACTGCAGCTAGAGGTAGGAGTCAGATTCACTGCTGTGGTTGAGGTGTCGGGGTTTTGTTCCATTGCCATCTGGAACGCGGTTTCTTTTGCCTGCCTCCGGTTGATGCAGCGTTTGTGGCTTTTACGCCTCTCGGCACGTTTCCTGTTGGCGCGCTGGCGCCGGCAGTCGATGTTCCAGATCGCAGGGTCAATTTGCGGTCCTGTTGGACCATTTCCATTTCTTGCCCCGGAGTAAATTTGCGAAACCCCGACCTTAGTTGTCTTCTTGTTTCATTATCAGACTCACTTTCCGGCTGTGAGCTGTCCCCCGAGACCGAAGACACCTCTGTTTGTCCTGTAGTTGCCATTGTGCCAGAGCTGGTGTTGGCGATAGTGTCATTGATATTACGTCGCTGTTTGATATTATCATACTTTTTAGCGAACGTAAATATCTGTCCATTCTCGTAGTCCAATCTATCGCGTTGGAATTTGTACGCCTTTCTCTTTTTGATAATGTCCTCTTCTCGTTTTAAACGAGCATTCATTTCCTCTCTGTATTTGGTAATTTCTGGAGAGGGAGGAAGTTTATCAATTTCCGCATTTAGTTGTGCTATTTCATCCAACAGCTTGACCCTGTCACTTTCGGCATATTGGATGAGTATGCTCATAAGGCGTTTGGAGTTGTCTAAGTTGCATTGCGCCCAATCAGCAAGCATCTGTGGGTGAGGTTTCTCGTAAGACGGTGCAAGTAATATGCGCAGTCCGCGCGGCACTCGCCCCACCTCTAAATATCCTGTTAAAGAAGTGTGTTCCCACCACTTGGATTGTTCGCTCTTGCTGCATTTTTCTAATTTTCTAAACAGCTCCTTGACACCATCGATTTTTCCCGGCACACTGATGGAACTAGTAGTTGGTGCGGACCCCCCAGCCGGGGGATCCGTAAACATTCCCCTGGACGCCTCTACATATATATATATATATATATATATATATATATATATATATATATACACACATATTAATGTATATAATTATAAACATGTACTGACCGTGCGCTTACTATGCTGGGTTGGAGGTCTAGATGACCATGAAAATAGTAGAGGGTAC
Source organism: Lissotriton vulgaris (assembly GCF_964263255.1). Classification (NCBI taxonomy): domain Eukaryota; kingdom Metazoa; phylum Chordata; class Amphibia; order Caudata; family Salamandridae; genus Lissotriton; species Lissotriton vulgaris. The sequence continues at coordinate 1,009,238,226 of NC_141699.1, read as the reverse complement.
TTACACTGTTCACGTTATTTAAGCAAGGTCTAGACCTGTGGACTCTATGGTCCAGTGGAAGGCAGGAGCCGAAACGCGTAGACCGTCCGTTTGATGCACGTTCCTTTTTGCACTGGTGTGTAAATAAACAACGCAGAAAACTATCTGTTGCTGTGCCGTGTCTTTGATCTACTTAACGTAGGAGAAAGAAGCTGTGGCAAGATTTAGCGCGTGAGCTGGAACGCGCAACACAGGCACTCCAAGGCGAGGTGAAGCGGCCGTGACTGATCGGGAGATCGGAATCCAGCTGATTGCAATTTGGAAGAAAAAGACCAACGCCTCTGCTGCAGAGCCAGGCGGCTCGTGAAGACCCGCTGCGGGAAGATTCGCAGCGGAAAAAAACGCTAACGGGACAGTACGGAGGCGACCGGAACTGGGGTAAGTGAATCGACGTGGAGTTTGTCATTCTGCCTAACTTTGCAGCGCAGCGGAGGCTGTGCTCGGGTGGGGGGAGAGGCAATCGCCCTTCGGCTCAACGAGCTCCGGCGAAGGAAGCCCTGGTGTAGCGTGATGTTTGGCGTGTAAGATAACCTTCACGGAACAGACCGGAGAATACACGTAAAAACGCTCACCAGTTTTCAAACGTACAGCCTGGCAACAAATCCCGAGTGAATGGGAAGCATTAGTGAATTACCCTGAAAGGAAACTGAGGCACTACGTAATCGGCGAGATCGAAGAGATCAGACAATCCTTAAAGGGGCAGTGCAGCATTTTTGGATAAACCGTGTGAACACAGTGTGTTTCACAAGGGAGCAACAGACGCGTGTATTTGGGTCCAGCATACCTTAGGACTAAGGGAGCTGGTTATCCCGAATCTAACTACAAACACTCAACACACCGAGTAAATTGCAACTGTGTATCAAAGAGAAGAGAAACAACAACCCAACCCAGCATAGCTAAACATGGCAGATAAAACTAGAAATCGCCAGTTAAGGGCGAGTGAGCTTCTGAACGACAACAATCCACCAACAGTACTCTCTGATGCTAAGAAAGATGGGGGAGAGAAAACTAAGGAGAGAACATTAGCCAACATTGTACGAGAATTACAAAATCAGCGAATTCAGGAAGTTAACAAGTGGTGGGAGAAAACATCATTGGAAAAATATATTGAGTTCAAAAGAGTCCCTCGAGGCTTGAGGATCCTAATAATGCCAACCTTGAATGACCTGGACACTGATTTGATAAAACTATGGCAGACTGACACAAATGAATGCTCCTATAAACTAATGAGGACCCTAATCATTCATGCAGAGAGAAAACTTGAAAAAATTATGAGCACGATAGTGGCACTGGAATCAGAACTCGCAGACATTCCAACATCTGAAGAGAGCAAAGAAGCATTGGAAAACATGGAGAAGAAGGTAGCTAAGCATGAGATGGAGGTAGAGAAAAGGAAAGCAAATAAGTTCACGAGAGATAGGTTGGATTATATGAATGGGCGAATTTACACCTTCGCAAGAAAATATGATACCTTAAGAAACCATGTTGCCATGGACAAGAACATGGATAGAACCACTGATCCCACAGAAGAAATAGATAGCTCTGAAGTGAGCTCGGTTGAAGGAGAATCGAACACAACACCACTGGATTTTCAGGGGGAGATCAAGCTAGCGCACATGGTCACGCGACAAAGAGGAAGAGGCAGATCCAATGCATGGGGAAGGGAACAACGTCCACCAAAGAAACCCCCTACAAACCAAAAACCAGAAGGGGTGGCAAAAGAAGTAAAAGCAAGGCGAGGCAAAGGAAAGCCAAAATAATAGCAAAGAAAAAAATGTCCATGCCCAACATAGGGGTGAATTTATCGAATAAACACCTTTCGGACACTCATTTAAAACTTTTAAATAAAGGTCTTTCCTTTTGCCCGACAAAAAGTATGAATGTACCCAACGCATGCATTGACCTGTACAAATTCTGCAGGAAGGTGAAACTCAAAAAACACTTTGCCGAAAGAAATCAGAATAACAAAAAGACATGTGCCTCTAAAATGAACAGGATATCAACTGTCACACAGAAGGACCTAACTGCTATGATAACTCTAGCATCAATCAAGGAGACCCCTTCTAATAGCCAAGAGGATAATACAATCACCTCAGACATGGAAATAAACTTTTGTGGAAACATTGGTCTACCCACTAATACAGGTGGAAATAGTGGATTAAAAAGAAACTCAAAATTCTGCCCACAACTCCCACCAGGCAACAAAGTGGACCTATTTCAGGAACTCATGGTCGAGGAAATAATGAAAATTTCGGACAAATCAAGAGAGAATGGACAAACCAGAAGACAAAATCTTTCTCCGGAAGAACAAAAGGCAATGATAGACTTAAAGAATGATACGTCCATAATCATAAAATCCTCAGATAAAGGGGGTAACCTTGTTATCCAAAATGTCACAGACTATATTGAGGAAGCAAATAGGCAACTACTTATCCAGGAACACTATGAAAAACTAACCATGAACCCGATGGAAGAATGGACAAACGAATACCACTCCATGTTGCTAACCTGGAAAGATAAGGGTCTATTAGATTTTGATGAATACAACTATTTGAAAACAAATAACCCGATCATGGCAACCATATATTTCCTACCAAAAATCCATAAGTCACTAGACCGTCCACCAGGGAGACCAATTGTGAGCTCAATAGGGTCCCTCTTAGAATCTACCTCAAGATTCATAGATATTTTTTGGATGAACTATGTGACCAATCTACCCTCTTTCCTAAGGGATACAATGGATTTTTTGCAAAGAATAACCACATGTGAATGGAAATCAACGTATCAAATGGCAACAATTGATGTCACATCACTATACACCTCAATACGCCATGAGGATGGCATTGAGGTTGTGAAAGAAGCCCTCAAGGCACGATCTGTGAATTTTCTAGAACACTCAAAAATGTTACTGGACATGCTCCGATATTGCCTGACACACAATGCTTTCCTGTTCTTGGGGGAGACATATCTCCAGAAACAGGGGACAGCAATGGGGACATCATTTGCACCCACATATGCGAACCTCCTGATGGGTGCATGGGAGAGTGATGTGATTAAGAAAGACCAAGAGGATCCGGAGGGGCCCAAAATCAAACTTTGGTGTCGTTTCATAGACGACTTGTTCATCATCTGGGACGGAAATGAAAATTCACTGGAAACCTTCATTGAATCTTTGAATCACAATCGATTTAGTCTAAAATTCACGTCAACAACTAGCTCCCATTCTCTAATATTCCTAGATGTGGAAATTTTTGTCAAAAACAACAAACTTTGTTCGAAAATCCACAGAAAGCCAACAGCATGCAATAGCATTCTACATGCTAATAGTGGGCACCCCATAAGACTAAAATGGAGTATCCCCTATGGCCAAATGCTAAGGGCAAAAAGAAACTGCTCTGAAGAAGATGATCTGAGAGAGGAAATAGAAAGGATGAGCACTAGATTCCTTGAAAGAGGATACCCAATGGAGGTGATCTCCACTGCAAAAAATCGGATGCATCTGAAAGAGAGAGAGGAGTTATTAACTCCAAAAAATAAGAAGTCCAAAAGAGATCGAGAGCAAGAATCAGATCAGGGCAACGAGACAACCAGACTAATAGTGGACTATGACAATCAAAGTACACAAGTGAGAAAAGCCTACAAGAAACATTGGCAAATACTCCGTCTGGATAACACCTTAAGTGAGACCCTGACACGAAATCCCAGCATAACATATCGGAAAACCTCCTCATTAAGAGACATATTAACACAAAGTCATCTAGTACTGCGTGAGGAGAAGAAAAAACAGACATGGCTAACAACACCTGGCTTCTGGAAGTGCCACAAATGTAAGGCCTGTGAGCATGGGATAAACATCAAACAATACTTACTACAGAATGGCAGAAAGGAAATCATATATGACCATATCACCTGTGACTCAAAATGTGTGGTCTACAGGCTCCAATGCCCTTGTGGCAAGTACTACATTGGGAGCACTATAAACAAACTAAAGTTGAGAATATTGCAACATCTAAGGGCGATAAAGAACAAGGACCCTTGCTACCCAATGGCCACACACTTTGCCCAATACCATCAAAGTGATCCCACTCTTTTGAAATATTCGGGGATAAAGTTGTGCAAACTCCCGGAACGGGGTGGAGACCAATTGCAACAATTGAGACGTTTGGAATCAAGAATGATACTGACCATGGGAACAGAAGCACCATTTGGTCACAACTTGGATGCCGAACTGTATGTACATTTGTGATTTGATATATAGACATTTAAGAACATTATGATACTGTCATTCCAATGTGTGGAATTATAGGGAATTCTGAAACTGGCTTTTGAAGTTGGAGTATGTACATGTCTCAAATACTATGGAATCAGAACCGACTAGTTATCCAGATCAAAAGTTCCAAATAGAAAATAGAGAGTGTGGGGGAAGAGGACTTAGAAAAACTGTGGAAGAACAGGATGATAGGAGGAAATTTAGTTAAATTGTAGTACTTCACATATATTATGCTTTGCTGCTCAAGGAGACATATGTCGGAGTAATGTATGCAATTATAAATAATAGGTTGTGTTAGACCTGACTTACGATGTTATGCATTATTGAGACTCACTCCCATGAATGGTTTACACTTTATTAACTAGATAATAGCAGCAATTTTGAAACTTCAGTTTTCTCCTAATCCCTAGATTGTTATATAGTCATAGGTCATCTTCACCCTTAATTCAATTTTTGTCCACTGCTTAAAAATGAGTACAGTACTTTACAGTGAAAGGTATAATGTAATACCTGACCAATGTACATAACTGGACGAATCTGACTGTTAATATTCTATGTAAATACTTTATTTAGAATTATCGGTTCTGAGTTACCAAGGGTACTTCACATTAATTTTGACATTGATATGTAAAACAGAACACAAATTGGTGTAAATACTTTATTTGAATGTATGGTTCTGGATAAGTTTAGGTACTTTACGTTAATTGTACATATTAATGTATATAATTATAAACATGTACTGACCATGCGCTTACTATGCTGGGTTGGAGGTCTAGATGACCATGAAAATAGTAGAGGGTACTTACACTGTTCACGTTATTTAAGCAAGGTCTAGACCTGTGGACTCTATGGTCCAGTGGAAGGCAGGAGCCGAAACGCGTAGACCGTCCGTTTGATGCACGTTCCTTTTTGCACTGGTGTGTAAATAAACAACGCAGAAAACTATCTGTTGCTGTGCAGTGTCTTTGATCTACTTAACGTAGGAGAAAGAAGCTGTGGCAATAAATATATATATATATTTTTTTTTTTTTTAAGGGTACAACCCTACAAACAAAACAGAAAGGGAAATTGAAGGCGGAAGACTACTGCCAACCAAAAAGGTTTCATTTTCTTCTGGTCATCTTATATACATACTTACAAAGTATGAAGACAGACATCGCTAGCATGGCAAGAAAATGTCTCACCACAATGACTGAAGATTATATATTAATAAATTAGATTAAATTCAATGTCATTTTTATACAATTGGGGGCCGGCGCAAAACGAAGGAAAAGAGAAATGGGAGAACTTCAAACGAAGAGTAACATGATTCGGATTCACAAATTAACTAATAATTGAAAAGTTTCTATAAAAAAGCAGACCAATATGGATATATAATTGTAATAGGCACAGTCAATTACGAACATAAAGCAGTTTCATGCCTACATAAAATATCCAACTAACCACATAGTACTGAAAAATAAATCTACAAGACAACATAAAAAGTTTTGCTAAAGAAAGCAGTGACTCTCTAGTAGACAACAAATGCATAACCAAAAGATAGTCCAAATGTCTTACACCTCATTTTTTTAAAATACTTACATTATTCATCACAAATGTTCATAAAAATTTAATTGATCCACTATTTCCACCTAGTATGGCTGCTATAGATTCTGTATTCCAATCACTTGCAGTACTTATTGATCGGAATTTACAACATAATGTAAAGGAAATGTTTTTACATACTAAATACAAGTTTTCTAAAAGAAAATCATAAGTACATGTGAGAATGATTACATACTGTGTACACTGGACGCAAAAAGCCTATACTCACATAGGGCTGTAAAATATGAGGGACAAGTGCATCTGAAAATTAGACATCAATGTGAATAAATGTCTTTTAATGCAATTCATGGAGTTAGTATCAACATACAACTACTCCAAGCACAAAGAAAAAATATTTTTGCTAAGGGAATTAAACGCAAGCTAAAAATTAGTACAGACACTTTAATGAGGGTTTAGAATAAATATATAAATCAACGTTGTTTTACTGCATGGGAGCACTAAATATTGAGAGACAAAGACGATCAATAAAAAGGAAACTATGCTAGCTTATTAGTGTATTTTGGATTGGATGGAGTTAGATGAATAAAATGACAATATATTTGTAGAGAGGGCAGTTATTCAAGAGTGTCCCGGTGATAAGGCAAACGCAGGTGACGTGCATCAAGTTGTAGGCTAAACAAATAGGTTTTTAACAATTTCCAAAATGAAATCTCAAGCATACTTTGGAGTTGTGATGGGAGATAATTTCAGATCGAGGTGACTCGAATGGCGACGGAGGAGCTGCCAGGTCATTTTTTTATGTCATGGGGCAACTTACCGATGTGCATCCCGGAGCACAAGTCCTTTGGAGGGCAGTAATCTCGGATCCTGGCGTTGGGATACTGAGTTTCAACTTCAGGGAAGGCTCTGTATGCAATTGCTAGGACTTTAAATGTGATCCTTTTGCTCACCAGCAACCAGTCTAGTTGTTCTTGGTACCAGGACAGTGAGGGGCACAAATGAATTTAAACAGAAGGCGGACTGAGGGGTTCTGTACCACATGGAGGCGATGTTTTAAATACTATAGTAGACCCAGATAAAGAACATTTGAGAAGTCCAACCTGGATAGAATCATCGCCTGGACCATGGTTATTCGAGCTTTCCCAGGGGAGAAATTCTAGGAACTTTAACATTTTTAGTCTCCCGAAGTAGGATTTCTCCACAGAGGAAATCTGGGCTTTTGAAAGAGATGTCCAGCAAATATCCGTTCTAAATTCCTCACCACTTCCATAGTAGCGAGGGGGTGGGTGGGGAAGAGTGTCTTGGCCGTCTTCCTGTCCATGCTAGTAGGGGTTGGAGCATAGGAGAATCTGTCTTGTCGGTGTTACTTTGTGGGTTATTGTCTCTAACCCAATTCATACCTGCCTTTATGCATGTTGAAAAGGTCTCCTCAGCTGAAGCAGAGTCATCCTCGTAGGTGAGTAATATCGTCCGCATATGAGACCATTTTAGTGCCGTAGGATTCCACCAAGAAAGCGAGGTGAGACACAAATGTTAATGAGAGTGGAGCTCAATGCAGATTCCTGCAGCACACCGCATTTTTGTTTCCTTACATCAGAATGATGGGGCTTCCTCCAAACTGCCGGTTTAATTGGGTTAAAAAAAAAAGAATGGAACCAAGTCAGAGCAGATCCTTTCACCCCAATTGTTGCAAGATTTTGGAGGAAATATAGTCTGAAACAGAATCAAAAGCTGCAGGGTGGTCTAGGAATCAAGGTAACATTATGGCCAAGATCCAGATTCATCTTAATAGATTCTGAAATTTCCAACAGGGCAGTTTCCGTACTAGGACGTGCTCTGAAACCAGATTGTGAGGAATGTAGAAGATTGAAAGCCTCCAAAATCTCAAAGAGCCACGTGTTAACCATTTTTTTAGGATTTCTGAGGCAGCCGGAAGAGGGACATTAATCTGAAACTTAAAAGAATCTGTGCCCACGTGCTTTCTGTTTTTAAATTTAAAAAAAAAAAAAAAAAATTGATGGCATTTGCCCTTTTCCAAGATTTCGGCAGTATGCCTGACTGCACAGAGGCTGCAAATAACTTATGAGAGTCTGGGCAGATAGTGTCTGCTATCTGCCTCCGCATGCGTAGAGGCTACAGATCTAGTGGAGAGTCAGATTTACACTTTCGGAAACAGTCTCCCAACTCTTCCTCAGAAGATTGTAGGAGTAGTGAAAGTATTCCCTTCGAAGGTGGCGGCACCGGAATCTGGACTGTCAGTAGATTTGACTGAATCCTCGTGACGATCAATAAGTCACTCAGCTTAATACATAAGTTCTTATTGACCTCAAGGCGAGGAAAATACCTTGGGATCAGTAAAGTGTGAGACAAAATTGAAGATTTTCTTAACAACATTAAGACAATCGGCAGGGATCGATGTCAACCATGCCGATATACTACATTTCCCAAGAGTATCGTGGCCATGTGATCGGCCGGCTGAACTTTTTCGAACTACATTACCCATGATTCTTCCGGTCACGTGATCGGCTGGTCACGTGACCGTTTAGCAGCAAAGAATACACAAATATGGCACTGACTTTCGAGCCGGTGCCTCCCCAGACAGCGCAGAAAGACGCTGGGAGACACAGACGGATAGGTCAGTAGCGGTATGTGGTACTTTAGTTCTGCTCTTTAGCGCTAGCGATGGAACTAACTCTGCGCGCGCAACACTGGCATGGGAAGCATCACTGCCTGTGACGGGAGTTCTGACCACAGTACGAGTTATACGAAATGGCCCTTAAAATTAGGATTGAACGCACCTAAAAGATCCTTGTAGATGCTGATAACCAAGGCATTAAGGTCATTGCTGCCAGTTGCGGGCACACCCAAAAGATCATGGTACGCACAGACAACTAAGGTATCATGATCATGATTATAACTGCCTATTGCGGGCACCATGTTTCCCGGGTTTCTCATTGATATACCCAGAGATATCAATCTTATGACCTCGACTGAGATAGCATATATACCTTTTGACTATCTTACAAATCTTTAAAGATCTACATCAATATGACAAAGGGTTTGCGCTGATTTATTCCATATATGAATTAGACCCAAAGAGTAAGATCGCTGTTACCCATATCTGTAGAGAACAGTGCTCTGTCGATATGGAGGCGATCTGAGACAGCATAACGGGTACTAACATCTTAAGCTATGCATAGCTGATGTTTGAGGAGTTGGGTATTATATCTGTACCTGCCAACCTGTGAAAAATCTTTTGACTACCCACTGATTGAATGTCTTCTATTGTTTTTAAGTAGAGCAGTGCTCCTCTCACCTGAGCTGTAGCCAGGTGGGATGATGCGTTATCCCCATACCTACTTGGTAAGTGGTCAACTGTTATGGAGTAATGAAAATTATACATACTCCACCTTGACAAAATATACATAGTGTACTATGTGTTTTGACATTTTTGCATTGTTTTGTCTTTATTCTCTTCTTCTTTGCTTGGTACTCCTTGTTTCCTGTCCTTGATACAACGTTCCAACAGTGATGTGGTGGATTAATTAAATTTGAACAACCTGGAATCAACAGGTGATAAAACTATTTTTTTATTCTCACAATTGGTGCAGTAGCAAACATTCTGGTCCTGATGAGAGCAGTGGCGTAACTGTCACCTATGCTGAAACATGTCGACCCCTATTGCAAACAGATATTATGTTAAATCTGTTGCTATGTCACATAATTTTTCAAATTTGGACGAACTGAGAGAAATTATTAAAGTTCATCTTCGACTCAGTCCTATCCAATTTTAATGCTTTTCACGTTCACTTTGCACTGCTATTCAGTTACCTACTCACAATACTATTTTCTGGTATTATCCATTTGTACACATATTCATCAATGGTTAAGTTCCAGCCACAACTACATCTTCAGGCTGTGGATCTTTTCTCCTGGGTAAGGAGAACCCATATGATGTAAAAGGGCGGTACCGAGTGGCAACTGATGGGATTTTTCCTATACCCTTGAAATTTTGTTTATTGGCATTTCACACATATATACATTTATTGGTTTTTATCCACGTTGTTAGTAATTAGTTGTGTATCAGATGGTTCACATAGTAGAGTTCCTTTTAATTTGACCCCTAGACACTTTTTGTTTTCAGTACAATTGTTTGGGGCATGTGTCTAGATGTTGGTCATTAATCCTGCCCTTGGACCCTCTCTTTAACAGTTGTGTTCTGTTGAATTCGAGGTACCCACAAAAGGAGTTGGTCACTTGGTCGGAGACTTCGGCTGGGGACGTAGGTGGATAGTTTCTGGGGAGATATCGTGGGCCTTTGCCTAGCGGGGCGTTATACGCAAGGAAGCAGATTTTGAAATCAGTATAAAAGTGAATTCTGCCTTAAGAAGAAGTGTCTCTTAAAAATTCTTAAGGGACAATATAAACAAAATTAGAGCGATCTTGAAGAAAAACAAATTAAATGTAGGCTTGCATGCCTGAGATTTTTTTATTAGTCTGGGAATGGCCCAATCCTTACTGTACTGTAGTAATTGTGGAACTGGTTGTCTTCCTTTATGACTGCAACATATAAAGCAATAAGTGGAAAAAGGCAATTTTACTTTCACCATGTCACCAATACATTGTTTTGAACTAATTTGTGAAGAAACCATTTTTTTATCAACACCAGTATTCCCTTTAGCTCTTTTATAAATGCTATTCAAGTCAGATTTCAAATTAGTTTTTTCTAACCATGAAAGAGAAATTTCTTGCTGGGGATTTCTTCCTTTAAATAACAAAAATTGAGTACATTTTGTAGAAGAATGTGGAGTACACAAATAAGACCAAACTAAACTAGCTACATGACCTTCAACGTCAATATGACTTTTAAAAGCTAATTGTATTCCTTCCACTAAAATCTTATTAAATCTTTCTACAAGACCATTCATGTTCGGAGAATATAAAGCAGTTTTGATATGTTTGATGTTAGACTTTTTAATAAAAGTATTAAACAAATAAGAAGTGAATTGTGCTCCATTGTCAGAAACAATAGTTGAAGGTAAACCTTCTCTTTGGAAAATATCCTTTAAAAAACAAATTACAGCAACAGAATCAACTTGTGTCAACCATTTATATTCAACCCATTTAGAAAAGTAATCGATAGCAACAATAATATACACTTTGCAAGACTCAATACCTTCATATGGACCTAGAATATCAATCGCTATCTTACTCCATGGAACATCAGGAATCTCAATATTTTCACAATGAGAGTGCACAGGTTTTAAAACTTTATCCGAATTCGCACATAAAGAGCACTTCTTAACAAAATGAATAATGTGATCACCCATAAAAGGCCACCAAAAAATGTCTCTTACTTTTTTAATCGTGCTAGATTGACCTAAATGACCTAAATGAGCAGTAGAAATAATCTTTTGTCTAATAGACCTAGGAGGTACATTATTTATTTATTATTTAGAAGTTTTCTATAGCGCTAACAAGACCCGAAGGTATCAGAGCGCTTCACAGTAGTGGGCATGAAAAAGAGAACAACATGAAACAAACCCAATAAAAGCAAATCGGCGACAGACAATTTGGAAAGAAGAAAAGTTCGGACAGCAGGGCTTCTCAGTACTGGATTCAACAATACCGCATGGATTCTGAGACGTTTGCAGCTCCAAGTTATCCATAACCAAGGGAGCGGATCAGGCACAAGGATTTAAGTTGGCTCTTGAATTCTGCATAGGACGGTAGAGTTCTGATGTGCGGGGGGATGGCGTTCCATATTTTGGGGGCATTTCCTGAGAAAGAGCAGTCCGCAGTTCTCTTCCTTCTGGTTTTTGGTAGGATGAGCAGTAGGGAATTAGAGCTTCTCAAATTTCTGGCTTGGCCTGCTTTTTTGAGCTTGTTAGCCAGGTATTTCGGTTTGCCGGTGTGGAGAGCCTTGTGGGTTAGGCAGGCCGTTCTGAAGGTACTTCGCATTTCCACAGGGAGCCATTCGAGTTCTTTAAGAGCCAGGGAGATGCGATCATATTTTTTGCAGCCTGTGATCATTCTTGCTGCCGCGTGAAGTGTTGTTTTTAGTGGAGCCAGGTGGGATTTGGGGATGCCTGTTAGGATTGAGTTCCCATAGTCCAGTCTTGATAGAACTAGAGATTGCGTGGCTAGTTTGAGGTCCTTGTTGGGAATGTAAGGTTTAATTTTGTTCAAAAGTCTGAGGTTGAAGAATGCGCTTTTCGCCGAGTTCTTAATGTGATTTGTCAGGGTTAGTTTAGGGTCTAAGGTGAAGCCCAGGGATTTAACGGAGTCGGCTAGCGTGAGGTTACCCTTGAGAGCATCGATCGACTTTAGCCACTCGGTGATTTGAGGGTTATCTTCTTTGTTTGAGATGAGGAGTGTTTCTGTCTTATCGGGGTTGAGTTTCAGGTGATTCTTTGTCAGCCAGTCTTGAACTTCATTTAGGATATCGTTGAGTCTCTGGATGTCTTTAAGAGAGGAGATTTCCAGGTAAATCTGCGTGTCGTCCGCGTAGAGGTGGAAGTTGATGTTGGCGTTCCTGAGTAACTTAGCGAGTGGCTCCATGTAGATGTTAAAGAGCTGGGGGGAGAGCACCGATCCTTGAGGGACACCCTTGTTGACTTGCTGGGTATCGGAGGTGAAGTTCTTGATTTTTATTAGTTGCGAACGGTTGTGTAAAAAGGAGGAAAACCACTTGAGAACTACCTCGCCAAGGCCGGCTCTTTCTTGGAGAGTCGTGATGAGGAGCTTGTGGTCCACCGTGTCGAACGCTGCTGAGAGATCAAGGAGTATGAGGAGGCAGCACTTGTCAGCGTCAAGAGATCCATGGATGTCATCTATGATGTTCAACATCGCGGTTTCAGTGCTGCGGCCTTGTCTGAAGCCAGATTGGAGGGGGTCCAGGAGATTGATGTTGTCCAGGTGTTGCGTCAGTTGCAGGAGTACACAGCGTTCAAGTGTTTTCGAGAGTAAAGGGAGGTTAGATATTGGTCTGAAATTGTTCAGGTCAGTTGAGTCGAGACCGGGTTTTTTCAGGAGGGGAGTGACTTGTCCCATTTTTAGACAATCGGGGACCACACCGCTTTGTAAGGAGCTGTTTATGATTCTTCCCCAGATAGGCGCTAAGGTAAGCTTCATTTGTTTGATTAAAGATGGGGGGATGGGGTCTGAGATGTGTGCTGAAGGTTTGGAGGTCGAGATCAGCGCGATTATCTCAGTTTCCTGGACGGGGCGAAAGCTTAGCCAGGGGGAGGGAAAGGAGTCGGATGGGAGTGCCACTGGGGAGGTCGAGTAGCTCTTCTGGAGGTGTGGGTTGTTGATGTCTAGAGATAGTTCGATTTTTTGGACTTTGACGTTGAAGAAGTTGGCAAAGTTGTCACAGAGTTCTTTGGAAGCCTGTAGGGTTGAGGGCAGGGGCTTTGTTGTTTGTTGTCTGATTATGTTGTAGAGTTCTTTGGGTCTGTTTTTGGATTTGACCAATGCCTCACGGAAGAAGCTGGATTTCTTGTTTTTGATATGGTTGTTGTACTTCCTGCGGGCTGATTTTAGTTGAAGGCGGAGAATGGCGGTTGGGTTGTTTCTCCACTTTCTTTCTTTGGTTCTCAGGTTTCTTCTTTCTGCGTTGAGGTCCGCAGTGAACCAGGTTCTGGATGGAGTGGCTCGGCTTCTTTTGAGTTTAAGAGGAGCTAGATTGTCAAGTATGGCGACTACCCCCGAGTTATAGTGGTCGACAGCAATCGCCTTTCAAAATAAGACTACCATTACAAATTAACTCGTCCTTAACCTTCCAAAACACAGCAAGATCTTTAGAAAGATTTTTCTCAACAGGCCAACGATCCACAATGTATTTAGAAACAATCTTGAGATCTTCATCCAATTCCATGTTGACCTCTTTATACCAGCCACATGAAAACGGTCAAGTGGAGAGATTTAATCGGGTGCAGAAGAATTTTATTGTGGAACTAGCAGCCCGTCCCGACCTTGTCCGGGAGCAATCAGGCTTCCCCGACATAGCCCAGGCCCCCGGCCGCTCCGTCCCCCGCCTGCCCGACATTGTCTCCCGGAGCCTTATCTTAGCCGCCACTCCTCAGTTCACTGCTCCTCCTTCTGTTTTGGTGCAAGTCCCCGTCCCCCGCCTGCCCCGACCCCTGACTGCCCGCTTACCTCAGCCGCCGCTCCTCAGTTCACAGCTCCTCGCCGCTGGTCACCGCTCCTCACGCCGGTTCCGCTGCTCCTCACCTCCTCCCCCGCGCCATGTCCGCTGCTCGTGACCGCTCCTCCCCCGCGCCATGTCCGCCGCTCCTCCTCGCACTCCTGGACGCCGCACCTCCCCGCGCTCCTGACGTCAGCACGCAGGTCGCGGCCGGCGCTACTTCGAGGGGACTACTTTTTTTATAATGTACATTTTTTAAATATAACGTATTTTTTAACTTTATATAGCCTATGTCCATCTGCACACCCTGAGGATTACAACGATGTATCGGGTGTGTGGATTGGTGCTGTGGTTCCCGAGTTTACCCGCCTCAAAGTTCTTCCTTCATAAAAGTAGTATAGATCTATCAGATGTAGGGAAAATTGGGTAAGTGCATTAAGAGAGAGGTTGTGGATTTATCGCATTACGTCCCATTCCACTACAGAGGTGAGTCCTTTTAAACTATTCAAAGGTCGCAACCCGGCATCCAATGTTTTACCATGGTGGTTAAAAGAGAAATATAACAATGTATTAGTGGATGATAAGGAGAAGGTTACTGATGTTGCCAAACGTGTGGAAGACAAGCAATTAAAAACAAAGATATGGTATGATAAGAAATGGAATGCAAAAAAAACAATATTTTCAGGTGGGAGAATGGGTTAAAATTCGTAAACCAGGTTTATTGTCCAAAGGGTCTAATAAATTTAGTGATCCTATTGAAATAAAAAAAAAAGTGTTTACTAACAGTGTTATGACCCAAGATGGTAGAATTTGGAACATGGGAAGATTGGCCAAATGTTCCAATTTTTATAATGATCACAGTGGTTCTGTATTGGTGTTTACATTGCTTGTTTACTTCAATAAAGCTTTTTAAACTTTAAAAAAATAACGATTGATAATATATGAACTAGAAGAGTGTGCAGATATTCCATAATAATAATAAGTATGTGTTCTGACAATCATACAAGATGATATTTACATATTTCCAAACTTTCTAGGAGAATTCACAATCTACATCTGGTGCAAAGATTCCCTTACCACATCCACCATATCTTCTTATTCACAAAAGACAAATAAAATAGACAAATATGACTAATAAAATGTTCCATGTCCCACGTTTTATATCCCTTCTTTTGCATACTAATTAGGAGTGTATTCTGCAATAGGTTTTTGTTACTGTTAATATCAGAGATAATATCTGTTATTCTGGAAGTTCTGTAATTTCGGAATACAAGTGCACAGATTATATAAATCTAGGTTTATATGCAGGAAAACCTGTCAAGATTAAAGTGTATGTACCAGAATCGAACCTAATGCTACAAGTACTGAACTTGTGAATTAATGCTAAATAAAATAAAGTGATTATTGCAACAAGCTATGGCATCCAAGTCTACAAGATATTTAAATAAAAAGCATACGGCAAGGAAAATGTTAGTGTCAGCAAAGTAAATCAAATAGCATACACTAGGTCTTTAGTTACATGCGACCTCTGCAGCCTAACAAAAGAACTACTATATGGCCCCATCACCAAAATCTATTAAGACATCAACGGGCCAATATAACCATCCCCAAAATGCCATGCTCCTGGTTGACACACTATCTAAACAGAATGAAATCATACAAATTACATGAAAGCCAATGTCCGAAGGGGTTGAGCCAAGCCGACTCACAGTACTACTTATTGTTCTCTAGGGAATAATTTCAACTATATGGCAAAATGTATTTGCCATCCACCTTATAAGGATGGCAAAGTAAAATGTGTAGAAATTTTCTGCAGCATTTTTTAGATAGAGTCTGGGCAGCGCATGCGCTGCTCTGCAGCATGCTGTTTTGAAGTAAGGAATAGAAGCTCCGCCCACTCTCCGCCCATATTTTTTCATTGGCTTCTGTCATTGCCCTTCATAAATGCTGGCTTCTGATTCACTAATAGGCTTGTTCGTCCATTCACGGTCAGTCATTTTAAGTCTGTGAGCACCATTTCTTTATTTTTTTGTGTTTAAATCTGTTTTATTGATTCTATACAGTTTGAGAGGTGACATTTGACATGTGGTGTTTCGCCAAACAATAAAGACATTTATAATACACCATAGGCATCTGTTAGCGGTCAATACCGGTCCTTGTATAGTGCCGGCTTTACAGTATACAGCATATATGATCAACTGGTCAAGATAGTTATCCGTTGAGAAACCTTCACATTATACATCGTTCAGTCACTGCTACTCAGTATGCAGAATTACAGATGGTTACAGTTAAATAAAAATTGACCATGTACAATATTCTGCATGAGTTTTCTAGCTTTATGGTATAAAGCCAATGAACAACTAACAAAACATGAACAATTACATTGACCTACTCATATTACGGCTTTCCCACGTCTTCACTCTTGCGTACTTTATGTTTGTGACAGTGCTTTATTCTGTATCTCCCATTTACGACGCCCACTCCTGTGCGTGCACTTAAGTAAAGTATATATGTCAATGGAATACCACGGCTCTCCCACTTATGGCGCACACAGTGTATTCTGTCTATTCTCCCCCCCTCCCTCAGCTGGACTGCGCCTCAGGTCTCTCCCTCCCTATCTGCTGCAATTCATGCAAGAAAACATCCCAATGCATTGCTGTGGGTTCTTGACGCAACCCCAACGTTTCCTCACGCCTGATAGCGAGGCTCTCTGCCTTAGCCCGTGCAAGCAATGAATGACGTCACGCCCGCACATGTGGAGAATCCGCCACTTTCCATCGTTTAGTAACTAGTCTTAGCAACTACTATCCCCAGATCCAGGAATTTTGATGCTACTTTTGTGGTGGACGTCCTCCTAAATTGGTGCATTTAGTACACGGACCATTCAAAAGGCAGCTCTAGGTTTGTGCAGGTGTGTAACATTCTAGCTATTGCGTTCCAATATGCGCTTATCCGGGGACAACTCCAAAGCATGTGCATCAGATCAGCCCCTGGTTCAGCGCACCTCGGGAACGCCACATTTCCGCGATGAAAGTATTGTTTGATCTTGGCAGGTGTGAGATAGGCCCTGTGGATAATATATAATTGAATCTGCCTAAACCGTATATTTCTGGGTATGCGTATCAGGCTTTCCAGTATCCGTGCCCATTCCTTGTCTATCAACTGGCTTCCCAAATCTAACTCTCAACATTCAGCGCGCCATGCATGCTTTCACTTTCCAGTCATTATGTATCTCATTTACAAGAGTTTGAGCTATTGCCATTGGACATGACAATGCCTTATTTGTGTTTAATATTAAAACAGATAAATAAAAGTCAATTACAATGCCAATAGCTTAAACTCTTGCAAATGCGACCTATTGCATTGCAAATGCTTGTTTTAACTTTTATACCTTTGTAATGTTCTCATTTTTTTTTAATCCCCATGTGTGTTCTCCCCTAACAAGAGGTTTTCTATCAAAGTTGCCGCCTGGGCCCTTTAAGGCTCGGCTCGACACTAATCAACCGCACACACCACTAGATTCACTGTAAGCTCTGGGCTTGAAGATATCACAAGAACAAACAGGAACCTTGAGTGCTTTGGAAGACTGTGCCCACAGCTGATATGTGATGCTTAATTTCACCTCTTATAGCCTTTGATCATTTCCTCCTGTACAGTAGCTCAACTTTCATGTTAACAAGGGCTGGCGAGTGATGGAGCTCTCCCAACAAAACAGTCTGCGCGGCAAAAGGCGGAAAAGAAGGGCAAAGTGCACAATTTAAGTTTTCTGCAACTAATACTCTCCACTATTTACACCAGTACAATGCCTCCAATTCTCTCATAGGCTTCTCAGTCAGAGCACTGGCAAGTGTGGTGTCCAATTATATATATCGCTTACAAAAAAACTGATGAAATTGAAAGATCATCCCTACTCCATGCGAAACCTGCACAATCCAGAACAGAATGGGTGCATGAGAACTTTACTCGGAGCTACAAATGAATATGGACAAGGCTTTTACAATTTACCAAGTTCTGTATGAAACGAAGGGATTTTTTTTTAACAAAGACTAGGAGAACTGATCAGTGTACGCATGAAGACAAACCAGAACAGGGACACTTCTCACAAATCAAACAAGGCTCTCACATGTGTAAAATGACTAACCATCTTAAGAGAGCCATAACCACCATACTAAAGAAGAATGTACGACGGTATTCTGCATGCGTTAATCATGGATCCTTGGGAACGCAGTCATTAGAACGAACGCAAGCAAGCATTCGTTCTGCACGCAAGTCGTTAGAACGACTTGCCTTAGGGGAATGCTGGATTTTGGAATTGTTCATTTACTATTCCAACTCCAGTCTGTGCAACAGCAGGGAAGGTGTTGGACTTTAATTCAAACACCATTCCATCAATGTGCCCCCCTAAAACAAGGTGTAACGACTTGCATGCAGAATGAATGCGTGCGTGCTTAAGACACGTTCGTTCTGTTGCTGGCACAGTGAAGGCACAGCGTGATTGGGGCTTTGCTCTAAAGGACGTTTCCCACTGAAGAACAAGGCAGCACAAACAATCATTAAGCTGTGTAAAGCACTAGCAGAACAAATGCAAGATGTTAGCAACTGCACAGATGAAATAGCTAGAGTAACAAGGAAAACGAAATCACTAACCTAGATGGGGCCCGGTCTAGAAAGCCATCCCCAGAAAACTGGAAAACCACATCACTGTGCAATCTCAGTGTGTCAAATAGGAGGCCTATGCTTTTTTTTTGGGGGGGGGGGGGGGGGGGGGGGGGTTTGGAAATTAATTGATTGATTAATTGCAAGTTTATATAGCGCTAGGATCGACTCCCGGAGGAGTATCTCCGCGCTTCGACCGCTGCGAAACCCTTCCTGGCTTCCCTGAGAGATGGTCCCTTAATGGGTATCTCCAGGGTGAGACCAGGCATCCCCGGCGGTCTGGTGGGGCCGTTAGTGCAGATGAGGCAAGCTTATGCCCAGAGTTGCCGAGTGTGATCGCTGATCAGAGTGGGCGCCGAGGCGAGAGAATTATCGAGTCCGCTGACCCTGGTCCAGAAACCTGCCGCGTCGGGAATCGAACCCTGGTCCCGGGCCGTCCTCTGCTCTCGGGTCTGCCGCCTCTAATTGCAGCTCTTGCAGACACATGATCCACAGCCATAATGATGCAGCAGAACAGTACAACCAACTCAGACCAATTTACACAGACTTGCACAAGAATATTGGCATAAGGAGAAGGCCAGCCACTGCCCCTAAAGATGAATGAAAAAGGTTTATGCTCAGAGAAAGTGTTTGTCATAGAAAATGGAACACAGACCGTACTCAGATGTGTCACAGCTTAAGTGCTGGAATGTTTCATGTATCGAGGCTATCGCTGGCGAGAAGAGGAGATTGTGTACTGTACTAGGGGTACCCTGAAGGGAAAAGTGACTGCCTGAAAATAGACCTGACAGCACAGACAGTTTCCTGCACTACTAGCGAATCCCATTCCACATTAGAGGAGAGGAGTAATTGATCTAACAAATGCAGGGACACATCACTTGGCAGTCCTCCGAATCACCACATGGAAATCAAACCACCTTAACTATGCATCAACTGCTAAATTCACTTGAAAAAAAGGCAATTAAGCAAGTGTGGCATGTCACATCCACACCTAATGAGATTGCTGAAAAACATGAAGGCGACAAGTGTATTACAGTACAGATACTGCAGTGTTAGTTTAGCAACTACAAATGCCAGTTAAACTACAGAAACTGGTCTACATAATTGCATTGCTATTAAGTTTTGACTGCACCAGAAACATTGTACCCAGGACCGATTTTAACTCCCACTGGGTGTACTCCGTTGTGGAAACGTCCGGCTCAGGTCCCATGCTTGCTTCTAGTATTTTGCAAGTAGGGCACAGCTGAAATCTATCCACAGACCCGACAGTTCTTAACACAGCTGTAGCGGATTAGAAAAGCAATACAAAATGGCACCCTACCGAGGGCTGGGCTTGAAGATAAAAAACAAAAACAGCTAGATAAAAACACATGAAAAGAAACCGATTGCAGGAAGGTGTGTAAATAGATCTGGTTTGTCTAGTACACTCAATGGTCCAATCGGACTCAGAATCAGTTCGCTTTGCGTCGTCTTACAGTTTTACGAAATACCGTTTTTTGTGTGTTAAAGTCTATAACATCCCCTTCTTTTCCCTCTCTGCTACCTCTCTCTTCCTTTTTAGGTCGAAGCATGCATTGCAGGGCATAGCCCTGCTGCGGGCAAAGAGATTTTGTGAGCAGGGGATTTCAGTATGGCATGAAGCCACAACCCTTTTTTCCATTGGCAGGCCTCTCAAAACGGAGGCCTGCCATTGGAAAAAGCTCCTCTTTAGCATATTTGTCTGCTCTGGATCCCACCTCTCGAGGACTCCATGACCTGCCTTACGGTAGCACGACAATATTTTCAGAACTATTGCCTTGGCAACCATGAGGCAGGTCAGGGAGTCCTGGAGGGGTGGGATTCAGTATCCCGTTTCCTCGACTCCACGGTGGAGCAGGTAGAAGAGAGGCGGTGCTTGTTTCACTAGCAAAGGGGTTAACAGGCAACATCTGTGAGCTATCTCAGAGGCATAAAGTCAGCGGAGAGGCCCCGAGATCTAGGGACAGCAGTTTTCTATTTGTATCTTGTAATAAAAAGATCGTGAGACTAAGTGGTACGTGGGTAAGACTGTCTCGGAGGTTGCTCCCAAATTCATCTGACGAAAACGAAAAAAACCCAGGGGTAAAAAAGACATAGAAAGGTAACAATTCCATAGATATGAACAAATTCTGCGCCATTTTAAAATTGAGCCGTATCCACAACCCACTAAATAAGACTATGAATCCTGGCCCATACAACTCCTATAAAACAATTACACTACTTTGGATTTATCAGAACATACTTTTAAAACAATTCTAAATGTCAATGCAACAATGCATAAAATAAGATTAGTATTTGGCACTGGTTGTTAAAACATAAAATAAACATATTTTTTTATTTTTGATTAATCTGATATCAGGGGTTTCTAACACTTCTTTATGTAACGTAAACTCATCTAACCAGCGTTTACGCACATCAGCAAATCCGAGCGAACCAGAGAGTCCTTTTTCTCTGTTTAGACTGTCAATTCAGTCAACAGGCAAAGGATGTCGCGCGCACGTCAAACCCCTGGTTCGTGTGCGTTCATCTTCCCCAAGCACGCGCTCGTCTCTCGCAGGGACGTGCGCTCTTGCAATTCTACGACGTTGAACCTGAAAATAAAGCCCCTGAGTGGGAAGGGAAGGAAGAGGGAAAATGGCGGAGGGAGGAAGCGGGTAGAAGAAGTTGGGGTAGTGGCATCTATCTGATCGGACGGGGCACCTACGGGCTGCGGCCGAGGAAGAGGAAGGCAATGTCATGAGACCAGGGACGCAGAAGGAGTGGGTCTGCCTTAGGTGAGAAGCTCATAGTAAGGGGTGTGAGAGCTGTGCTTTGGCGACTTCCTGGAGGATGGGGGAGGGATTAGATATATTGTAACTAATTTCTCCGCAAATCGAAGCAGGCATATCGCATATGTGAACTCTCGTAACTCTTTCAAGCTGTACCCCCTCACGTCACTTGACTTGGCATTGTTTAACCCCATAGTGGAGTAGTGATAATTAGGATCCCGGGGTTCGGAGGTTAGGATCACTGAGGTTACGAGTTAGGTTCTTAAAAGGACCAGTCTGGGTGTTCCAATTGAGGGAGATGTGGGATCAGAAGTTGTGTGATTCCTGGGGGAGGAAAGGGGGCGAAGGGAATAACGTTTGGCGTGCAGGTAAAGGTGGGTTGAAGAGTGTTGAGGATCAAGGTTAAGATTCGAGGTTCCCAGGGCCAGGATTTTATTTGAAGGGGGTAGGAAAGTGTTGCTTGTTTAGGTGATGGAGTGACGAAAGGGGAGTGAATAGAACGGGTGGTATTTGGGTTCCAGATCAGCGGTGAGGAATGAGATAAGGATCCATTCAGACTAGGGGGAGGGCGGAGTGTGTGGCTCTTTTTAGGTTACAGGGAATACTTTACAAGAGGCGCGGTCTAAAACGTGAACTAGAATCCTGTGTGTGACACAGGGAGCCACCTGATAAGCACTTGTATGCCTCTATATGTGTAGTTAGTAAATCCAAATATATCACACAACAACTAATACATACACCTTAAACTAACCACACCTTTTCGCTTTCCTAGTGCTTTTCAGCACTGATCTTTATTTGATATCACTTATATGAGTAAAAACTGCCATTATATTCACATCACGCTCACAATAATTTCTCTCTGAACTGGTCACTCACGCCCTTCCCTCTCCACAATCTTTCTGAAGTTCTTCCATCAGCCTGTTTCACGCTTGATGTCACTCTTGACTACTGCTTTGCATGTACTGCCTTTTATCTCCTTCACTTCACTGGCCCCTTTCTCTCTCGCTCTCTTTCTCGCTCACACACACACACACACACTGCCTTTTTCTCTGCCTTTGGAGCTATTATTATTTCAACAGTTGTGTACCTCCTTCACTCACTTTCTCTTGAAATACTAGCTACAGTTGGCACATATGTGACATTTGCTCTGTTTCCTCTACAGAGACAACAATGATTGTAACAGCACATACCTGTTATGACCTAGTCACAGGCACTCTGAGAGTCTTGCGCCATCTTCAGTCTCTACCCAGTGTTTTCAGTCGTGTTCCGTCAGGAACACACAATAGCTTTCCACTCCGGTGGTCTCAGGTTTATCTCCTCATTGAGGGCCTGATGCACAAAGCTCTCATTGGACCTCATTGCCATCCACCATTTTGAGTGATAGCAAAGATAGGTTTCTCTTTCCCAGTCTCTGAACAGAGATGTTGCCACAAAATGTGCACCTTCCGAGAGAAAATGAACGAACATTCTCAGCTATGTTACAGAAAGGCTCCGACAGAGGAAAATGATGTCTTAGACCCAGTTCATCCACCAATGTTGTCAGCTGTAAACATATCACGAGAGATTGTGCTTGGCCCAAGCCTAATACAACATGTGCAAATTTTTATGTCAATATGGAAGTGGGTTCTGTACTTTTACAGTGCACACAAAGTATTCTGTGTTGATTCACTTGGTAGAATGTCCTAGCGTTGTTGGCACATACTCCTTGTTTTCTATCTGCAATCTGCTTTATCCACTATTCCCTGGTCTCAACCTCTCCCTTGGATCGCAGCACACCCTCTATGTTCCTTCCCTTGTCCTCTCCTCTGCTGAACCTCAAACCTCCAAACGGAACCGGGTCCTCTCCTTTGTTCTCGCCCCTCGTCTCAGCCTCCCTCTTTGACGTTACTGTCCCTCTTATGTTGCCGTTCGGACACGCTCGCTGTTGCTCCTTCCTTGGAACTAGTTACAAAGCAAAATGCAGTTGTCGGGTGTGAAAATGCAGCACGAGTAAAAGTATGAGGGGCCAAAGAAACAAAAAGCCTGAAATGCTCAGGAGTAATTGAAATTAGGTCAGAATAAATGTGCAGCTACAGATTAAGACGCTCATTTAGACTCCAATGAAAACAAGCATTTGCAATGCAATAGGCCTCGCATTGACACAAGTCTGAGCTATTGACATTGTAAATAACAATGCCTTTTATTTATATTTTTAAAAAGAAAACAAAGATAAAAGGCATTGTTATTTGCAATGTCAATAGCTCAAACGTGCGTCAATGCGAGACCTATAGCATTGCAAATGCTTGTTTTATCTTATACCCCCACCCCACCCCCTATTTTAGGAGTGCTGGTCTCGTTGGTTTCTCTGCTTTTCCTCTTTGCAGCCTGCCTTCCGCTGTTTACACCCCCACCCCTGGCTCTTCACTCACAGGGCCCTGCTGACTCCCCTAATCTGCCTTGCATCAGCCCAATAGCTGTATATCTTTTTGCTCGTTTGGAACTATAGTTTGGCGTTGTGGTTTTAAACCTTGCTGCTGCTTATTTAGAAAAGTGACATTGTAAAAAGTGTTTGTGCTTTTTTTGCAATTCCGCCCATCAGTAACAAAACGTTCCTGCTTAAAAAGCCAGTTTCCTGCCTTTCCCTCTCCGGTCCCCTGCTTCTATCACCTCTCCAGGCACAGCTTGTGGATTAGAGAGGTGCAAGAACTACTCCTCCAGGTGCACTCTTGTTTCTTGTTGCTAGGCGACCACAGGGCTTGGCCTGCAGGCGAGCCGAAGAGGAAGAGAGGGAGAGTCAGTGGACCTCACCAGCATCCTTTGCAAGGCCTTCCCCAGGGCATCTCAGACCAAGCATCGAAGCTAAGGAAACAGAGGGCAATGGCCTGTTTGGACCTGTGCGGGTCGGGCTTCGGGCCAGAAATGCTGCCTTTTCTTTCTTTATTTTTTGGAGAACTAACGGCCACCACCATAACACATCCACAAACATACAAACACAATCTCATCAAAATTCACAATGCTTTTTCACAAACAAACTCAATCACAATTCAATCTCTTACCAAACACTACAAAACAAATCTATATAACCAATTACCCCTACTGCCACGCAATGGCACCTTCATTTTCACACAAACCGCTACTCTGCCCAATACTACTATTAAAACCCACACATCACAAGCTCGCATTACACATAACCTTAATCCCCACAAACACCCTCCCTCTTCATAAGAACAGAAACCGTTATTTCTTATACTTTTTCCTGACCGACCCCATCCCAAAACCACCAACCATGAACTCAACCCTCTTTCACATCACCCTCTGACAACACCCTCTCCTTTTTCTTACCAAAAACACACAACCAACCACTCCTTACACCCCACTCCACCACAAATATTACCTCTTCCCGCTTCCAAATCTACTACAAACATGCATAACTCCTGTTCAATCCCTCTCGGACACCACATATACTCTCCTCCAAAACACATCACCATTCCTTTCCCTTTCAATATCCACTCCCACGCTAGTACTTTAGATCCACATTCAAACACAAATTCAACACCAATATCACTACTCCACAAAAACAAAGCATAACAGTTTTTTACTACATTCCATCACCAAATATATACAAACACCCAACTCGCACCATCATGCCCAAGCAAATCATATACATCGTACTCCAACTTTGCACCAAATTTACAAAAATTACACCAAACAAACTCCTCCAATACACAACAGTAAACCACCTACATTTCATCCATTGCAATTTACAACCTTAAAACAGGACCAACATGCGGCACTACTACCCCTATCACATACGCCTTTCACCCTTAACATATGCAAATAACAAAACACATACTACTCTACCCAACTTCGCACCTCATTGTCTATTGCACAAGACTACACCACAAAAATAAATGCACAGCCCGCCATCTTACTCTCAACCACCATCTCACTCTCAACCAGCATCTCCACCACCTGCACCCACAAACCAAAAGCAACGCCTTTTAAGACTGGGATAATAGTGTAGACAAACACTATTGCAATACCAACACAGTTAACATCACCGACAGTCCACCTACTACAAGTCCAAAGGATACTACTCACTCTTCCAGAAAACAGAATCACACCACCACCAAAACACACTCTCTAAACTGCCTACTAAAAAATGAAGAATCCCTTTCTAATAAATAAGCACCTCATCTATGATCTACTCACAGACACATAACCGGACTTACCTTTTATAACTGAATCATGGTTGGGGGAAGACATGGCTTTAGTATTGCCTGAAGCAGTTCCTTCAGGATATAGCTTCTATGTGAGGGTATGCATGTACATATATTTTCCTCCCACTGCAGAGAGAAAAAAACCTTCTAAATCTCCCTATTCTACAACTCCTCCTATTCCTCGTTCGAATATCTCCTGCCGCAACTCCGACTTATCACAAAACCTCTTTTACTACTATGAATTACCAAATAACCTTATTCTAAACTCTTCCCTCATCTATCCATCCTTTACTCTATTGATTCAGCTAACAGACTCACATGTCCACGACTCTCAATAACAATTCAAACTTCCCTCTACTAATCCACCACGGATTCCGGAGTAGCGTGCTACTCGTCGAAAAGCATTTCAACGCCTTGTCAGGGATATTAAGTGCTATAAAATACAATTACAGTTATAATGTCAAGAATTTCTGCCAAAAGAGCATTCTGCTCCAGAGCCAAACACCAGCGAAGCAAAATCACAATTTAGGAGTCAATGCTTTTGAATAGGGAATAAAGTTATGGAAATAGATATTCAGAAAACTATTCTATTAAATAGCAGCTTGCCCACCCTGGAAATGTATTGGAGGGCTCGCGGTTGTAATTATGTAAGGAAAGCGGACAACTCCTTCATGGAGGAAATCACTATTTTAAATATGCCAAATGGTGGAGAGTGTCCCTACCACCACTGCTCTCCAGGGCTTTAAAGTCGGCCTCATGACAAAGAATTGATTTCATACAACGCAGGCTCCTAGTCATGCATTTACATTGCACAACACATGTTACTGCAGTTCCATTCCTTGGGAATCATCTTATCGACCTAGAGAGGATAGGGTGACCAACCGTCCGTAAATTTCACGGACCGTCCATGAATTGGACCTCTCGTCCGTTGTCCATGAGGATCCCTCTTACGGACGCCTTTAGTCCGTAATTTTGAGCTTTTCAGGGAACGGAGTTGTTCCCCTGTGAGAGGCCTCCGCTCCCTGGTGGGGCGCCTCGCACTCTTCCTATGAGCACAGGGGCAGCCCCACCTCACCCATGGTCATTAAGTATGCAGGCTGATTGCCGCATACAGAATGACAATGGGTCAGTCTGGGCGGGTACAGCATGTGGCGGCCTCCTCCAGCCTGGGTCTAGGGCAGGGCATTTGGTCCCATGGACGTGCAAAAAAGCCCATGCTGCTCCTATGTGAGAATCCAGTTTGAAGGTGGTGAAAGAAGATAACTATAATGCTTTCCTTTTCTTTCAGTCTCATCATTTTAGAGCTGATGCATTGTCAATATTATATTCATGGTTGCTGCTTTTTCATTTTATGCAACTAACAACCATTGACAAAGCCAATAGTTCTGGCTTATTGTAGGTGTAACTTGATTTGTTCTGCGTGTAACGCTACTTGTTGTTATATATATCTTGGTGCAATGACAGAAGCAACAAAAATACCAGTCGGGCAGCACATTATATTAAGCACAGAATTTTAGCTTAGGTGTTTTATGCCATGCCCCTAATTACATCGAACACCCATTTGGAGAGACCCCCCCCCCCCCCCCCCTAGTTGTTTCATCCCACTTAAAGCTCTGGAAAGAACACCATGTCACTGTCACCTCACGTTGAGGCACTGTGCATCATACAGGACTCATGCCTTCAGTTTTTTTCAGATTTCCTATGTGCAGGGGCATAGTGAACCCTGCCCCACCCCATTCCACCCCTTGATTTATGAACTACAGAGTGGGGTTCTTGATGGGTCTCTTCTGTCTGCAACTCTGCAGACAAAGGGTCAGCTCATAATTAATGTGAAAAGGGGAGTGAGTAAGTAAGTGAAGGGATGAGTGGCTGGATGGATGGGTGAGTGAAATGATTGATGGATGGATGGATGGATGAGTGAGTGAAAGGGTGGTTGATGGGTGAGTGAATGGGTGGATGGATGAGTGAAATGATGGATGGATTGATGAATTGATAAGTGAAAGGGTGAATGGATGGAGGGATGAGTGAAAGGCTGGATAAGTGAGTGAAAGGGCGGGTCGATGGACAAAAGGATGGATAGATGAGTGAAAGGGTGAATG